>NC_090372.1:211528201-212128201 GCF_036365525.1 Heterodontus francisci | reverse complement strand
TGTTAACTTTTTTCTTTTTTAAAATATCTATAGAAACTCTTACTATCTGTCTTTATATTTCTGGCTAGCTTTCTCTCGTACTCTAATTTTACCTTCCTTATCAATCTTTTAGTCATTCTTTGCTTTTTTTCATATTCTGTACTATGTCCTGAGCTGCCTCCCAATTATAGGCTTTTTCTTTAAGTTTGATACTATCTTTAACTGTTTTGGTTAATCACAGATGGCAGGTCCCACTATCGGAATTTTTCTTTCTCGTTGAAATGTATCTATTCTGTGTGTTCTGAAATATTCCCTTAAATGTCTGCCACTGCATCTCTATTGACCTAGCCCTTAACCTGATTTGCCAGTTCACTTTAGCTAGCTCTGCCAATGGAATAAAAGGGACAGTAGCAGCATGGATACGAAGCTGAATGAGTGACAGGAAACAGACAGTAGTTGTGAACATTTTTTTCTTTGGACTGGAAGAAGGTATACAGTTCGGTTCCCCAAGGGTCGGTATTGGGATCCTTGCTTTTCTTGATCCATATTAATGACCGAGGCTTGTGTGTGCAGGGCACAATTTCAAAATCTACAGATGACACAAAACTTGGAAGTATTGTGAACTGTGAGGAGGATAGTGATAATCTTCAAGAGGACATAGACAATGGGTGGATACGTGGTAGATGAAATTTAATACAGGGAAGTGTGAAGTGATACATTTTGATAGGAAGAACAAGGAGAGGCAATATAAAATAAAGGATACAATTCTAAAAGGGGTGCAGGAGCAGGGGAACCTGGAGCTATAAGTGCACAAATCGTTGAAGGTGACGGGGCAGGTTGAGAAAGTGGTTAATAAGGAGGCATACAGGATCCTGGGCTTTATAAACAGATACATAGAATACAAAAGCTAAGAAGTTATGGTGGAAGTTTATAAAACACTGGTTTTGCCTCAAATGGTGTATTAAGTCCAATTCTGGGCACCACATTTTAGGAACAATGTAAAGGCATTAGAGAGGGCACAGAAAATATTCATGAAAATGGTTCTGGAGATGAGGAACTTCAGTTACATGGTTAGATTGGTGAAGCTGGGGCTGTTCTCCTTTGAGAGGAGATTTTATAGAGGTGTTCCAAATCATGACAGGACTGGACAGAGAAGATAGAGAGAAACTGTTCCCATTGATGGAGGGATCGAAAACCAGAGGACACTGATTTATTGTGATTGGCAAAAGACCTGAGGCGACATGAGGAAAAATATCTTTACATGGCGAGTGGTTAGAATCTGGAATGCACTGCCTGAGAGTCTGGTGGAGGCAGATTCAATCGTGGCTATCTGAAGAGAAAACATTTGCAGGGCTACGGGGAAAAGGCGGGGTAGTGGGGCTGGGTGAGTTGCTCTTACAGAGATGAAGCAGGGACACAATGGGCTGAATGGCCTCCTTCTGTGCTGTAACCATTCTATGATTCTATGAAACCAAATAGTTGGATAGAACCCCAATGCTGACATTGTTATAACTCTTCTTAAATGTACTTGTTTAATTACCTTATGTTATTCTAATTGAATAACGGCCATGGTGATGGGGGGGGGGTGCGGGGAGGGGTGGGGGTGTGTGGTTGCAGGCAGGGGGATGTCACTAGGAAGTCGGCGGAGGGAGAGGGGTGAAACAATAAGGACTCAATCCTAACCTGACTCAATCCCTCCAGCAATCTTCTATCAGACTGCTACAGCTGAAATTCAATGACATATCACCAATCAAACAGAGACAGAGCTATCAGGGGTAGCCAGATTTCCTGGCTCCTCCGAGCCTCCTAAAAGTATTGCACATGCTCGCTGATTGGGAACTGACCCCTTACTGACGTGCTTAGTAATGTCCAGAGCTGTCTAGCTACAGCGTGGATTCCGATGTGCCTGTAAAATCCCCAATTCCTGTTTCTTCCACACCACTGCGGCAATGGCAGAATGAGAGCCATTTGCGGCCCACTTGGAGTTGCCAAGCCTCCAAGATAGTCCAGGAGTCTCCAGGAATTGGGGAAAAGTCTCCTGGATATTACTGTAAGGCGAAAAATCATAGTGGCCGTTTGAGAAAAAAACACACCTTATTTTATTTTCACAATGGAGGAAAAGACGGTTGTTTGAGTCACTGGACAATAAGTAAGGGCTCCCGGTATCCTTCCCCTAGCCCCCACCTGTCCTAACACAGGTATACTCTAATTCACATATTCCTACCCACCTAACAAAAAAAGCACATTTATAAAGTGCCTTTCACCACCTCAAGACATCCCAAAACCTTGTACAGCCAATGAAGTAATATTGAAGTGTAGTCACTGTTGTAATGTAGGAAATGCGGCAGCCAATTTGTGCACAGCAAGCTCCCACAAACAGCAGTGATAATGGCCTGGTAACCTGTTTAATTAGTGATTGCCAGTCAAGGAATAAATATTGGCCAGTATACCAGGGAGAACTCCATTATTCTTCAAGATAGTGACATGTGATCTTTAATATCCATTTGAGAGGGCAGACGGGGCCTCGGTTTAGCACCTCATCTGAAAGACGGCACCTCCGACAGTGCAGCACTCCCTCAGTACTACTCTGGCAGCGTCAGCTGGGAATCGGTGCTCGTGCCTCAGGAGTGGGACTGCAACCCAGGATCTTCCGACTAATGTAGCAGATAGCTGACAAAGTGTTAAATCTGTGCCCCAGATCTGAGCTGCATAAGTGACGCAGGGTGGGAGTGGGAAACGGAAACTGGATTCCCTCGCAGCATTTGACAGCTGGCTGCAGCCTCTGGGTCCTGGGTGGAACACAGTAAACTGCATCTCCTGAGAGAAGGCAGCTCAGGCGTGAAGAGCCTCCAGGAACAGGAAGAGCAGGCTGGACATCCCACCACAGCCAAGCAAAGTTTTCCCTGCAGGAAGTGGATAAAGTGGATGAGATAAATAGGAGCCGTTCCCTAGTTGGAGTGCACTGCCATTTAAAAGGGAATCGCCCTCTTGAAATACAGCAATCCCCTTCTTCAGAGCCTCCACCCTTCTCCACCAACCGCATCCGCTGCCACCCGCACAAATCTGCTCAGTGTCTTGTCCCATTATGGTGTTTCCTGGTGTCAGCATAGTCACTCTATATTACTGTGCAGCATACTAATCCCCACCCTGCCCTCTTCATTACCTCCACCTCTGCATTTTTTTTTTAAAGCTGGGGCCACTGTTGCAATCAGGAGAGATCAGCCTGGCTGGTTTCTGCCCCGTCCTTACATGCCAGCACCCTAGCCCACACAGGGGAGGGGAGTCGGGTGGTGAGGCCATTTTGGGAACCCTAATAACAGTTCTGACTGAGACTGGCAAACTCAGCGTAGTCCAAGGGATCGAACCGAAAGAAACATTTTAGTGATTCTGAAATAAAGGACAGAGAGCGACAGAGAGGTGCCTGCTTTCACGTATAGATACATTTTACTTTTCCTCTCCAGAGACTGCTGTGCAATTATTATACGTTTCACCCATATATTATTTTGCATGCAATACCTTCCTTGATAATTGGGCTCCCCCTCCTCTTGACAGGTGGTCTGTTAAATGCTATTTCATGGCTACCATGTGGGAGGGGAGGGGAGGGGAGGGGGAGAGGCACAGCACAGCTTGCTTTGTGCACTCGCTCAACCTAGCACCAAGACAGAGCACATATCCTGCATACGGGCTGCTCCTTGTATCACTGCGTTTGACAGTCTCAGGAGTGGGACTAAAACCCAGAACTTTCTGACTAATGCAACTAGGGCAGGTAAGCTTACTGATGTGGGAATCTTAAATGCTAGTAGTTGCAAGGGTCATTTCTTTCTTTTATTTGTTGTTGGTATGTGAGCATCTCTGGCTCAGTCAGCATTTATTGCCCAGCCCTAGTTGCCCATGTGAAGGTGGTGGTGAGTTGCTTTCTTGATCTGCTGCAATCCATGTTCTTTAGGTGCTTTTAGGAAGGGAGTTCCAGGATTTTGACCCAGCAACAGTGAAGGAACGGCGATATAGTTCCAAGTCAGGATGGTGTGTGACTTGGAGGAGAACTCGCAGGTGGTGCTGGTGTTCCCATGCATCTGCTACCCTTGTCCTTCTAGTTGGTAGAGTTCACATGTTTGGAAGGTGCTGTCTAAGAAGCTTTGGTGAGTTGCTGCAGTGCATCTTGTAGATGGTACACTGCAGCTACTGTCCACTAGAGGTTGTAGATGGGCTGCCAATCAAGCGGGCTGCTTTGTCCTAGATGGTGTCGAGCTTCCTGAGTGTTGTCGGAGCCCCACTCATCCAGGCAAGTGGACAATATTCCATCACACTCCTGGCTTGTGCCTTGTAGATGGTGGAAAGGAGGTAAGTTACTCGCCATAGGATTCCCAGCCTCTGACCTGCTCTTGTATTTATGTGGCTGGTCCAGTTTGGTTTCTGGTCAGAAAATAAACTATTACAATCATTGAGGCCGATACTCAGTGGATCTGTTACGAGAAGGCTTTGAACCTGCACGGGGAATCCCACTGGATTTCAAGTTCTGTTCTGTGGCAATGGGTACAGTGATCTGGTTTATACAGTGATCTTCCCCATACTCCTCCATCCCAGTTATTGGGAACACTGTCACTTCCAAGTTCTTCCCTGGAGCCACACACCATGCTGATTCGGACATATATCATCAATTCTCTCTGTGGCTGGGTCAATATCCTGGAATATGCCACCTAATACCATTTGGAATCACTGTCATCACACAGGCTTCAAGGAAAAGGCCCAGAGCCACCTGCTCAGCTCAGCTTGAGATGGGCACTAAATACAGCTGTGCCAGTGTCGCCCTGGTCCTTCTCAGTCTGGATGGGTACAGCTCCAACAACACTCGAGAAGCTCAACACCATCCAGGACAGAGCAGCCCGCTTGATCAGCACCCCATCCACCACCTCCAGTGGACAGTGGCTACAGTGTGTACCATCTACAAGATTCTTCTTTCTTTTGGGCCTCCTTATCTCGAGAGACAATGGATACGCGCCTGGAGGTGATCAGTGGTTTGTGAAGCAGCGCCTGGAGTGGCTATACAGGCCAATTCTGGAGTGACAGGCTCTTCCACAGGTGCTGCAGAGAAATTTGTTTGTTGGGGCTGTTGCACAGTTGGCTCTCCCCTTGCGCCTCTGTCTTTTTTCCTGCCAACTACTAAGTCTCTTCGACTCGCCACAATTTAGCCCTGTCTTTATGGCTGCCCGCCAGCTCTGGCGAATGCTGGCAACTGACTCCCACGACTTGTGATCAATGTCACACGATTTCATGTCGCGTTTGCAGACGTCTTTATAGCGGAGACATGGGCGGCCGGTGGGTCTGATACCAGTGGCGAGCTCGCTGTACAATGTGTCTTTGGGGATCCTGCCATCTTCCATGCGGCTCACATGGCCAAGCCATCTCAAGCGCCGCTGACTCAGTAGTGTGTATAAGCTGGGGGTGTTGGCCGCTTCAAGGACTTCTGTGTTGGAGATATAGTCCTGCGACCTGATGCCAAGTATTCTCCGAAGGCAGCGAAGATGGAATGAATTGAGACGTCGCTCTTGGCTGGCATACGTTGTCCAGGCCTCGCTGCCGTAGAGCAAGGTGATGAGGACACAGGCCTGATACACTCGGACTTTTGTGTTCCGTGTCAGTGCGCCATTTTCCCACACTCTCTTGCATCTACAAGATGCACTGCAGCAAAAGACTTGCTGGTTGATAGGTTAATTGGCCATTATAAATTGCCCCTAGTATAGGTAGGTGGTAGGGAAATATAGGGACAGGTGGGGATGTGGTAGGAATATGGGATTAGTGTAGGATTAGTATAAATGGGTGGTTGATGGTCGGCACAGACTCGGTGGGCCGAAGGGCCTGTTTCAGTGCTGTATCTCTAAACTAAACTCGCCAAAGCCCAACTGGAATGTGCCGCGCAGCAAAACAAACAGGTAGCGGACAACCAACATTCCCTTCAAGATGGTGCACGGCTGAAAAGAAAGATTCGAGGCAACATTTATAGCAATTCTAACATTCTTCACCTTGTCTCCTTACCAGGTCATGCTGACAGTCCTTTTCCCCCTCCCCAGCTCAACTATAATGGTGAAGTCACTCACCACAATTAACGCTCATTGCTGTAAGGTTTGTTTCTGATCCCACCGATGCAGCCACATGGTGTAAATGAGAATTCAGGACTTTGCAAAACTCTCTCTAAGATAGGCCTGCCCAATATTTATCCCTCAACATGACTTAAATAAACACAGATGACTGATTCATTATCGCATTGCTGTTTGTGGGATCTTGCTGTGCATAAACTGGCTGCCGTGTTTCCTGCAGTACAACAGTGATGACCTTCATAAGTACTTCATTGTCTCTGAGGGGCTTTGAAGGTGTGAAGGGTGCTCGATTATAGAATCTTAGACGACAGAAGGAGGCCATTCAGCCCACTGTGCTGTGTCAGCTCTTTGAAAGAGCTGTCCAATGAGTCTCACACCCTCTTGCTCTTTCCCTTTAATATGCAAGCTCATTCATGTATACTATCAAAGAAAATTGCCAATGAGGTTCTCGGGTGAGCTCACTCTGACTGCAACACTGATAAGGCAGGGTTTACTCTATTGAGTGATCACCTTGTCCTGTTTTGACAAATCACTATGGTGATAAATGCCTGCAGTTCAGTGAGTCTCTGCGAGAACTGAGATGGGGTCACTGGGGGCATTGCACTTGTATCCTTGAACCTGGGTGCTCCACGGTGCATTCCTTCGCTATCCATGGCCTTTCACAGCCTGCTGGGAGAGGGGAATGTTTCAGCTTGCGCTGCCGGCACATTTCTAGGCTCACTGGTGCTTGCAAAACCGGTTCTGCTTGATGGCTTGAGGCCAAATGAATATTTTCTCTTGAGACTTGTTTCAGTGCATTTATGAGCAGGTCCACCGAGCCAAACATGTCCTAACGCATGCCAGGTTGGTTGATCTTGGCCAAGGCAGCAGCAGGAATAGCTACTGTCAGAATGCAGGGAAATGCGGCAGCCCAATTTGGACACAGCAAGATCCCATAAACAACAATGTGGCAATGACGAGATCATTTAAAAAAAAAGTGATGTTGGTTGAGAGATTAATATTGGCCCAGGACACCAGAGAACATCCCCTCTGGTCTCCTTCAAAATAGCGATCACGGGATCTTTTGTATCTACCCGAGAGGGCAGAAAGGCCCTCAGTTGAAAGTCTCGACTGATAAATGGAAGCTTGTGGCAGGGCAGCAACTCCCTCGGTACTGCACTGGCGCGTCGGTTTAGGTTTTGTGCTTGTGCCTATTGAGGGGAGCCAGAACCCACAACCTGCTGACTTAGAGGCCCACAGCTGACGCACAACGCAGAAAAGCGCCTTAGACACACTGCAACCTGCTCAGGCTGTTCACGTGTCGAGTATAGCAACAGCTGAAATCCTAATACCACCCCTGACCCTCCATCAAAAACCCAAACAACATCCCACACTCGCTGCACCTGGAGCTTTACTTCCAACATTCCTTACATTCCCAGTTCAGCCTGACAAAGTCCTACATGTTAGATGAACCTCAGCTATTCTCTTAGCTTGAAGGCTCTGCAACTCCAGCTGTGCCTTCCCCTTTAAACGCTCCGCCTGCCTTCTTCTAGTTTGGGATTCCTTGAATTCCAGTGATTGCTTCTTCCTCTTCCCATCATGCCCCTGGTTTGTGCCTGCCAAGCACACAAGCCAACTCTTCTTTTTTTCCCACTGTTGTTGAATGAATTTCAACCCCTCAGGACGTGTTCCTCTGTATTGATGTGGATGTGTGGAAAATGTTAGAAGGAAAAGGCCATCCAGCCTGACCCCATATAATTCTCATGTTTTGTGATCAAGATATTCCCTACGCATCTGGGTCTGTGCAATTTCCTGGGCATGGCAGAAAAACAGATAAAAACCCACGGCAAATTGAAGGGGAGAAAATGGAGGCCTTCAAAAGAGAATTGGATAATTATCTGAAGAGAAAACACTTGCAGGGCGATGGGGAAAAGGCGGGGGGAGTCGGACTAGATCAGTTGCTCTTGCAGAGAGCTAGCAGAGACACGACGGGTGGAATGGCGTGCGGTAACCATTCTATGATTGTATGAAAAAGCTGAAAACTTCCTCACAGACCCCCTCCCCTCCTCTTCACAAAGGTGACCAAAACTAGTCCAGGAGACCATCCTAACCATGACTTATGTTAGTTGGTAGCCACCGTATCTTATTGATGTCCTCCTGGCTTTAGCTCACTGCATGCACACACACACTTACCACCTCTAACAATGAACTTCTCTCATTGCTTGCTCCCTCCATTCCACCATCAGCCGACATTCATGCAGCCACACTCCATCTTGCCTCCGAAATTCTCTACCTCTGCCCAACTTTCAAATCCCTGCTCTTCTCCGACTGGACACGGAGCTCAGCTTCCTCCTCACATGGCCATTCCATTTACCAAATTGATTTCTTCCACCTTCCCACCTGTGCCTTTGTCGCTAACACCCTTGTCCATCCCTTAATCACCTCAGGGCTTGACTTCTCCAGTGCCCAGCTATCTGGCCTCCTCGCATCAATCTTTCACAAGCTTGAACCCATCCACAACACTGCAGCCCGGGCAATTGCCTGTACCAAGTTCATCACATCCTACCCTCTCCGAGTTCACCATGACCCAGGGCGGTGACATTCCCATTCTGGTTTTCAAATCCCTTGACCAACCTTACCATAATAATGTCCTTCCTGCCCTTACAGCATATGACACGCCCAGATGCCTCCTTCTCTCACCAATCTTGCTCCCTCCACTCCACCCTCAGCGGACACTTGCTCAGTCTCACTCCCGATGTCTCTGAAATTTTCTCGCTGGTTCACAATGCCCATCTCTCAAATCCTTCTCCTTGATCTTGACTGCAGTTGCCATTTTCACCTCTTCAGCACCCCTGTCCTCTCCCCATGCTCGATGGCCAGCAGGTTACATTCTTCCCTTTCCTTCTTATGATAAAATGCTCTGACAGGTCATTCTGGACTGTGAAGTGCGCTAAATATGTGCAACAGGGCTGTTAGTTCAATTATCTGAATGTCAGGCTTGAATATTATTCTTGTAACATTTGATCAACTTACAAAAACCTTTGCTTCAATAAAGAACTTCTTGGCTTTTTTATTCATTCATAGGTCATGGGCATCACTGGCTAGGTCAACATTTCTTGCCCATCCCTAATTCCCCCTGAGAAGGAGGTGGAAGGGAAATATAGGGACAGGTGGGGATGTGGTAGGAATATGGGATTAGTGTAGGATTAGTATAAATGGGTGGTTGATGGTCGGCACAGACACGATGGGCCGAAGGGCCTATTTCAGTGCTGTATCTCTAAACTAAACTAAACAGCTGCAGTCCCTGTGGTGTAGATACTCTCACAGTACTGTTAGAGAGGGAGTTCCAGGGTGTTGACCTAGCAAGGATGAAGGAATGGCCGATATATTTCCAAGTCAGGATGGTCTGGGGCCAGGGAAAAGGATGGAGGTGGCGGCTAGGGAACAGAATTTGTGGCACATTCAGCCCATTGGCCGTGTGCATTGAAAGACAAAGAACAAAGAACAAAGAAAATTACAGCACAGGAACAGGCCCTTCGGCCCTCCAAGCCTACGCCGATCCAAATCCTCTATCTAAACCTGTCGCCTATTTTCTAAGGGTCTGTATCTCTTTGCTTCCTGCCCATTCATGTATCTGTCCAGATACATCTTAAAAGACGCTATCGTGCCCGCGTCTACCACCTCCGCTGGCAAAGCGTTGCATGCACCCACCACCCTCTGCGTAAAGAAATTTCCACGCATATCCCCCCTAAACTTTTCCCCTTTCACTTTGAACTCGTGTCCCCTTGTAATTGAATCCCCCACTCTGGGAAAAAGCTTCTTGCTATCCACTCTGTCTATACCTCTCATGATTTTGTACACCTCAATCACCCCCCTCAACCTCCGTCTTTCTAATGAAAATAATCCTAATCTACTCAACCTCTCTTCATAGCTAGCGCCCTCCATACCAGGTAACATCCTGGTGAACCTCCTCTGCACCATCTCCAAAGCATCCACATCCTTTTGGTAATGTGGCGACCAGAACTGCACGCAGTATTCCAAATGTGGCCGAACCAAAGTCCTATACAACTGTAACATGACCTGCCAACTCTTGTACTCAATACCCCGTCCGATGAAGGAAAGCATGCCGTATGCCTTCTTGACCACTCTATTGATCTGCGTTGCCACCTTCAGGGAACAATGGACCTGAACACTCAAATCTCTCTGTACATCAATTTTCCCCAGGACTTTTCCATTTACTGTATAGTTCACTCTTGAATTGGATCTTCCAAAATGCATCACCTCGCATTTGCCCTGATTGAACTCCATCTGCCATTTCTCTGCCCAACTCTCCAATCTATCTATATTCTGCTGTATTCTCTGACAGTCCCCTTCAGTATCTGCTACTCCACCAATCTTAGTGTCGTCTGCAAACTTGCTAATCAGACCACCTATACTTTCCTCCAAATCATTTATGTATATCACAAACAACAGAGGTCCCAGCACGGATCCCTGTGGAACACCACTGGTCACACATCTCCATTTTGAGAAACTCCCTTCCACTGCTACTCTCTGTCTCCTGTTGCCCAGCCAGTTCTTTATTCATCTAGCTAGTACACCTTGGACCCCATGCGCCTTCACTTTCTCCATCAGCCTACCATGGGGAACCTTATCAAACGCCTTACTGAAGTCCATGTATATGACATCTACAGCCCTTCCCTCATCAATCAACTTTGTCACTTCCTCAAAGAATTCTATTAAGTTGGTAAGACATGACCTTCCCTGCACAAAACCATGTTGCCTATCACTGATAAGCCCATTTTCTTCCAGATGGGAATAGATCCTATCCCTCAGTATCTTCTCCAGCAGCTTCCCTACCACTGACGTCAGGCTCACCGGTCTATAATTACCTGGATTATCCCTGCTACCCTTCTTAAACAAGGGGACAACATTAGTAATTCTCCAGTCCTCCGGGACCTCACCCGTGTTTAAGGATGTTGCAAAGATATCTGTTAAGGCCCCAACTATTTCCTCTCTCACTTCCCACAGTAACCTGGGATAGATTTCATCTGGACCTGGGGACTTGTCCACCTTAATGCCTTTTAGAATACCCAACACTTCCTCCTTCCTTATGCCGACTTGACCTAGAGTAATCAAACATCTGTCCCTAACCTCAACATCAGTCATGTCCCTCTCCTCGGTGAATACCGATGCAAAGTACTCGTTTAGAATCTCACCCATTTTCTCTGACTCCACGCATAACTTTCCTCCTTTGTCCTTGAGTGGGCCAATCCTTTCTCTAGTTACCCTCTTGCTCCTTATATATGAATAAAAGGCTTTGGGATTTTCCTTAACCCTGTTTGCTAAAGATATTTCATGACCCCTTTTAGCCCTCTTAATTCCTCGCTTCAGATTGTGCCTACAATCCCGATATTCTTTCAAAGCTTCGTCTTTCTTCAGCCGCCTAGACGTTATGTATGCTTCCTTTTTCCTCTTAGCTAGTCTCACAATTTCACCTGTCATCCATGGTTCCCTAATCTTGCCATTTCTATCCCTCATTTTCACAGGAACATGTCTCTCCTGCACGCTAATCAACCTCTCTTTAAAAGCCTCCCACATATCAAATGTGGATTTCCCTTCAAACAGCTGCTCCCAATCTACATTCCCCAGCTCCTGCCGAATTTTGGTATAGTTGGCCTTCCCCCAATTTAGCACTCTTCCTTTAGGACCACTCTCGTCTTTGTCCATGAGTATTCTAAAACTTACGGAATTGTGATCACTATTCCCAAAGTAGTCCCCTACTGAAACTTCAACCACCTGGCCGGGCTCATTCCCCAACACCAGGTCCAGTATGGCCCCTTCCCGAGTTGGACTATTTACATACTGCTCTAGTAAACCCTCCTGGATGCTCCTTACAAATTCTGCTCCATCTAGACCTCTAACACTAAGTGAATCTCAGTCAATGTTGGGAAAATTAAAATCTCCTATCACCACCACCCTGTTGCTCCTACAGCTTTCCATAATCTGTTTACATATTTGTACCTCTATCTCACACTCGCTGTTGGGAGGCCTGTAGTACAGCCCCAACATTGTTACCGCACCCTTCCTATTTCTGAGTTCTGCCCATATTGCCTCACAGCTCGTGTCCTCCATAGTGCCTTCCTTCAGCACAGCTGTGATATCCTCTTTGACCAGTAATGCAACTCCTCCACCCCTTTTACCTCCCTCTCTATCCCGCCTGAAGCATCGGTATCCTGGGATATTTAGTTGCCAATCATGCCCTTCCCTTAACCAAGTCTCAGTAATAGCAATAACATCATACTCCCAGGTACTAATCCAAGCCCTAAGTTCATCTGCCTTACCTACTACACTTCTTGCATTAAAACAAATACACCTCAGACCACCAGTCCCTTTGCTTTCATCATCTGCTCCCTGCCTACTCTTTCCCTTAGTCACGCTGACTTCATTATCTAGTTCCTTACAGGCTTTAGTTACTACATCCTTACTCTCTACTGACCTCATTTGGTTCCCATCCCCCTGCCACATTAGTTTAAACCCTCCCCAACAGCATTAGCAAAAGCACCCCCAAGGACATTGGTTCCAGTCCGGCCCAGGTGTAGACCGTCCAATTTGTAATAGTCCCACCTCCCCCAGAACCAGTCCCAATGTCCCAAAAATCTGAACCCCTCCCTCCTGCACCATCTCTCAAGCCACGCATTCATCCTGACTATTCTTTCATTTCTACTCTGACTATCACGTGGCACTGGTAGCAATCCGGAGATTACGACCTCTGAGGTCCTACTTTTTAACTTGGCTCCTAACTCCCTAAATTCTGCTTGTAGGACCTCATCCTGTTTTTTACCTATATCATTGGTGCCTATGTGCACAACGACAACTGGCTGTTCACCCTCCCCTTTCAGAATGTTCTGCAGCCGATCTGAGACATCCCTGACCCGTGCACCTGGGAGGCAACATACCATTCGGGAGTCTCGTTTTCGATCACAGAACCGCCTATCTACTCCCCTTACAATCGAATCCCCGATGACTATAGCCCTTCCACTCTTTTTCCCGCCCTTCTGAACAGCAGAGCCAGCCACGGTGCCATGAACCTGGCTACTGCTGCCTTCCCCTGGTGAGCCATCTCCCTCAACAGTATCCAAAACGGTATACCTGTTGTGGAGGGAGATGACCGCAAGGGACACCTGCGCTGCCTTCCTGCTCTTTCTCTGCCTTTTGGTCACCCATTCCCTTTCTCCCTCAGCAATCCTAATCTGCGGTGTGACCAATTTGCTAAACGTGCTATCCACGACCTCCTCAGCATCGCGGATGCTCCAAAGTGAGTCCATCCGCAGCTCCAGAGCCATCATGTGGTCTAACAAGAGCTGCAGCTGGACACACTTCCTGCACGTGAAGGAGTCAGGGACATCAGCCATGTCCCTGAGCTCCCACATTGAGCAAGAGGAGCCTGTCACGGGTCTGAGATCTCCTGCCATTTTTAATCTTAAGCTTAAACTTAGTTAAATGAAAAAGGAATGAAAAGTTTTTTTACCAATCACACGATTTAAAAAAAGAGAAATAGAAAAAGCCTTACCTTATCTACACACCACCGAGTCCTTTTTTTTTGGTTAGAGGAGGAGGGCGGGTGGGAGACACTACAGGTGTAGTGTCTCGGGTTCAGAAATGGCCCAAATATATAGGGTTTTACTTACCCAGCAGCCCCCTGGTCTCCGCCGAAAACAAAAAGAAATTAAGTTTACTTCAAACTGACCTTCCCAGCTGCTCACTCGCTCGCACCCTCTGCTCCCGAAAAAGCTGCTGCAATGAAAGACCTATCCTATTAGTCCTGCCTCCCTCCCCAGAGCCCTGCAATTTTTTCCCCTTTGTAGAGGGTTCCGTTATAAATGTGGACATAGGAATTTAAATTTTTTATTCATTCGTGGGAGGTGGGCGTCACTGGCTATTTATTGCACATCAACTGAGTGGCTTGCTCGGCCATTTCAGAGCACAGTTAAGAGTCAACCACATTGAGTCACATGTAGGCCAGACCAGGTAAGGACAGCAGATTTCCTTCCCTAAAGGGCATCAGTGAACCAGATGGGTTTTTACAACAGTGTTTCATGATCACCACTAGACTAGCTTTATTTTAAATTCCAGATTTTTTTTCCACCAGCTGCCAGGGTGGGATTCGAACCCATGTCCCCACAGCATTAGCCTGGGGCACTGGATTATTAGTCTCGTAACATTACCATTATGCCACCGCCTCCTCTTATAAAAGGGGGAGGTGTTGACACTGAAGTGTGACAACAGGAAGTAAGGATTTGCAAGCATGAAGTGGGTGCAGACCTGAGATATTTCATGTAGATACTCAGATAGAAAGACATATCAGGATTTCATTGTTAATGCTGGCTTGAATTGAAAGCAAACACTGTGAATGAGAAGCAGCATTACGAACAATTGCGGAGAATCTTCTCTCCCTGCCTGGTCCAAATTGGGACTGTTTAAAGGTAGCCACCTGGTTGCATTGCAGCTGCTTTTGGCTGGAGTTTATCACAAGTGGCTGTTTTCCATTACCTGCCCCTGGGTGTGTACTCCTGCAACTTGACTGGACGACTGGAATTAATTTGTCTTGCACAGCGTTGGACCCAACCCCTGAATTGAAACCAAACACTAGCCAGGGTAAATGAGGGAAACAGAGCTGCTTCATTGCACCTCTGCCAAGCTTTGGAGTCTGCAGAACCAGCTCCATTAGAAATTCAGGAGCAGCTTTTACCTTCAGCAGTCCTTGCAAGTAAAGCCAGAGTCAATTACGTAGCTCCGCTCTCCCACTCGGACCTTGATCCTTGCTCAGGCCTCTGTTTCATTTGCCTGCGGGAGGCAGACGACGCCGACATTTATTAATACATTTAAAGGACATGATCATCCCTGGCAAAGCCAGCATTTATTTCCATCCATAGCTACCTTTGAGAACGTGGTGGTGAGCAGGCTTTCTGAACCACTGCAATCCATGTGGTGTAGGTGCTGTTAGGGAGGGAATTCCAGGTTTTTGACTCAATGACCATGCAGGAACAGCAATATAAGAGCAGTCACTCTCACCTCACCTCTTGAGTTCAGCTCCTTTTTCCATGTTTGGACCAAGGCTGTAATAAGCTGGTCCTGGCAAAACCCAAACTGAGCATCAGTGAGCAGGTTATTGCTGAGGAAGTGTTACTTGATTGCACTGTCGACAATGACACCTTCAATCTCTTCACTGATGATTGAGAGTAGTCTGATGGGGCGATAGTTACCCAGATTGGATTTGTCCTGCTTTTTATGAACAGCTCATGCCCGGGCAATTTTCCACATTGTTGGGTAGATGACAGTGTTGTAGCTGTACTGGAACAGCTTGGCTAGGGGCGAGGCAAGTTCTGAAACACAAGTCTTCAGTACTACCGCTGGAAGTTGTCGGGGCCCATAGCCTTTTTAATATTCATTGCCTCAACTGTTTCTTGATGTCACATGGAGTGAATCGTATCGGTAAAGACTGACTTCTGTGATGGTGGAGACCTCAGGAGCAGGCCAAGATGGATTGTCCACTTGGCACCTCGCTAACTCGGCCTTGTCTTTTGCACTCGTGTGCTGAGCTCTGTTAACAATGTCAGCAGACATGGAAGCCAGGAAAGGAAGTTGGGTGGTCAGTAGATTAGTGAGAATAGGTTCAAGAGAGCACGAGGTGGGTCTCGTAGACAAGATCAGCTTGGAGATGGCATGAGGGGAGATGGCAGAGAAACTAGTGAAGCAAACGAGTTCAGGGCTAGGGGAGGGGGTGTCTTAGAGGAAGTATGGCCTGGTGGGCTATAGGAAGGGAGGGAAGTGACAGAGACAGCTAATCGGATCGTCTCAACCTTGCAAAAGGTACAATTTCTAAGTAAAATTAAGTCTCATTTGCAATAGCGCTCTGAAATGTCAGGATTTTTTTACAGGCATTCTTGTAAGCGCACCTTTCATATCTGCAAAGTCCTGCTCCTCCTGTGGAATAATTATGTGACAAACTAACAGGTCTCCACTACACAGATAGGTCCAGAAGCAGCTGAAACTGACAGGCCAACTCAGACCTGTAGTAAAATCGGTGAGTGGGTGCTGGAGGAGGGCAGCTTCACCCTGGGCAGGCAGCAGGCTGACCTGGCACTCGATATTGCTGAGTCCGGTCTCTCAGCTCACAGGAAATCTCAGTGAAACATATAAAATTCTTCAGGGGCTTTACAGGGTAGATGCTGAGAAAAGGTTTCCCCCTGGCTGGGGAATGTAGAACAAGGGGTCACAGTCTCAGAGTAAGGGGTCAGCCAGTTAGGACTGAGCTGAGGAGAAATATCTTCACTCAGAGGGTTGTGAATCTTTGGAATTCTCTACCCCCAGAGAGCTCAGTTATTGAGTATATTCAAGATAGATTTTTGGGCAGTAAGGGAATTAAGGGATATGGGGATAGTATGGGAAGGTGGAGTTGCGGTAGAAAATCAGCCATGATCCGAATGAATGGTGGAGCAGGCTCGAAGGGCTGAATGACTTACACCAGCTCCTATTTCTTGCATTCTTATGTTGTCACGGTGACAACTCTGGTACTCGCGTCAAAATCTGTGCAAAGTTGAGAGCTCCTCCCGGCACAGCCCGTACCCACACCCCAGCACTGGGCTCCATGCAGCAGCAAGGACTGGCCGCTAACACCCAGGAGGACACCGAGATGCCGGCCACTGAGAAGGCACCTGGAAGAAAGATCCAGCCGAAGACATTAATTCGCTGGTGTGTGCGAACAAGTGGATTGGAGACCTGCGGGAGCACCTGAGCAATAGCCTGGAACTGATTGGACTTCCGGAGATACTGAGCCAAAAGAAAAAAGGTACAGAAAGTACCACCCAGAGCCACGTCGGCGGCCCTGGAGTTCCTGGAGAGAGAGATGATTAAACTGGTCTCTGCCAGTGGCAACAAACTTGAAACGCTTGTGTGATCTCCCCGCCTGCCAGGCCTGCACTCTGCTGTGGTTTTTCTGAGGGCCATGTGCCGGCCTGGAATTAGTCCATCATCAACAAGACTCCTCAGCTTCCAAAACTTGGCCCGAAAAGGAGGAAGCAGAAACAAGAGGAGACTCACTGTTTGGGGTGTGGAGAAGTGGGAGGTGCTACTGAGTGCTGCATCATTGCTAGAGGGATCGTTCTGACTTAAAGGGACACTACCAGCCATGGCAAAACGTGTGCTTTTTGCACTACGCTATTGTGCACAATGCAGGCCTACCAACACAGTCAATGTGATGTCACAGTAAGGTGGTCATCAAGGGTTGAGGAGAAGGCTACACAAAATGTCTGTTCCCAAGATTTTACTCAAGGTCCTTTTACGCTAGAGGAAATCAGCTGACAACAGCCCTCAGCCATACTGCTGCACATAAACAGCCTGGCCTAGACGCAACCTGTTGCAAAGAGTTAAACCTGCCTGTCCCACAAAAGCTAAACATGCAGAACATGGTGCCTGTGGGTTTTCACAGATCTAATTTCCATCCACCGATACTATGGAGATAAACAATGGGGACCAACAAGGTGTACAGAGGTTGCTACTGTGCAGGAAGAAAAAATATTCATGGGAACAGATGGCAGATTCCGTGGAGAACGGTGAGTGGAATCCATGGGGTCAGGAGGTAGGATCCATGCAAGGAAAATTGGAATTCTTAGGGATGGGAGGACAGGTGCTGGATCCACATGAGCAGAGTTGGGAAGGGGTTCTGGAGTTTCCTCTGCTGCTGTTGAAAATCCATCAGAAACACCGGTAACTGAGTTCTCCACATCACAGCAGACAGTAAATAAAACATCTCACTTAGTTTAAACACTAGACCTTGTTTCCATGTGTGGCAGGGCCTACGATCTTAAAAGAAGCGGCAGAGAGAGTACAGAGATGCATTGGTTGTCATTCTCCAAAATTCCCTAGATTCTGGAAAGATCCCAGTACATCGGAAAACCACAAATGTAACACAATTATTCAAGAATGGAGGGAGACAGAAAGCAGGAAACTATAGGCCAGTTAGCCTAAGTCAGTCATTGGGAAAATGCTGGAATCCATTATTAAGGAGGTAGTAGCAGGACATTTAGAAAATCTTAATACAATCAAACAGTCAACATGGTTTTATGAAAGGTAAACAGTGTTTGACAAATTTATTGGAGTTCTTTGAGAATGTAACAAGCAGAGTGGATAAAGGGGAACTCGTAGATGTAGTTATTTGGATTTCCAAAAGGCATTCGATAAGGTGCCACATAGAAGGTTACCGCACGGGACAAGGGCTCATGGTGTTGGGGGTAATATATTAGCATGGATAGAGGATTGACTAACAGGAAACAGAGTTGGGATAAATGGGTCATCTTCAGTTTGGCAAACTATCACTAATGGGGTGCCACAGGGATCGGTGCTGGGGTCTCAACTATTTACAATCTATATTCATTACTTGGATGAAGGGACAGAGTATATTGTAGCCAAATTTTCTGATGATACAAAGGTAAGTAGGAAAGCAAGTCGTGAGGTAGACACAAAGTGTCTGCAAAGAGGTTTTCGTTTCTAAGTAGGTTAAGTGAGTGATCAAAAATTTGGCAAATGTAATATAATGTGAGCTTGCCCACTTTGGTAGGAAGAACAGAAAAACAGAATATTATTTAAATGGAAAGAATCTACAGCATGCTGTGGTGCAGAGGGATCCGGGTGTCCTTGTACATGAATCACAAAAAGTTAGCATGCAGGTACAGCAAGGAAGGCAAATGGAATGTTGGCCCTTATTGCAAGGAGGATGTAGCAAGACTTTCTGTACTTTTACATTCCATCTGTACAGGGCGTTGGTGAGACCACACCTAGAGTGTTGCATACAGTTTTGGTCTCCTTATTTAAGGAGGGATGTATTTGCATTAGGGGCAGTTCAGAGAAGGTTCACTAGGTTGATGCCTGGGATGACGGGGTTGTCTTATGAGGAAAGGTCGAGCAGGTTGGGCCTATACTCATTGGCGTTTAAAAGAATGCGAGGTGATGTTATTGAAACAAATAAAATTTGAGGGGCCTTGGCAGGGTAGATGCTGAGAGGATGTCTCCCCTCATGGGGGAATCTAGAACTAGGGGGCACAGTTTCAGAATAAGGGCTCTCCCATTTCAGATGGAGATGAGGAGGAATTCCTCCTCTCAAAGGGTCAGTAATTCTCTTCCCCAGAGAGCAGTGGAGGCTGAGTCATTGAATATATTCAAGGCTGAGTTAGACAGATTTTTGATCTGCAAGGAATTCAAGGGCTATGGGGAGCCGGCAGGAAATTGGAGAGCAACCATGATCTTATTGAATGGTGGAACAGGCTCGAGGGGCCGAATGGCCTACTCCTGCTCCTATTTCTTATGTTCTTATGTAGGGCACCCACTCAAAACCTGAATCATAGACATTTACAGCACAGAAGGGAGGCCAATCAGCACATCGTGTCTGTGTTAGCTCTGTGCTACAGCAATCCAAAGCTAATGCCAATTCCCTACTTTCTCCACAGCCCTGTATCTCAATCTACTTCAAATATTTATCCAACTTTCCTTTAAAAGCATTGGAATATGTCTCAACCACTCCCTGTAGCAAAGCAATCTGTGCTCCAGCAACCCCATGTATAAAGAAGCTTCTTCGAACCTTACTTCATCGTTCTCTTAGTGATTGTTTTAAATTGATGACTTCCTATATAATAGAATCATGGAATGGGACAGCACAGAGGAGGCCATTTAGCCTATCATGCCTGTGCTGGGTCTTTGAAGAGCCGTCCAGTTAGTCACACTCCCCTGCTCCTTCCCCATATCCCTGCAATTTTTTCTCCTTCAAGTATTTACCCAATTCCCTTTTGCAGGATACTCCACAGATAGTTAAATAATGAATCCACTAATAAAACCATTCAAGAATTCAGGAGAAACTATTCTACCTGTGCTGGGAATGTGGAACTCGCTGCCACAAGTAGGTGAGGCAAGTGACATAGATACCTTAAAAGGGGAGCTAGATAAAGACATGAGGCAGAAAGGAATAGAAGGATATGCTGATAGAGTAAGATAGAGTGGGAGGAGGCTTATGTGGAGCGTAAACACCAGCATGGACCAATTGGGCCGAATGGTCAGTTTCTGTGCTGTAAATTCCAACTAATTCATCACTGACTCCCCACCCTGAGAAAATAGTCTGTTAACTCGATCAAAACCCTTCACCATTTAAAAAACCTCATTAAATCTACTTTTAGCCTTTCCTGCTCCAGTGGAAATAGTCCCAGTATCTCGTCTCCGCTTAGAACTATAAAAGTTTCTCATCGCTGGTATCACTCTGGTGAATCTGTCCTGTATGCTCTTTATAGCTTCAATGTTTTTTTCTGTAATGGGCACCCAAAGATGCACTAAGCACTCTTAAACAGGATCTTGTGCTCGCAACAGGAGGATTTCACCTGACTCTACTGTACCCTGCAGGTTTTAAGACCTGAAATTTCATAAAGGGAAGAGGGGCTGCACAGCAGCAGGTTCAAAATGTTATGTGACGATACAGGTGAATGCTGATCCACTTGAACAATCGGATTGTAGGCTGGAAAGCTGATTTAAGGCAATCATTAATCCCAAGTTTATCAAGGACTGCTTTGTTTTATTAAAGGAGTGGCTTGGAATTGCTAATCAACAACCTGCCTTTTATTTCTTCAATTACTCATCCTTGCCAATTTTTTCCTCTCCTGCCACCCTTGTGAAGGCGTTTTCTTTTTCCTGAGAGGCGTTTTCACTGTTTCTGACTACCTTCCACTACCTTTGCAAAGTGGGGACACAGCAAGAGTCAATGGGCTATCCAACTGCAGGCTGCCAACATGATCCTTTCCCCGTCACGTCATGTCTACACCGGAGGGCTTCCCTGGAATCGTGTTACTGACCAGTGTTCAGAAGCTTCCTCTTGTCTAGCCCAGTGAAGCAGGGTGAGTGGCTAAAGCCAAGTGCAGAATCTCCTGCCCAAGACCAGCTGAGATCTGTGCACATTAAGGGTGCAGAGCCAAGCACCCTCTGCTGCTGCTGGCAGGACGCAGTGGTGGGAAAAAAAATGGCATACTAGCACATAATAACATAAGAAATAGGAGCAAGAGTAGGCACCTCAAGCCTGCTCCACCATTCAATAAGATCATAGCTGATCTGATTGTGGTCTTAACTCCACTTTCCTGCCTGCCCCCCCATAACCTTCCACTCTCTTGTGGATCAAAACTCTGTATAACTTAGCCTTGAATATATTCAATGACCCAGCCTCCACTGCTCGCTGGGGAAGGGAAGGAATTACTCCTCATCTCCGTCTGAAACTGTGTGCCCTAGTTCAAGATTCCCCCATAAGGGGAAACATCCTTTCAGCATCTGTTCTGTCAAGACCCCTCAGAATCCTATATATTTCAATAAGGTCACCTCGCATTCTTCTAAACACCAATGAGTGGAGACACAACCTGCTCAACCTTTCCTCATAAAACAACCCCTTTATCCCAGGAATCAGCCTTGTGAACCTTCTCTGAACTGCTTCCAGTTCATCCCTCCTTAAGTAAGGAGACCAAAACTGTATGCAGTACTCTAGGTGTACTCCTGGAAGTTTCATCACATGTGTCAGGCAAGCCCCCCTGCCAAGAACGAGGAAAATTAATTTTGCCACCTGAACATTGATTTTGGACTGTTGTTGGCAAAGAAAGAACTTGCTTTAAAAAAACAATTGGAGACTTTGGCTGGAGTGAGACATTAGCATATCAACAGACAAGTATTTCAAAGGACAATGGGGCTATCCGCTGCTCCAATTTAATCCACAATGGACTTTTGATTACCAGACGTTGAAGATGGAAAGACTAGCATTCCAGGTTAACTGCTAAAATGGCCGAATACACAAACAGACGTGATCAAACTGGTTTGGGTCACATGACTAACACGTGAATTTGAACTTCCAACAAGGAATTTGAAATTAGAAAGCTGTTTGCTCCTGAACTGGAGAACACCTCTTCCTGTCTGCTCATCTCACTCTCACCAGCTTCAGAAACCACTGAAGACATATGAACCCCAAGAGAGAAAAGTCTCCCTCAGTGAACAAGGTTTAAGAAGAATACTGGGCCCCAACGAAAAGCACGATCTACCTACAATCAAGGACTCTACAGCGAGCTCGAAGCAGAGTAAAAAAATCCCTCTTCAGAGATTGCCTCAAACCTCTCCATTTTATTTTTCTTCTCTTTTCTGTCTCTGTTTGCATGTGTGTATCGCGTATGTATGCTAGCGTGCGGTGCGGCGTGTATCTGTAAACGTTAACTGAATTAGAGTATAAGTTTAAGGTTTAATAACTTTCACTTTTCTTCTTTAAACCTAAGAAAGCCTGTTTGTGCTCATTTCTTTGCCTTATAATTGCAAAGTGGTAAACAAGGATTCGCCAAAGGGGGAGTTCAAAACACAGTGTGTTTAAAATTAAACCCTGTTACAATAAGACCAGGAAGAAGACAGTAAAAGACCCGTAGACACCTTTCTCGCCTGGTCGTAACACATGACTCCTCCCTCCAATTGTTCCACCCCTGCTCCCCCCATTGATTCTCAGACATTTCCATCCTCACGGCTCATGGCCTTCCCATGACCAATCAGAAAGGGAGCAGACTCCTTGTGACTCAACTGACTGTCAGTCAAAGCCCTTTCTTTCCCAAAACCAACATTTTTGCAACTAATAAACACAAATGTTCAAAGAAAATTATTTTATTTAATGCCCCTATGATATTTTTCTCACAGGTGATGCTCACAGCAGTGTCCGGGAGGTTAATCTTCAATTCCTGGAGATGCCAGGCCAATGATGGAGGGTTGGCAACCCTAGATCCAGTGGGTAGGGGAGGGAGGGGGTGGCGTGGGGGGCGGGGGGGCAGGGTGCAGCCTTGACCATTTGACAGCTGCAAAGATTCCTTTTAATGTAGGTGCTGAAACTCCACAAACCAAGAAAATGCTTTAACCCATTTCTCAGATGCCCATGATTGTTAAAGACGTGTCACCAAGGGTTGCAGTGCCACATGCCCATGTTAAGTATTTAGATTGGTCCTCACTGTAGCAAGAGACTGTGATGATAAATCTCTGGTGGATGTGGCAGTGTAGGAGAGAGTAAGCATGTCATGTGCTGAATGTTTGCTGAACTCTACTAAATTCTAACAGTTAATGCCACATCCTCATGGCATTGAAATAGGACTGAAGTGCAGCTCAAGGGTACAATAAGTGCAACTTGTGCCCTCATCAGCACCTTGCCTGATCGAGGACAACACACACTCCTGCCTGCATTGGGAGATTAGGAAACATAGGAATAGGAGGAGGCCATTCAGCCCCTTGAACCTGTTCCACCATTCAATTAGGTCAACTGTCTCTTAACTCCCTTTTCCCGTCATCGTTCTGCACACTTCCCTAACAAAAATCTAACCATCTGAGTTCTAACATTTTCAATTGACGCCGCCCCCCCCCCCCAACCCCGTTCAGGCAGTGCAATCCAGATCACAATAACTCGCTGCATTAAAAACAATTCTCTCTGTTTGAAAAGCATTGATGCATTTAAGGGCAAGCTAGATCACACATAAGTAAGGAATAGAAGGTCATGCCAATAGGGTGAGATGAAGAGGGGTGGGAGGAGTCTCTTGCGGAGCATGAAAACCAGCATGGACCACTTGGGCCGAATGGCCTGCTTCTGTGCTGTATATTCTATGTAATATATATGTTATACCCTATCAATTCCTTTACTTATCTTAAACACCTCAAATTGATCACACCTTACTCTTCTAGCGAGTAGACAACATCGAATTTAGTCTCAGCGAGTTCTCTAAGACTCAGTCGGTTAATGCAGGGAGGGAGCAGCTCAGCCACATGGACTAGACAAGTTTCCCCAGCACCTGTTCAGAATAAACTGATCTCAGTTGCTCCTGGTTTAAGAAGAGGGGAAAATTGACCAGGGCTTCCAGCTCCTGACCACAGTCCAGTGACCCTGCTGGAAGTGCACGCAGGGTGTTGCTCTCAGAGGAGGAAAGGGGGTGGAGGGCAGGGTCAGGCTCGGCTGTGATATCAAGCAGTCAATTCGCCCGCTGGCCTCTACCATCTGGGCTCATACGGGATGGCCTACCACTGGAGTGAGCCTGGCTGTTTGAATGTTGGCCAGCAGGCTTGTTGACCGTGAGTGAACAGTAGGATCCCTTCCTCGCTTGCGTACCCCGGGTGCCAAGGCCTTTATCATGTTCAAGCAATCCTGTGATCCGGACCCCCTGCCTCAAACCTACCAAACCCTCTTGCCATTTCTCTCTTTGCCTTTCTCTCACCTTCCCTAAACTTTCCCATTATTTAACAGCATCAGCTCCCCCTCTGGATTGCATGTTTGCTTAACTTTGAAAGGTCCTCTATAAGTGTTTTTTTAAATTTTCCCCTGCACTGCCCCTGCAGTCGAACAGCCTACCAACACCGCACCTTTTTTAAAAAAATAAAACAAATTGTCCCAAAGCTTCCGGGGACAGACTCACAGATTTGGGCCCTTGCTGACTTCAAGATCTTCTGCGAGTCGTACCACACCGTCCGACAGTCGTCTAGCAGCTTGTAAAAACGGCTTTTCATCCACGAGCTGGATTTGATCTTCTGTAGGTGGCTGCCTTTCAGCAGGGCTTTCAGGTCCTCATCGTTGACAAAGCCTTGTGATGAAAACAGAAAGGACAAATCAGTCAAAAAGGTGATGGGAAGGGCTGCAGAGGGTGGGGAAGGGTAGTGGAGAGTGGGGAAAGCAGGGAAAGGGCAGCAGACGGTAAGGAAAGCAGGGAAAGGGCAGTGGAGGGTGGAGAAAGCATGGAAAGGGTAGTGGAGAAAGCATGGAAAGGGCAGTGGAGGGTGGGGAAAGGGCAGTGGAGGGTGGGGAAAGCAGGGAAAGGGCAGTGGAGGGTGGGGAAAGGGTTGCGGAGGGTGGGGAAAGGGCAGTGGAGGGTGAGGAAAGCAGGGAAAGGGCAGCGGAGGGCGGGAAAGGGCAGCGGAGGGTGAGGAAAGCAGGGAAAGGGCAGTGGAGGTGGGGAAAGGGTAGCGGAGGGTGGGGAAAGCAGGGAAAGGGCAGTGGAGAGTGTGGGTAGGGCAGTGGAGGGTGGGGAAAGGGCAGTGGAGGGTGGGGAAAGCAGGGAAAGGGCAGCGAAAGGGTGGGGAAAGGGTAGCGGAGGGTGGGGAAAGGAGGGAAAGGGCAGTGGAGAGTGTGGGAAGGGCAGCGGAGGGTGAGGAAAGCAGGGAAAGGGCAGCGGACGGTCGGGAAAGGGCAGTGGAGGGTGAGGAAAGGGTAGCGGAGGGTGAGGAAAGCAGGGAAAAGGGCAGCGGAGGGTGGGGAAAGGGTAGCGGAGGGTGGGGAAAGCAGGGAAAGGGCAGCGGAGGGTGGGGAAGGGGCAGCGGAGGGTGGGGAAAGCAGGGAAAGGGCAGTGGAGGGTAAGAAAGAGGGGTGGAGGGAAGCAGAGAGTGGGGAAGAGTGGTGGAGGGAAGCAGAGGATGGGGAAGAGTGGTGGAGGGAAGCAGACGGTGGAGAAGAGTGGTGGAGGGAAGCAGAGGATGGGGAAGAGTGGTGGAGGGAAGCAGAGGATGGGGAAGTGGAGGGAAGCAGAGGGTGGGGAAGAGTGGTGGAGGGAAGCAGAGGGTGGGGAAGAGTGGTGGAAGTGTAGCAGGGGATAGGGAGGAAGCGGGATGGGGAAATTCTCTCTGTGCACTGTGCTTCTTCAAACTAAAGTTGCTTTTACTGTGGAATATGAACAGAGATGTGGGGGAGTGGGATGAGCGCGGTGTTTTACAGCTGCTGGAACAAAGCGAACTGAACTCGGTCAGGCAAATGCAGCAGTCAGCTCCCGGACACTAATCTCTGAGTATAAACTGAACAAGCAACAAAATAACTAGCAGCTGAGATACAGTTTTATCTGGGGACTGGGGATCACACTGCCTGCTCCCTTTTCTAATCTGTATTCGGGAGTGCGAGCAACATTGGCAAGGCAGTATTTATTGTACTTCCCCTAGTTACCCTCATTCCTTAGGAAATACTCACTGACACGGTGGGAAGGCTTGTGTATTTGAAGGAGTATAGTTCCTGGTGGGCCACCCAGAGCCAGTCAAAAGGTAGGAGTCAGGCTAAACACCACACCACTAATCCTTCTGTTGGGCAGAGTGTGAGTTAGGCTAAAGGTCTGTCCATTGGTCCTTTATTCATTCATTCTCAGGATATGGGCATCGCTGGTAAGGTCAGCATTTATTGCCCATCCCTAATTGCCCTGGGGAAGGTGGTGGTGAGCCGCCATCTTGAACGGCTGCAGTCCATGTGGTGTAGGTACACTCATGCTCTTAGGGAGGGAGTTCCAGGATTTTGTCCCAGCGACAGTGAAGGAATGGTGGAGTTCCAAGTCAGGAAGGTGTGTGACTTGTAGAAGAACTTGGAAGTGCTGGTGTTCCTCTGTATCTGCTGTCCTTGGGCGAGGTGGTAGAGGTTGCAGGTTTGGGAGTTGGAAAACGCATTTGAAGAAGCATTGGCAAGTTATAGAGTCATAAGTTGCTGCAGTATATCTTGTAGATGGTACACACTGTAGCCATGGTCCACCTTTGGTGGAGGGAGTGAATGTTTAAGGTGGTAGCTGCTTAGTCCTAGATGGTGTCGAGCTTCTTGAGTTTTGTTGGAGCTGCAACCATCCAGACAAATGAAGAATATTCCATCACACTCCTAACTTGTGCCATGTAAATGGTGGACAGGCTTTGGGGAGTCAGGAGGTGAGTTACTCACCACAGGATTTTCAGCCTCTGACCTGCTCTTGTAGTCACAGTATTTATATGGCTGGTCCAGTTAGGTTTCTGGTCAATGGTGACCTCCCCACCACCACGCCCGCCTCCCCCCCCCCCCCCCCCCTCAGGTATTAATCAGGAAGGAGTAGGCAATGCTAATGGTATTGAAAGTCAAGAGGAGATGGTTAGACTCTCATTACAGGTGATCATTGCCTGGCACTTGTGTGGCATGAATGTTACTTGCCACTTAGCAGCCCAAGCCAGGATGTTGTCCAGGTCTTGCTGCATATGGACATGGACTGCTTCAGTATCTGAGGAATCGCCATTGGTGCTGAACACTGTGCAAACATCAGTGAACATCCCCACTTCTGACCTTCTGATGGAGGGAAGGTCATTGATGAAGCAGCTGAAGATGGTTGGGCCTTGGACACTACCCTGAGGAACTTCTGCAGCGATGTCCTAGGGCTGTAGTGAAAGGACTCCAACATCCACAACCAGTGGACAGTTTCCCCCGATTCCCATTGACTTGAATTTTGCCTGGGCTCCTTGATGCCATACTCGGTCAAATGCTGCCTTTATGTCAAGGGCAGTCACTCTCACCTCACCTCTTGAATTCAGCTCTTTTGTCCATGGTTGGACCAAAGCTGTAATATGGTCTGGAACGAACTGGTCCTGGTGAAACCCAAAAAGAACATCGATGAGGAGATTATTGGTGAGTGCTGCTTGATAGCACATTTCATCGCTTTGCTGATGACTGAGAATAGATCTCTTTAACCCTCCACTGTCTCTAAATTATCACACTGCTTGTCCGACATCCAGTACTGGATGAGCAGAAATTTCTTCCAACTAAATATTGGGAAAACAGAAGCCATTGTCTTCAATCCCTGCCACAAACTCTGTTCCCTAGCTACTGACTCCATCCCTCTGCACAGCAACTATCTGAGGTTGAATCGGACTGTTCGCAACCTTGGTGTCATATTTGACCATGAGATGAGTTTCTGACCATGTGTCCACGCTCTCATTAAGACTGCCTATTTCCATCCCGTAACATCGCCCAATTCTGCACATGCCTCAGCTCATACAGTCATAGAGCAGACAGTCATCTACTGCAGAAACCCTCATCCATGCCTTTGCTGTCTCCAATGTGCTCTGCTATTTCCTGATATCACATGGAGTGAATTGAATTGGCTGAAGAATGGCTTCTGTGACGGTCAGAATCTCAGGAGGAGGCTGAAATGAATCTTCCACTCGGCACCCTTCTGTTTTCTAAGTAAACATGGCAACCAGTTTACACAGAACAAAGTCCCAGCAAACAAATAAAAGAGCAGTTAATCTGTTTGGCTTAAGGGATAAATGTTGGCTTGGACGCTGAGAGAACTTCCTTGCCCTTCTTCGATTAGTGTCATGGGATCTTTTACGTCCGGTTGAGCAGGCAGACAAGAGACTCGGTTTTGCGTTTCATCCAACAGACAGCACTGTGAGTGCCAGCTTGGATTGCGCACTCAAGTCACTGCCGTGGGACTTGAACCCATGACATCTTGCCTCAGAAATGAGAGTGCTACCAGTTGACTCAAACTGATACTTGCTTACAGAAGTAAGCTTTACTGTCGTGGAAAAGCAGTTTCTGCTTCGCTGCAACATTGACATTGGTGAGTAAATAGAGGTTGATGCTCGCGATCTCACTGCAGATCACACTGGAACTGTACTAAAACCACCATCCCTCAGGGACTAGAGATTTCAGATCCAAAGATAGGAATTATGGACGGAATAAGACCAAGTTCCATCTAGTTTACCTTCTATCAGTCTGCATAGTACAATAATAAAAGGAGCTGTTGACTAATCATGCAATCAATTAGATTAGATTAGAGATACAGCACTGAAACAGGCCCTTCGGCCCACCGAGTCTGTGCCGAACATCAACCACCCATTTATACTAATCCTATATTCCTACCAAACATCCCCACCTGTCCCTATATTGCCCTACCACCTACCTATACTAGTGACAATTTATAACGGCCAATTTACCTGTCAACCTGCAAGTCTTTTGGCTTGTGGGAGGAAACCGGAGCACCCGGAGAAAACCCACGCAGACACAGGGAGAACTTGCAAACTCCACACAGGCAGTACCCGGAATCGAACCCGGGTCCCTGGAGCTGTGAGGCTGCAGTGCTAACCACTGCGCCACTGTGCCGCCCAAATTAATCTCCATCGATTAGTCAAAACAAGCACGAGGTTTGGAAAACTCCAGTGTTGGACAGATTTGGGAACCAAACTCACCTGTTCCTCCCAAGCAGGCCACACTCAATCACCAGGTCATGTCACATCTGTTTCCACAGATTGCTTTTGAATTTAATCTCCATGCACAGGCTCTGCCTTCAGGTTCTACTGTTCTGGACAAGATGGAACTGCTTGCCATGATTTACATTATCTAGTCCCTTTAGAATCCTAAAAACAGTAATCATAATAACAACAACAACTTATATTTATATAGCGCCTTTAATGTAGTAAAACTTCCCAAAGCCCCTCACAGAAGCATTATCAAACAAAATTTGGCACAGTGCAGCATTAAGAGATATTAGGACAGGTGACAAAAAGCTTGGTAAAAGAAGTAGGTTTTACGGAACATCTTAAAAGGAGGAGAGGGGTAGAGAGGTGGCTAGGTTTAGGGAGGGACCGGGCACGGCCAGCAATGGTGGAACAATTTAAATCGGGGAAAAGGCCAGAAGAAGGCAGGGACAACGTCTGGCGATGAAAAGGAGATGGAAGCAGGTGGTCTTGATGATCCAAAGTGACTCCTAGCTGCAGATAACTTATGATGATATTAAACAAAAGAGATCCCAGAACAGACTCCTGTTGGGACCCTACAGGTAACATTCTCCCAGGCTGATAACAGTTCCATCAGTCAACCATTTATATATCCATTGCAAAATATTTCCACTCATTCCTGCTTTCTTTATCTCCAGTACCAGCCTCTCCAGAGGCATTGAATCAAAGGCCTTACTGAAATCCAATACGCCACATCCACTGCCTTAGACCTATCAAGCTCCTTTGTCATACTCTCAAATGAAAACCAGTGAATTAGATTGGCAAGATATCCCCTTCATGAAGCCACACTGACAATCTATTGATTTTATTTTTTATTAATGTTTCATCATCTTGCCTTTGATAAGCGTTTCCATAAATTTACAGGCTGGTGAAATGAGAAATTCAAGAGAAAATTATGAAATAACTGGATATGGATATTGGAATCGTACAGTAAAGAAGGAGGCTAATCGGCCCATCATGCTGGTGCCAGCTCACTGCAAGAGCTATCAATTAGTCTCAATACCTTTCCTCTTTCCCCACAGTCCGACAATTTTTTCCTTTTCAAGTATAATTCCCCTTTGAAAGTTATTATTGAATTTGCTTCCAGCACCATTTCACGCCGTGCATTTCAGATCATAATAACTTGCTGCACAAAGAAATAAAAATCACCTCATTTTAGGGAATTACAACATGTTCACTTCCAATTTATTTATTTAGAGATACAGCACTGAAACAGGCCCTACATTAATCCTACATTAATCCCATATTCCCTACCACATCCCCACCATTCTCCTACCACCTACCTACACTAGGGGCAATTTACAGTGGCCAATTTACCTATCAACCAACAAGTCTTTGGCTGTGGGAGGAAACCGGAGCACCCGGCGGAAACTCACGCGGTCACAGGGTGAACTTGCAAACTCCACACAGGCAGTACCCAGAACCGAACCCGGGTCGCTGGAGCTGTGAGGCTGCAGTGCTAACCACTGCGCCGCCCTCTGAATTTTTTTGCCAATTACCCTAAATCTGTGTCCTTTGGTTAATGACCCTGCTGCAAGTGGAAACGCTTTAAATCCCGATTTACTTTATCAGAACGCCTCATAATTAATAAAGTTTTTTCCATCACTGACAAATGTTATTATCCACTGTGGACCCATGGGCTCTAGACTGCCATGATAGCACAGCGCATAAGCCTCCTTAGACCCTCTACTACCTGGCCCTTGTAATTGGAGTAGGGCAGGGGACGGTGTTTTCTGCCGAGCTACTGTTGAGATTACGAGAGGAAGAAGCTCCAAGGGAAATCCCTGGTGAATAATGTCCTCGGGGTCTCAGAGAGATTAGAAAGCCAGGAAGCAAGAACGAAGTGAACTCAAGAGAGACTAGCACTGGGTTCACTTCCTCCAGTAAAATTCAGGGAGGGTTGTGGGAGGCGGTGGTGATGGGGGGAGACATCGCAGTTTGATACCATGGCGGATTTTCTAAGTCTCCCATTAAAGAGGGTGGACTGTGGCCACCTGCAAATTGCATGCAAGCTTTGCAAGGCGAAGTACTGGAGCAGAGGCAAATGATTTGAGAATGAATTCATTTCTCTGGGGAAAATAGGGTACAAGGGGGACACAATAATCTGAAGAGGAAAAATTTGCAGGGCTATGAGGAAAGGGCAGGGGAGTGGGACTAGCTGAGCTGCTCTTGCAAAGAGCTGTCATGGACAGGAGGGCTGAATGGCCTCCTTCTGTGATGTAACCATTCTATGATTCTACAAAGCTAAGCCATTCAGAAGTGAAATTAGGAAGGATTTCACACAAAGGGTAGTGGAGATTTAGAACCCTCTTCTCCAAAAGGCTGTGGATGCAGGGGGGATCATAGGAAATAGGAGCAGGAGTAGGCCATTCGGCCTATGGAGCCTGCTCCACCATTCAAACAGATCATGGCTGATCATCTATCTCTCTACCATCTTTCCCCAGTATCCAGAAATCTATCGATTTTTGTCTTGAACATACTCAGTGATTGAGCTTCCACAGCCCTTCGGGGTAGGGAATTCCACAGATTCACCACCCTCTGAGTAAAGAAATTCCTCCTCATCTCAGTCTTAAATGGCCTGCCCCTTATTCTGAGACTGTGTCCCCTGGTTCTAGACTCACCAGCCTGAGGGAAACATCCTATCCACATCCACCCTGTCACGCCCTGTAATAATTTTGTACGTTTCAATGAGTTCACTTCTCATTCTTCGAAACTCTAGAGAATACAGACCCAGCTTCCTCAGTCTCTCCTCATAAGACAATCCCACCATCTCAGGGATTAGTCTGGTGAACCTCCATTGCACTCTCTCTATGGCAAGTATATCCTTCCTTAGGTAAGAAGACCAAAACTGCACTCCAGGTGCAATCTCACCAAGGCTCGAAATTACAGCAAGACATCTTTACTCCTGTACTCAAATACCCTTGTAACGAAGGCCAAAATACCATTTGCCTTCCTAATTGCTTGCTGCACCTGCATACTAGCTTTTAGCGACTCATGAACCAGGTCGCTTTGCACATCAACACGTCCCAACCTCTCACCATTTAAGAAATACTCTGCCTTTCTGTTTTTTTCTACCAAAGTGGATCTTCACACTTATTCACATTATATTCCATCTGCCATGTTCTTGCCCATTCACTAAGCCTGTCCAAACCCGCTTGAAGCCTCCTTGCATCCTCCTCACAACTTACATTCCCTCCTAGTTTTGTGTCATCAGCAAATTTGGAAATATTACATTTGGTCTCCACATCGAAATCATTTATACAGATTGTGAATAGCTGTGGCCCCAGCACTGATCTTTGCAGTATCCCACAAGTAACTAGTAAGGCGAAGGGGCAGGGGGGGGGTGGGTGAGGGTATTGAGGGAGATAGAACAATAGAGGATATATGAAGGTGTGGTACAGGTCAGCCATGATCTAACTGAATTGGGGAATAAACTCAAGGGGATGAATGGCCTCTTCCTGCTCAGACTTAACCTGGATGTGGGTGGACACAGTGGCTCTGGCAATCATTCTACAGTTCAACTTAATTTACAGTATCAAAACCAAGGCCAAAAATAACAACAGGTCAAAGAATTTAGAAGCACAAGCTTTGGGGCCAAGATTATTTTAAGAATGCCATTGCATTGCATTAGAAACCAATTGCCTGAGTGGTATCACTGGAGGGCGTGAGGACATTTTCAGCCAATAGAGTCATACAGCATAGAAACAGGCCCTTCGGCCCACTGCGTCCATGCCGACCATAATGCCTATCTATACTATTCCCGCCTGCCTGCATTAATTCCATATCCCTCTATGCCTTGCTCATTCAAGTACCTGTCCAGATGCCTCTTAAATGTCGCTACTGTTCCTGCCTCCACCACCTCCTCAGGCAGCTCATTCCAGATACCCACTATTCTTTGTGTGAAAAATTTACCCCTTTGATCCCCTTTAAACCTCCTCCCTCTCACCTTAAATCCATGCCCTCTAGTTTTAGTCACCCCTACCATGGGAAACAGACTCTGGCTATCTACACTATCTATGCCTCTCATAATTTTATATACCTCTATCATGTCCCCTCTTAGCCTCCTTCGCTCCAGGGAAAACAGACCCAGCCTATCCAATCTCTCTTTATAACGCAAGCCCTCCAAACTAGGCAACATCCTTGTGAATCTTTTCTGCACCCTCTCTAGCTTGATCACATCTTTCCTGTAGTGCGGCGACGAGAACTGCACACACTACTCCAAATGTAGCCTAACCAACATTATGTACAACAGTAACATGACGTCCCAACTCTTGTACTCAATGCCTCGGATGATGAAAGCAAGCATGCCATACACCTCCTGCACCACCCTGTCTACCTGTGTTGCCACTTTCATGTACTTGCACGCCAAGGTCTCTCTGATCAAGAACACTCCCCAGGGCCCTGCCATTCACTGTATATGTCCTGCCCTGGTTTAACTTCCCAAAATGCATCACTTCACACTTGTCTGCATTAAATTCCATTTGCCACTCCTTTGCCCACTTTCCCAGTTGATCTATATCCGTTGTAACCTCAGACAACCTTCTTCACTGTCCACTCTACCATCAATTTTGGTGTCATCTGCAAACTTACTAATCATGCCCCTGACATTCACATCCAAGTCATTAATATATATGACAAACAACAGAGGGCCCAGCACCAATCCCTGCGGCACACCACTGGCCACCGGCCTCCAATCTGAAAAACAACCCTCCACTACCACCCTCTGCCTCCGATCACCAAGCCAATTTTGTATCCAATTTGCTAGCTCACCCTGGATCCCATGTGTTCGAACCTTCTGGACCAGCCTACCATGTGGGACCTTGTCAAAGGCCTTGCTAAAGTCCAGGTAGACAACGTCCATCGCCCTGCCCTCGTCAATCCTCCTGGTCACCTCCTCGAAAAACTCAATCAAATTCATCAGACATGATTTCCCACGCACAAAGCCATGCTGACTATCCCTAATCAGACCACGCCTTTCCAGATGCATATAAATCCTGTCTCAGATACCCTTCCAATAACTTTCCCCCCACTGATGTAAGGCTCACCAGCCTGTAGTTCCCTGGCTTATCCTTGCTGCCCTTCGTAAATAAAGGCACAACATTAGCTATCCTCCAGTCTTCCGGTACCTCACCTGTGGCTAACGATGATACAAAAATCTCTGCCAGGGCCACAGCAATCTCCTCCCTTGCTTCCCATAGCATCCTACAATACAACTGGTCAGGCCCTGGGGATTTATCCACCTTAATGCGCTTCAAAACCTCCAACACCTCCTCCTTTGTAATGTTGATATGCTCCAGGATATCGGTGTTCCCTCCCTTGAACTCACTAGCTTCCATGACCAACCCCATGGTAAATACAGATGAGAAATATTCATTTAAGACCTCGCCCATTTCCCGTGGCTCCACACATAGATTGCCACACTGATCCTTAAGGGAACCTACTCTCTCCCTAGCTACCCTTTTATTCTTAATATACTTATAGAATCTTTTAGGATTCTCCTTTATCTTATCTGCCAGGGAAATCTCATGGCCCCTTTTTGCCCTCCTAATTTCTTTAAGTGTATTCCTACATCCCCTATACTCCTCGAGGGACTCGCTCGATCCCAGCTGCCTATACCTGACATATGCCTCCTTCTTTGTCCTGACCAGACCCTCAATATCCCTCGTCAACCAAGGTTCCCTATACGTGCCAGCCTTGCCCTTCCATCTAACAGGAACATGCCAGCCCTGAACTCTTCCTATCTCACTTTTAAAAGCCTCCCACTTGCCAGACATCCCTTTACCTGTAAACAGCCTCTCCCATTCAACTTTTGAGAGTTCCTGTCTGATGCCATTGAAATTAGCCTTCCCCCAATTTAGGACTTCAACCTGAGGACCAGTCCTATCCTTTTCCATAACTATCTTGAAGCTAATAGAGTTATGGTCACTGGTCCCAAAGTGCTCCCCCACTGATACATCAACCACCTGCCCATCCTCATTTCCTAAGAGGAGGTCCTTCTCTAGTAGGGCCATCCACATACTGCTTCAGAAAACTATCCTGGGCACACTTCTTCCCCATCTGATCCCTTCGCACTAAGGCAGTCCCAGTCAATATTAGGGAAGTTAAAATCACCTACTATTACAACCTTATAATTCCTACACCTATCTGTGATTTCCCTACATATATGCTCCTTCACTTCCCTCTGACTATTGGGGGGCCTATAGTATAATCCCATCAAAGTGATCACCCCTTTCTTATTTCTAAGTTCTACACATATGGCCTTGCTGGACATTCCCTCCAGGATATCCTCTCTAAGTACTGCCATGATGTCCTCCCTAATCAATAGTGCAACTCCCCCTCCTCTCTTACCTCCACCTCTGTCAAGCCGGAAGGATCGGTACCCCGGAACCACGTTTCCGTAATAGCTATAATATCACAATCCCATGCACCGATCCATGCTCTGAGTTCATCTGCCTTACCTGTAAGGGCTTCTTGCATTGAAGTAAATGCAGTTTAGCCTACCAGACCTTCCACGCTCCCTGTCCTGCCCCTGCACGGCCTGCCTACTGGACTTGTCATACACTTCAAACATGCCCCTTTACACAAGCAGAATACACCATGAAGGCACAGTCAAATTTCAAGTTGTGATAATGGCTTAATATTATACTCATCGCCTCAAATGGTATAGCCAACCACGGGCTGGTACAGCACCAGTACTTCAGCTGCAGTGAGTGTAAACGTCACTGGAACCCTAACAACAAAAGCAACTTGTATTTGTATAGTGCCCTAACATATTAAAATGTCCAGGTTGCCTCACAGGAGTGATTATTTGATAAAATACTGACACATAAGCAGATATTAGGGCAGGTGACCAAAAGCTTGGCCAAAGAGATGGGTTTTAAAGAGTGTCTTAAAGGAGGAAAGGGAGATGCATCGGGGTTTAGGGCGGGAACTCTAGAACTTAGGACCTAGGCAACTGAAGCCACGGCCACCAATGGTAGAACGAAGAAAATCAGCTGTGCGCAGCAGGTCAGAACTGGAACAGCGCAGAGATTACTGGAGGGTTGCAGGACTGAAGGAGGTTACAGAGTTAGGGAGAATTGAGGCCATGATGTGATTTGAAAACAAGGATAAACATTTTGAAATGTAGACATTGCTGGACTGGAAGCCAAGGCAGGCCAGTGAGCCGGGGTAATTAATGTGTTAGTGGGACTTGATGCGAGACACAATACAGGCAGAAGAGTTTTGGATGAGCTCCAGATAGTGGAGGGTGGAAGATGGGAGGCTGGCCAGGGGAGAATTGGAATAATCGAGTCTAGGAGGTAACAAAGGCATGGATGGAGGATCGCAGCAGCCGATGAGCTGAGTGAGCTGAGGGCAGAGATGGACAATGTGACAGAATGGCAAACTATCTTTCAATGTTTCTGCTGTGCTGGGTCCGACACTCAGAAACTGCCGAAGCAGAGATGCCAACACGATTGTTCTTCAACTTACTCTGCAGATGGTTTTCTACTCATTTTCTAATTGGGTTTTAAGGGACAGCTCCCCCAACCTTGCAACAAATCTTCACATTTCATTTGCTGCATTTTTCTGCCCCAGCATTTCGATGCTTCCGATACTTTCAAACCCAAAGTAATTCAGCTCGACAGGGCTGCAGATATTTTAAAAGCGAACAAATGAAAATGGCTATACGCAGACCCTAGAACCACTTCACAGGGTCCAGGAATACAAACCCCAGGGGATTCACGATCATCTGGATCTGAGAGTCCGAAACTTTTACAACGCACAATTAAAAGTGAATCAGTAGGGGAAGAGAGAGAGAGAGAAAGAGAAAGACGAAGAGAAAGAGAGAGAGAGGTACAAAGCAAGAGAATGAGATGTTTAGCACACGCCTGGGGAGAGACAAGCTAGTATCAGTCCAAATGCGTGTGGCTTGAGCTTGTTCCTCTTCATTGCAGTGATGTTGTTTTTACTGCAGTCACACTTTTGAGTCCACAGGATACTCTGTAAAATATGTAGATGTGCTCACTCTGATAATGCATCTTTTAAAAATAAAACCTCGATGTAGCTATTACGCTTGCATACTTATTGGCTCTCTCTCTCTCTCTCTCTTTCTCACACACACACACACTAATACAGATTGATTTGCGCTATTAGGAAGTTACACTGTTCATGTTTACCTTTATCTATCCTGTTGCTGTCTGACTTGGATTTCCAATCTTCAGGCTTCTTTTTCTTCCCAATGGTCTCCTTGTTCCAATTTCTCAACGCGAGTCTCCCAGCACTGGGTTCCCGTCTCCCACCTCTGGCCACCCGTCTCCCACCCCTGGACTCCTGTCTCCCATCAGTGGGTGCCCGACTCTCACCAATGGGCTCCCCTCTCCCATTCCTGGACTCCCGTCTCCCATCAGTGGGTGCCCGACTCTCACCAATGGGCTCCCCTCTCCCATTCCTGGACTCCCGTCTCCCACTCCTGGACTCCCCGTTCCCATCTCTGGGCTCTGTTTTCCCACCAATGGGCTCCTCTCTCCTACCACTGGACTCCCGTCTCCCTCCTCTGGACTCCCCTTTCCTACTACTGGACTCCCGTCTCCCACCAATGGGCCCCCCTCTCCCAACCCTGGGCACCTGTCTCCCACCACTGGGCTTCAATCTCCTATGTCTATGCTGTCCTCTCCCACGTCTGGGCTCCATTCTTCCACCCCTCACATTCCATCTCCCTCGCCTTGCATCCTGTCTCCCATCTCTAGCAACCCGTCTCCTGCCTCTCGCAATCCATCTTCTACCTCTGGGATCTTGACTCCCACCTCCTGGCTCCAGGTTCTTAACTCCAGGGTCTGCTCTCCCAACACCCGGCTTCGGTCTCCCAACTCCAGGATCCAGACTCCCAACTCTTGGCTCCATATTCCCAACTTCTGGCTCCAGACTTTCAACTGTCAGCCCCAGATTCTCAACTCCTGCCTCTAGATTCCCAACTCTGGGACCCAGACTCCCATTTCTCAGTCCCAGACTCCCAACTCCCATCTCCAGACTCCCATTTCCTGACCCCAGATTCCCAATTCCGGGATCTAGACTCCCAACTCTGAGCTCCAGACCCTCAGCTCCCGCCGCTAGACTCTCACCTCCCGGGTCTAGACTTTCAGCTGTCGGCCTCAGATTCTCAACTCCCGGCTGCGGACTCTCAACTCCAAGATCTAGACTCAAAACTCCCGACTCCAGACTCCCAACTCCGGGATCTACTCTCCCATCTCCCGGCTTAGGACTCCCAACTCTGGGATCCAAGCTCCCAACTCCGGGATCCACTCTCCCAAATCCAGGCACTAGAGACTCGGTTCTCAGATCCTGTCTGCCAACTCCGAGCTTCGCTATCCAATTTTCAGACTGTGCTCCCCCAATTTCAGACACTGCACCCGCAATTTCGGACTCCACTCCCCCAATTTCGGACTCTGTTCCCTCATTTTTCGACTCCGCTCCCTCATTTTCGGATTCCGCTCCAATGAACTTCTGGTAAACCCACCGGCTGAGGAGCACAGCGAATCCAACCACTGCCAGGGTGAGGAACACCAGTATGTAGGTGAAGATGTCCATCGGTCAGATACGCAGCTGCCTATCTGTCCCTAGGGAAAACGGTCAGAACTGCAAACAGTACTCCAGAAAAAAGGCAACAATATCGCAAACCACCCCCCCCCACCATCCAGGTGGCAGGGGGAGAAGCTGGGGCTTGGATTTTGTCGAAGAAGGTCCAACTCAATCAAAGCTCTTCCTTCAAATATTGGAAATAAACGGGAGAAACTCGAAGTTAATCCAGATTATCAGGAGCTTCCATTTTAATTTCATCTCCACTTAATTTGAGAGGCATTTTTTTTTGCAAGCCTCCCGCTCTACTGGGGCGCCAGTCCTGTGGGAATGCATGACCCTGTACCGCTTTTGATGTTCAAAACCAGATCTGCAAGCGACAGGGAAACTCTGAGTTGTGCGAAGTTAAACAGCCGCAATTGCCCGCTGACTCGCCATCGGAAACACAACCAATGATGATGTGCGTGCAAACACGGAGCGTTTGCATAAAATCGGGGATGGTCGTTGACAAGATTGATTCCTGGGATGAGAGGACTGTCCTATGAGGAGAGAATGAGTAGAATGTGCCGATATTCCCTGGAATTTAGAAGAATGAGAGGTGATCCCACTGAAATGTATAACATTTTTAAGAGGGCTTGACAGGGCAGATGCTGAGAGACTGTTTCCCCTGGCTGGAGAATCTAGAACACAAGATCCTAGTCTCAGGATAAGGGGTCAGCCATTTAGATGAGGAGAAATTTCTTCATTCAAAGGGTTGTCAATCTTGGGAATTCTCTACCCCAGATGCTCAGTCAACGAGTATGTTCAAGATTGAGATCTATAGATTTTTGGGCACAAAGGGAATCAAGGATAGGCGAAGAAAGTGAAGTTGATCTCGAGGTTCAGCCATGATTGTATTGAATGGCAAAGCTCGAGGGGCCATCAGGCCTACTCCTGCTCTTATTTCTTATGTTCTTATGTACGCTGATTCCCAACTTTGGATCCATCAATAACAACAGCCTGCATCTACATATTGTGTCGTTAACATGGAAAACCATCCTAAGGGCTCATCACAAATGAATGAGGAAACAGACACCAAGCTGGAGGGGATACAAGGAGTGATGAGAAAAAGTTTAAGTGAAGGAGGTGGGTTTTAAAAGGAGGAAGGGTTCAGGAAGGAAATCCTACAGCATGCCTCCCAGGCTGCTGAAAGCACGACAGCCGGGGTGAATGGAGGGATCTTGGATCGAGTGGGGGTGATGCCCAAGAGGCCAGAGTCTTGGGAAGAAAGAGTTTATGGGTGTTGTAGGGCTGGAGAAGGTCTCAGAGATAGGGAGGGGGAAAGCCATGAAGGGAGGTTAAACACACAGGTGAGAACTTTAACTGGGGGACGCCTGATAACAGAATGGAGAGACCTGGTCAGTGTTCCGGACGAACTGAAGACATGGGGCTCCCCAAAGAGCGGGATGGTGGCAGGGGGGGCGGGGGGGTAGTGGCGTAAAATGGAGTGGGAGGCTCCAGGAGCCATTCCCGATCTGCTCCCGCCTCCGCCGACATTTTATGCAGGGCAGCGGTGGTGAAAAACAGCCTTTTGTCCCTTCCTAATTTGTGATTTATTTTTTCCCCCCTCCAGAGTTGTGGTTGCTTACTGTCAGCTCCCTGTAAGCAAGAAATGCCATTTATACAGTGCCTTTAAGTCCTCTTTAAGCCCTTCACAGCCAATTTACTTGTTTTGCACGCAGTCAGTATTGTTCTGAAGGAAAATGTAGCAGCCAATTTGCATACAAGAAAATCCACAAACAAGAAGGTAAGTTACCAGTTAATCTGTTTTGATTGAGGCATGGCCACGACACCAGGATAATTACCCTTCTGTCCTTCAAGCATAGCGATGGGATCTTTTACAGCCATTTGGATCAGGGCCTCAGCTTAATATTTTGTCCACCTCTGACAATGAGGTCCCTCAGTACCGGGGAAATACCTTCGATTATGTGCTCAAGTCGTGCAGCAGGATTTGAATCCACATTAGAATTGTAAAATGCACAGGTGGTGGCCATTCAGCCCATCGTGTCTGTGCCAGCTCTTTGAAAGAGCTATCCAGTGAGTCCCAACGCATTGCTCTTTCCCCATACCATAGCTTGCAGGGAGAAAATTTGCAGCACTATGGGGAAGGAGCAGGGTCGGTAGGGGGAGTGGGACTAATTATATAGCTCTTTCAAAGAGTCTGCAATGCCACAATGGGTCAAATGGCCTCCTTCTATGCTGTATGTTTCTATGATTCTTCTATGAAGTAAAGCAGTAGGAGTCAATGGAAATGAGATGGAGATCTAGATGTCTTTCAAAACAGTATAATCATAGGGCGGGGCGTAAGAATCACAGTGGCAGGACCCAGCAGTTTCAGAGCAGCTCCAGGACACTGGCACCAAACGCCAAGTAATCACTGGCTTCTTGTACTGAGTGATGTGATGGAAAACAGTATTTGGTTCCTCTCTGTCATTGACAGCAGACTTCACCCCAGGATATCCTGCGGTATGCAGGGGGCTCTCTGACCTGTTCCTTACTGTTACTAGGAAGCAGGAGGCACTGAGTGACCCATGGGCACTTAGGTAAATGCCATCTACAAAGGAGATGAAATGGGGAGAAATTGTTTTGCGCAGCTAGTTATTAAGATCTGGAATGCGCTGCCTGAAAGGGCAGTGGAAGCAAATTCAATAATAACTTTCAAAAGGGAATTGGATAAATACTTGATGGAGAGAAAATTTGCAGGGCTGTGGGGAAAGGCAGGGTGGGGTAGAGGGGAGTGGGACTGATTGGATAGCTCTTTCAAAAACCCGGCACAAGTATGATGGGCTGAATGGCCTCCTTTTGTGCTGTAAGATTCTATGATATTTCGTGCAATCAGACTGAACCTGAAAACCAGTAATATCACAGTGTATCTGTATTGATAGTGTATCAGACAAATTACTGAAGTGCCTGCCTCATGATAGTCTTATCAAACTGCTTTCTTACAACATGATAAATCTCTCTATTGCGGCACCGAAATAGAGCTGAGTTATTGCCCATTACCATGGAAATTATGACAGAGCACGACAAAGTCCAGCGGTAGGTGCACAAAGCCAACATTTGGACTGGGTGTCACCACTGGGGTGGAGTCGAAAATCAGATTTGTTTGTTTCTAATCGAGGCGGGGGTGGAGGATACGATCAGCGTGGAGGGCACCTTGAGGCTTGTGACTCTGACTCCAGAGTAAAGGCAGAGAGCAGCAATCCAGAATCTTTCCCGAGGAGGAGGAGGGAAATTGAGAAAGGAACTCCTAGGCAGGAGCTTGCCTATCTTCTGACAGCTGGATTATAAAGTAGCTCTGGCAGCGATCTAGGAAACTGTCCAGCAGCCTACAGACGAAGGGAAAATGTTCTGTGGCAATTCAGGCAAGAATATAATGGCCCATTTGTATTACAATAAGCTTCCCAGTTAAAAGAATCAGTGCCCATTTTCAACATCAGTGAGATTGGCACCCATCAGAACTTTCCTCTGAATTGTTTATTTGACTCTAGGTTTCACTGTGCCAGGCATCAAACCCACTCTAGGAAAGGGGAAGCAACTTGTTCCCTGGCTTCAGAAACACAAGAAAACTTGGAATGAGAAGGAGCCATTCAGCACATCAAGCCTGCTCTTCCCTGCAATCCACACATAACTACCTCAATCATCATATTATACTCTGGCTAATGCCCTCTGATAAAACAGAAGATACAAGGATGACAGATGGGGATGTCCAGCTTCTCTCAGCTAATATTACTGGAGACAGTTCCTAGCCTTCCATCACCTGGAATTAAGCTTTTTCCAATATCACTTTAGGGATGGTTGCTGGGAGTTTCACAAGATTTGTAACAGCTTTGCCTCTGTACTGCCCTTCCAAAGCCACCATCACTGTTTTGCACATTCATGGCACAGTGCATTCTGAATTCTTTGATTTGATGGCTGAAGCCCCACCCCAGTTTTCAATGGACGTCACCAAGGCAGGACAAATATTACGGCAACAATAGCGTAGCGGTCATTTTACTGGACTAGTAAAGAAGAACAAAGAAAATTACAGCACAGGAACAGGCCCTTCGGCCCTCCAAGCCTACGCCGATCCAGATCCTCTATCTAAACATGCCGCCTATTTTCTAAGGGTCTGTATCTCTTTACTTCCTGTCCATTCATATATCTGTCTAGATACATCTTAAAAGACGCTATCGTGCCCGCGTCTACCACCTCCGCTGGCAACGCGTTCCAGGCACCCACCACCCTCTGCGTAAAGAACTTTCCACGCATATCCCCCCTAAACTTTTCCCCTCTCACTTTGAACTCATGACCCCTAGTAATTGAATCCCCCACTCTGGGAAAAAGCTTCTTGCTATCCACCCTGTCTATACCTCTCATGATTTTGTACACCTCAATCAGGTCCCCCCTCAACCTCCGTCTTTTTAATGAAAATAATCCTAATCTGCTCAACCTCTCTTCATAGCTAGCGCCCTCCATACCAGGCAACATCCTGGTGAACCTCCTCTGCACCCTCTCCAAAGCATCTGCATCCTTTTGGTAATGTGGCGACCAGAACTGCACGCAGTATTCCAAATGTGGCCGAACCAAAGTCTTGTACAACTGTAACATGACCTGCCAACTCTTGTACTCAATACCCCGTCCGATGAAGGAAAGCATGCCGTATGCCTTCTTGACCACTCTATTGACCTGCGTTGCCACCTTCAGGGAGCAATGGACCTGAACACCCAAATCTCTCTGTACATCAGTTTTCCCCAGGACTTTTCCATTTACTGTATAGTTCACTCTTGAATTGGATCTTCCAAAATGCATCACCTCGCATTTGCCCTGATTGAACTCCGTCTGCCATTTCTCTGCCCAACTCTCCAATCTATCTATATTCTGCTGTATTCTCTGACAGTCCCCTTCACTATCTGCTACTCCACCAATCTTAGTGTCGTCTGCAAACTTGCTGATCAGACCACCTACATTTTCCTCCAAATCATTTATGTATATCACAAACAACAGTGGTCCCAGCACGGATCCCTGTGGAACACCACTGGTCACACGTCTCCATTTTGAGAAACTCCCTTCCACTGCTACTCTCTGTCTCCTGTTGCCCAGCCAGTTCTTTATCCATCTAGCTAGTACACCCTGGACCCCATGCGACTTCACTTTCTCCACCAGCCTACCATGGGGAATCTTATCAAACGCCTTACTGAAGTCCATGTATATGACATCTACAGCCCTTCCCTCATCAATCAACTTTGTCACTTCCTCAAAGAATTCTATTAAGTTGGTAAGACATGACCTTCCCTGCACAAAACCATGTTGCCTATCACTGATAAGCCCATTTTCTTCCAAATGGGAATAGATCCTATCCCTCAGTATCTTCTCCAGCAGCTTCCCTACCACTGACATCAGGCTCACCGGTCTATAATTACCTGGATTTTCCCTGCTACCCTTCTTAAACAAGGGGACAACATTAGTAATTCTCCAGTCCTCCGGGACCTCACCCGTGTTTAAGGATGCTGCAAAGATATCTGTTAAGGCCCCAGCTATTTCCTCTCTCGCTTCCCACAGTAACCTGGGATAGATCCCATCCGGACCTGGGGACTTGTCCACCTTAATGCCTTTTAGAATACCCAACACTTCCTCCCTCCTTATGCCGACTTGACCTAGAGTAATCAAACATCTGTCCCTAACCTCAACATCCGTCATGTCCCTCTCCTCGGTGAATACCGATGCAAAGTACTCGTTTAGAATCTCATCCATTTTCTCTGACTCCTCGCATAACTTTCCTCCTTTTTGTCCTTGAGTGGGCCAATCCTTTCTCTAGTTACCCTCTTGCTCCTTATATATGAATAAAAGGCTTTGGGATTTTCCTTAACACTGTTTGCTAAAGATATTTCATGACCCCTTTTAGCCCTCTTGATTCCTCGTTTTAGATTGGTCCAACATTCCCGATATTCTTTCAAAGCTTCGTCTTTCTTCAGCCTCCTAGACCTTATGTATGCTTCCTTTTTCCTCTTAGCTAGTTTCACAATTCCACCTGTCATCCATGATTCCCTAATCTTGCCATTTCTATCCCTCATTTTCACAGGAACATGTCTCTCCTGCACGTTAATAAACCTCTCTTTAAAAGCCTCCCACATATCACATGTGGATTTATCTTCAAACAGCTGCTCCCAATCTACATTCCCCAGCTCCTGCCGAATTTTGGTATAGTTGGCCTTCCCCCAATTTAGCACTCTTCCTTTGGGACCACTCTCGTCTTTGTCCATGAGTATTCTAAAACTTACGGAATTGTGATCACTATTCCCAAAGTAGTCCCCTACTGAAACTTCAACCACCTGGCCGGGCTCATTCCCCAACACCAGGTCCAGTATGGCCCCTTCCCGAGTTGGACTATTTACATACTGCTCGAGAAAACCCTCCTGGATGCTCCTTACAAATTCTGCTCCATCTAGACCTCTAACACTAAGTGAATCCCAGTCAATGTTGGGAAAATTAAAATCTCCTATCACCACCACCCTGTTGCTCCTACATCTTTCCATAATCTGCTTACATATTTGTACCTCTATCTCACGCTTGCTGTTGGGAGGCCTGTAGTACAGCCCCAACATTGTTACCGCACACTTCCTATTTCTGAGTTCTGCCCATATTGCCTCACTGCTCGAGTCCTCCATAGTGCCCTCCTTCAGCACAGCTGTGATATCCTCTTTGACCAGTAATGCAACTCCTCCACCCCTTTTACCTCCCTCTCTATCCCGCTTGAAGCATCGATATCCTGGGATATTTAGTTGCCAATCGTGCCCTTCCCTCAACCAAGTCTCAGTAATAGCAATAACATCATACTCCCAGGTACTAATCCAAGCCCTAAGATCATCTGCCTTACCTACTACACTCCTTGCATTAAAACAAATGCACCTCAGACCACCAGTAATCCAGAAACTCAGACTAATGCTCCGGAGACATGAGTTCAAACCCTACCACAGAAGCTAGTGGAATTTAAATTCACTTAATTAATAAATCTGGAGTATAAAGCTCGTCTCAGTCATGATGAATGTGAAACGACCAGATTCTCTTAAAAACCCATCGAGTTCACTAATGTCCTTCAGGGAAGGAGATCTGCTGTCTTTGCCTGGTCTGGCCTACGTGTGACTCCAGACCCACAGCAAATGTGAGTGACTCTTAACTGCCCTCAGAAATAGCCCAGCAGGCCAATCAGTTGTATTAAACTACAACTGAAAAGTAGAATAAGAATAACAGTAGGCCGTGCAAACAACATAGGCGGACCCTGCAATGTCCTCCTCATTAACATCTGGGGGCTTGTGCCAAAATTGGGAGAGCTGTCCCACAGACAAGTCAAGCAACAGCCTGGCATAGTCATACTCACCGAATCATAACTGGCAGACAATATCCCAGACTCCTCCATCACCATGCCTGGGTATATCCTGTCCCACCAACAGGACAAACCCACCAGAGGTGCTGGCACAGTTGGGAAAGAGTGGCCTGGGAATCCTCAACATTGACTTCGGACCCCATGAAGTCTCACCGCATTAGGTCAAACATTATTCTAAGTGGTGAACAGATGCCCCTCTACATTGCTTTCATTGATCGCACCAAAACCTTCGACCTCGTCAGCAGACGTGGTCTCTTCAGACTACGAGAAAAGATCGGATGCCCACCAAAGCTACTAAGTATCATCACCTCATTCCATGACAATATGAAAGGCACAATTCAACATGGTGGCTCCTCATCAGACCCCTTTCCTATCCTGAGTGGCGTGAAACAGGGCTGTGTCCTCGCACCCACACTTTTTGGGATTTTCTTCTCCCTGCTGCTTTCACATGCGTTCAAGTCCTCTGAAGAAGGAATTTTCCTCCACACAAGATCAGGGGGCAGGTTGTTCAACCTTGCCCGTCTAAGAGCGAAGTCCAAAGTACAGAAAGTCCTCATCAGGGAACTCCTCTTTGCTGATGATGCTGCTTTAACATCTCACACTGAAGAGTGCCTGCAGAGTCTCATCGACAGGTTTGCGGCTGCCTGCAATGAATTTGGCCTAACCATCAGCCTCAAGAAAACGAACATCATGGGGCAGGACGTCAGAAATGCTCCATCCATCAATATTGGCGACCACGCTCTGGAAGTGGTTCAAGAGTTCACCTACCTGGGCTCAACTATCACCAGTAACCTGTCTCTAGATGCAGAAATCAACAAGCGCATGGGAAAGGCTTCCACTGCTATGTCCAGACTGGCCAAGAGAGTGTGGGAAAATGGCACACTGACACGGAACACAAAAGTCCGAGTGTATCAAGCCTGCGTCCTCAGTACCTTGCTCTATGGCAGCGAGGCCTGGACAAAGTATGTCAGCCAAGAGCGAAGTCTCAATTCATTCCATCTTCGCTGCCTCCGGAGAATACTTGGCATCAGGTGGCAGGACCGTATCTCCAACACAGAAGTCCTCGAGGCGGCCAACATTCCCAGCTGATACACACAACTGAGTCAGCGGCGCCGGAGATGGCTTGGCCATGTGAGCCGCATGGAAGATGGCAGGATCCCCAAAGACACATTGTACAGCGAGCTCGCCACTGGTATCAGACCCACCGGCCGTCCATGTCTCCGCTTTAAAGATGTCTGCAAACGCGGCATGAAGTCCTGTGACATTGATCACAAGTCGTGGGAGTCAGCTGCCAGCGTTCGCCAGAGCTGGCGGGCAGCCATAAAGGCGGGGCTAAAATGAGGCGAGTCGAAGAGACTTAGTAGTTGGCAGGAAAAAGGACAGAGGCGCAAGGGGAGAGCCAACTGTCTAACAGCCCCGACAAACAAATTTTTCTGCAGCACCTGTGGAAGAGCCTGTCACTCTAGAATTGGCCTTTATAGCCACTCCAGGCGCTGCTCCACACACCACTGACCACCTCCAGGCGCTTACCCATTGTCTCTCGAGATAAGGAGGCCAAAGAAGAACAGGACAAACCCACCAGAGTTGCTGGCACAGTTGGGAAAGAGTGGCCTGGGAATCCTCAACATTGACTTCGGACCCCATGAAGTCTCACGGCATTAGGTCAAACATGGGCAAGGAAACCTCCTGCTGATTACCACCTACCACCCTTCTTCAGCTCATGAATCAGTACTCCTCCATGTTGAACACCACTTAGAATAAGCACTGAGGGTAGCAAGGGCACAGAATGTACTCTGGGTGGGGGACTTCAGTGTCCGTCACCAAAAGTGGCTTGGGAGCACCACTACTGCTGGGCTGTCCTGTCTTGAAGGGCATCTCTGCCAGACTGGGAAATCTGGCCAATTACCCAGCAGTCTACTCTCAATCATCAGCAATGTGATGGAAGGTATCGTTGACAGTTCTATCAAACGGCACTTAATCAGCAATGGCCTGCTCATCGATGTACAGTTTGGGTTCTGCCGGGGCTACTTGGCTCCTGACCTCATTACAGCCTTGGTCCAAACATGAACAAAGGAGCTCAATTTCAAAGGTGAGGTGAGAGTGACTGACCTTGACATCAAGGAGCCCTAGCAGAATTGAAGTCAATGGGAATCAGGGGGGAAAACATTCCACTGGTTGGAGTCATACTTAGCACAAAGGAAGATGGTTGTGGTTTTTGGAGGCCAATCATCTCAGCCCAGGATATCGCTGCAGGAGTACCTCAAGGTTGTGGCCTAGGCCCAGTCATCTTAAGATACTTCATCAATGACCTTCTCTCCATCATAATGTCAGAAATGGGGATGTTCGCTAATGATTGCACAGTTACATTCGCAACTCCTCAGATACTGAAGCAGTGCAGCAAGACCTGGACAACATTCAGGCTTGGGGTGATAAGTGGCACCACACAAGTGCCAGGTTATGACCATCTCCAACAAGAGAGTATATAACTATCTCCCTTTGGCATTACCATCACTGAATCCCCTCCATCAACATCCTGGGGGTCACCATTGAATTAACTGGACCAACCATAAAAATATTGTGGCTACAAAAGCAGGTGAGAGGCTGGGAATTCTGCAGTAACTCACCTCCTGACTCCCAAAGCCTGTCCACCATCTACAAGGCACAAGTCAGGAGTGTGATGGAATACCCTTCACTTGCTTGGATGGGTGCAGCTCCAACAGTACTCAAGAAGCTCGACACCGTCCAGGCCAAAGCAGCTCTCTTGATCAACACCCCAACCACCACCTTCAACATTCAATCCCTCCACCACTGGCACATAGTGGTAGCATTGTGCACCATCTATTACTGCAATAATTTGCCAAGATTCTTTCGACAGCACCTTCCAAACCCACAATCTCTACCACCTAGAAGGACAAGGGCAGCAGATGCATGGGACCACCACCACCTGCAAGTTCCCCTCCAAGTCACACACCATCCTGACTTGGAACTATATCGCCGTTCCTTCATTGTCGGCGGGTCAAAATCCTGGAAGTCCCTCTCCAATGGTACCTACACCACATGGTTCAAGGGCAATTAGGGATGGGAAATAAATGCTGGCCCTGCCAGCAACGCCCACATCACGTGAATGAAAAAATATATCCAGAACGTTGGTGCACTCCTCTGAGACTGGGACTAAGGCACACCGCTGGGAGCAACCGCTTCTGCCTGGCTCCCACGTTGTCTCTAAACTGGGAGCGTTTGACCTTGAGATTGGCTGCATAAAATGGAAAGTGTTCACTTTCCCGGCACTAAACTCCCCCAGCGGGAGGCACTGAAGTTGGATGATGGTCAGTCTGGAATCAAGCTGGCTCTTTTCCAATGTCACCCAGGAGTGGCCACACTGACAGGGGCACCACATATAGCGCGTGGTTTTCAGCTTCTCTCAATGTCACCATGTTGGCTGTGAGTGAAGGCATGGTGCTTCCCTAAAGGCAGGGCAGGAAAGGCTCCCCCTCTTACCAGCAAAGAGTGGCCACCATCCTGCTCTCACAGGTAAGGTGGCAGCTGAAAAGATCTAAAATATCAGGGAGAACATAAAAGTAGCTTGCCGGGTAAATTTGCTTTTTCCTTCAAATAAATTTTTTTTGTGCTTATTAAAGTGAAGGATTTTAGTGCTGCAGAATGGAACACTTTCCATATTAACATTTTCTATAGCCCACCTCAACATCAAATACAGACAGGCGAGGTGCATCATGGAGCCAGTAAGAAAATAAAGCTCCAATAGTCCCAGTGTGTGGGGAGCGCACCCAGCTAGTGTCAGATTCTGGGTATATTTGTCATACACCTGCATTCATTAAGAACTAGATTGTGACTGTTCTTTGCTCTTGTCACATACATGATAGCTCCCTCTTGCAATGGATTACCTACAGGATAACATGCTATCCATGGCTGAGCTCCTGAACTGATATCGCCTCCATCACCAATACCACCTACTTCCACCTCCCTAACATTATCTGTCTCTGCCCCCGCCTCAGCTCATCTGTTGCTGAAACTCCGATCCATGCCTTTGTTACCTCTAGACTTGACCATTACAATGCTCTCCTGGCCAGTCTTCCACCATGTACCCTCTGTGAACTTCAGATCAATCAAAACTCTGCTTCCCGTATCCCAACTTGCCCATTCAACAACCACCCCTTGTGCTCGGTGACCTACATTGGCTCCTGTCTCTAACTTCCTCTAGTCCCACAACCCTCCGAGATCTCTATGCTCCTCCACTCCTGGCCTCTTGCACATCCAATTTTAATCGCTCCACCATTGACAGTTGCACCTTCAGCTGTCTTGGCACTCAGCTCTGGAATTCTCCGTCTAAACCTCTCTGTCTCCCCCTCTCTCTCTCTCTCCTTCTCCTCCCTTAAGGCATTCTTTAAAACCCACCTCTTTGACTAAGCTTTTGGTCATCTGTTCTAATATTTCCTTATGCGACACAGCACATGAAGCACGTTGGGACGTTTCCTTAGGTTAAAGATGCTACATAAATCAAGTTGTTGTTACATACCGGATAACACGCAGTCTGCAGTTAACAGTCCAGAGTGCACTAAATACAGAACAAGACTTACTTTGGAGTGTATAGCCCAAAGCTGACAGACACACACCTACAGCCCACCAGTCTGAGCCTTTCAGTTTTGAAAGTACGGAAAAAAACTGGTAAAAGCGTCTTGCTGCTGCAGAGTCAGGTCCATGCTGAAACGTTTCTACTGCAAACCTCTTGACGATTTTAACAGCAGGCGGCCAACTCCAGTGCGATTCAGACCACAAACATAGACTACCCGTATCTTCCACCGGGTGTCCACTGCCTCCTTCTTTCCCCCACCGTTTCAACTTGCTTTGCAGTGCAAGCAAACTTCAACATCCTCACAAGCGGAACCACCAAGATGAATGCTGATAATATCTCCTTGTCAAATCATGCAGTACACAGCTGGTAACCTGATTTTTCAAAACAGTCATTAATAAAGCTCCCCCCCGCTAGTGCAAATGTAAAGCACCCTGCTGACTGCCCTCTCCCCAACTCAGGTGGAGATTTGATATGTTATTCAGATTTGAAAGCTTATGTGGTTAAGAAAAGGGACACAGAGAAACACAGCAAAGAAAATAAACCACAAAAGGAATCGCAATCAGTTTAAGCCCGAAATCTCCTTCCGTTGGGTTTCTTTTTAAGAAGAAGCCACTTGACTGGCGAAACAGCAACGGTCTAAAATCGGAAATTACAAATACAGCCACCGCAAGGTCACATTCACCAGTAAAGCAATAGCGAGAGACTCAAACTGGACATCACTACACCATACACCATGTCATACTTTAATCATTAGCCCCAATTTAAGGCTTGGAAAGTTAGCTCCGTGCCTGGAGCAAGGGCGAGCCGCAGTTTTTGACTTATTCCCCTGGTCCCCTCCGCCCCATTTGAACAGGCTCCCTGCTTGTGGAAAACATGATCAGGGAGTGAGGCCAAGGTGCGGTCCAGCTGCTAATCGGAAAGTTGGGCCTGCCAGCAGCTCTTAAAGGGAGTTTGCAGGATTGCGTTTGGGATGGCGGTAGGGAAAACTCCAGCAATCAACCCTGACTCACTGGAGGTCCTGGTGACTGAGGCGGGTCAGACGGCATCTCTCTTTGAGGAAGAATGCCAAGCCCCTCTGAAAACCAGAAGTGGAAGCTGCCAGTGAAGAGATCGCCAGGTGAGTGAATACTGGACATGTCAAGATAAATATGCCCACTTTGACACATGTGTCCTCTCCTCGCCACTGACAAGGCTCTGGGTTCAAGTCCCACTCCAGGGCTTGAGCACAAAACTCAGGGCTGACACTTCAGTGCAGTACTGAGGGAGTGTTGGAGGTGCCGTCTTTCGATGAGCCTGGATGGGTGAATGCAAAAGATCCCATGACATTATTCCAAAGAGGATTTTTTCTGGTGTCCTGGCCAATATTTATCCCTCAATCATCAGCACTGAAAACAGATGATCTGGTCATTATCACATTGCTGCTTGTGGGAAGCTGCTGTACTTAAACTGGCTGTTGAGTTTCCTACATTACAACAGTGACTACACTCCAAAAGAACTTCATTGGCTGAAAAGTGCTTTGAGATGTCCAGTGGTGATGAAAGGCACTTTCTAAATGCAAGTCTGTCTTTAATTTTTTTCTTCCTTCCTTCCTTCCAAGGCTTTGGCTCCAATGTAATTAGTTTCTTTAAAAAGTGCTGTCGGGATGTGGGTGCTGCTGACAAGGCTGGCATTTATTGCCCGTTCACAGTGACCCTGAGAGTGTGGTGGGCCACCTTCTTGAACCACTGCAGTCCAAGTAGTAATGGTGCTCCCACAGTACCATTAAATAGCAAATTCCAGGATATGCTCCGAGCAACAAAGAATGATATTTACACCGAGCTGGTGTGTGACTTGCAAGGGAGCCTGGAGATGATGACATTACTGTTCTTGTCCTTCGCTATGATAAAAGTTACAAGACAGGACCTTGGTAAGTGCATCCTAGATATATAAGCTACTCCAGTAAAGGAGAGTGCAGATATATAGAGTCCACCTACAAGGGCACCAATCAAATAAACTACTTTGTCCTGGACGGTATCATGCTTTTTAAGTCTTGCTGTGGCTGCACCTATCCAGACAAGTGGTGAACATCCCATTGTGCTCTCTGACTTGACCCATTTAATGATCTGAGCAGGAGCAACCGCAAGAATACAAGGCTGTTGCAGCTATGCACTGTCACACTGGAGCTGCTTCATGGAACAATGCATGCACACACTTAGGGAGCAGTGGGAGGAAAATCAGCATACAAATTAGCAGGAGAAGTAGGAACACTCTAAGGATGCGGTGGAGGGGCGGCACTGTTATCCTACTCAGTCAATGTTCCCTGTAAGCTGCACAGCAACCCGAAAGTCCCTATGCAGACCGCACACAAGTCGGCCCCTTTAAATTACTGCACACACATGGTGGCGCCAAAAAATATAAAGGGGCACTTAAATGAATTGCACATGCACGCCAAAAAAAAAAATTAGAGGGAGCATTGTACTCAGTCATGGCCATTAATGTACTCTGCTTACAGGCTGAGGCTTTCCACAATCACCAGGAAATAACTTAGACCTAATCAAAACACAAAAAAAGCTGGCAACATATGAGGGGGAAAATGCCTCCTGATACTGAGCCTCGTGCACTGGGAATATGGATCGGTAGCTCGAGTGTAGGATTTCCACCATTTATCCAGGGGGCGGGTAGGCTGTGCTCTAGGAGTATGGGCGTGTAAAATTACAACGCCAATGTTCAGTTGCAAAGTGGCAATGGAGAGCTCATTGCTAGGGCCTGGCAGAAAGCCATTTCGCTTGCAATTTCTGGCAATGGTATGTGTCATGGGCGGAGACCAAAACTGAGGAAAGGTTAACATAAACGAGGGAGAAAAAACACAAACACAGAGCCACACATACACAGAGACACACATACAAATACACACGCACGCACACACACACACACACACACACACACATATACATACACACACACACATATACATACACACAAGTATTTGTAAATACAGTATACTGGGTACCATCAACCAAATCTAAGAGGCCAGCCAAGAACGATAAACATGAGCTACTGGAGACATTGGTTGCAAGGACAAACCCCTGCCAACCAGATTTTCCATTTCACTCTGATTTCATCAGATTACCTCTTCCAAATTGACCACAGTCCCAAACGTCAGAGGATACCAGGGGCAAGAAGGTCTATCCTGACCACTATCAGTCCGGGTAAAAATGGACTGTTTTGCCTACTTGCGCTGCCTCCCGAGGAGCGCGATGGCACTCACAACACAAGCCAGGGGGCAATGGTAGCCTACCTCCCTCTTGACCAGTGACCCTCAGTTGGCACAGTGCTTCTGTGTTTCTGGGCTGCGAGTTGATGCCTGCTTGCTTGCACAATGTTGAGTGAGCTGAGATTCCACAGACTTTCTTGGAAAGAAATGTTATGAGGGAGGTCAGGGATAACCCAGCTTCCAGGCTGCATTAAACCAAGAGCTCCCCAATACAACTACTGGCTCCTACATTTATCTTTGCTCTTCCTGTGAGGACTACTGTCCAGATTGACATGACTGAAATCAGGAGCTCACCATATGGGAAATGGTAGCTTAGATCCATGGAACTGTCACCCCAATTTTTGCTGCATTCCTTATGGTGAATTTCAAGAGACATTGAGGGCCACAAGCCTCAAAACAATGAAAGGTTCCCAGTGCAATCAAGAGAGGCTGCAACTGGTTGGTACTGAATTTGACTTCAAACCTGAGGGCTTCTACGCAACTATACATAGCAGCTACAGAAATACCCCATACAGCCCAACCAGTCCACGCTGATAAGTTAGATAGGATGAGATGAGGTACGGTGGGAAGAGACTGGTGCAGGCTTGTTTCTTCATTGTAATAATCAATGCAATTCTATGACATTTACCCTTCACATGAACAGCTCCAGTGACCCGGGTTCGATTCTGGGTACTGCCTGTGCGGAGTTTGCAAGTTCTCCCTGTGACCGTGTGGGTTTCCGCCGGGTGCTCCGGTTTCCTCCCACAGCCAAAGACTTGCAGGTTGATAGGTAAATTGGCCATTATAAATTGCCCCTAGTATAGGTAGGTGGTAGGGGAATTGAGGGAAGGTGGGGATGTGGTAGGAATATGGGATTAATGTAGGATTAGTATAAATGGGTCGGCACAGACCCGGTGGCCAAAGGGCCTGTTTCAGTGCTGTATCTCTAAATAAATAAATAGTCTTGATCGCAATTGACCACCTTGTTACTATAACCATTCAACCCCTATCCCTTTCATCAATCTAACCAACATAACCTTGAATGTTGACACAGTTTCTGCCTTAACCACTAATCCTGGAAGTGAACTCTGAAACCTCACAACTCACTGTGTGAAGAAGATTCCTCTGCCCTCTGCTCTAAATGTCTTGCATTGCATCTATGATCATATAGTCTACTCTAAAGGGATAGAACAGGGTACTTTCTAAATGATGAAAGCTGGAAACACTGGAGATCCAAAGAGACTTGGGGGTCCAGGTACCATAGATCATTAAAATGTCATGAACAGGTACAGAAAATAATCTAAAAGTCTAATGGAATGCTGGCCTTTATATCTTGAATACAAGGGTGTAGAAGTCGTGCTTCAGCTATGCAAAGCACTGGTTAGACCTAGACCACACCCGTAGTTACTGTGAGCAATTCTGGGCACCGCACCTTAGGAAGTATATTGGCCTTGGAGGGAGTGCAGTGTAGACTCACCAGAATGATACCTGGACTCCAAGGGTTAAATTACGAGCAGCAATTACACAAACTAGGGTTGTATTCCCTGGAACTTAGAGGGTGATTTGATTAAAGTTTTCAAGACATTGAGGGGAACAGATAGGGTAGATATAGAGAAACTATTTCTACTGGTTGGGGGTCTAGAACTGGGGTCACAGTCTAAAAAATTACTGCCTGATCCTTCAGGAGTGAAATTAAGAAAGACTTCTATGTGTAAATGGTGGTTTGGAATTCTCGTTTGCAAATGGCAATGGATGCTGCATCAATTATTAATTTTAAAACGGAGATTGATAGTTTAAGGGATATGGGGTAAAGGTGGGTATATGGAGGTTAGGTCGCAGATCAGCCATGATCACATTGAATGGTGGAACCAGCTCAAGGGGCTAAATGACCTCCTTCTGTTCCTATGTCCTTTACTGTATGGGAACTCTTTGCTATTTCTAATACTATGAAGGACAGTGCTTGATATGCGACTATATTCTGCAGCCATTATAGGATGCCAGCCTATCATTATGAGGGAGGGAGACTATGCCAGGTTAGCTGCTGAAGTAGAGAAATAGGATTCTTAAAAGGGATGCACATGTAAATTTCTATTTATCTTCTGACTACAGGATTCCCTGAGGTGAGTGTACATATCCTGTTTGCAGTTACGAGCAGTGAGCTGACACTATCAACAATAACATTGTTCTCTTTACTGATAACAGCATGCAACAGAAGAGGAGTTATTTCCCATCTGAAGAGTGAGTGACAACTGAAACAATGCAGGCAGGCACAGATAACAGCATGTGCCTCCATGCACTATCAACAGTGTTGAGAAGATCAAGCAAATAATTCCAGCAGGCAAGACAGACCATCCACCATTCAAAAATGGCTTTAAATCTCTCTGATAATGAGCACAATTTACATAGAATTACACAAAAAAAATACAAGTCGGAAACAGACAATCCAACCCAAGCAGCTAGTGCTGGTGTTTATCCTCATCAGGAACAATAGTCCAAATCCCACATGCCCAGTCCATTCCCATATGCCTTTATCTTCCTTTCCTTCAACCACCTATCTAATGTACTCTGAAATATTAACATGATTTCTGCTTCAATATCATGACATTCCACAGTTTAGATCAAAAATTCTCCTGCTCGGTCCTAAATCACTTACATTTACCCTTATATCCATGCCCGCTCAATCACTGGTGACATAGTCTGTTTCGATTGACTCTATTCCATCGCTGCATAATTTTAAACATCTCTATCAAATCACCCTGTGATCTCCGCTGTTTCAAAGAAAGGAGCCTAAATTTTTCAAGTCTTTCATTGCATTTGTCCTCCCTCATAAGTGAGCATTAGCAAGCTAATCAAAGGTTTGTGCTGAGGAAGTCTAGAGGCAGGAGCAGCGCAACCGAAAACACAGTGGGGATAAAAGCAGGAGGGGCAACCAGAAAAAACAGCAGGGGTAAAATCACCAGCGGTAACCTAAGAACACATTAGCAACAAAGGCAGCAGCTGCGACCCGAGAACACAGTGAGAGCAGCAACGACCCAAGAACACAGTGAGAGCAGCGGCGACCCGAGAACACACTGAGAGCAGCAGCGACCCGAGAACACACTGAGAGCAGCAGCGACCCGAGAACACACTGAGAGCAGCAGCGACCCGAGAACACAGTGAGAGCAGCAGCGACCCGAGAACACAGTGAGAGCAGCAGCGACCCGAGAACACAGTGAGAGCAGCAGCGACCCGAGAACACAGTGAGAGCAGCAGCGACCCGAGAACACAGTGAGAGCAGCAGCGACCCGAGAACACAGTGAGAGCAGCAGCGACCCGAGAACACAGTGAGAGCAGCATCGACCCGAGAACACAGTGAGAGCAGCATCGACCCGAGAACACAGTGAGAGCAGCAACGACCCGAGAACACAGTGAGAGCAGCGGCGACCCGAGAACACAGTGAGAGCAGCGGTGACCTGAGAACATAGTGATTGCAATGGCGAGCCCAGAATACAGCAGGGATAAAAACAGTAGCACTCATGAATACAGCGGAAGGAAAGAAGCAGCTGTGACCCAAGAGCACAGTGGGGATAAAAGGAGCAGCAGCGCCTTGAGAGCACAGCAAGAACAGCAGTGACCCGAGGGCACAGCAAGAACGGCGGTGACCCGAGGGCACAGCAAGAACGGCGGTGACCCGAGGGCACAGCAAGAACGGCGGTGACCCGAGAGCACAGCAAGAACGGCGGTGACCCGAGAGCACAGCAAGAACGGCGGTGACCCGAGAACACAGCAAGAACGGCGGTGACCCGAGAACACAGCAAGAACGGCGCTGACCCGAGAACACAGCAAGAACGGCGCTGACCCGAGAACACAGCAAGAACGGCGCTGACCCGAGAACACAGCAAGAACGGCGCTGACCCGAGAACACAGCAAGAACGGCGCTGACCCGAGAACACAGCAAGAACGGCGCTGACCCGAGAACACAGCAAGAACGGCAGTGACCCGAGAACACAGCAAGAACGGCAGTGACCCGAGAACACAGCAAGAACGGCGCTGACCCGAGAACACAGCAAGAACGGCAGTGACCCGAGAACACAGCAAGAACGGCAGTGACCCGAGAACACAGCAAGAACGGCAGTGACCCGAGAGCACAGCAAGAACGGCGCTGACCCGAGAACACAGCAAGAACGGCGCTGACCCGAGAACACAGCAAGAACGGCGCTGACCCGAGAACACAGCAAGAACGGCGCTGACCCGAGAACACAGCAAGAACGGCGCTGACCCGAGAACACAGCAAGAACGGCGCTGACCCGAGAACACAGCAAGAACGGCGCTGACCCGAGAACACAGCAAGAACGGCGCTGACCCGAGAACACAGCAAGAACGGCGCTGACCCGAGAACACAGCAAGAACGGCGCTGACCCGAGAGCACAGTGGGAATAAAACGAGTGGATCTCGTGAACACAGTGGGGAGGAAAGGGGCAGTGGCAGCCGAAGAACACAGTGGAGTTAATTTGCAAAGAGACATCACAGCACAAGGAGTCATATGGGGTGAGTATACTGACAAACCTTTTATTTATTTAATCAACTATAAAGTAAGACTAGATCAATTAAGTAATATAAAAACTAAAGCCAATTTGATAATTTAAAATACAATTACAATTAGTGTTCAATTAATTAATCACATCTAGGGGATAAAGTTTAAATTATATAACCATTATGTAACACTAAAGAGTTCTGATTTTTTCAGTAAATTAAAATCTGAAGTATATAGATAATAAGAGTTAAGTAAAAACATTGAAGTTAACCTCCCTATAAAATAAAGTGCTGTCTGCACAAGGGAAGCAGCTAGCTGGTGAGTAGATGGTGAATATTGATTTTAGTCTTAAGTTTATTTCTGTTAAGTCAGTTAATAATCTAATAAATTGAGGCATAGCAGGCCACCTTGGTCTCGTGGAGTGCACATCCTATTCCATTTGAGAACTCCAGGGTGCTCCTTGTGTCCTGGACAACCATAGGCATTAAGTCTCATCAGCCAGAGCAGCTTGAGCTCCAGGTTTCAGAGCATCATCTGGAGTCACTGTGGTACATCTGCAAAGCTGAGAGTTTCGTGGATAGCGCGTTTCTGGATGTGGCCCCCCCTGTAAATTAAGAGTGCAGGCAGATATCGAATTAGTGGCCACCAGACTGATAAGGAAGAACAGGCAGGTGGTGCAAGAGTCCCTGGAATGCATCGCTCTCCAACCAGTATACAGGTCTGAATACTGGTGAGAATGATGGTTCCTCTGAAGAGAGCAACCAGAGCCAATTCCATAGCACCATGGGTGGCTCAGCTGTACAGGGGGGCAGGAGGAAGATTGGGAAAGTAATAGTAATAGAGGATTCTATACTAGGGGAACAGACAGGCATTTCTGTGGCAGCAGACGTGAATGCAGGATGGTATGTAGCCTCCCTGGTGCCAGGGTCAAGGATGTCACTGAGTGGTTGCAGAGCAGTCTGAGGGGGGAATGGGTGAATAGCCAGCAGTCATGGCCCATATCAGTACCAATGACATAGGTAGAAAGAAGGATGAGGTCCTGCAGACGGATTTTAGGGCGCTAGGAAAGAGACTAGCAAGGAGAACCTCAAAAGGTAGAAATCTCCAGATTACTCCAGGTGCCAGGCGCTAGTCTGTATAGTATTAGGAGGATAAAGCAGATGAATGCGTGGTTGGAGATATGGTGCACGATGGTGGGCTATAGATTCTTGGGACAATGAGACCGGCTCTGGTGAGGTGCGCCCTGTACAGGCAGCTAGGTGGCAAAGCTGGTAGAAGTATGAAACCTTCAAAGAAACTTCAGTCCCACTGGTCATTGTTTGCATCTTTGGGCTTTAGCAAGACTAGAGCTGGTCAGTGACAGAACACTGACTGGCCAGCTGTATGTAGGCTTTACAGCCTCTTCACAGGCCTCAGAAAAAAGCCATACAAACAAACAGTCAGGTCCATTAGCCCTCAGCCTATCCTCTCGATGATGCAACGTTATTCACCAGCTCCCAACTGCTAAATCCCGGGAGGATGCTTAATTCCTCAGCCAACATCTGGTCATTTATCACAGTGCTATTGGTGGGATCTTGCTGTGTGCAAACTGGCTGCAACATTTCCTACATTACAACAGTGACTACAGCTCGAAAAGCACTTTGTTGGCTATGAAAGGCATTCTAGGTAAATGCAAGTTCTTTCTTCCTTCATTGTCTTGTGGCATTTGGATTAGCGTTGAGTGGCTCCGCATATTGTTTATGCCGATAAATTAGACTTAGTAGGTTAGTTTTGCCGGGCCAAGTTTGGTACTAATCCTTCTAAGCTTTTGCAAATCATAAAAGTTGGGCGTTGGTTCTTGTGCTATTACTCCTTTCTTCTTGGATTAGGAGAAATTTCTGATCATTCCTCCCTCATCCAGAAAAGAAACCAAACAAGATTGACAGCCGTTTGTAGGAAAATCACTGTTCCATGTAACAGTCAATGCACTTCAATAGCAACCCATTATGTGAGGCACTTTGAAATGTTTTGATGTTGAGATAAGCGAAATAAAAATTCAAATTTTATTAAAATGTTTGCAGTGAACTGGAAAAGGTGCCTATATACTTTGATTTTCTTTTTCCGGAAGAAGACCTTACTCTCACTGGACTAGTAAGCCAGAGGCCCAGGCTAATGCTTGGGGACACAGGTTCAAATCCCACCATGGCAGCTGGTGAAATTTAAATTTGATTACTTGATAAATTTAATTGATCAATAAAAAGCTGGAATTGAAAGCTAATCTCAGTAATGGTGCAGTGAAACTATTATCGATTATCGTAAAAAAAACATCTGGTTCACTAATGTCCTTTAGGGAAGGAAATCTGATGTCCTTACCTGGTCTGGCCTACATGTGACTCCAGACCCACTGCAATGTGGCTGACTCTTACATACCCTCTGAAGTGGCCTAGCAAGCCATTCAGTTGTCAAGGGTAATTAGGATGGGGAACAAATGCTGGTCTTGCCAGCGATGCCCACATCCCATGAAAGAATAAAAAACATCTTTTACATTTGTTGATCCGATTTCCAAGCTATTTTGTTTTGTGAAAAACCAAAAGCTTAGCCATACTGGCCCCAGACCGTGGTCACCAGTGGTTAATCAGATACAGAAGGCTCTGTAACCCAGGAGAACTCAGCCTGATTGTAGCATATTGACCAACATCAGCTTACACACCATAGACCAGGGTTCAACTTCCTGGTGGGTTACTAAGCAAGTTCAACAATGGCTTTGAGCCCAATCTCAAGAAAAATGCCCCCTGTAGCTTTCATTTTCATACACCAATGGTTATTGTCACCTCCATGATCCCCAGTAATACTGAAATATTGGCACCTGTGAACTACTAACAACCATTGGAGCTGCATTTGAATCACCTCGTCCAAGAGTTGAAAGGAGATTGTGCCACCCAGACAGCTGGAATCAGATTTACCCACAATCTACATATAACAGTTATCTGTCAGCCCTTGTTCTGACTGGGCAAATTAGCCATTGCAAGGTTCCTACTGTGATAGATAAGCAGGCAATGGGCAATCTACCTATGGAAAAGGGCAATGCTGAAAACAAAATTGTCAAACTTTGACCCCCCACCCGCCAGTTGAGCTCCCCCAATAGGTTTGTTGGTGAATGGATCACTCATAGAGTCATACAGCACAGAAACAGGCCCTTCGGCCCACCTTGTCCGCACTGGCCGTCAAGCCTATCTATTCCAATTCCATTTTCCAGCACTTAGCCCTTAGCCTTGTATGCTCATGTGTGGCACAGAGAAACATGCTGACTAAAAAGGTCCCAGGGTTCAATCTAAGCTGAGAGCTGAAATATCATAGTTAGCCTTGGTTTTACTGACTTAGGAAAGAGAGAAAAAAAATACAGGGGTGCTCCTCCTGGCTCTGCCTGGAAAGCACAAGTCAGGTCAAAATCAAGCATCGCTGTGATGCCCACCATGGTCAGACAGCCTAGGCTCACTCATGAGCACTGTGAGATAACCCTCGACATCGACTGGGCCATACCTCAGCTAGAGCCAGTGCCTTCAGGAAAGAAGTGGGAGAAACAATGTATTCAACAGCCCTTTGTGCTACTTTCAGGAGGAGTATGAACAAAATAAAATCCTGCTTATATGATCATACAAAATTGACAGGCACAGTCCACCAAGCCTCACACCAAGATGGCTGCAGCATCAGGGCTAAACACTTCCTTACAACCTACCCCCCATACTGTAGCCATTATTAGTGTTATTCTGGTGCAAAATATAACACCAATAAAACTAGCCCACCAGCAAAATATCTGAACAATAAATTTGGGATTATAAAGAATGATCTCATCCTGCATTCCTCTCCATCCTTACCTCCAATACCAGCTGTGATAAGCTCCTGGATTCCTTTGTTTGCAAAATTGAGGTCATCTCCTCACTGCCTCTTTCTCCTCTCCTCCCTTCACCCACTCTCCCCAGGTCTCTGCACATCCTGCTTCACCCTGACACTACACAACTCCTCCACCATCTTCCCTCATTAATATCTGCTATGAAGCCCGCCACTAACCTGCTTGACCCCTTTCCAACCCATTTCCTATCTACCTGCTTCAAATGCAGGGATGTCATGTTAAGCTTGTATACAACCTTAGTTAGATCACACTTGGAGTACTGTGCATATTACAAAAAAAGATATACAGGCAGTGGAGAAGGTGTAAAACAGATTCAGAAGAACGATACCTGAACTGAGAGCTTATAACGATCAGGAAAGGTTGAACATAGAATCACAGAACGGTTTCAGCCCAGAAGGAGGCCATTCAGTCCTTCCTGTCCATGCTGGCTCTCTGCAAGAGCAACTCAGCTAGTCACACTTCCCTCCCCTTCCCTGTAGCCCTGCAACTTTTTTCTCTCCAACTTGCTTTTGAAAGCATGATTTAATCTGCCTCCATCACACTCTCAGGCAGTGCATTCCAGAGCCTAACCACTCACTATGTAAAAGGTTTAGTTCTTTTGCCATTCACCTTAAATCGGTGTCCTCTGGTTCTCAACCCTTCAGCCAATGGGAACATTTCCTCTTGTCTAGTCTCTATAGACATCTCATGATTTTGAACATCTCTATCAAATCGCCTCTCAAACTTCTCTTCTCTAAGGAGAACAGCCCTAGCTTCTCCAAATCTATCCTTGTAATTGAAAAGTGAAGCCTGAGGATTAGCCTGATAGAGGTCTTTAGGTTTATGAAAGTGTTTGATAGGGTAGACGTGGAGAAGATGTTTCCACTTGCGGGGGAGACCAAAACTAGAGGCCATAAATATAAGATAGTCACTAATAAATCCATAGAGAGATACAGCACCAAAACAGGCCCTTTGGCCCAATGAGTCCATGCCAACCATCAACCACCCATTTATACTAATCCTATTTCCCTCTCACATCCCCACACTAGGGGCAACTTACCTATCAATCCACAAGTCTTTAGCATGTGTGAGAGGAAACCAGAGTACCCAGAAGAAACCCACACGGTCACAGGGAGTACTTGCAAACCCCGCACAGGCAGTACCCAGAACTGAACCCAGGTCGCTGGGGCTGTGAGACTGCGGTGCTAACCACTGTGCCAACCAGCAGGGGATGCAGGAGAAATCTCTTTATCCAAAGAGTGGTTAGAACGTGGAACTCTCTGCCAGATGGAGTAGTTGAGGAAAATAGCATAGATGCAGTTAAGGGAAATCTATATAAGCAGACGACGGAGAAAGGAATAGAAGGATATTCTGACAGAGTGAGGTGAAATAGAGTGGGAAGAGGCTGGTGTACAGCATAGATATTAGTATAGACCAGTTGGGCTGAATGGCCTGCTTTTGTGCTATAGACTCAATATAACTTGATGTACCCAGCATCCGCCTTGGCCCTTGACTGTTAACATTGTCAACCTATTCCTATCTATAAGCATTGTTCACAACTCTTTCAAAATCATCATCAATGCTCCTCTCCTTTCAAAAAATAGGCTTGATGTCTAACTGTGCAATTCCCAATGTCTCATAAGTCTCTAAGTTCTCTGAATAAGCAATGCTATCCAATTGTATAAGAAATAGGAGGAGTAGGCCATTCGGCCCTTCAAGCCTGCTCTGCCATTCAATACAATAATGGGTGCTTTTTTTTTTACCGCAACTCTACCTTCTCGCACTATTCCCATACCCATTAATTCACTTAGTATCCAAGAACCTATTGATCACTGTCAATCTCTAACTTCACACTTCCCCACATTATGCTCACATTTCCCTCAATACTCACTGTTCCAGTCCTGAAAACATAGTCCCTGCCAAGCCCACTTAGTCAAAACCACCCGAGCCAAAGTCTCCAATGACATTCTGTGTGACTGCACCCAGAGATCACTGCCCCTCCTCTTCTCCCCCTTGATTTGTCTCCAACCTCTGACTGTGTTGACTATTACCATTCGTCTCTCCTTCTTGCTCAATTTTCTTTGCACTGCTCACTCATTGCTCGAGCCCTACTCTCACAACATAGCCACTAATGCCTTTGCCTAGTCATCTGGGATGTGCCTCAGCATTCCATCCCTTATCTTTGGCCTCCTTAGCTTGAGAGACAATGGGTAAGTGCCTGGAGGTGGTCAGTGGTTTGTGAAGCAGCGCCTGGAGTGGCTATAAAGGCCAATTCTAGAGTGACAGACTCTTTCACAGGTGCTGCAGATAAAGTTGGTTGTCAGGGCTGTTACACAGTTGGCTCACTCCTTGCGCTTCTGTCTTTTTTCCTGCCAACTGCTAAGTCTCTTTGACTCGCCACACTTTAACCCTGCCTTTATGACTGCCCGCCAGCTCTGGCGAACGCTGGCAACTGACTCCCACGACTTGTGGTCAATGTCACAGGACTTCATGTCGCGTTTGCAGACGTCGTTAAAGCGGAGACAAGGATGGTGGGTTTGATACCAGTGACAAGCTCGCTGTACAATGTGTCCTTGGGGATCCTGCCATCTTCCATGCGGCTCACATGGCCAAGGCATCTCAAGTGCCGCTGGCTCAGCAGGGTGTATATGCTGGGGATGTTGGCCACCTCGAGGACTTCTGTGTTGGAGATACGGTCCTGCCACCATCCCTTGGTACTCTCCTATTCAACATTGACAAGTCACCTTCCCCCCACCGCCCCTCTGCCCCATTATCTGAAAACACGGTGTCAGCTTCTGTGCATATATCAATGACAACCGACTGTGTCCCTCTGCCAGATCGGGAGCTTTAATATCCAACATCCCCATCCCACCATGCCAAGTCCAGGATGAGTGGAAATTTCCTGGCAGCGTAATGCCAAAGGGCAGCTCAAAGTCAACCACGTTGGTGTGGAAACTGCAGCTACATAGACCAAACTGGGTAAGGGGAGCAGCTTTCCTTCCCTAAAGAGGTCAGTGAACCTGCTGGGATTTTAAAAACAAGCCGACAGCTTCACGGCCACTTTTAGCGACACTAGTTTTTTTTTAAATTTCTGGAGTTTTGAACCGAATTCAAATTCACAAACTGCCATGGTGGGATTTCAACTCCCATTCTGTGGATTTCTTTTGGGCCTCCTTATCTCGAGAGACAATGGGTAAGCGCCTGGAGGTGGTCAGTGGTTTGTGAAGCAGCGCCTGGAGTGGCTATAAAGGCCAATTCTAGAGTGACAGGCTCTTCCACAGGTGCTGCAGAGAAATGTATTTGTCGTGGCTGTTACACAGTTGGCTCTCCCCTTGCGCCTCTGTCTTTTTTCCTGCCAACTACTAAGTCTCTTCGACTCGCCACACTTTAGCCCCGTCTTTATGGCTGCCCGCCCAGTAACAAATTACTGAACCACTGGATGATCTTTCAAGGCCCTTCCCTCTGAAATTCTCTTGAAAACCCTTTGACCGAGGCTTCGGTCTCCCTCCTAATTCATTTGCTTCCTGTCTGCTCCCCCTTGCAAAGTTGGGGCTTGTGTACTGAGATTACAAATACAAGTGTAAATATAAATGCACAAACACTCTTCTTTCACCAGAGAGGGAAATAAGATGACAGAAATTACATGGTAAACTAAGCAAATACACCAGGAATGCCATGTACACCAGTGATGAAATATAGTAGACACTTTATCAAAGGCAAAACCCCACACACCAGGGCAAAGAATGTGATGGTCAGTCGGTTCAGAGCAGGGGAAAGATTGCTCAGCAACTGCCATGGTCTTGGTGACTTGAGTCCAACACACCAGAGATTAGAGAGAGAGAGAGAGAGAGAAACAAGAACCTCTGCCGCTGGGAGGAGTTCTCCAAACTTTGAACATGACTTGTCTGAGCCGGGACAAGCGCTGCTGGCAATGGGTGGGTCGGACGGTGCTTGTCACCTCTGTACCCGGGTTCGGTGTGTGTATTTGAGAGGGGGGGGGGCGGAATCTCAGCCCCTCTGCTCCCCTCCCAACTCCCCAGCTCCACTGACAGGTCGCACTCCCCCGAGCCTCCGTTAATGTCTTACCGAGCCGGTTCAGGTTGGAACGCGTCTCCCTCTCCGACGCTTCCCGCAGCCGCTGATCCTCCTGCTCGGTTCGCCTGGGCTTGCGGATGCACTGCATCTTTTGAGCTAGTTTGGTTAATATATATATATATATATATATAAAATATATATATGACTGTTCGTGTGTTAAATGGAATTTGGATTGGCCTCTTGCCCCTGCTCTCCGAGGAGTGAATGAATCTTGAACTCCTGCTGGTTACTGCCAGAGGCACACACTGGGTGACGTGCGAGGATTTTTTTTCCCTCTGTTTGTTGTAAGGGGCGGGTTTAGAACCTTGGACTCCTGTCTCTGAATATCTCAGGAGGGGAAAGAAACAAAGATTTGCACTTCCATCGCGCCCTTCACAACCTCAAGACTTCCCCAAGCGCTTTACAGCCAATGAAGTCGTTTTGCAGTGTAGTCACTGCTGTCTTGCAGGGAAGCAATCTCAAGTTATTACTAGGTCAGATCTAGGTCAGATGTCGGTTCTCTTCCCAGAGAAAGGTGGACCCATGGAACAGGCATCTCATGGTGCACTGAATTCCTTCGAGCGAGGGTGGGGCAGACATATCTGGTATAAGAGGAAGCGACTGCAATGAATTATCAGGGCCAGAGCTATCTCTTGGACGAGTTTTGGTCATGTAAAGAGGAATCTCCACAGCCTCCCCCAGCCAATTGGCTTGGGTTTCCATCTGTCTTTTATAGTGGAGAGTGTGTGTATTGTGGTGCCTGAGGCACTGCAGTTGTATTGGATGGGAAAATCCATTGGCACATGTTTACATGTATCTGGATCGGAGTTGGAGTTAACAACTCAGATGACTCATTTATCCAGGGCCCAGTTTTCATTCTGATTCTGTGTGGGAAGAGGTGGAGGGGGCACAGCGATGACATCCGAGTTACCCCTGTTGTCACTATCCCGTATCCGGACAGGGTCTGCTCGTCTGCCACTGGATTTTATGGTGCACCAGAATCCAAAATTAAAATGTGGTGAGAAGATAGGGTTGGAAATGCTGTCGACAATGTTATCACACAAACGTTTAACGCGCCCCTATCTCGCCTCCGAGTCAAAAGGTTGTGGGTTCCATACCCATTCCAGGCCAATTTTCAGAATGTGTACATCGGGAGTAAGCTTCAACCATGGGGAGCACAGAGGGAGATCCAGAGAGGAAGTAACGCAATGGTGACAAGGCTACAATTTATTGCCCATCCCTATTTTCCCCAGGTCAGAGATGGTGGGCTTTCTCCTTCAAACCAATGTGGCCCTTTTGCTGATGGTGCTCCCATAAAGGTGTTAGGTAGAGAATTCCAGGATTCTAACCCACAGTAGGTGAGAACAGCAATATACATCCATGTCAGGATGGTGTGTGAAGTGGAGGTGATGACATTCCTACCACATTGCTGCTTTTGTCCTTCTCAACGGCAGGGATGGGAGGTGCAGTTCTTGTAGCCTTGCTGAGTTGCTGCAGTTCTGTGTCTATAGCTCGAAGATACTGCAGCCACAGTATGCCAGTGTTGGATGGGTGGATACTCAGTCTGGTGGTGAGGACGCTGATGAAGGAAACTGTTTGGTGCTGTATGGTTTCAAGCTTCTTGAGTTTTTTTTATTCCTTTCATGAGATGTGGGTATCACTGGCAAGGCCAGCATTTGTTGCCCATCCCTAATTATCCTTGACAAGTTGGTGGTGAGCTGCCTTCTCGAACCGCTGCAGTCCACGTGGTGTAGGTACACCCACAGTTAGGGAGGAAGTTTCAGGATTTTGACCCAGCAATAGTGAAGGAATGGCGATATTGTTCCAAGTCAGGATGGTGTGTGGCTTGGAGGGGAACTTGCAGGTAGGTGATGGTGTTCTCATGCGTCTACTGTCCTTGTTCTTCTAGGTGGTAGAGGTCACGGATTTGGAAGGTGCTGTCGAAGGAGCCTTGGTGTGTTGCTCTAGTGCATCTTGAATATGGTACACACTGCTGGCACTGTGCATCAGTGGTGGAGGGAGTGAATCTTCAAAGTGGTGGATAGGGTGCTGATCAAGCAGGCTGCTTTGTTCTGGATGGTGTTGAGCTTACTGAGTGTTGTTGGAGCTGCACCCATCTAGGCAAGTGGAGAGTATTCCATCACACTCCTGACTTGTGCCTTGTAGATTGTGGACATTGAAGAGACAGGAGGTGAGTTAAAAACTGCAGAATTCCCAGCCTTTGACCTGCTTTTGTAGCCACAGTATTTATGTGGCTGATCCAGTTCAGTTTGTGGTCAATTGTGACCCCCAGGATGTTGATAGTGGGGGATTCAGCAATGGTGATGCCATTGAATGTGAAGGGGAGCTGGTTAGATTCTCTTATTTGTGATGTTCATTACCTGGCATTTGTGTGGCACGAATGTTACTTGCCACTTATCAGCCCAAGTCTGGATATTGTCCAGGTCTTGCTGCGTATGGACATGGGCTGCTTCAGTATCTGAGGAGTCCCGAATTGTGCTGAGCATTGTGCAGTCATCAGCGAACATCTCTTGTTCAAGATGGTCATTACCTGGCACTTATGCAGGGTGAATGTTACCTGTCATGTGGCAGCAGAAGCCTGGATGTTAACTGGCTCTTGCTGTAGTCCGACATGAGCTGCTTCATCATTGGAATAGTTGTGAATGGAGCTGAGTACTGAGTGATTGGTAGCCAATGTCCCCATTTCTGACTTTCTGACATTTGGTGGACGGGAACTAATGTAGGTCAGTGAGCACAGGGGTGGTGGGTGACCAGGACTTGGTGTGGATTAGGTGGCAGACCTCCATTACCAACAGTGGACCTAATCCCATATGACCACCTGTTCCCATATTCCATTCCGCCAGCCGCCTATCTAACATCTTCTTAGTTGTTGACATGGTCTCTGCTTCAATCACTAATTCCAGTATTTCATTCCATAATCTTACAACTGTTATGTATTCAAAAATGTTTCTTCTGCTGTCTGCTCTAAATCTCTTACATTTATCCACCTCGATTCATTTGAGAAACCTCAACCACTGGAAAGTCTTTATCTATCTACAATCATCCCTTCATAATTTAAGCACCGATCAAACTACCAGATTCTGTTCCAATGAAAAAGAGTCTCTTTTTCAAGTCTCCCTCTGTAATTGTATTTTCTCATAGCAGGCAGCATCTTAGTGAATCTGCACAGTACCCTCTCTGCTGCCTCAACATCCATCTGATAACGTGTAGCTCAAAACTACACTCAGTACTTCAGCTGTGGTCGTATGTAGGTTTTTAATAGAGGTTGGATTGAGCATGTTTCTCTGAGGAACTCCTGGAGCAAGGTCCTAGGATTGTAATGGTTGATAGTACGGAGGTACTCTCATTAGGTTAAGAGGTAGTGGGTGTAAGCAACAAGCATATGGAAGCTGACCCAATGCCCGCAGGTGATGCCATCGAGGGGCAGCAGATACACAAGGATAAATCATGGCATTTTAATTTAGTTTTTGGTTTATTTATTTGTTTTTAATAAAGTTATTTTAAAAATGTAAATATGTATATAAAGGGGGCCTGAGGAATAAAGGCCCCCTTGACAAAAAATATGTTTAAAAAAACAAGGATAAATCATTTGGAGGATTTGGAAGACATTGTGGGATGCATGAAGAGATGCCACTGGTGGAGATAAACTGGTTAAGGTTAGATGGGCGGGACTGCAGCCACATGAAGCTAATCCCACAAAGCGAGACATCAGAGGAGAGGGAGTGGAGAATAGCAATGGTCAGCCATATGAAAAACCGGGCAACATGTGAGGAGGACAAGGAGGGATGATGAACCATAGTCATGGTCATAGAGAGTGTGAATCACGACTCTGGTCCAGGTTGTTTCATTGCTCTTGGCAGGGAGGAAACTGGACTGAAAGGATTCAAACAGGGGCTTTAGGTCAGTTGACTGTGCAGCCAGGAGGCTATGGCACATCTGTGGGCCTTAGAAAGGGTGAAAAGAAAGAGGGCTGGAGTTGTGCAGAATAGATGATCAACAATAAATTTTTTGAGGGGAGGGGGAGTGATGGCACTTTCAGAAAAGGAAGCTATCAACAGGCAGATAGCACAAGGACCAGGAAGAGGTAGATAAGTGGACTGGGGATCAAGGAAGCAGAAGGCGTAAGGCTGGGGTGGAGCTAAAAGGGAGAAAGACCAATTGAGATCCAGAAGAAAAAAGTTGGACAGGGACGGGGAGGGAAAGGCGGACAGGGACGGTGTGGGGGTGGGAGGAAAGCCAGACAGGGACAGGGAGGGAGAGCTGAACAGGGACAGGGAGGGAGAGGCGGACAGGGACGGGGAGGGAGAGGCGGACAGGGACGGGGAGGGAGAGGCGGACAGGGACGGTGCGGGTGTGGGGGGAAAGCTGGACAGGGACAGGGAGGGAAAGGCGGACAGGGACGGGGACAGGGAGGGAAAGGCGGACAGGGACGGGGACAGGGAGGGAAAGGCGGACAGGGACGGGGACAGGGAGGGAAAGGCGGACAGGGACGGGGAGGGAAAGCAGGACAGAGACAGGGAGGGAAAGCCGGACAAGGACCAGGAGGGAATGCCAGACAGGAAGAGAAAGCCAGATCTGGAGGAAAAGCCGGACAGGGACAGGGAGGGAAAGCCGGCCAGGATGGGAGGGAGAGTCAGACAGGGACGGGGAGGGAGAGTCAGACAGGGACGGGGAGGGAGAGTCAGACAGGGATGGGGAGGGAGAGTCAGACAGGGACGGGGAGGGAGAGTCAGACAGGGACGGGGAGGGAGAGTCAGACAGGGACGGGGAGGGCTCCAGCAGCAAGGTCACATGCACCATTTTTGTTGTGTTAGATTTTAACATTCTTGAAGAGTGGCGAGCCGTTTGAGCTGGAGATTTAATCTAACACAATGACACATAATTAAAATGCCACAGGGCTGTGATTATCCTGGAGTCTAACTTAACCCTATTGATCAGGTATGTTTGTTTTTTTCCTCTATTATTGACTGGAACAGCTTTCTCTGGAATAAGGCCTCACATTTGCTAGGTGCGTTGCTACAACCATATATACTGTGGGTTACAATCATTCTGTGAGATAACAATACACAAAAATACATAGAAATTATAACATGAAAACTCATCCCAACCAGTCTGTGTTGGTGTTCACCCTCCTTGGGAGCAAATAATTCTAATCACATTTACCCCCGTGTTCCCATACCATCTTAACCCAATCTGATCTTGAATGCTGACATGGTTTCTGCCTGGAAGTGAATTCCACAGTCTCATAACTGTGTGTGAAGAAGTTGAAATCTGCATTGTTTCTAAAAGAAAATCCAATTTTGTGCTTCCTCATACCAGGTCGCATCCTATTTAATTTGTGCTATCCCCTCTCTAAAAGTCTCAATATCCTACCTATAGTGTGGAGCCCAATACTCTAATTGAGGTCTCATTAACGTTTTATAATAGGCTCAACAATATCTCTTGGCTTTTATATCCATATCTTGTACTAAAACTGAGAATTCAGTAAGCTATATTACAGCCTAGTCAACCTGACCTGCTGTTTTTAATATCCTGTTATCCTGTATCCCCAAATTCCTCTTCTCTTCCACAGCACCGAGCCTGCTACTATTCTATTACTGCTTTTCTTTTTAAAGCAAAATATATCATCTCACACTAATATTAAATTCTATCTGTGACTTTCTAGCCCATATTCTCCCATTTTATCATTACCCCTCTTCAGTTTCCTTTGGTCTTCCACTCTAGGCCTTTATTTATATCATTAATGTACACAGTGGACTCATGAACTGAACACGACCCAATTCCAACCACCCTAAAAAAATTGATCTTAACTCATATTTTCTATCTTCTCCTTTCTAACCATTTGCTAAGCTAATTATCTATCTGCCTCCAAATTCCTTATCTTTTAACCTTCTGTAGTAAATTCCTGTGTGGCATCTTGTCAATGGCATTCCTAAAGTCTGTATAAACTACATCCGCTGCAATTCCCTCCCCCCCCCACTATCTATGATGTCCGTTAGCTAGTCAAAGAATTCTGTGAGGTTTGCCAAGCATAGCATGATTTCAAATCCATGCTGACTACTCCTAACTTGTTAATCTTTATCTGGATATATGATCATTTTATCCTTCATGAAACATCATAATATTTTCCCTAGCACAGGTGTTAAACTAACTGACCTGGAATTACCCAAATTAGCTCCATATCCCTTTTTAAATGAGTACTGCATAAAATAATGCAGCACAGAAGAGGACCAGTCAGCCTATCATCCCTGTCTGGCAACGGTTAACATTAAACAAGGAGGATCAGTTGAGTTGGAGGAAGCAGCCAGGTAATAGCAGGAGAAGTCACATAAAGTGGCAACTGAAAATCAATGCAGGCAAATGGAAGTTACCACAGTTGTTGGGAGGTAACACATGTCATCAGTATACTCTCAATGGTATGGAAATAGCTGATGGCACGGTGAGAAAGGGATATGGGAGTCATTGTAGATTTGGCATTGAACATGTCAAACCCCTCCAGGACAGTAATACACAAAGTGAGTAGAATGCTAAGTTTTATTGCTGGGTCAGTTGAATGTAACTTGGAATATCATGCTCAAACTATACATGCCCAGGTCAGACTGCGCCCTGATACAGTGCCAGTTTTGATCACTGGGACATAAGGAAATCATTCCAACCCTGGAGGTGAGACAGAGAAGAGTTGCAAAACTCACCCCAACATCAAAAGTTTGGGTTACAAGGATGAATTGGGGCTCTTTCGCCTGATAGGAGGCAACTGAGTTGGGACCCGATAGAAATCTGTAAAATGTTAAACAACACCGATGTAGTAAATCCAGAGCACGATTACTACACATTTCAGATTCAAACTGGCACAAGGAAAGGCACTCTTTTTGAACGCACTTACTGTCTCACTACACAGAGCAACCATAGTGATTTTTCCAACCCAACCTTTCCCCAAATAATCAAAATTTATTAACATTAACTCTAAATGAAAGTATTTTTCTTCATGAACCAGAGTCTGAAAACACTGTGGCTCCCTAATTCCCATCTGGAATGGTTTTCTGGAGAGACAGAGAGAGAGAAATAGAGGAAGAGAAAGAAAACAAAAGTAATTTGATTTATACAGGCTCTCATGACCTCAGGATGCCCCAAAGAGATTTACAGCTAATGAAGTACTTTTGAAGTGTCAGCACTGTTAGAATTAGAATTAGAATCAGAATATTACAGCGCAGTACAGGCCCTTCGGCCCTCGATGTTGCGCCGACCTGTGAAACCATCTGACCTACACTATTCCATTTTCATCCATATGTCTATCCAATGACCACTTAAATGCCCTTAACGTTGGCGAGTCTACTACTGTTGCAGGCAGGGCGTTCCACGCCCCTACTACTCTGAGTAAAGAAACTACCTCTGACATCTGTCCTATATCTATCACCCCTCAACTTAAAGCTATGTCCCCTCGTGTTTGCCATCACCATCCAAGGAAAAAGACTCTCACTATCCACCCTATCTAACCCTCTGATTATCTTATATGTCTCTATTAAGTCACCTCTCCTCCTCCTTCTCTCCAATGAAAACAACCTCAAGTCCCTCAGCCTTTCCTCGTAAGACCTTCCCTCCATACCAGGCAACATCCTAGTAAATCTCCTCTGCACCCTTTCCAAAGCTTCCACATCCTTCCTATAATGTGGTGACCAGAACTGCACGCAATACTCCAGGTGCGGTCTCACCAGAGTTTTGTACAGCTGCAGCATGACCTCGTGGCTCCGAAACTCGATCCCCCTACTAATAAAAGCTAACACACCATATGCCTTCTTAACAGCCCTATTAACCTCGGTGGCAACTTTCAGGGATTTATGTACCTGGACACCAAGATCTCTCTGTTCATCTACACTACCAAGAATCTTCCCATTAGCCCAGTACTCTGCATTCCTGTTACTCCTTCCAAAGTGAATCACCTCACACTTTTCCGCATTAAACTCCATTTGCCATCTCTCAGCCCAGCTCTGCAGCCTATCTATGTCCCTCTGTACCCTACAACATCCTTCGGCACTATCCACAACTCCACCGACCTTCGTGTCATCCGCAAATTTACTAACCCACCCTTCTACACCCTCTTCCAGGTCATTTTTAAAAATGACAAACAGCAGTGGCCCCAAAACAGATCCTTGCGGTACACCACTCGTAACTAAACTCCAGGATGAACATTTGCCATCAACCACCACCCTCTGTCTTCTTTCAGCTAGCCAATTTTTGATCCAAAGCTCTAAATCACCTTCAACCCCATACTTCCGTATTTTCTGCAATAGCCTACCGTGGGGAACCTTATCAAACGCCTTACTGAAATCCATATACACCACATCCTCTGCTTTACCCTCATCCACCTGTTTGGTCACCTTCTCGAAAAACTCAATAAGGTTTGTGAGGCACGACCTACCCTTTACAAAACCGTGCTGACTATCGCAAATGAACTTATTCTTTTCAAGATGATTATAAATCCTGTCTCTTATAACCTTTTCCAACATTTTACCCACAACCGAAGTAAGGCTCACAGGTCTATAATTACCAGGGCTGTCTCTACTCCCCTTCTTGAACAAGGGGACAACATTTGCTATCCTCCAGTCTTCCGGCACTATTCCTGGTCGACAATGACGACATAAAGATCAAGGACAAAGGCTCTGCAATCTCCTCCCTGGCTTCCCAGAGAATCCTAGGATAAATCCCATCTGGCCCAGGGGACTTATTTATTTTCACACTTTCCAAAATTGCTAACACCTCCTCCTTGTGAACCTCAACCCCATCTAGCCTAGTAGTCTGAATCTCAGTATTCTCCTCGACAACATTTTCTTTCTCTACTGTAAATACTGATGAAAAATATTCATTTAACGCTTCCCCTATCTCCTCTGATTCCACACACAACTTCCCACTACTATCCTTGATTGGCCCTAATCTAACTCTAGTCATTCTTTTATTCCTGATATACCGATAGAAAGCCTTAGGGTTTTCCTTGATCCTATCCGCCAATGACTTCTCGTTTCCTCTCCTTGCTCTTCTAAGCTCTCCCTTTAGATCCTTCCTGGCTAGCTTGTAACTCTCAAGCACCCTAACTGAGCCTTCACGTCTCATCCTAACATAAGCCTTCTTCTTCCTCTTGACAAGCGCTTCAACTTCTTTAGTAAACCACGGCTCCCTCGCTCGACAACTTCCTCCCTGCCTGACAGGTACATACTTATCAAGGACACGCAGTAGCTGCTCCTTGAATAAGCTCCACATTTCGATTGTGCCCATCCCCTGCAGTTTCCTTCCCCATCCTACGCATCCTAAATCTTGCCTAATCGCATCATAATTTCCTTTCCCCCAGTTATAATTCTTGCCCTGCGGTATATACCTGTCCCTGCCCATCGTTAAGGTAAACCTAACCGAATTGTGATCACTATCACCAAAGTGCTCACCTACATCTAAATCTAACACCTGGCCGGGTTCATTCCCCAGTACCAAATCCAATGTGGCATCGCCCCTGGTTGACCTGTCTACATACTGTGTCAGAAAACCCTCCTGCACACACTGGACAAAAACTGACCCATCTAAAGTACTCGAACTATAGTATTTCCAGTCAATATTTGGAAAGTTAAAGTCCCCCATAATAACTACCCTGTTACTCTCGCCCCTGTCGAGAATCATCTTCGCTATCCTTTCCTCTACATCTCTGGAACTATTCCGAGGTCTATAGAAGACTCCCAACAGGGTGACCTCTCCTCTCCTGTTTCTAACCTCGGCCCATACTACCTCAGTAGACAAGTCCTCAAACGTCCTTTCTGTCGCTGTAATACTCTACTTGATTAACAATGCCACACCTCCCCCCTCTTTTACCATCTTCTCTGTTCTTACTGAAACATCTAAATCCCGGAACCTGCAACATCCATTCCTGCCCCTGCTCTACCCATGTCTCCGAAATGGCCACTACATGTTGTAATGTTATAATGTGCACACAGCAAGCTCCCACAAACAGCCATGTGATAACATACGAACATACGAATTAGGAGCAGGACATGGCTGAACTGATTACTCCAAATTTCCACCTACCTCCGATAACTTTCCACCCCCTTGCTTATCAAAAATCTATCGAGCTCTGCCTTAAAAATATTCAAAGACTCTGCTTCCACCGCCTTTTGAGGAAGAGAATTCCAAAGACTCATGACCCTCAGAGAAAAAATTTCTCCTCAGCTCTGTCTTAAATGGGCGACCCTTTATTTTTAAACAGTGACTCCTAGTTTGAGATTCTCCCACAAGGGGAAACATCCCTTCCATATCCGCCCTGTCAAGACCCCTCAGGATCTTATATGTTTCAATCAAGTCGCCTCTTACTCTTCTAAATTCCGGCGGATACAAGCCTAGCCTGTCCAATCTTTCTTCAGAAGACAACCTGCCCATTCCAGGTATTAGTCTAGTAAACCTTCTCTGAACTGCCTCCAATGCATTTACATCCTTCTTTAAATAAGGAGACCAGCACTGTACACAATGCTCCAAATGTGGTCTCACCAATGCCCTGTATAGCTGAAGCATAACCTCCCTACTTTTGTATTCAATTCCCCTCACGATAAATGATAACATTCTATTAGCTTTCCCAATTACTTGCTGTACCTGCATACTAACCTTTTGTGATTCATGCACCAGGACACCCAGATCCGTCTGCATCAAAGAGCTCTGCAATCTCTCACCATTTAGATAATATGCTTCTTTTTTATTCTTCCTGCCAAAATGTACAATTTCCCACTTTCCCACATTATACTCCATTTGCCAGTTCTTTGCCCACTCACTTAACCTATCAATATCCCTTTGTAGCCTCCTTATGTCCTCTTCACAAGTTACTTTCCTACCTATCTTTGTGTCATCAGCAAATTTAGCAACCATACCTTCAGTCCCTTCATCTAAGTTATTTATATAAATTGTAAAAAGTTGAGGCCCCAGCACTGATCCCTGTGGCACACCACTCATTACATCTTGCCAACCAGAAATGACCCTGTTAACTAACCAATATTCTATCCATGCCAATATGTTACCCCATACACCATGAGCTTTTATTTTCCGCAATAACCTTTGATCTGGCACCTTATCAAATGCCTTCTGGAAATCTAAGTACAGTACATCCACCGGTTCCCCTTTATCCACAGCACATGTAACTCATGTAATGACCAGATAATCTGTTTAGTAATGTTGGTTGAGGGATGAATATTGACCAGGACATGGGGCAGGGGGGAACTCCCCGGCTCTTCTACAAAATGGTATTGTGGGATCATTTACACCCACCCGAGAGGACAGACAGGGACCTCAGTTCAACATCGCATCTGAAAGACCACACCTCGGACAGTGCAGCACTCCCTCAGTACTGCACCGATCCCAGCCTAGTTACTGGCTCAATTCTCTGGAGTAGGGTTTGAACTCACAATCTGCTGAGGCAGAAGTGACAGAACTACCAACTGAGCCAAGGCTGCTGGAGTTTTTGACAGTCAGCTGGCGACAGGGAAGAGTGGATGTCAATGGTAGGATAAGTTGTGGGGACTCAGTCACCTGTGGTTTAATAGTGCGATCAGGCGATTTAAATCAGGGACAGTGTGAAATGCCGCCACCTGTAGTCCACTCGGGGCTTTGCAGGTCACACAAACACACACATGTATGACACAGGAATACCAACAAGAGCTGCATTTTCTGCCTCGACATTTGCGCACAACCCATTATAAAGGCCGGTGACCCCGCTTGCCTGGAAGAAAATGATTGAATACCAACAGGCACACGCCCCAGTAACTAGCTGGACGAGTTTTGCCTCTGAACGTGACACAGCTCGTCTGTGTCTCTTCATTCAGCGCCGGACTCGCACATCAATCCAGTCCACGTATGTTAAATTGGTGACTTAAAAAACGATAATAATTGATTTTTTTTTTCAAACTTGAGGGTCGGGGAATGCAGAATGCGCCGGGACTGGCGATGTCAAGCGAGGTACACCCAATTGAAGAGATAAGACCAGCCTCGATCTCCAAGCAAGTCCCTCTCGATCGAGAAATCGACAAGAAATAACTGCGGGATTGACCTGTCGGGTCACCGGACAAGAGAAACCGAGTTAACGTTTCATCAGAGGGGTTCTGAACGGGGATGTTAATACTGCTTCTCTCTCCCAGCGGAGTGTTCCCAGCATTTTTCCGCTTCTGTATCAGATTTCCAGCATCCCCGGTATTTTGACTGGCAGCTGCATTTTTAAGTTGCTGGAGTTTCGATAGCAGGGGGTGGGGCGGGGGAGAAGACAAACGTTTATCTAGGAAATGCAGCTGAGGCTTTGGGCTTTTTTTAAGAACAAAACTTGGTGGGGGCTTAAAAAAAAAAGTATTTCCCGATCAACATTTTCAGTCCTCCAGCATGATTCAGGGGGTGCTGGTTTAAAGCTGAGACTGCAGTCAGTCCCATTGAAACAGCGCGGAGTTTCCAAGTTGCGCCCTGACCGGCACCAGAACAACTTTTTCTTTCAACTGCATCGGGTTGTTGTGAGCTGGAATCCAGCGCCTGAAAGGACGGTGGAAATACATTCAATAATAACTCTCAAAAGGGAATGGAAACGCACTGGGGAGGGCAAATATTTGCAGGGCAATGGGGAAAGTGACAGGTCTTTCAAACGGGCCGGCACAGGCCCGATGGGCCGAAGGGCGGTATCATTCACTGATGAGAGATGGGGCTAAATTTTGCAGGGGGTGGTTGAATGAATAGCTGCTGACCAAATCCCATCTGCGCCCCCTCCCCTCCAAAAAAAGACATCTCTTATAAATGCAGCAAAATATTTGTTTCAAAAAATGACTCGGCTCTCGTGATAGAGAGCTTGTGATCTGTCTCGACTGCAGCCATATGATTCCTATTCACTGCTCGGGCGGGTGCTTCTCTCAAATGACAGTTCTGATGCTGGCATGCAGTAGCTTGATGAAGGGAATGTAAAACACACGCACATCCACACAAAGTTTTAAAAAAAAACAACTGAGAAATACCACCCCATGGAAACAGCTGGGCGTCAAAGCGAGAGGATTTAACCTCCACGCAGCACTCCACTTTACAAACTCTGCGCTGCATGGATTAACAACACTCTCTGCATGATGGCCCCCCTCTCAAACAACATCGTCGGAAACTATACTTTCCCCAGTTTAATCTAGGAGGAAACACGCGACATGACCGACAGGAGCTGGGCAAATGTCAACTTCAGAAAGCGAGAGCTAAAAAAATATAATTCACACAGCACGAAGCAGAGAGAGAGAGAGAGAAGGGAAATCCCGACCACAACTCAGCTTCAGCCGGCTTTAAACGGACCATCAATTCTACCCAACAAGACATAAGCAAAGATCAGACTGGTTTGTTGAAAGAATAGTGCAGCATTCCGATGTTTGACGTTTCCCTTGAAAGCATCGGATAAATTACAAATCAGGAATTCCCTCCAACCGCTCCCTTCTTTTATACTTAATTATTTTGCAAACCTACCATTGTCCACTCCATTACACCCCTGCATCTTGATTTCCTCTCGACAGTCTGTGTGTAGATTTTTTATTTTAAATCCACTTTGCGAAATTCCAAAGATGGGATAGGGAGAGAGGGGAACTTTGAATCGCGCGGGTCTAAAGTTATCCCAAGTGTCGGTGATGGAGAGGGAGGGATAAAGCGCTTTTTCCACTGCAAGTTCAACTAAGCAATGTGCGAAACACCTACTGATGGGGTAACAACCCCGCCCCCTGTTACTGGGCTCCTCCTGCCTGTCTATCACTCGCTATGTGTTTGGGAAGCTTTAAAAGGCACCACTCCCTCCTCCAAAGTCCAAGCCTCAGCTACAGTTTAATAAATCATTCAAAATACATTTTATATATACACAGATAGAATTGCACCGTTCATTAATCATGTTTTAAAAGTAAAACAAAGTACAAGGAATATTTACTTGGCCGTGCAAATGTCTGTCCTTTTGCCCAAAGGCGAACGCGCCGAGCGGCGAAAAAGGATTTCATTGTCAGCGGTGCAACATCCTTTTCTTCTTCCAGTGCCTATGGTGAGCTGGAATATTAGTAAGTATAATTTAATAGGAGTAAATGATAGCAAAGTTAGCATTGGTGTTGAGAACTGTCCCTGTTTATCTAGGGGGTGTGTTTTTACAGGTTAACAAAAATATTATTGCAACCTAAAATTATTATACAGGACGGTTACAATTCTGACCCTAGAAAGGCCAATTGGTGTATTTTCTAAATGGTCAGAGACTAGGAACTGTGGAGGAGGAGCATAGGAATTGGGAGCCCAAGTGGGCAAATCACGAAAAGCTAGTGGACACGAACAGAACACAAAGAGTCTAATGAAATGCTAGCTTTTACCTCAAGTGACCAATTAAGAAGGCTAATGATATGTTAGCCTTTATCGCAAAAGGATTTGAGTACAGGAGTAGTGAAGTCTTGCTTCAATTGTACAGAACCTTAGTTAGACCACACCTGGTGTGCAGTTTTGGTCCCCTTACCTTCGGAAGGATATTATGGAGTGCAACGAAGGTTCACCAGACTTGTTCCCAGGATGGCGGGACTGTCCTATGAAGAGACATTGGGGAAACTGGGCCTGTATTCTCTAGTTTCAAAGAATGAGAGGTGATCTCATTGAAATCTACAAAATACTTAAAGGGATAGACAGGGTAGATGCAGCTCAGATGTTTCCCCTGGTTTGGCAGTCTAGAACCAGGGGGCACAATTTCAAAATAAGGGGAAAGCCACTGAGGACAGAGATGAGGAGAAATTTCTTTACTCAGAGGCTTGCGAATCTTTGGAATTCTTGACCCCAGAGGTCAGGTTATCAAAGTATATGGAGCAAAGATGGGTCAATGGAGTTGAGGGACAGATCAACCATGCTCTAATGGAATAGTAGAACAGGCTGCAGAGGCTGAATGGCTCACTCCTGCTTATGTTTAACTTAACCCTAAACACTAACCAAACATCCTCCAACCCAAATCCTGACCCGAATCACACTGGACCCTGCCCTAACCCAGAAAATAACTCTGGAATACCCTTCCCACTCTCAAACATAACCTCAACAGTAATCTTTTCCCTGATCCCAACCACCCTTAGACACAGACCCTAACCTGAACTCGAAAAGCATCACGAAAATATTCTAACACCCAAACAAACAACTCCAATCATAGAGTCATAGAGAGATACAGCACTGAAACAGGCCCTTCGGCCCACCGGGTCTGTGCTGACTGCCAACCACCCATTTATACTCTTCTTTGGCCTCCTTGTCTCGAGAGACAATGGGTAAGTGCCTGGAGGTGGTCAGTGGTTTGTGGAGCAGTGCCTGGAGTGGTTATAAAGGCCAATTCTAGAGTGACAGACTCTTCCACAGGTGCTGCAGATAAAATTGGTTGACAGGGCTGTTACACAGTTGGCTCTCTCCTTGCGCTTCTGACTTTTTTCCTGCCAACTGCGAAGTCTCTTCGATTTGCCACGCTTTAGCCCCGCCTTTATGGTTGCCCGCCAGCTCTGGCGAACGCTGGCAAGTGACTCCCACGACTTGTGATCAATGTCACAGGACTTCATGTCGCGTTTGCAGACGTCTTTAAAGCGGAGACATGGACGGCCAGTGGGTCTGATACCAGTGGCGAGCTCGCTGTACAATGTGTCCTTGGGGATCCTGCCATCTGTCATGTGGCTCACATGGCCAAGCCATCTCAAGCGCCGCTGACTCATTAGGGTGTATATGCTGGGGATGTTGGCCGCCTCGAGGACTTCAGTGTTGGAGATACAGACCTGCCACCTGATGCCAAGGATTCTCCAGAGGCAGCGAAGATGGAATGAATTGAGACGTCGCTCTTGGCTGACGTACGTTGTCCAGGCCTCGCTGCCGTAGAGCACGGTACTGAGGACACAGGCTTGATACACTTGGACTTTTGTGTTCTGTGTCAGTGTGACATTTTCCCACACTCTCTTGGCCAGTCTGGACATATAAGTGGAAGCCTTTCCCATGCACTTGTTGATTTCTGCATCGAGAGACAGGTTACTGGTGATAGTTGAGCCTAGGTAGGTGAACTCTTGAACCACTTCCAGAGCGTGGTCGCCAATATTGATGGATGGAGCATTTCTGACGTCCTGTCCCATGATGTTCGTTTTCTTGAGGCTGATAGTTAGGCCAAATTCGGTGCAGGCAGCCGCAAACCTGTCGATGAGACTCTGCAGGCACTCTTCAGTGTGAGATGTTAATGCAGCATCATCAGCAAAGAGGAGTTCCCTGATGAGGACTTTCCGTACTTTGGTCTTCGCTCTTAGACGGGCAAGGTTGAACAACCTGCCACCTGATCTTGTGTGGAGGAAAATTCCTTCTTCATTTACCCATCTTCCCTACCACATCCCCACAATTCTCCTCCCACCTACCTACACTAGGGGCAATTTACAATGGCCAATTTACATATCAACCTGTAAGTCTTTGGCTGTGGGAGGAAACTGGAGCACCCAGTGGAAACCCACACAGTCACAGGGAGAACTTGCAAGCGCCACACAGGCAGTACCCAGAATTGAACCCGGGTCGGGTGCCAACCACTGCGCCACTCCTAAAATAAACGCAAAATACTGCAGATGTTGGAAATCTGAAATAAAAATAAGAAATGCTGGAAATACTCAGCAGTTCTGGCAGCATCTGTGGAGAGAGAAGCAGAGTTTACAGTTCAGGTCAGGGACCCTCCAGTGACTCAGGAGTTCTGATGAAGGGTCGCTGACCTGAAACGTTAACTCTGCCTCTCCCTCCACAGATGCTGCCAGACCTGCTGAGTATTTCAAGCATTTCTTGTTTTTATGAACTCCAATCCTAATCAACAGCTCGAAACCCAAACCTTGACCCAGATTTACCCTTTCATCCCCAATCTGGTGTATGCCCCGAACTCCTCATGCCAAAATGCATTAAATAAACACATAAACTGTAGACCCTGGGAAAATAACCCCAATATAGAGGACTGCAACTAGCCTCACCTCACTTCCATAATCCCATCAGAGGATTAGAAAACCAACCAGATATCGGCAAGGACAACTGGACAAGGAATAGTGCAAAGCATGAGGTAAGTAAAACTGACAGCCCCAGTGCAATAAACTCCAGCAGTAAGTGAGAATATGAACACAAGGGACAATTCACCCTCCTGCCAACAACCCCTAACCTAACCAATAACCTCCAAACCCTAACACCCTAACATAACAAACGCCAATCTTCCTAATCCCGACACTAACCGCTATCCCGACTAAACCTATAAAGTGATATCAACCCCATGAATCCGAGCTTTTAACACTAACAAACGCTAACCCCAGCCTCTTGCGCCGAGTCCTAAATCGTGATGCCCTATAAAAAGGCTGATTATTCATGCCTTGAGTTGGGTGCCGTACACAGGTAACGAAATAATATTGCAAGAGGAATTTTATATTCGCCGGTTGTCAAACCTGTCAACAAGAGTCACAATTGTCAACTACATTAGAATACGTTGTAGCCACAGTTCTACATGAGTGGAAGGAGCAGTGACCATGGTTCACCATTGAACTTGCCGGGCAATGGACTGCATTGAAAATACAACCAGTTTACAATTCCACTGCTAATATAGGCTAAAGGAAAGGTTGCCTCACCGGTGGAAATGCTCCTCTTTCATCAGCCCCCTCATCCAACTGCCGTGGAACGTATCTTTAAAAAAAAACAAATCATCCGAATCATTGCCAGAGGCTCACATTCCAACCCTGATCACAACCGGACCCAAGAGAGTCTCCGGAGACCAGTTACCTGGAAAGCGACCTGCAGATTTAGGCTTTACCACCCGACTCACTCATTCCCCTAATACTGTATCACAGTCCCCCTCACTCCAGGATCAGACCCTGTCTCACTCATTCCCCTAATACTGTATCACAGTCCCCCTCACTCCAGGATCAGACCCTGTCTCACTCATTCCCCTAATACTGTATCACAGTCCCCCTCACTCCAGGATCAGACCTTGTCTCACTCATTCCCCTAATACTGTATCACAGTCCCCCTCACTCCAGGATCAGACCCTGTCTCACTCATTCCCCTAATATTGTATCACAGTCCCCCTCACTCCAGGATCAGACCTTGTCTCACTCATTCCCCTAATACTGTATCACAGTCCCCCTCACTCCAGGATCAGACCCTGTCTCACTCATTCCCCTAATATTGTATCACAGTCCCCCTCACTCCAGGATCAGACCTTGTCTCACTCATTCCCCTAATACTGTATCACAGTCCCCCTCACTCCAGGATCAGACCTTGTCTCACTCATTCCCCTAATATTGTATCACAGTCCCCCTCACTCCAGGATCAGACCTTGTCTCACTCATTCCCCTAATACTGTATCACAGTCCCCCTCACTCCAGGATCAGACCTTGTCTCACTCATTCCCCTAATACTGTATCACAGTCCCCCTCACTCCAGGATCAGACCTTGTCTCACTCATTCCCCTAATACTGTATCACAGTCCCCCTCACTCCAGGATCAGACCTTGTCTCACTCATTCCCCTAATACTGTATCACAGTCCCCCTCACTCCAGGATCAGACCCTGTCTCACTCATTCCCCTAATATTGTATCACAGTCCCCCTCACTCCAGGATCAGACCTTGTCTCACTCATTCCCCTAATACTGTATCACAGTCCCCCTCACTCCAGGATCAGACCCTGTCTCACTCATTCCCCTAATACTGTATCACAGTCCCCCTCACTCCAGGATCAGACCCTGTCTCACTCATTCCCCTAATATTGTATCACAGTCCCCCTCACTCCAGGATCAGACCTTGTCTCACTCATTCCCCTAATACTGTATCACAGTCCCCCTCACTCCAGGATCAGACCTTGTCTCACTCATTCCCCGAAGACTGTATCACAGTCCCCCTCACTCCAGGATCAGACCCTGTCTCACTCATTCTCCTAATACTGTATCACAGTCCCCCTCACTCCAGGATCAGACCTTGTCTCACTCATTCCCCTAATACTGTATCACAGTCCCCCTCACTCCAGGATCAGACCCTGTCTCACTCATTCCCCTAATACTGTATCACAGTCCCCCTCACTCCAGGATCAGACCTTGTCTCACTCATTCCCTTAATACTGTATCACAGTCCCCCTCACTCCAGGATCAGACCTTGTCTCACTCATTCCCCTAATACTGTATCACAGTCCCCCTCACTCCAGGATCAGACCTTGTCTCACTCATTCCCCGAAGACTGTATCACAGTCCCCCTCACTCCAGGATCAGACCCTGTCTCACTCATTCTCCTAATACTGTATCACAGTCCCCCTCACTCCAGGATCAGACCTTGTCTCACTCATTCCCCTAATACTGTATCACAGTCCCCCTCACTCCAGGATCAGACCCTGTCTCACTCATTCCCCTAATACTGTATCACAGTCCCCCTCACTCCAGGATCAGACCCTGTCTCACTCATTCCCCTAATATTGTATCACAGTCCCCCTCACTCCAGGATCAGACCCTGTCTCACTCATTCCCCTAATACTGTATCACAGTCCCCCTCACTCCAGGATCAGACCTTGTCTCACTCATTCCCCTAATATTGTATCACAGTCCCCCTCACTCCAGGATCAGACCTTGTCTCACTCATTCCCCTAATACTGTATCACAGTCCCCCTCACTCCAGGATCAGACCTTGTCTCACTCATTCCCCTAATACTGTATCACAGTCCCCCTCACTCCAGGATCAGACCCTGTCTCACTCATTCCCCTAATACTGTATCACAGTCCCCCTCACTCCAGGATCAGACCTTGTCTCACTCATTCCCCTAATACTGTATCACAGTCCCCCTCACTCCAAGATCAGACCTTGTCTCACTCATTCCCCTAATACTGTATCACAGTCCCCCTCACTCCAGGATCAGACCTTGTCTCACTCATTCCCCTAATACTGTATCACAGTCCCCCTCACTCCAGGATCAGACCCTGTCTCACTCATTCCCCTAATACTGTATCACAGTCCCCCTCACTCCAGGATCAGACCTTGTCTCACTCATTCCCCTAATACTGTATCACAGTCCCCCTCACTCCAGGATCAGACCCTGTCTCACTCATTCCCCTAATACTGTATCACAGTCCCCCTCACTCCAGGATCAGACCTTGTCTCACTCATTCCCCTAATACTGTATCACAGTCCCCCTCACTCCAGGATCAGACCCTGTCTCACTCATTCCCCTAATACTGTATCACAGTCCCCCTCACTCCAGGATCAGACCTTGTCTCACTCATTCCCCTAATACTGTATCACAGTCCCCCTCACTCCAGGATCAGACCTTGTCTCACTCATTCCCCTAATACTGTATCACAGTCCCCCTCACTCCAGGATCAGACCCTGTCTCACTCATTCCCCTAATACTGTATCACAGTCCCCCTCACTCCAGGATCAGACCTTGTCTCACTCATTCCCCTAATATTGTATCACAGTCCCCCTCACTCCAGGATCAGACCTTGTCTCACTCATTCCCCTAATATTGTATCACAGTCCCCCTCACTCCAGGATCAGACCTTGTCTCACTCATTCCCCTAATACTGTATCACAGTCCCCCTCACTCCAGGATCAGACCCTGTCTCACTCATTCCCCTAATACTGTATCACAGTCCCCCTCACTCCAGGATCAGACCTTGTCTCACTCATTCCCCTAATATTGTATCACAGTCCCCCTCACTCCAGGATCAGACCCTGTCTCACTCATTCCCCTAATACTGTATCACAGTCCCCCTCACTCCAGGATCAGACCTTGTCTCACTCATTCCCCTAATACTGTATCACAGTCCCCCTCACTCCAGGATCAGACCCTGTCTCACTCATTCCCCTAATACTGTATCACAGTCCCCCTCACTCCAGGATCAGACCTTGTCTCACTCATTCCCCTAATACTGTATCACAGTCCCCCTCACTCCAGGATCAGACCTTGTCTCACTCATTCCCCTAATACTGTATCACAGTCCCCCTCACTCCAGGATCAGACCTTGTCTCACTTATTCCCCTAATACTGTATCACAGTCCCCCTCACTCCAGGATCAGACCCTGTCTCACTCATTCCCCTAATACTGTATCACAGTCCCCCTCACTCCAGGATCAGACCCTGTCTCACTCATTCCCCTAATACTGTATCACAGTCCCCCTCACTCCAGGATCAGACCTTGTCTCACTCATTCCCCTAATACTGTATCACAGTCCCCCTCACTCCAGGATCAGACCTTGTCTCACTCATTCCCCTAATACTGTATCACAGTCCCCCTCACTCCAGGATCAGACCTTGTCTCACTCATTCCCCTAATACTGTATCACAGTCCCCCTCACTCCAGGATCAGACCCTGTCTCACTCATTCCCCTAATACTGTATCACAGTCCCCCTCACTCCAGGATCAGACCCTGTCTCACTCATTCCCCTAATACTGTATCACAGTCCCCCTCACTCCAGGATCAGACCTTGTCTCACTCATTCCCCTAATACTGTATCACAGTCCCCCTCACTCCAGGATCAGACCCTGTCTCACTCATTCCCCTAATACTGTATCACAGTCCCCCTCACTCCAGGATCAGACCCTGTCTCACTCATTCCCCTAATACTGTATCACAGTCCCCCTCACTCCAGGATCAGACCCTGTCTCACTCATTCCCCTAATACTGTATCACAGTCCCCCTCACTCCAGGATCAGACCCTGTCTCACTCATTCCCCTAATACTGTATCACAGTCCCCCTCACTCCAGGATCAGACCTTGTCTCACTCATTCCCCTAATACTGTATCACAGTCCCCCTCACTCCAGGATCAGACCCTGTCTCACTCATTCCCCTAATACTGTATCACAGTCCCCCTCACTCCAGGATCAGACCCTGTCTCACTCATTCCCCTAATACTGTATCACAGTCCCCCTCACTCCAGGATCAGACCCTGTCTCACTCATTCCCCTAATACTGTATCACAGTCCCCCTCACTCCAGGATCAGACCCTGTCTCACTCATTCCCCTAATACTGTATCACAGTCCCCCTCACTCCAGGATCAGACCCTGTCTCACTCATTCCCTTAATACTGTATCACAGTCCCCCTCACTCCAGGATCAGACCCTGTCTCACTCATTCCCCTAATACTGTATCACAGTCCCCCTCACTCCAGGATCAGACCTTGTCTCACTCATTCCCCTAATACTGTATCACAGTCCCCCTCACTCCAGGATCAGACCTTGTCTCACTCATTCCCCTAATACTGTATCACAGTCCCCCTCACTCCAGGATCAGACCCTGTCTCACTCATTCCCCTAATACTGTATCACAGTCCCCCTCACTCCAGGATCAGACCTTGTCTCACTCATTCCCCTAATACTGTATCACAGTCCCCCTCACTCCAGGATCAGACCCTGTCTCACTCATTCCCCTAATATTGTATCACAGTCCCCCTCACTCCAGGATCAGACCTTGTCTCACTCATTCCCCTAATACTGTATCACAGTCCCCCTCACTCCAGGATCAGACCCTGTCTCACTCATTCCCCTAATATTGTATCACAGTCCCCCTCACTCCATGGATCAGACCTTGTCTCACTCATTCCCCTAATACTGTATCACAGTCCCCCTCACTCCAGGATCAGACCCTGTCTCACTCATTCCCTTAATACTGTATCACAGTCCCCCTCACTCCAGGATCAGACCCTGTCTCACTCATTCCCCTAATATTGTATCACAGTCCCCCTCACTCCAGGATCAGACCCTGTCTCACTCATTCCCTTAATACTGTATCACAGTCCCCCTCACTCCATGGATCAGACCTTGTCTCACTCATTCCCCTAATACTGTATCACAGTCCCCCTCACTCCAGGATCAGACCCTGTCTCACTCATTCCCTTAATACTGTATCACAGTCCCCCTCACTCCATGGATCAGACCTTGTCTCACTCATTCCCCTAATACTGTATCACAGTCCCCCTCACTCCAGGATCAGACCCTGTCTCACTCATTCCCTTAATACTGTATCACAGTCCCCCTCACTCCAGGATCAGACCCTGTCTCACTCATTCCCCTAATATTGTATCACAGTCCCCCTCACTCCAGGATCAGACCCTGTCTCACTCATTCCCCTAATACTGTATCACAGTCCCCCTCACTCCAGGATCAGACCCTGTCTCACTCATTCCCCTAATACTGTATCACAGTCCCCCTCACTCCAGGATCAGACCTTGTCTCACTCATTCCCCTAATACTGTATCACAGTCCCCCTCACTCCAGGATCAGACCCTGTCTCACTCATTCCCCTAATACTGTATCACAGTCCCCCTCACTCCAGGATCAGACCTTGTCTCACTCATTCCCCTAATACTGTATCACAGTCCCCCTCACTCCAGGATCAGACCTTGTCTCACTCATTCCCCTAATACTGTATCACAGTCCCCCTCACTCCAGGATCAGACCTTGTCTCACTTATTCCCCTAATACTGTATCACAGTCCCCCTCACTCCAGGATCAGACCCTGTCTCACTCATTCCCCTAATACTGTATCACAGTCCCCCTCACTCCAGGATCAGACCCTGTCTCACTCATTCCCCTAATACTGTATCACAGTCCCCCTCACTCCAGGATCAGACCTTGTCTCACTCATTCCCCTAATACTGTATCACAGTCCCCCTCACTCCAGGATCAGACCTTGTCTCACTCATTCCCCTAATACTGTATCACAGTCCCCCTCACTCCAGGATCAGACCTTGTCTCACTCATTCCCCTAATACTGTATCACAGTCCCCCTCACTCCAGGATCAGACCCTGTCTCACTCATTCCCCTAATACTGTATCACAGTCCCCCTCACTCCAGGATCAGACCCTGTCTCACTCATTCCCCTAATACTGTATCACAGTCCCCCTCACTCCAGGATCAGACCTTGTCTCACTCATTCCCCTAATACTGTATCACAGTCCCCCTCACTCCAGGATCAGACCCTGTCTCACTCATTCCCCTAATACTGTATCACAGTCCCCCTCACTCCAGGATCAGACCCTGTCTCACTCATTCCCCTAATACTGTATCACAGTCCCCCTCACTCCAGGATCAGACCCTGTCTCACTCATTCCCCTAATACTGTATCACAGTCCCCCTCACTCCAGGATCAGACCCTGTCTCACTCATTCCCCTAATACTGTATCACAGTCCCCCTCACTCCAGGATCAGACCTTGTCTCACTCATTCCCCTAATACTGTATCACAGTCCCCCTCACTCCAGGATCAGACCCTGTCTCACTCATTCCCCTAATACTGTATCACAGTCCCCCTCACTCCAGGATCAGACCCTGTCTCACTCATTCCCCTAATACTGTATCACAGTCCCCCTCACTCCAGGATCAGACCCTGTCTCACTCATTCCCCTAATACTGTATCACAGTCCCCCTCACTCCAGGATCAGACCCTGTCTCACTCATTCCCCTAATACTGTATCACAGTCCCCCTCACTCCAGGATCAGACCCTGTCTCACTCATTCCCTTAATACTGTATCACAGTCCCCCTCACTCCAGGATCAGACCCTGTCTCACTCATTCCCCTAATACTGTATCACAGTCCCCCTCACTCCAGGATCAGACCTTGTCTCACTCATTCCCCTAATACTGTATCACAGTCCCCCTCACTCCAGGATCAGACCCTGTCTCACTCATTCCCCTAATACTGTATCACAGTCCCCCTCACTCCAGGATCAGACCTTGTCTCACTCATTCCCCTAATACTGTATCACAGTCCCCCTCACTCCAGGATCAGACCTTGTCTCACTCATTCCCCTAATACTGTATCACAGTCCCCCTCACTCCAGGATCAGACCCTGTCTCACTCATTCCCCTAATACTGTATCACAGTCCCCCTCACTCCAGGATCAGACCTTGTCTCACTCATTCCCCTAATACTGTATCACAGTCCCCCTCACTCCAGGATCAGACCCTGTCTCACTCATTCCCCTAATATTGTATCACAGTCCCCCTCACTCCAGGATCAGACCTTGTCTCACTCATTCCCCTAATACTGTATCACAGTCCCCCTCACTCCAGGATCAGACCCTGTCTCACTCATTCCCCTAATATTGTATCACAGTCCCCCTCACTCCATGGATCAGACCTTGTCTCACTCATTCCCCTAATACTGTATCACAGTCCCCCTCACTCCAGGATCAGACCCTGTCTCACTCATTCCCTTAATACTGTATCACAGTCCCCCTCACTCCAGGATCAGACCCTGTCTCACTCATTCCCCTAATATTGTATCACAGTCCCCCTCACTCCAGGATCAGACCCTGTCTCACTCATTCCCTTAATACTGTATCACAGTCCCCCTCACTCCATGGATCAGACCTTGTCTCACTCATTCCCCTAATACTGTATCACAGTCCCCCTCACTCCAGGATCAGACCCTGTCTCACTCATTCCCTTAATACTGTATCACAGTCCCCCTCACTCCATGGATCAGACCTTGTCTCACTCATTCCCCTAATACTGTATCACAGTCCCCCTCACTCCAGGATCAGACCCTGTCTCACTCATTCCCTTAATACTGTATCACAGTCCCCCTCACTCCAGGATCAGACCCTGTCTCACTCATTCCCCTAATATTGTATCACAGTCCCCCTCACTCCAGGATCAGACCTTGTCTCACTCATTCCCCTAATACTGTATCACAGTCCCCCTCACTCCAGGATCAGACCCTGTCTCACTCATTCCCCTAATATTGTATCACAGTCCCCCTCACTCCAGGATCAGACCCTGTCTCACTCATTCCCCTAATATTGTATCACAGTCCCCCTCACTCCAGGATCAGACCTTGTCTCACTCATTCCCCTAATACTGTATCACAGTCCCCCTCACTCCAGGATCAGACCCTGTCTCACTCATTCCCCTAATACTGTATCACAGTCCCCCTCACTCCAGGATCAGACCCTGTCTCACTCATTCCCCTAATACTGTATCACAGTCCCCCTCACTCCAGGATCAGACCTTGTCTCACTCATTCCCCTAATACTGTATCACAGTCCCCCTCACTCCAGGATCAGACCTTGTCTCACTCATTCCCCTAATACTGTATCACAGTCCCCCTCACTCCAGGATCAGACCTTGTCTCACTCATTCCCCTAATACTGTATCACAGTCCCCCTCACTCCAGGATCAGACCCTGTCTCACTCATTCCCCTAATACTGTATCACAGTCCCCCTCACTCCAGGATCAGACCCTGTCTCACTCATTCCCCTAATACTGTATCACAGTCCCCCTCACTCCAGGATCAGACCCTGTCTCACTCATTCCCCTAATACTGTATCACAGTCCCCCTCACTCCAGGATCAGACCTTGTCTCACTCATTCCCCTAATACTGTATCACAGTCCCCCTCACTCCAGGATCAGACCCTGTCTCACTCATTCCCCTAATACTGTATCACAGTCCCCCTCACTCCAGGATCAGACCTTGTCTCACTCATTCCCCTAATACTGTATCACAGTCCCCCTCACTCCAGGATCAGACCCTGTCTCACTCATTCCCCTAATACTGTATCACAGTCCCCCTCACTCCAGGATCAGACCCTGTCTCACTCATTCCCCTAATACTGTATCACAGTCCCCCTCACTCCAGGATCAGACCCTGTCTCACTCATTCCCCTAATACTGTATCACAGTCCCCCTCACTCCAGGATCAGACCCTGTCTCACTCATTCCCCTAATACTGTATCACAGTCCCCCTCACTCCAGGATCAGACCCTGTCTCACTCATTCCCTTAATACTGTATCACAGTCCCCCTCACTCCAGGATCAGACCCTGTCTCACTCATTCCCCTAATACTGTATCACAGTCCCCCTCACTCCAGGATCAGACCTTGTCTCACTCATTCCCCTAATACTGTATCACAGTCCCCCTCACTCCAGGATCAGACCTTGTCTCACTCATTCCCCTAATACTGTATCACAGTCCCCCTCACTCCAGGATCAGACCTTGTCTCACTCATTCCCCTAATACTGTATCACAGTCCCCCTCACTCCAGGATCAGACCTTGTCTCACTCATTCCCCTAATACTGTATCACAGTCCCCCTCACTCCAGGATCAGACCCTGTCTCACTCATTCCCCTAATACTGTATCACAGTCCCCCTCACTCCAGGATCAGACCTTGTCTCACTCATTCCCCTAATACTGTATCACAGTCCCCCTCACTCCAGGATCAGACCCTGTCTCACTCATTCCCCTAATACTGTATCACAGTCCCCCTCACTCCAGGATCAGACCTTGTCTCATTCATTCCCCTAATACTGTATCACAGTCCCCCTCACTCCAGGATCAGACCTTGTCTCACTCATTCCCCTAATACTGTATCACAGTCCCCCTCACTCCAGGATCAGACCCTGTCTCACTCATTCCCCTAATACTGTATCACAGTCCCCCTCACTCCAGGATCAGACCTTGTCTCACTCATTCCCTTAATACTGTATCACAGTCCCCCTCACTCCAGGATCAGACCCTGTCTCACTCATTCCCCTAATACTGTATCACAGTCCCCCTCACTCCAGGATCAGACCCTGTCTCACTCATTCCCCTAATACTGTATCACAGTCCCCCTCACTCCAGGATCAGACCTTGTCTCACTCATTCCCCTAATACTGTATCACAGTCCCCCTCACTCCAGGATCAGACCTTGTCTCACTCATTCCCCTAATACTGTATCACAGTCCCCCTCACTCCAGGATCAGACCTTGTCTCACTCATTCCCCTAATACTGTATCACAGTCCCCCTCACTCCAGGATCAGACCCTGTCTCACTCATTCCCCTAATATTGTATCACAGTCCCCCTCACTCCAGGATCAGACCCTGTCTCACTCATTCCCCTAATACTGTATCACAGTCCCCCTCACTCCAGGATCAGACCCTGTCTCACTCATTCCCCTAATACTGTATCACAGTCCCCCTCACTCCAGGATCAGACCTTGTCTCACTCATTCCCCTAATACTGTATCACAGTCCCCCTCACTCCAGGATCAGACCCTGTCTCACTCATTCCCCTAATACTGTATCACAGTCCCCCTCACTCCAGGATCAGACCTTGTCTCACTCATTCCCCTAATACTGTATCACAGTCCCCCTCACTCCAGGATCAGACCTTGTCTCACTCATTCCCCTAATACTGTATCACAGTCCCCCTCACTCCAGGATCAGACCTTGTCTCACTCATTCCCCTAATACTGTATCACAGTCCCCCTCACTCCAGGATCAGACCTTGTCTCACTCATTCCCCTAATACTGTATCACAGTCCCCCTCACTCCAGGATCAGACCTTGTCTCACTCATTCCCCTAATACTGTATCACAGTCCCCCTCACTCCAGGATCAGACCCTGTCTCACTCATTCCCCTAATACTGTATCACAGTCCCCCTCACTCCAGGATCAGACCTTGTCTCACTCATTCCCCTAATACTGTATCACAGTCCCCCTCACTCCAGGATCAGACCTTGTCTCACTCATTCCCTTAATACTGTATCACAGTCCCCCTCACTCCAGGATCAGACCCTGTCTCACTCATTCCCCTAATACTGTATCACAGTCCCCCTCACTCCAGGATCAGACCCTGTCTCACTCATTCCCCTAATACTGTATCACAGTCCCCCTCACTCCAAGATCAGACCCTGTCTCACTCATTCCCCTAATACTGTATCACAGTCCCCCTCACTCCAGGATCAGACCCTGTCTCACTCATTCCCTTAATACTGTATCACAGTCCCCCTCACTCCAGGATCAGACCTTGTCTCACTCATTCCCCTAATACTGTATCACAGTCCCCCTCACTCCAGGATCAGACCCTGTCTCACTCATTCTGCTAATACTATATTCATACCCCTCACCCCTGGATTGGTCCCCAGCTCATTCATTGCTGCATATAGAATCTCTCTAAACAGAAGGAAATTATTCAAATCTTCTCGGGATGATAAGGTTGATATTGTGAAATTCCTCTCTACACTATGTTTTTTTTTTAGAGATACAGCACTGAAACAGGCCCTTCGGCCCACTGAGTCTGTGCCGACCATCAACCACCCATTTATACTAATCCTACACTATTTCCATATTCCTACCACATCCCCACCTGTCCCTATATTTCCCTACCACCTACCTAGGGGCAATTTATAATGGCCAATTTACCTATCAACCTGCAAGTCTTTGGCATGTGGGAGGAAACCGGAGCACCCGGAAGAAACCCACGCAGACACAGGGAGAACTTGCAAACTCCACACAGGCAGTGCCCAGAATTGAACCCGGGTCGCTGGAGCTGTGAGGCTGCGGTGCTAACCACTGCGCCACTGTGGAGATGTTAATTTTATTTATTTTAAGAGGGTCTCATTTAAATAGCACGCATAGGAATATCAATTGCACTTGCTAAGTGTTTGAGCAGGAATATCAAGTGCATGCCTTAAATGCCTGTAAGTTACAATCAAACACATATCATGAGTGGTTGTACATTAATATCACAAACATGTGTTGAGTTGGTGTATATTAGATACATATTATGTGGTTGTCACTGACATAGCTAGTTGTAATGTTTAGGTCATTGTTTGTAATTTTCAATGCCAAACATAGATAAGGATCCTTATGCATTGCAGAAGGCTTAGTGACAAGTCATAGGGATGATTCTTAGAATTTTTTTATTCATTCATGGGATGTGGGCATCGCTGACTAGGCCAGCATTTATTACCCATCCCTAATTGCCCTTGAGAAGGTGGTGATGAGCTGCCTTCTTGAACCATTGCAGTCCATGTGGGGTAGGTACACCCACAGTGCTGTTAGGAAGGGAGTTCCAGGATTTTTAGGATTCAAAGTCATGTTAAGAGACTGGCATTGCAGAAGATTGATAAGAAATGTGTGTTTACATCTTTAAATTGCTATGGAGGGGGAGGGGTCAAAAAATTGATATAATATTTGACTAAGACTATTGGTGCAAAACTAGAGAGCAAGGCTATAACATTTGAAGAATTTATTTTCGCTCTCAAGTTGTGAGTGCAGAAAATAAACCACCAAAAAGCAGAAGGGGTTATCTCAAAAACTTCCCTCTAAAAGAAGCGGGATAAATCTCTACTTAGGACTGGGTTTGGAAGTTTAGCAGTAGACTGAGGTGGTCAAATACTCTTTGCGGCAAAATGGTTCCTTCATTGGTGACATCGGAGAGAGGGACAGTGTCAAGGCCAACAGGCCACGTTGAATAGTGGAGCTGTGAGGATGGATGAATATTCTGACCTCTTGTTGAATATCTTTGGGAATGATTGCCCAGCACTTTCTGCCAGGAGAATAAAGGGGTCATTTTTGATAAAGAAAGATTTGCAGTTATTTAGTGTCTATCATAATCTCTGGATATCCCAAAGCCAATTTAAGTACTTTTGAAGTGTAGTCACTGTTGTAATGTAGGAAACTCTGCAGCCAATTTATGCACAGCAAGCTCCAGCAAACAGCAATACTAAAATGACTGGATAATCTGCTTTTTAGTGATGTTGATTGAGGGATAAATATTGACCAGGACACCAGGGATAACTCAAGTAAGCACAAAATCAGGGATAACTCCCTTGTTCTTCTTTAAACTAGTGCCATGTGATCTTTTACAGCTGCCTGAGAGAGCAGACAGGACCTCAGTTTAATTTCTCAACCAAAAGATAGCACCTCTGACAACGTTGCACTTCTTTAGCACTGTACTAGAGCATCAGCCTAGATTTTTAGGATCAAGTTTCTGGAGTAGGACTTAAACCTATAACCTTTGGAAATAGGACTGCTACAACTAACCCACAGCTGACAGATGATCTTTTGAAGTGAGCATTTAAGTGGCAAAAGGTCTGCTTTAAAACAACACAGGGAGGAACTTAGCATGTAAGAGTTTGAGCAATAGATAGTCCATTCAAAATTTGCCTTTTAATTGGGTTGAGTAGTGTTAGGATAAATTATATAAGGTAGGAGTGGGCCTGATGGGCTAAATGCCCTCCTCTGGTTCCATGCTTCTTTAGGTGTCTATAGCTTATCTAATTTGTTTTGCTATAGTCTCAGCCAAGCCCTGTTCCTCTGGTAACGCTATTATTAGTTTGAAGAGTTTTGCATATAAGGGTCAAAACTGGTTTGGAATTGGATCCATTTTTCTTGTGTAAAATGGCCACAAGTGTTCCCAAATTAGGAGTGGGATCACCTGTGTTGCCAAATTCACAGATGCCCAACCCAAGTGTTGGGCCCCAGGAGTGTGTAAATTAGGGACCTAATAGCTATTAAAGGACCCCTTTTGGAAATTAGTCCTTAATGAGCAAAGCAGATATTGGGACTGTCCCAGGCAGGATTCATGGCCATCAACAAAAAGTAGGTGTTAGGAGCTTCAAAAGAAAATTCTTTCGAGCCAGAAGGAGTAGAAATTCTCCCACCGACTTCAGAAGCTTGGCAATTTCCCCTTTCCCCCAACCAAACCTTTCCTGCACCTGATCTAACTCCCACCGAAATCGAAAACACCCTAGACTAACTTATACCCAATTCTTTCCTTTAGTCTACTGACTTACATTCATGGAGGGGCGAGGAGTGGCTCTGATGACATTTGCTGTTGCCTTGTAATTAGTGGTTACTATTGCAGACTCTGCATCATTAAACATTCAATCATTTCCCTTGAAATGAGTTGGAAATCGAGTGCTTAGTTATTTCACAAGAGCAGGAAATTGGAACTGAGCCTTTCGCAACATCTCCAGGATGATATGTTAGAAGGCCTTCTTCAGTAGCAGGATTAAAGTAAGAGCTGCCACTTTGTAATTCTGGGGTGCAATCGCAACATTAGTAGATTCAGATGAAATGTCTTTGCCGCTATTTTGAGGGAAGGTGTTAACCCGTTTACTTTCAAAACTGGTTGATGCCTTCATGGAAGTAATATGGCAAAGGAATTGCCTAGCCCCTAAGCTCTGGAATACCTTAGGTGCACCTCTCTGCTTCTCTAGCTTACTTTTCTTCTTTAAGATACTCAAAAAAAATCTACCTTTTTGACCAAACTTTTGGCCATCTGACCTAATATCTCCTTACGTGGCTTGGTGTCAAATTTTGTTTTATAATGCTCCTGTGAAGTGCCTTGGGATGCTTCATTATATTCAAGGCACTATATAAATATAAGCTATATAAATATTCAAAAAGGAAGGGAGACAGAAAGCAGGAAACTACAGGCCAGTTAGCTTAACATCTGTCATAGGGAAAATGTTAGAAGCTATTATTAAAGATGTTATAGCAGGGCACTTAGAAAAATTCAAGGTAATCAGGCAGAGTCAACATGGTTTTGTGAAAGGGCAATCATGTTTAATCAATTTATTGGAGTTCTTTGAAGAAGTAACATGTGCTGTGGATAAAGGGGAACTGGTGGATGTACTGTACTTAGATTTCCAGAAGGCATTTGATTAGGTGCCACATCAAAGGTTATTGCAGAAAATAAAAGCTCAAGGTGTCAGGGGTAACACATTGGTATGGATAGAAGATTGGCTAGCTAACAGGAAACAGAGAGTAGGCATAAATGGGTCATTTTTTGGTTGGCAAGATGTAACATGTCATGTGCCACAGGGATCTGTGCTGAGGCCTCAACTTTTTACAATTTATAGAAATGACTTGGATGAAGGTTGCTAAATTTGCTGATGACACAAAGATAGGTAGGAAAGTAAGTTGCGAAGAGGACATAAGGAGGCTACAAAGGGATATAGATAGGTTAAGTGAGTGGGCAAAGATCTGGCAATTGGAGTATAATGTGGGAAAATGTGAAATTGTCCATTTTGGCAGGAAGAATAAAAAAGAAGCATATTATCTAAATGGTGAGTGATTGCAGAGCTCTGAGACGCAGAGGGATCTGGGTGTCCTAGTGCATGAATCGCAAAAGGTGAGTATGCAGGTACAGCAAGTAATTAGGAAAACTAATAGAATGTTATCATTTATTGCGAGGGGAATTGAATACAAAAGTAAGGAGGTTCTGCTTCAGTTATACAGGGCATTGGTGAGACCACATCTGGACTACTGTGTACAGTATTGGGTTCCTTATTTAAGGAAGGATGTAAATGTGTTGGAAGCAGTTCAGAGAAGGTTTACTAGACTATTACCTGGAATGGACAGGTTGTCTTATGAGGAAAGATTGGACAGGCTAGGCTTGTATCTGCTGAAGTTTAAAAGAGCAAGAGGCGACTTGATTGAAACATAAAAGATCCTGAGGGGTCTTGACAGGGTGGATATGGAAAGGATGTTTCCTGTTGTGGAAGAATCTAGAACTAGGGGTCACTGTTTAAAAATAAGGGGTCACCCATTTAAGACAGAGATGAGGAGAAATTTTTTCTCTCAGAGGATTGTGAGTCTTTGGAACTCTCTTCCTCAAAAGGTGGTGGAAACAGTCTTTGAATATTTTTAAGGCAGAGGTAAATAGATTCTTGATAAGCAAGGGAGTGAAAGGTTATTGGGGAGAGGTGGGAATATGGAGTTGAGGTTACAATCAGATCAGCCATGACCTTGTTGAATGGCGGAGCAGGCTCGAGGGGCCGAGTGGCCTACTCCTGCTCCTAATTGTCATGTTCCTATAAGTTGTTGTTGAATTTCACATGCCCGTTTCACAGTGCTGTTGACTCTAAAGTATTAGAGGGTTCAAACCCAGAGCAGACTGAAAGTTTCCTTGATCTTTGGGCATCTGTAAGGACCCCAGATGAAACAGGCATGGGCATTCTCAACCAGGCCATTCCTTCAGCTGTCTAGGTCTTAGGTTATGGAATTCCCTCCTTAAACTTCTCCACCTCACTGTCTTCATTCAAAGACGCTTCTTAAGGCGTACCTCTTTGACCAAACATTTGGTCATCTGTCCTAATATCTCCCATGTGGATCGGTGTCAGATTTGGTTTCCATCCTGACTTGGATATATATATATATATATCGTTCTTTCATGATCCTTGGGACAATATCCTGTAACTCCCTACCTAACATCATTGAGGGAGCATGTTCATCAGATGGACTGCAGTAGTTCAAGGAGAAGGCCCACCACCACAATCTCAGGGCAATTAAGGATGGAACATCACTGCGGCTGTAGGGGAGCCATCACATCCTAAGAACAAGTAAAAAATACTTCCTCAAATTCTATAAAAGCCAGGGCTAATTTGAATATCTCATTCAGAGGTGAAACAGGGATATCTGTTTTTGAAATGGAAAGGACATTTTGGTACAGTATGGGAGTATTCTTCAGAAGTATGAGTTAAGACATATTTAGTGCAATGTAGAGAGGAAATCTCTGTGACCATTTGTTACAGTGAAACAACTTTAACCAACAGCTCCCATTACCACTCCCTTTTGATTTGCACCATCATCCCTTTTGTTATTTAATCACGGCTGCTTTTCATGCTATCACAGACCTGCTTCTTTCCTCTCATCCCCCCTTCCCCTGCCTCTGTACTTGCGTAACAACTGTCACATCTCTAATTATTTCCAGTTCTGATGAAAGATTAACTCTGTTTCTCTCTCCACAGATGCTGCCTAACCTCCTTAGTATTTATGACATTTCTATTTTCATTTCAGATTTCCAGCTTCTGCAGTATTTTGTTTTTGAATTGTTGTTTTTATTCTTGGATTTGGGTTCCTTAGAATTACAGCACAGAAACAGGCCATTTGGCCTAAATGCTCCAAGCTGGTGTTTATGCTCCACACAAGCCTCATCCTACTTCCTACTTCACCTAAACATATCCTTCTATTCCTTTTTCCCTTGTGTACTTATATAACTTCCCCTTATACATCTATGTTATTCACCTCAACTACTCCATGTGACAAGGAATTCCACATTCTAACCACTCTCTGAATAAAGAAGCTTCTCCTGAATTCCTTATTGGATTTATTAGTGACTCTCTTATAATTATAGCCCCTAGTTTTGGATTGTCCCACAAGCGGAAACATGACGTGAAGGCTCAGTTAGGGCACTTGAGAGTTACAAGCTAGCCAGGAAGGATCTAAAGGGAGAGCTAAGAAGAGCAAGGAGAGGACACGAGAAGTCATTGGCGGATAGGATCAGGGAAAACCCTAAGGCTTTCTATAGGTATATCAGGAATAAAAGAATGACTAGAGTTAGATTAGGGCCAATCAAGGATAGTAGTGGGAAGTTGTGTGTGGAATCAGAGGAGATAGGGGAAGTGTTAAATGAATATTTTGCGTCAGTATTTACAGTAGAGAAAGAAAATGTTGTCGAGGAGAATACTGAGATTCAGGCTACTAGGCTAGATGGGACTGAGGTTCACAAGGAGGAGGTGTTATCAATTTTGGAAAGTGTGAAAATCGATAAGTCCCCTGGGCCAGATGGGATTTATCCTAGGATTCTCTGGGAAGCTAGGGAGGAGATTGCAGAGCCTTTGTCCTTGATCTTTATGTCGTCATTGTCGACAGGAATAGTGCCGGAAGACTGGAGGATAGCAAATGTTGTCCCCTTGTTCAAGAAGGGGAGTAGAGACAGCCCTGGTAATTATAGACCTGTGAGCCTTACTTCGGTTGTGGGTAAAATGTTGGAAAAGGTTATAAGAGACAGGATGTATAATCATCTTGAAAAGAATAAGTTCATTAGCGATAGTCAGCACGGTTTTGTGACGGGTAGGTCGTGCCTCACAAACCTTATTGAGTTTTTCGAGAAGGTGACCAAACAGGTGGATGAGGGTAAAGCAGTGGATGTGGTGTATCTGGATTTCAGTAAGGCGTTTGATAAGGTTCCCCACGGTAGGCTATTGCAGAAAATACGGAAGTATGGGGTTGAAGGTGATTTAGAGCTTTGGATCAGAAATTGGCTAGCTGAAAGAAGACAGAGGGTGGTGGTTGATGGCAAATGTTCATCCTGGAGTTTAGTTACTAGTGGTGTACTGCAGGGATCTGTTTTGGGGCCACTGCTGTTTGTCATTTTTATAAATGACCTGGAAGAGGGTGTAGAAGGGTGGGTTAGTAAATTTGCGGATGACACTAAGGTCGGTGGAGTTGTGGATAGTGCCGAAGGATGTTGTCGGGTACAGAGGGACATAGATAGGCTGCAGAGCTGGGCTGAGAGATGGCAAATGGAGTTTAATGCGGAAAAGTGTGAGGTGATTCACTTTGGAAGGAGTAACAGGAATGCAGAGTAGTGGGCTAATGGGAAGATTCTTGGTAGTGTAGATGAACAGAGAGATCTTGGTGTCCAGGTGCATAAATCCCTGAAAGTTGCCACCCAGGTTAATAGGGCTGTTAAGAAGGCATATGGTGTGTTAGCTTTTATTAGTAGGGGGATTGAGTTTTGGAGCCACGATGTCATGCTGCAGCTGTACAAAACTCTGGTGAGACCGCACCTGGAGTATTGTGTGCAGTTCTGGTCACCGCATTATAGGAAGGATGTGGAAGCTATGGAAAGGGTGCAGAGGAGATTTACTAGGATGTTGCCTGGTATGGAGGGAAGGTCTTACGAGGAAAGGCTGAGGGACTTGAGGTTGTTTTCATTGGAGAGAAGGAGGAGGAGAGGTGACTTAATAGAGACATATAAGATAATCAGAGGGTTAGATAGGGTGGATAGTGAGAGTCTATTTCCTCGGATGGTGATGGCAAACACGAGGGGACATAGCTTTAAGTTGAGGGGTGATAGATATAGGACAGATGTCAGAGGTAGTTTCTTTACTCAGAGAGTAGTAGGGGCGTGGAACGCCCTGCCTGCAACAGTAGTAGACTCGCCAACTTTAAGGGCATTTAAGTGGTCATTGGATAGACATATGGATGAAAATGGAATAGTGTAGGTCAGATGGTTTCACAGGTTGGCGCAACATCGAGGGCCGAAGGGCCTGTACTGCACTGTAATGTTCTAATTCTAATTGTAATTCTAAAAAAAAAATCTCCAATATTTCTGGAACCTAAGTGACAATAATGGGGGGATTTTCCAGTGTCCCCTGGTGATGGGAGAAGTTCCTTGTCCCCAGCACGTAAATGGGACATGACCCCGGTGTATTATTGATCAAGATTTATCCTGTTTCTGTAGCGGTATGTTCAATGTTCTTTTTATTGAGAAGCCAAGGTGATGGACCAAACCTCATGGAAAGAAAAAGTAAGTATTTTATATAGCATCCTTCATGCCCTCAGGATGTCTCAAAGCGTTTGGCAGCCATTTAAGTACTTTTGGAGTGTAGTCACTGTTGTAGGAGATGTGGCAGCCGATTTACACGCAGCAAGGTCACACAAACAGCAATGTGACACTGACCAGATAATCTGTTTTTGTAATGTTGGTTGAGGTGATCAGGACATTGGGGAGAACTCCCTTGCTCTTCTTCAAAACAGTGCCATGATAATTTTTACATCCACCTGAGAGGCCAGACAGCATCTTCAATAGTGCAGCACTCCCTCAATTCCACACTGGATTGTATGCTGGAATAGAACTTGAACCCACAAGCTTCTAGCCTCAGAAGTAAGAGTGTTACCCACTGAACCATTAATGCAAGATAGCTTTAGCATGGGAAACGGTGAAGGCAGAACAAATAAGGTCATAGTAGTTAGGTGACTTGAAGTTTGGCTTTTAGATTAGATTAGATTAGATTAGAGATACAGCACTGAAACAGGCCCTTCGGCCCACCGAGTCTGTGCCGACCATCAACCACCCATTTATACTAATCCTACACTAATCCCATATTCCTACCAAACATCCCCACCTGTCCCTATATTTCCCTACCACCTACCTATACTAGTGACAATTTATAATGGCCAATTTACCTATCAACCTGCAAGTCTTTTGGCTTGTGGGAGGAAACCGGAGCACCCGGAGAAAACCCACGCAGACACAGGGAGAACTTGCAAACTCCACACAGGCAGTACCCGGAATCGAACCCGGGTCCCTGGAGCTGTGAGGCTGCGGTGCTAACCACTGCGCCACTGTGCCGCCTGAAGACTGCGGGGCTGGGGTGTGGGGGGAAGAGAAGATAGACTGAGGTAAAGAAGTTCATAGTTTTGAGTTCCGGAGATGGTGCGGTGAATCCTGATTTTAACACTGTGAGGATGGCAGTTTGAACTATTTCAATGTGATCAGGAAAGGTAGAAGTGAGCATATTATTTAGCAAGTTTATGTTTAAAAAGGGTGCAGACTGTCAGAGAATGGGAAAGCTGCAGGAGGTGAGCACCATTCTACTGTTCAGAGATAGGATGAGTCAAAAATTAGAAATAGTGTGATGAATCTCAAATTTAACACAATGAGGATGGAGGGAGGAAATCATATCTGGAGCTTCAGAAGAACAAGAAAGGAAAGTTCAGTGAAGCAAAGGCCATGGGAGTATCTCGAAAATACAGAGGGGTAAGAAAGACTATTACCGAGACAACAAACTTTCTCTTAAGAATTAGGAATTGCCCACCTGTTGAGTTTCTGATCTCAATTATGTAATTCTGGATTAGTGACAAGTAGAAGACAATTGTTACACCATTGCGGGTAGGAAATTACAAAGTTAATGCCCCACTCCTTTGCAACCCATGTATAAAATAGCATTGCTACCATTGGATTGGTTGGAAAAGAGATGAGTAGGTTCATTGTGTTTTACAGTTCCACCAATACAGGTTAGTATGATTAAAATGCTCATCCATTTCCCTAAACGGGTTGCCCCAATTTGAAAGTGGGTGCAACTACACTGAACTCAACAGCTATGATTCACTAAAAAATTCTTTGATGCATTGCAAAATTCATGATTCATAAATATCTGAGGTGCGGGTGACTGTCTCAAGTTTTAAAAAAAATAGAATTCATGAGTAAGAAATAAGAGATTAACTCATTTGTTCGAGTAACTGACAGCAGTTGTTTCACCAGTGTGGAAAGACAATTTCATTTTGTCAGTTGCTCCATTTTGACCAGCAAACCTCCTTTAAGAGGTAGATACATTTGTCCCATCATGTCTATGCTGGTTAACGCAGTGCAAAACTCCTCACACCCCACAGCTCACTATCTTCCTCTTTTTCAAATATTTATCCACATTTTCCTTTAAATGTCTCTGCCTCAACCACTCCTTTGAGCATCTGTCTGCGTAAAGAAATTTCTCCCAACCTGCTCCTCATTTTTTTGGTGATAATGTTAAATTGATGATCTTTCATCACAACTCCCCAACTGGAGGAACTAGTCTTTCCATATTCGCTCCGTCAAAAACCTTCAGAATTTTGAGAACATCCATTAAGTCTCTTTGCAACTTCTGCTCTCCAGTGGCAATAGTGCCACCATCTTAAGTTTCTCCTCTTAACTATAGTTTCTCATTCCAGGTGTTATCCAGCAGATATATACAGGTATGATGGCCATTCCACCTATTCTAGCTGTTTCATCTATAATGATTACATCTCCCATCACAACGTCCAACCATTCCTTAAATTACACCAAGGGGTTTTGACTGCACTACCCTGCTGGGAAGCCCATTCAAGTGTTGATCAGTGGTGAAGAAATTTCTAATATCAACCCTAAACTTGTCTCCTCCCCCATACCCTCCCTGCTTGGAGCTTTGTTCCCTTGTTTTGCTGTCATAGTTTAACTTGAAGCATTGTTCTGGATTTACCTTTATTATCTAACATATTAGCTTTGCTTTATTCGCATGTGTACTGTAAGTGGTCTGTGGGTTATCTCGTTCTTCCTCAACTCCTCCTATGCACTAGTAGGCTATGAATGGGAGTTTGTTGCTGAAAACCTTATCCATGTCCTTGTTGCCTCCAGACTTGATGAAGGGGGATTTTGTTTTTGTGTAGCATGCTTCTGTTGATTCCCTGGTGGCAGGCAGTGCTGCCGGCCGTTACTTGGGTGGCCCGGAGTGATGCTGGCTCCCAGGGAAACGAAGCAAGTCTGTGTAATGATGCTGCGTGTGAGGGAATTTCTCCCCCAACTTGTCCAATATTTTACTGGCATCAATAAAGTCAGCTGTAGCTAGTGGGTGTGGTAGCATAGTGGACTAATGATCTGACATGAGTTCAAATCCCACCACAGCAGCTGGAGAATTTAATTTTGTTTAATTAAACAGATCTGGAATTAAAAAGCTAGCATCAGCAATGGTGACCATGAAACTACTGGATTGTTGTAAAAACTCATCTGGTTCACCAATGTCCTTTAGAGAAGGGTCCTAAGCTCTGGAATTCTCTGCTTCTCCACTTTATTCTCTTCCTTTAAAATCTGCCATCCTTACCTGGTTTGGCCTATATGTGACTCCAGACCCACAGTAGTATGGTTGACTCAACTCCCTCATGGGGGAATCTAGAACTGGGGCATAGTTTAAAAATAAGGGGTCTCCCATTAAAGACAGAGATGTGGAAGAATTTCTTCTCTCAGAGGGTCATTAATCTTTGGAATTCTCTTACCCAGTGAGCAGTGGAGGCTGTGTCATTGAATATATTCAAGGAGCCAAGGGTTATCGGGGACAGGAGGAAAGTGGAGTTAAGGCCACAATCAGATCAGCCATGACCTTATTGAATGGTGGAGCAGGCTCGAGGGGCCAGATGGTCTACTCCTGCTCCTATTTCTTATGTTATGTTCTCATGTCACTCAGTAGCCTCAAGGGTAATTAGGGATGGGCAATAAATACTGGCCTTGTCAGCAACAGCCACATCCATGAATGAATATAAAAAAATGCTCATCTAAAACTCTGCTGAACATATCCTATCTCAGACCAATTCCCATTCACCCATTGCGCCATTGACCTACACTGGCTCCACCCCTACAAATTCAAATTCAAAATTCTTGTGCTCATCTTTAAATCTCTCACTGTACTCTCCTCGATGCATGTCCTCCATCCTGAACATTTCTCATTCTTGTGCTCAAATCCCTCCATGGCCTCACTTCCCTATCTCTGTAAGTTCCCCCAGCCTCACAAACGTCAGATCTCTGCACTTCTCCGATTCTGGCCTCTTGTGCATTCCCCACTTATTTTGCCTCAACATCGGTGGCCGTGTCTTCAGCCGCCGAGGTCCTAAGCTCTGGTATTCCTTTCCCAAACCTCTCATCCTACTTCACTCTCTTCCTTCAAAATACTCCGTAAAATCTGTTTGACAAAGCTTAATATATCTTTATGTGACTTGGTGTCAAATTTTGTTTCATAACACTAACATGAAGCACCCTGGGATATTTTTATTATGTTAAAGGTGCTATATAAATGCCAGTTGTTGTTGTTAGTTCAGAACCTGGTTAGTTTACAGTTTCAGAGGCCTGTGTTCTCTAAACATTTCTCTCAGAGCTGGGAAAAAGGCTCATCACACTTTGGGCTAAGGTTTTCACTGCTCTCTAGAGGAACACGATTAAAATTTTGTGAGCACTCAGAAGCCTGGACTAATAATCTGGGAATTCAGATCCTACCGTGGTAGTTTGAGAATATGCATTCGGTTTAAAAAGAAGTTAAAGAATAAGCAGCTGGTATCAGTAAAAGTGACAATGAGGCTGTTGGATTGTCGTAAAAACCCAACTTGCTCACTAATAAACTTTAGGGAAGGAAACCTGCCGTCTTACCCGCTCTGACCTATATATTACTCCAGTCTCACACCGACATGGCCTAGTGAAGCCATTCAGTTGTATCTTCAAGAAGAAGGCCTACCACCATCTTCTCGGGGCAACTAGAGATGTGCAAAAAATGCCGGCCTTGCTGAGAATGAATTTAAAAGAAAATCTTTTTCTTTGGCTGTTCAGGATGTGAACAACACTAATTCGACTGTTCACCCTTTTATGTTTCACTCTTAGATATCACAGGGTGCTGAATCCTGATGACAAAAGCAGCATTAATTTACTGAAATGTTTATTTTGTTTCGTGGCACTATGTGCTCTACGTTCCACAGTAATTTACACAGTCGTGGAGTAGAACTTTGCCTGTTTTGTAACGTGCCTGTTTGAGTACATAGTCCCTACAGCCATTTGGCTCCTGTCCAATCTGGGGCCAGCTTTATGTCATGGTTCAACATTTTGTGAGGCTGCTGGTCCCCTGGAATCAGTCCTATCAGCTCGATGGGCTTCTTTAGCAGTGATAGCAACAGTGATACAATTGTAGAGGTGGGGCAGTTTGAAGGGAGTAACTGCAACTGAGTTTTCGGAGCAGGGTTTTCCCCAATGGAGCAGGAGAGGCCAAAACTGTCAAGCAATTTTTTCATCCTCTCTCTCGAAGAAACCTAAACAAAAAGCCAAGGACCTCAGCAGAAGATGGGGAGCAGGACAGCGTTATGACCAAGTGAGGAAGGGGTCTCAGGCTCCCCTCTCGGCCCTTTCCTGGTTTGGCCGTGACAGGGTTTAACTTTTGAAACACAGTGTGTTTTTAGCTTCCCCTCAGTGAGTCCTTGCTCACTGCTCTTTAATTGTGATTGTAAAGGAATCAACCAGACAGATTTTCTCAGGTTTAAACAAGAAAGGTGTAAGTTTATTAACCTTAAAACTCTAACTCAGTTAAAACTACTAAAAATACATGACGCAACCACGCTAGCATGCATACGCGATAAACACACATAAGTAGACACAGAGGAGGAGAAAAAATTAAAGGGGGAAGGTTTGAAGTAGTAGATGGAATTCAGTTACTTTTTTTTAGGTTTGCTGTGAAGTCTTTGATTCAAGTTAAGTCTTGCCGTTCTTGTTGGGGCCCAGTGCACACTTACAAACTTGTTTTGCTGGTACCAGAAGGCTGTAGGGGTCTTCTGGCTTGAGGCTTAAATTACTTCTGTGGGTCCCTGGAACTTTGTGTGTGAGAGAGAGACAGAGAGAGAGAGACCTTGCTTCTCTTTGGTCTTCAAAAGCAGTCTGCCTCAAAACGTTTCTGTGAGCATAATTCAATCATTTCCCAGGTTGGCCAGCAGATTAGTCATGTGACTAGCATTGCCTGCAAAGTTTGTTGATTCTTCAAAGCTTACTAGACATACTTTATCTTTGTTTAAAAAGGGAGTGAAGGATAGATGGAATAATTACAGGCCAGTCAGTCTAACCTCAATAGTGGGCAAATTATTGGAATCTTTTTGGAGAGACAGGATAAATTGTTACTTAGAAAGGCACTGGTTAATCAAGGATAGTCAGCATGGATTTTTTAAGGGAAGATCTTGTTTGACCAACTTGATCGAATTTTTTGAAGAAGTAACAAGGAAGATAGATGAGGATAGTGTAGTTGATGTGGTCTACATGGATTTTAACAAGGCTTTTGACAAGGTCCCACATGGCAGACTGTTTAAAAAAATAAAATCCCATGGGATCCAGGGAAATGCAGAAAAGTGGATACAAAATTGGCTCAGTGGCAGGAAAAAAAGGGTAATTATTGACGGCTGTTTTAGCGACTGGAGGGCTGTTACCAGTGGCGTTCCACAGGGCTCAGTACAGTGTCCCCTGCTTTTTGTGGTGTAGATTAACGATTTGGACGAAAATGTAGGGGGCGTGATCAAGAAGGTTGTGCATGATACAAAAGTTGGCCATGTGGTGGATAGCGACGAGGATAGATGTAGGTTGCAGGAAGATATTGATGGCCTGGTCGGATGGGCAGAAAAGTGGCAAATGGAATTCAACCCAGAGAAGTGTGAGGTAATGCATTTGGGGAGGTCAAACAAGGCAAAGGCTAAGGAATACATGATTAATGGGAAAATACTGAGAAGTGTAGAGGAAGTGAAGGACCTTGGAGTGAATGTGCAGAGGTCCCTGAAGGTAGCAGGACAGGTCGATAAGGTGGTTAAGAAGGCATATGGAATCCTTTCCTTTATTAGCCCAGGTATAGAATACAAGAGCAGGGAAGTTATGCTGGAACTGTATAACGCATTTGTTAGGCCACACTGTGTGCAGTTCTGGCCACCACATTACAGAAAGGATATAATTGCACTAGAGAGGCTACAGAGGAGATTGATAAGGATGTTGCCAAGACTGGAAAAATACAGCTATGAGGAAAGATTGGATAGGCTGGGATTGTTCTCCTTGGAACAGAGAAGGCTGAGGGGAGATCTGATTGAAATGTACAAAATTTTGAGGGGCCTGGATAGAGTGGAGGTGAAGGGTCTATTCACCTTAGCAGAGAGGACAGTGATGAGGGGGCATAGATTTAAAGTGATTGGCAGAAAAATTAGAGGGGAGACGAGGAAATACTTTTTCCCCCATAGGGTGGCGCTGGTCTGGAACTCACTGCCTGAAAGAGTAGTTGAGGCAGAAACCCTCAACTCATTCAAAAGCAGTCTGGATATGCACCTCAAGTGCCGTAATCGTCAAGGCTACAGACCAAATGCTGGAAGGTGGGATTAGAATAGGTGGATCGCTTTTTGGCCAGCACAGACACGATGGACCAAGTGGCCCATTTCTGTGCCTTAAACTTTCTATGATTCTATGATTTCTACACTCAGTGGTGGGTGGGGGTGGGGTGTGGATTGCTGGCTCTTACAGAGACAATGGCTCTCAATGTCTTTTGATCATCACTATAGACAAAACACATCTGGCTAATTGAATCAGGGAGCACTCCCATTGTCTCTCTAGGCAACTGTCTCTTAGAATGCAAATGTGCAGCCATGTTTTCAGCCACTGCTCTGTGGTCCTTTTAAACAAATTATGTTCAATGTCCAGTAAACATTCAAATAGTGGTCCAGATGCCAAAATTAATATGTTTCCGTTTGGCAGGTGTGGTGTCCGTCACAACAGACAACAGGAGAAATCAAGGTGGAAACATTCAACAGGTCAGGCACTATCTGTGGAGAGAGAATGATGAGTTTAACACCAGGACTTGTTTTATAGGATAAGTCAAGAGTAGCAATTCAATAACTGTATTGTTGACTTTACTCAGCCTGGCTGTACTCCCGAACCAAGCTCATCCAAAACTTTGCTTCCTATATTTTAACTCACATCAAGTCCCGTTCACCACCCATGTGCTGACAGACAGAAATTGGCTCCCAGTCCAGCAATGCCTCGGTTTTAAAGTTCCCAACTTGTGGAAAATCCCTCCACAACCTCACCCCTCCCTATCTCTGTAACCTCTTCCAAGCCTACAACCCTCCAAGAACTCTGCATTCCTCTCCAATTCTGGCCCTGACATCCCCCACTTCATTTGCGCAACTATTGGTGGCTGTGCTTTGAGCTGTCTAAACTCATTTCCGTCCAAAACCTCTCTGTCTCTCTAGCTCTCTCTCCTCCTTCAAATAACCTTTTTGACCAACCTTTCGGTCACCTGTCCAATTATCTCCTTATGTGCTCGGTGACTGTCTGATAATATTCCTGTGAGGCACCTTGGGACCCTGACTTGCATATTAGAGTCATAGAGTCATAGAGTTATACAGCACAGAAACAGGCCCTTTGGCCCATCGTGCCGGCCATCAAGCACCTATCTATTCTAACCCCATTTTCCAGCACTTGGCCCGTAGCCTTGTATGCTATGGCGTTTCAAGTGCTCATCTAAATACTTCTTAAATGTTGTGAGGGTTCCTGCCTCTACCACCCTTTCAGGCAGTACGCTCCAGATTCCAACCACCTTCTGGATGAAAACATTTTCCTCAAATCCCCTCTAAACCTCCTGCCCCTTACCTCAAATCTATGCCCCCTGGTTATTGACATGTCTGCTAAGGGAAAAAGTTTCTTCCTATCTACCCTATCTATGCCTCTCATAATTTTGTATACCTCTATCAGGTCCCCCCTCAGCCTTCTCTGCTCTAAGGAAAACAACAGTCTCTCTTCATAGCTGAAATGCTCCAGCCCAGGCAACATCCTGGTGAATCACATCTGCACCCTTTCCAGTGCAATCACATCCTTCCCATAGTGTGGTGAGCAGAACTGTACACAGTACTCCAGTTGTGGCCTAACTAGCGTTTTATACAGCTCCATCATAAACTCCCTGCTCTTATATTCTATGTCTCAGCTAATAAAGGCAGGTATACTCTATGCCTTCCTAATCACCTTATCTACCTGTGCTGCTGCCTTCAGTGATCTATGGACAAGTACACCAAGGTCCCTCTGACCCTCTGTACTTCCTAGGGTCCTACCATCCATTGTATATTCCCTTGCCTTGTTAGTCCTCCCAAATTGCATCACCTCACACCTCTCAGGATTAAATTTCATTTGCCACTGCTCTGCCCATCTTACCAACTCATCTATATTGTCCTGTAATCTAAGACTTTCCTCCTCACTATTTACGACCACCAATTTTCGTGTCATCTGTGAACTTACTGATCATACCTCCTATATTCACGTCTAAATCATTAATGTACACTCCAACAGTAAGGATCTCAGCACCGATCCCTGAGGTACACCACTGGTCACAGGCTTCCACTTGTAAAAACAGCCCTCGACTATTACCCTCTGCCTCTTGCCACTGTGCCAATTTTGAATTCAATTTGCCAAATTGCCCTGGATCCCATGGGTTCTTACCTTCTTAACCAATCTCCCATGCGGGACCTGATCAAAAGCCTTACTGAAGTCCATGTAGACTACATCAACTGCTTTACCCTCATCTACACATCTAGTCACCTCCTTGAAAAATTCAATCAAGTCGAGTCTAACGTCAGTGGTAGGGAAACTATTGGAAAAAATTCTGAGGGACAGGATTAATCTCCACTTGGAGAGGCAGGGATTAATCATGGATAGTCAGCATGGCTTTGTCAGGGGGAGCTCATGTCTAACATATTGATATTACACTCTAGCTGGTTTCAGGTGGGATTGCCGCTGCCTATTTCAAGGCCTTCCTGAAGATTGCAATTAGGCGGGCCTTTGGCGCGATTTCAACACTAACTTGATTTTTTGCTATATCCTTGCTCACGCTGGAAATTGGGGTAGTAGAAAATCACCCCCACAGAATTTTACAGTAAAGAAGGTGGCTATTTAGTCCATTGCACTTGTACTAGCTCTTTGAAAGCACTATCAATTCCATTCTCCTGCCTGTGCCATTTTTCCTGCTGGTACCTATGAATGGGGCACCTTTCCCATTTTGGCATCCATTGGCCATGCCAAATTCTTCCCAGGTCATGTATAGCAGTCGAAGCTCCCTCTAATTTGCCAACCAAATGTGTGTGGCGCAGTGGTTAGCACCGCAGCCTCACAGCTCCAGCGACCCGGGTTCAATTCTGGGTACTGCCTGTGTGGAGTTTGCAAGTTCTCCCTGTGTCTGCGTGGGTTTTCTCCGGGTGCTCCGGTTTCCTCCCACAAGCCAAAAGACTTGCAGGTTGGTAGGTAAATTGGCCATTATAAATTGCCCCTAGTATAGGTAGGTGGTAGGGAAATATAGGGACAGGTGGGGATGTGGTAGGGAACATGGGATTAGTGTAGGATTAGTATAAATGGGTGGTTGATGGTCGGCACAGACTCGGTGGGCCGAAGGGCCTGTGTCAGTGCTGTATCTCTAAACTAAACTGAACACATTATTGCAGCAATGCAACTTCTTCATTAACATTCTAAGATATTGTTGCTTACTCTCCGAGTGAGATTTGCAACCTGGTGTCCAAAATGTGGGTTGTTCTGTGTTGTGGCCTTGTTACAAACAAAGGATTCAGGCTGTGTGAGATCCTGATTTGTGGTGAGGGAGATAACCAGCTTTAACTGTTGAATACATTAAGTTCACAGATTCAGGTTGCCATGGCAGCATAGTTTAGTTATGTTTCAGAAGCCCCACCCAACTGGTGACAAATAACTTGGGATAATTCCCCACAAGCAGAAAGCAAAATAAAAGCCAGCTCTTCAGTTGCCCTGAGAAAGAGTTCTTCAGCTGCCAATGGGACATTAAGTGGCATTATGAACCAAAAGCATCTTGTTCAGATAGCTGGGTGCGTAGTTGCTTAGCTATGCTAAGATAAACGAATCAGTGATCTACCAATACATCCATTGTCGAAAACAAAAATGTTTTGCTCTAATGTTTCATTGATATTTAGACAAGGTTAGCAACATGAAGGAATGTAGATGAGGCAATCTGTAATGAATGGGTGCCGACGGAATGTGGAAAGTCTAGTTCGTGTGGAAGCTTGCAGAATTTATAAACATTTCAGGGAGGGTGGGCATTGGATTTAAGACTGACAACAAATTGATACATGTTTTCTTTCACGTTGCAATTGTCCTGAGTACTCTGAAGGTGTTATTCTATTTATTCTGCTTCAGTTTGTTTATTTCAGCTAATTTAATTACAACACATTAAAGATCTTTAAAACAAAACCTCTTTCCTCAGTTTTCTCCTCTTTGCCCCTCCCTATCCTTAGGGTTGCCAAATCTGGTTGGGCATATTCCTGGAGGTTTAATCACATGACCTCCTGCTTCCTACTGCCCCACCCCCACATGGCCATTGGTCGACATACATGCCCATCCTTGGGGTGCCCTGCCTTCCTACCTGGTCCGAAAATGAACCTATCGGGTGGTTCTTGACTGCCAGTCAAACAGTCTTTTCTCCCCATATCCAATATTTCTATAGCTAGTAAATCAATGTGGTTAAAGAAAATTCTTTTCAAAGCACAATTTTTTAAATGCCCCTATGATTTTTCTCCTGAGTTGCTCACAGTAGTGTCCTGGAGCTGAGTTTTTTAATTCCTGGAGAGCGTAGGGTAACTCTGGGGGTTTGACAACACTATCTATTCTGAGGGTGGCCTGTTGAGATACAATTCCATAACTTCTAATGTTCACTTCATTACCTCTCTTCCTTTAAATGTGAGTCCAGACACTGAAGGGCTGAATATCTGAATTTATACTCCTCGTGTACAGCCTTGCTTGGAAATCATGGGCCCTCTTTCCACAACCTTCTGTACATTGAAGAACGTATTTCACAGTGTGGACTCATGGGGCTGGATATTATGCACCTGCTGCCAGGAGCGACAGCGGGTGAAATAAATGGCGGCCCGCACACCGCCACGATGTTCCTCAAAGGTTAGAAATGAATTAGGTTTTAATTTGGATACTGCAAAAGCTATGGGCCCTGACAATATTCCGGCAATAGTAGTGAAGACCTGTGCTCCAGAACTTGCCGCGCCCCTAGCCAAGCTGTTCCAGTACAGCTACAACACTGGCATCTACCCTGCAATGTGGAAAATTGCCCAGGTATGTCCTGTACACACAAAGCAGGACAAATCCAACCCGGCCAACTACCGCCCCATTAGCCTACTCTCAATCATCAGTAAAGTGATGGAAGGTGTCATCAACAGTGCCATCAAGCAGCACTTGCTTAGCAACAACCTGCTCAGTGATGCTCAGTTTGGGTTCCGCCAGGGCCACTCAGCTCCTGACCTCATTACAGCCTTGGTTCAAACATGGACAAAAGAGCTGAACTCAAGAGGTGAGGTGAGAGTGACTGCCCTTGACATCAAGGCAGCATTTGACCGAGGATGGCATCAAGGAGCCCTAGCAAAACTGAGGTCAATGGGAATCAGGGGGAAAACCCTCCGCTGGCTGGAGTCATACCTAGCGCAAAGAAAGATGGTTGTGGTTGTTGGAGGTCAATCATCTGAGCTCCAGGACATCACTGCAGGAGTACCTCAGGGTAGTGTCCTCGGCCCAACCATCTTCAGCTGCTTCATCAATGACCTTCCTTCAATCAAAAGGTCAGAAGTGGGGATGTTCGCTGATGATTGCACAATGTTCAGCACCATTCGCAACTCCTCAGATACTGAAGCAGTCTGTGTAGAAATGCAGCAAGACCTGGACAATATCCAGGCTTGGGCTGATAAGTGGCAAGTAACATTCGCGCCACACAAGTGCCAGGCAATGACCATCTCCAACAAAAGAGAATCTAACCATCTCCCCTTGACATTCAACGGCATTACCATCGCTGAATCCCCCACTATCAACATCCTAGGGGCTACCATTGACCGAACACTGAACTGGAGTAGTCATATAAATACCGTGGCTACAAGAGCAGATCAGAGGCTAGGAATCCTGAGCCGAGTAACTCACCACCTGACTCCCCAAAGCCTGTCCACAATCTACAAGGCACAAGTCAGGAGTGTGATGGAATACTCTCCACTTGCCTGGGTGGGTGCAGCTCCAACAACACTCAAGAAGCTCAACACCATCCAGGACAAAGCGGCCTGCTTGATTGGCACCCCATCTACAAGCATTCACTCCCTCCACCACCGACGCACAGTGGCAGCAGTGTGTACCATCTACAAGATGCACTGCAGCAATGCACCAAGGCTCCTTCGACAGCACCTTCCAAACCCGCGACCTCTACCAACTAGAAGGACAAGGGCAGCAAATACATGGGAACACCACCACCTGCAGGTTCCCCTCCAAGTCACACATCATCCTGACTTGGAACTATATCGCCGTTCCTTCACTGTCGCTGGGTCAAAATCCTGGAACTCCCTTCCTAACAGCACTGTGGGTGTACCTACCCCACATGGACTGCAGCGGTTCAAGAAGGCAGCTCACCATCACCTTCTCAAGGGCAATTAGGGATGGGCAATAAATGCTGGCCTGGCCAGCGACGCCCACATCCTGTGAATTAATAAAAAAAAAGTGAAGTGGGGGGGTGATGGTGTTGGTGGGAAGGGAACAAAAGGGAAGGTGGGTGATAGGGCAGAGGGCAGGAGAGACAAAAATAACAAAGCTGTCATGGGACAAAGACAAAGAGCATGTTAATGCTTGTGGTGAAAGACAAAGCATTAGTCCAGAGAGAGTGTTAATGGCAGAGTAATGATCAGCTCTGTCTACATGAAAAAACAGGCACATGGTTGAAAAATAAAATAAAATATAGAAAAATATTAAAAAGGCCAGTCATGCTCTGAAATAGTTGAACTCAAGGTTGACTCCATGAGGCTGTAGAGTGCCTAATCGCAAGATCAAGTGCTAAGATCTAAAAAAAAAGATCTACACTCAATGCTATGCATCGCCACATGTACATACTTGACCTCTCGCTCCGGAAGCACTGCCTCACCCGATCTCAAAGCTGTTCTGCTCCGCAGTTTCATTTCATCCTTCGTCTTGTCTGATGTTTAACAAAAATTTTTTCTCTTCCTTTCAGGTGTTGAGGAACACAAGCTCCAGCAGCTCATGGGTACCAACGCGCCTCCAGGTCCTTCTTCCCCTTCACTTCACTTTGACCCTATCCCTTCTAACCTGTTTTGCCTGGTATAAACTGGGTGGAAACGGCCTCAAAATGGGATCAGTGATCTTACCATCCTTTTCTTTCGTCCCAAAGATGCAACTGGTGACATTTTGCAAGGGGCCTACCACTTTGTGCCAAAGTGCTCACCTGTTTCAGGTCAAGGTCCTAGAAGCTAGATTGCCTATTTAAGTCAGACTGTGCATTCTCTGATTAGTTTCATGGGCGACTGAGCTGAAGAAGCCCAGCAAAGGCATGTGAAATTATTTTATTGGGGCCTGGAGGATCAGCAATAAAAATAATCTGGGGCGTTGCTGCCTCAGGAGCTCCGTTGTTAGCAATACCTTCCTGCCTTACCTTCCTGATAACCAGGGCACATAGGAACAGGAGTAAGCTATCCAGCCCCTTGAGCATGTTCTGCCATACAATAAGGTACAGATCATGGCTGATCTCTATCCTAACTCCATCCACCTGCCTTGGCTCCATTTCTTTTCAAACCTTTTCCTCGCAAAAATCTATCAATCTCCGATTTAAAATTGTTAATTGAACTAACATCATCTGCTTTTTGTGAGAGAGAGTTCCACAGTTCTACCATCCTTTGCATGGAGGCATTTCCCAGCCTCTCCTAAATGACTTGGTTCTGATTTTCAGATTACTGATTTTCTGATTTTCAGCGAAGCTGGCAGAGTAATCAGTCTGTATTGCCAACACATCCTCTGTTCACGAGCACTTTGAACATTCTTCTGAAGTATGGAGTGCATTTAAGTTCCTGGTGAGAGATACGTGTGCTGATTATAATGCCCACTAGTTACTGTGTAAGCTGGTACCTTCCTCCGTCGCCAGGTAGGTGGGGTGTGGCAGAGTATCGGAAATGATGGCATGCTGAGCCAAATTGGTGCCAAATTGACTGGTATACTAAGATTCCAACAGGGACAGATCAACTCTTATTATGCTGAAAATGATCTCAAAATAGGACACTTGCATCCACCAACGTTTCTAGGCCACCTTAGGAATAACTGGGTGTCAGCTTGTCTCGGCTGCTAACAATCTCGCCACTGGGACAGAATGTTGTTTGAACCTGTAGTTGGTGTTTCATCTCATTATCTAGCTTGACATGCCAGAGCAGTATTGAAGAAGTGCTGTGTCATTGGTCATGCTGTTCTTCAGACAAGATGTTAAACTGCAGGTTCGGTGGAAAAGAAGATGCCATGGTCACAAGTCCTGGCCATCATTCCTCACATTAACTATCACTACCTTAACAATCAGTTTAACTGGCCATTGATCTGATGGCTGTTTTTAGGATGTTGATGTCACGTTCACCTAAATAATAAGAGCCACTGCACTCCAAAGGTACCTAATTGTGTGAAGTGCTATTTGGCATTCAATGTTACAAGTTTAGATTACTGTCTTCGATATTGGTTTTGTGAAAGGGAAATCATGTCTAACCAATTTATTGGAGTTCTTTGAAGGAGTAACATGCGCTGTGGATAAATGGGAGCCCATTGATGTACTGTACATGGATTTCCAAAAGGCATTTGACAAGTTGCCATATAAAAGGTTATTGCACAAAGTAGGAGCTCATGGTGTAGGGGGAAACATATTAGCATGGGTAGAAGATTGGCTGGCTGGCAGAAAACAGAGAGTATGCATAAATGGGTCCTTTTCTGATTGGAAGGATATGACGAGTGGAGTCTGCTGGGGTCTGTGCTGGGGCCTCAACCTTTTAAAATTTATATCAATGACTTAGATGAGAGGAGCAATGGCATGGTTGCTAAGTTTGCAGATGACACAAAGATAGGTAGGAAAGTGTGTTGTGAAGAAGACATAAGGAAGTTGAGTGAGTGGGCAAAAATCTGGCAGCTGGAGAAAATGTGGGAAAATGTGAAGTTGTTCACTTTGGCAGGAAGAATAAAAAGGCAGAGTATTACTTAAATGGAGAATGACTGCAGAATTCTGATGTGCAGAGGGATCTAGGTGTTCACAAAAAGTTAATATGCGGGTACAGCACGTAATAAAGAAGGCTAATGGAATGTTATCCTTTATTATGTGAGGAATTGAAAATAAAAGTAAGGATGTTATGCTTCAGTTATACAGGGCATTGGTGAGACCACATTTCAAATACTGTGTGCAGTTTTGGCCTCCTTATTTAAGGAATGATGTGAATATGTTGGAGTCGGTTCAGAGGAAGTTTACTAAATTGATACCTGGAATGAGCGGGTTGTCTTATGAGGAAAGGTTGGACAAACTGGGCTTGTTTTCACTGGAGTTTAGAAGAGTGAGGGGAGACTTGATTGAAGTGTACAAGATCCTGAACGGTCTTCACAAGGTGGATGTGGAAAGGATGTTCCCTCTTGTGGGTGAGTCCAGAACTAGGGGGCACTGTTGTAAAATTAGGGGTTCGCCCTTTTAGGACAGAGATGAGGAGAAATTTTTTCTCTCAGAGGGTTGTGTGTCTTTGGAACTCTGCCTCAGCTGGTGGTGGAGGCGGGGTCATTGAATATTTTTAAGGCGGTGGTAGATAGATTCTTGTTAGGTAAGGGAATCAGAAGTTATCGGGGGTAGATGGGAGTGTGGCATTCGAGTCACAAACAGATCAGCCATGATCTTATTGAATGACAAAGTAGGCTCGAGGGGCTGAATGGCCTACTTCTGCTCCTAATTCGTATGTTCGTATTGGTCTCCTGATCAACATTGATGTTACAACTAATACCAATTCACATATTATCTGACCATTTATGTCATTGCTCTGCACAAATTGGATGCACTGTTTTCCTTCATAACAATAGTAATTCATTGGCCGTGAAGCATTTTGGGGCAACCTGACGATGTGAAAGGTGCTATATAAATGCAAATTCTTTTGTTCTTTATACTCATTTGGATACAGCAGCGCTGGTCATCCTTGTAAATGGTCTGAGTATCTTATATTTAAGGATTTGCCTGTACTGCCCAATTTTGAGCGATATTGTAGCATATCTCAAAGGTTTAACAATAGTCCATTCTTGTGATGTGAAATAGATATTTATGTTTCCTTCAGTCTCTCAAAAGGAGGAAAAAGAAAACACTTGATGACATGAGGCTGGATATGAATTGTTAAACTGCTTTATTTCAGTGAGTGAACATACAAAGTAATAATTATGATCAAATTTAATTAGTACAACCTGTCTTTGTGGAATCATACAAAATAATGAATGTGCTATGCATCAGGGAGCCATCAAGATTAATGTCAACAAACTGGGCTTGGAAATTGAGCTGAGTACTTGTTCAGGGACAAAAAAGGCATTGATGCACCCATGCACACCTGCCATGAATTGCGCTGCATCACATCTTGGCGAGGGTGTTATCGAGCACCGAGTTAACATCCATCGGATGTATACAGAGCAGGAAGATCATGACATCAATCAGTGTGCAATGATGATTTGATGCCAGCAGTGCCATTTTGGAACTCAATGCTCCAGCCAGCACCCTCTCTTAACCTCCCACAACTGAACTCATGTTAAACAGCATGAAGGGACACCCCCCAGTGCTATTTAAAAAAATCATTAACGACTTACCAGTTAGTTGCTGGTTGATTTATTCTAGCTGTTGCTATGATTGTAGGGTTTGGTGCTTTTCATAGTTCTTTCAAGTTGCAAAAGTTATAGGGAGTGGTGTGACAGGAGCTGAAGGACTTTTTGCTGATCAAGGCTTCTGCAAAAACCAGCTGCTTCCAGACATGGCTACAATAGTAGGCATTCCACTTGGACTATGGCATGACTGGGAGGCCATGCAGAACAGGACAAGCTGCTAGAAGAGGGAGGAGGGGAGAAGGGCTCTAGGCAGGAAGCTATATCCTCCCAGGGTGTTCAGGGAGCAATTCTTCAACCTGGCCCTCAGCAAGGAACAAGGTGTGTGATGTTTACGCTTCAGCAAGGTTGGTCCTCACTGAAATTTGCCACCTTCTGCAGCCAGAACTGCAGCCTCAGAGCAGGACAAAGACAGCATTGCCAATGGCTGTGAAGGTGACCATGGCAATTAAATTTTACGCTTCCAGCTCCTTCTAGGCTGGAACTGGAGATATCTGCAACATCTCGTAGTTTGCCATCCACTGTTGTGTAAGGGAGGTCACTGAGGTTCCCTATTCAAAGACAGCTAAATACGTTTTATTCTGTCTTGCCAGAGACCAGCAGGCAGAGCGAGCACATGGCTTTACTTGGATTGCAATCTCCCTCTGCTTTGGGGGAACTTCATATCAACTCTTCTATATGCTGCAACTTAAAGAGATTCCACTTCTTCCAAGTCCAGTTGGTGTGCATCCATCGGCAGTGGATCATGCAGAGCAATGCCATGCTGAAAACAACACTTCTGCTGCCTGGACTGCTCTGGAGGAGTTGTGCAGTACTCAGCAGAGTGGGTGTCAAGATTTGTGATGGCCTACTGCATGCTGCATGACCTTGTCATCAGGAGGGGACAGCCCTTGCCACCAGCTATAAGGCGAGCAGCTGAGGAGGAGAAGGAGCAGGAAGAAGTGGAAAAAGCGGAAAAGAGGAGTAAACCTAGACAGCCCCTTTCTGCTCCAGCTGTCTGTGAAGAATTCATCCCACTGTGATACTAGTCACCGCAACAACAATGTGCCATTCACGAGCAGTCCCACACCTTCCCTTCCCTCTGCTATTGATCATCACAGTTTCTGCTTGGTCACAACGCAAAAAAGGCACCACAAAATAAGCAAACCAAACAAAATTTATAGATGAAATCATGCAACATTGCATAAAAATTAAAACTAATCACTCTTGTGTATTCACTTAGTCTTCCGTGTGCCTTTGCCTGTCCTAGTGGAAGGCTGCTGACTTTCAGTGGAGGTGCCATAGTTTGCCACTACTTTGCCCATTCACTTAATTTATTGATATCTCTGTAATTTTATGCTTCCATTCCATCTACACTACTTACGATGATACCTATCTTTGTGCCATTGACAAATTTGGATAAGTAACTTTCTATTCTATCTAAGCCATTAATGAATATAGTGGTTGGCTACTGCTTGTGCTGGAATGGAAGTTGCAACATCAGGCATCAGACACTGCATTATGGTTGGGTCTGCAAGTTTGCGATCAGAGTTGGCCACTTCCATGCTGGAAAGGATGGGCTTCAAGCCTTGTGCCAAGTTGCTGTTGGACTACACCTGCCTCCTTGACATTGAACAGAGGGGGCAGAATTTTTTCTGCCCTTGGAGGCAGGCAAGGAAGCAGGGGGGAAGCAAAATGGCAGGGGGTGTCAGTCCCGATATTGCCCAGCCCCCTTGCCATTTTGTCCGGGGCGGGAAAGGCTGAGGACAACCCGCCTCCACCTCAATTTTGCTGAAGGTGGAGGGGGCTCCCGCTGCGGGGAGTCATTATCAGGTAAAAACTGGTGGCCTCCTAGCAGGGTCAGGGGTGTTGACCCTCTTTTGGGGGTAATCAAGGGTCCCTGGATGGCCCCCCGGTAGTGATCGCCTCACCCCCCCGGGAAGACACTCCCCCAACACCGTCGTCAGTGCCTGCCTGATGGCCCCAGTGACTCGAACCCCACTCAGCTTTCCCAAGGTCTCCTTTTTCTTCACTGCTGGAGGGCCTCCTGCAGTACCAGTCATCACCACTGCTCCCAGTGGTGCTGCTGGACTTTTGATTGGCTTCAAGGGACAGCATCGCCAATGGGGGTAGTTAATTGCGTGCCCGCCCTGAAATGGCTTTGGGGGATCTGACGGATAGCCTCCACCCCGCCTTCTGGCCCACCACTGGGACCCCATCACGAGAATTAAATGCAACCCAGGCTTTTTTTCAGGCATCCAAATGCACCAAGCATGTTGTGCATACCCATCAGCGTTCTTCTGTAGGTTGCCCCATTAAAGTCCTCACCTTGCACCTCCTCCACCAAACCTCCAGAGTAGCATCCAAAGGCCATGAAGCTCACGTTTCTCACTGTTTCCCATGACAGATTCACTTCCTGTTCGACTCTCAGCACCTGTTGCAGCCACAATCCACTTCCCCTACATGACGTGCAGGCTAGCTTTAAGTGGTGCCAGGCATTGTGATATTGGGCCCCCTGCTGATGTATGCAGCCAATGAACAATATGGTTAGCGTTAGCTGCACGCAGAAATCATTATAATTAGCAGGCAGCACAAAGTTGGTGTGCTGCCTGCATTTCAATCAACGGTCGTGAATTAATCACGCATTTGCAATCCACACACCTGTTTTGGGGGGGCCTATCCAATTTAGCCCCCAATTAATTGCACAATATTTCAAAGTATTCTAACCCTCTCCCAGGTTTTGATGGGCCTAATTGCCTTTGCAATAGTCAATTTTACAAAAACCTGACAGACTGCCTCTGTATCTGGGGGGGAAATTCAACCTCATTTCATCCATTTCTCAGCCATAAAAAGGAGAACCTTATCAAAACTGATTTGCTCCTGATGTTAGACAATCCTCGTTTCGCTCTGGGCAATTCTTAGGTGCCAAGGGTACCCATCTTGGTAATATGGTAATCAGGAACCTAATGTCTGTTTCAGGACTCCGATGCCCAATTGGAGTGAACTATGTAGTGTGAGAGGCTGCCGAAGCAGAGGCAAATGCAGCAGCCAATTTGCCAACATGCAAGGTCCCACAAACAGCAATGTGGTAATGACCAGATAATCTATTTTTGTGATGTTGATTGATGGATAAATATTGGCTAGGAAACACGGGAGAACTCCCCTGCTCTCTTCGAAACAATGCCATGGAGTCCTTTACATCTACCTGAGTGGACAGACTTATTTAATGTTTCTATTTGTGGCAGAATTCAAAACCAGGGGCTATAATTCTAAGATAGTCACTAATAAATCCAATAAAAAATTCAAGAGAAACTTCCTTATTCAGAGAGTGGTTAGAATGCGGAACTTTCTGATACATGGAGTAGCTGAGGCAAATCGCATTGATGCATTTAAAGGGAAGCTAGATAAGTAAATGAGAGAGAAAGGATTAGAAGGACAAGCAAACAGTGTTAATGCAGTAGGGAATAAAAACAGCAAGTGCTGGAAATACTCAGCAGGTCTGGCAGCATCTGTGGAGAAAGAAACAGAATTAACATTTCAGGTCTATGACCTTTCATCAGAACTGACAAAAGTTGGAAATGGAATAGGCTTTGAACAAATGGAATAGGCTTTGGAGCGGCACAGTGGCGCAGTGGTTAGCACTGCAGCTTCACAGCTCCAGGGACCCGGGTTCAATTCTGGGTACTGCCTGTGTGGAGTTTGCAAGTTCTCCCTGTGTCTGCGTGGGTTTTCGCCGGGTGCTCCGGTTTCCTCCCACAAGCCAAAAGACTTGCAGGTTGGTAGGTAAATTGGCCATTATAAATTGCCCCTAGTGTAGGTAGGGAATATGGGATTATTGTAGGGTTAGTATAAATGGGTGGTTGTTGGTCGGCACAGACTCGGTGGGCCGAAGGGCCTGTTTCAGTGCTGTATCTCTAAAAAAAAACAAGTGAAAGGTGGGAGGGGTAGGAAGAACAAAAGGGAAGGTGTCTGATAGGATGGAGGGCAGGAGAGATTAAATGAAAGAGATGTTACAGAACAAAAGGCAAAGGGAGTGCTAATAGTTGTAGCAAAAGACAAAGCATGAGTCCAGAGAGAGTGTTAATGGCAGAATAATGAACAGCTCTGTCTGAAAACAAAAACATGAAAAACAGGTTTAATACAGGCACATGGTTAAAAAGTAAAATAAAAAAGTATATGCTCTGAAATTGTTGAATTCAATGTTGAGTCCAGAAGGCTGCAGAGTGCCTAATTGGAAGATGAGATGCTGTCCTCAAGCTTACGTTGATCTTCATTGGAACACTGTAGCAGGCCAAGGTCAGAAATGTGGGCAGGACAGCAGGGTGGAGAATTAAAATGGCAAGCAACTGGAAACTCAGGGTCATGCTTGCAGACTGTAGGGAGGTGTTCTGCAAAGTGGTCACCCAATCTGCATTTGGTCCCTCAATTCAGAGGATACCACATTGTGAGCAGCGAATACAGTGTACTAAATTGAAAGAAATACATAAATCACTGTTTCACCTGAAAGGAGTGTTTGAGGCCTTGGATAGTGAGGAGAGGGAAGGTAAAGAGCAGCTGTTACACCTCTTGTGATTGCGTGGGAAGGGATGAGGTGTCGGGGATGATGGAGGAATGGACCAGCTTGTCGCGGAGGGAACGGTCCCTTCCGAATGCTGACAGGAAAGGGAGGGGAAGATGTCTTTGGTCCTAGCATCATGCTGGAGGTGGCAGAAATGGCGGAGGATGATCCTTTGGATTTGTAGGCTGTTGGGGTGGAAAATGAGAACAAAGGGAACCCTGTCATGGTTCAGGGAGAGAGGGGAAGGGGTGAGGGCAGAAGTGCAGGAAAAGGGTTGGCCAAGGTCAAGGTCCCTATCAACCACAGTGGGGAAGAGATCTCAGTTGAGAAAAAAGGAAAAAATATCAGAAATACTGTTGTGGAAGGTTGCATCATTAGAGCAGAAGCGTCGGAGATGGAGAAACTGGGAGAATGGAATGGAGTCCTTACAAGAGGCAGGGTGTGAGGAAGTGTAGTCGAGGTGGCTGTAGGAGTTGGTGGGCTTATAATGAATATTAGTGGACAACCTATCCCCAGAGATAGAGGCAGAGAAGTCGATGAAGGGAAGGGAAGTGTTGGACCATATGAAGGTAAGAGAAGGGTGGAAATTGGAAGCAAGTTGATGAAGTTTTCCAGTTCAGGGCAAGAGCAGGGAATGGCATCGATACAGTCATCAATGTACCGGAAAAAGAGTTGAGGAAGGGGGCCTAAGTAGGACTGGAACAGGGAATGTTCGACATACCCCACACAAAGACAGGCATAACTAGGACCCATGTGAGTATCCATGGCAACACCTTTCATTTGGAGGAAGTGAGTGGAGTTGAAGGAGAAGTTGTACAATGTGAGAACAAGTTCAGCCAGGCGGAGGAGGGTGGTGGTGGATGGGAACTGGTTGGGCCTCTGTTCAAGGATGAAGCGGAGAGCCCTCAGACTGTCCTGGTGGGGGATGGAGGTATAGAGAAATTGGATGTCCATGGTGACGAGAAGGCAATTAGGGCCAGGACACTGGAAATTGTCGAAATGACATAGGGTGTCAGAAGAGTCACAGATGTAGGTGGGAAGAGGCTGGACCAGCGGAGAAAAATAGAATCAAGATAGGAAGAAATAAGTTCAGTGGGGCAGGAACAGGTTGAAACAATGGGTCTACCAGGACAGTCCTGTTTGTGGATTTTGGGAAGGAGGTAGAAGCGGGCAGTCCGGTGTTGCGGCATTATGAGGTTGGAAGCTGTGGAGGGAAGATCTCCAGAGGAGATGAGGCCAGTGACAGTCCTGGAGACGGTAGCTTGATGTTCAGTGGTGTGGTCATAGTCCAGGGGGAGGTAGGAAGAAGTGACTGAGAGTTGACATTCAGCCTCTGCAAGGTAGAGGTCGGTACGCCAGACAACAACAGCACCACCCTTGTCAGCGAGTTTGGGGCTAGACCTGAGAGAATGGAGTGTAGAAGTTCAGTGGGAGACAGGTTAGAGTGAGTGAGTTAGCAGAGAAATTAAGACAGCTGATGTCATGCCAACCGTTCTCAATGAAAAGATCAACAGTGGGTACGAGGCCAGAGGGAGGGAGGGGTCCAGGTGGTGGGAGAATACTGGACGCGAGTGAATAGGTCCGCTCGTCGGGGGAGGACTCCTGGTCAAAGAGGTGAGCCCGGAGGCAAAGGAGTTGGAAGAAGAGCTCAACGTGGTGCCGAGCGTGAAATTCATTCAGGTGGGGGCTTAAGGAGATAAAACTGAGTCCTTTGCTAAGTACAGATCATTCAGCATCAGAGAGAGGAACGTTAGTGGGTACTGTGAATATGCGGCAAGGGGTGAGATTAGAACAATAGGTGGGGCCAGAGGGAAGAGAAGGGTAAGAAAGATCTGTAGGGGCATTGGTCCCTCTGAAGCTTGTGTTCCTTAACACCTGAAAGGAAGAGAAAAGGTCTTTTGCTAATGCATCAGATAAGACGAAGGATGAAATAAAACTGTGGAGCAGGACAGCTTTGAGATAAAGTGAGTCGGTGCTTCTGGAGAGAGAGGTCGAGTGTGTACATGTGCGGCACATGGTGTTGAGTATGGATCTCAGGATGCGGCGAGTACAGCAGTCTGAGGAACGTTGTATGTCTCGGAGATACTTGTAATCTTGGGTGGATTCAAAACATGAAGGATAAAACTTCAGTTGGAATCCACGTGGAATAAGTCAGAGCCGGAGATAGTCGCTGAGGAAGGAGCTTTGGCTGTGAAAACGAGTTTTGGTAAACATCAAACACAGGAGGGAAATGGAAAGCAATGCAGGCGAACAAGGTAAAAAAGAGACAAATGGAAATAGCCTCGGAGAGAAGAGCAGAACTTCTTCAAAGTTGGCATTCCTGGAAGAGAAGTGGCAGTGAATTAAACACTAAAATAAAAGCAAAATACTGCAGATGCTGGAAACAATGGCTTCAGTCTTCCCAATATTTAATTGGAGGAAATTTCTGCTCATCCAGTACTGGATGTCGGACAAGCAGTCTAATAATTTAGTAACAGTGGAGGAGTTGGGAGAAGTGTGGTGAGGTACAGCTGAGTGTCTTTAGCATACATGTGAAAACTAACGCCAGGCTTTTGAATGATGTCACCAAGGGGCAGCAGGTAAATGAGAAATAGGGAAATAAGAAACTAGCTCATTAGTATTTTAAGTCTCAGTGGCTTTTAATAAATTTGTGTGAATAAACTATGCTTTGAAACACAACACTTAAAAGTACCTCATATTTGAAACCTTTCCGTAAAAAAAATGGCTAAAAGTCTTGAAACTTGATGAAGCAGTATAATTGCAAACATTATTTCTGATTTGACAGTATTTAATTTTATGAGCTTCAGAAAACTGTTGTTGGGTTACAATTGTCCTATTTGAGCTCACTGTCAATGAATCCACAATTGCTGCATGCCTGTTTAAGCAGTCGTCAAATCCAAAGTCAGTGTTTTGCAAATATTTGTTTCACAACTGGATTCAGAGATCATTTAGTCATTCAACTGAAGTCCTAGAAACTGTTTAACATGTAGATTTGCCTAAAATTTGTATATGAAAAAGCATGTTCTAATGATTCAAATTAAAGGGGGCACTATATTCATCTGCATTAAACAGAATTATCGTGGAGTTGCCATCTTTTTGGAAAGCTAGTGTGATTCATCCCATAAATCCTATATAATGTGCTGTATCTATTCTTCTTATCTATAAAAATTATCCTTCCCTCTAATTAGTTAACCGCCTATATGAGGTAACATAATAAAAGCAAAATACTGCGGATGCTGGAAATCTGAAATAAAAACAAGAATTGCTGGAAATTCTCAGCAGGTCTGGCAGCATCTGTGGAGAGAGAAGCAGAGTTAACATTTCAGGTCAGTGACCCTTGTTCAGAACTAGCAGATATTAGAAATGTGGGGTAACATTCTATGTATTTAGCTACCAGAAGGCGGCCAAAAGGTAAAGCGCTAGGAGCAGGTAGCAAAAGTGCTTGGTGTAGAATAGGAAGGTCTACAGAGGAGAAAATGGAAAGATTTTTTTTTAATTACAGGATGCACCCTGTGGTAGCAAAATATATTTCTTAGCCTATCTTGATCAAACTGCGTAGTTCACCCCGAGATATCAGAGGGAGATAGATAAGCTAAAGAGACTCCATGGATGGTCAGTAACTGACCATCAGAAAAAGAACACTATTCAGGGACAATAAAACCAGAAAATGTTGGAAATACTCAACAGGTCAGGCAGCATTTGTGGAGAGAAAAACAGAGATAACATTAAGGTCGATGACTTTTCATCAGAACTATTCTGATGAAAGGTCATCAGGATGAAACACTGGGCTGAATTTACTGCGGGCAGTAGGGGGGCCTGCTGCTGGGTCCAAAAGCTGGCGGGGAGGGGGGGGGGGGGGCGGGGCGGGGACAACACTGCTTTGGAGATCAGTGGGACGCGGGGCTGCATCTTATCAGCGGTGGCTGCCGCTGGGGTGGCCCCTATTACGGATGGCTGCCCACCCCCAAGAGCTGCCGGCCAATCAGAGGGCCAGCAATTCAGCAGTGCCACTGGGAGCGGTGGTCACTGCTGGGGCTGCACTTGGAGGAAACGTACATCAAAGGACATGCACCCTCACAACCAGGTATGTGGGGTCTTGGGGAGCCGGGGCCAGTCAGGCAGGCCCTGATGAAGGGGCGGCAGGTGTGGGGGGATGTGGGTTGCTGAGCACAGGCGTTGCTGTGGGGGTGGACATCTTCTCCATGGGACAAAGAATGCCCGAAAAGGAGTCCCTCCCCTCACCCCTGGAGATTGCCAGGAGGCCACCAGGGTTTACCTGGCGGTCTCCCCACACAGGGAGGACCCGCCTCATCACTGGTTAAATGCCAGTGGAGGCAGGAAGAGGCCTTTAATTGCTCACTTAAGTGGCTCAATTGGTCTTTGGGCAGGAGGACCATTCACCACCATCCCCACTGTTGGCAAGGTGGCATGCTGGCAAGAAGACGATAGGTATGTCACCCCCTGCCTTCCCATGCCATTTTATGGGCTCTCCTGCCTCCCAGCCTGTCCCCAAAGGGCTGGTAAAATCCAGCCTCATTAACTCTGCTTCTTCCACCACAGATGCTGCTAGACCTGCTGATTATTTTCAGCATTTTCTGCTTTTATTTCAAATTTCCAGCATCTGCAGTATTTTGCTTTTGCACTTTTCAACAACCTTAAGCCAGTCCACTTTACACTGTAGTTTAGTGTGGAGGATGTGATAGCTTGTTAATATCCATCTTTAAGTCGAACTGAAAATGTTATTGCTTCTGTTCATTTATCCATTCACTGTTTAACTAATTGTTTCTGTTCATTTATCCATTCACTGTTTAACTAATTGTTTCTGTTCATTTATCCTTTCACTGTTTAACTAATTGTTTCTGTTCATTTATCCATTCACTGTTTAACTAATTGTTTCTGTTCATTTATCCATTCACTGTTTAACTAATTGTTTCTGTTCATTTATCCATTCACTGTTTAACTAATTGTTTCTGTTCATTTATCCATTCACTGTTTAACTAATTGTTTCTGTTCATTTATCCATTCACTGTTTAACTAATTGTTTCTGTTCATTTATCCATTCACTGTTTAACTAATTGTTTCTGTTCATTTATCCATTCACTGTTTAACTAATTGTTTCTGTTCATTTATCCATTCACTGTTTAACTAATCTGATTGGCAGTTTTTGGCCTAAGTCACATTCTAATGAAGTGTTCTGAAATCAAGGAAGACCATGACAGTGGCCATAAAAGATGGCGGCCGGCATGTGCGGGTTTCACTCTGCGGGGCTGCCATGATCTAATACACGGTGGCTCATTAACATGGTGCAAGCGCTATTTTTAAAGTGCTTCCAGCCCTTCAGTTACATTTAAAATTTTAAAGTGACAGGTTTTTAAATAAAGTAAAATAAAGTTTTATTCACGCTTCCAATTCCATTTTCCACCCCCCCCCATGAATAATTTATTCATTATTTGTCCTCTGCCCACCAAAAAAGTAAATTTTCGATCACGACCTTCCCTCCCCGAACTTTCTTTCCTTTCATCTTAAACCCCTTCCCACCATCCCCACAACCAATTGCATTTGTTTTTGCTACTCCCCCCACCCCATACGGAGAAACTTACCTCCTCCCCCCTCCCCATATGCATTGCACCTCGTTTCCCGGGACGAGGATTCGAAGGTGCGGCAGTGCCGGACGCTGGGATGAAGATCACGGTGGCACTTCAGGAGGCGACGGGAAAGTTATTAACGCAGGTAAGTAAATTTATTTGAATATTTAAATTGCGGTCCAGTCACCGAGCGGCGGAGGTGGAGGGGTGCCACGAGCCATTGCCGCCGTCGCCTAGATCGGGATGGGCCCTTCCAATGTCGAAGTCTGTGGTGGGCCTCATCCGGGGCAATCTTCATGTCCCTCCACCCACGGATCCTGTTGTTGAGGCCCCAATAAAATCCAGCCCTATATAAGGGCACTTGATATAACCAGTTTCTGTGTGATCTCTGGGCTCAATACAAATTACTTAGACATTGAACAGATCGGCAATGACTCCAGGCCATATGGAATGAGAGCTTGTCTCCCACAATATCTCAGTTGCTTATTCAGGATACAATAGTGTGTTAAATATGGTGCTGGTTGAGAATCTCAGCACTTGTGTGCTCAAATCCCACAATGGTAAGTTGTGAAATCGTACAGTTGTGAAATATCCACCCTCCGTAACAATAATCCTCAGCTCATCTGCTGCTAAAACCCTCATCCATGTCTTTGGTACCTTGAGACTTGACTATTCCAGATGGCCAGCCTCCCATGTTATACCCTCTGTAAACTGAGGTCATCTGAAACTCTGCTGCCTGTGTCCTAACTCACACCAAGTCCCATTTACCCATCACTCCTACGCTCGCTGATGTACATTGGCTTCTGGTTAAGCAACGTTGTTGTTTTTAGATCCCTCCACAGCCTCATCCGTCCACACCTCTGTAATCTCTTCCATTCACACGATGCTCTGAGATATCTCCTCTCCTCTAATTCTGACCTCTTGAGCATCCCTAATTTTAATGGCTGCACCATTGGTGGCTGTGCCTTCAGCTGTCAAGGCCCTAAGTTCTGGAATTCCCTCCCTAATTCTAATTCTTCCAGAATTCCTTAGATTCTAGTTCCCAAGGATTGGCGGTGGCAAACATAACCCCGCTATTTAAGAAAGGAGGAAGGGAGTGAATGGGGAATTATAGGCCAGTTAGCGTAACATCAGTAGCAGGCAAAATGCTAGAATTTATTATTAGGGGACATGGTAACAGGACTCTTAATATTTGATTAAGTGGAGTCAACATGGATTTATGAAAGGGAGCTTGTGTTTTTTTATTCTTTCATGGGATGTGGGTGTCGCTGGCAAGGTCAGGATTTGATGCCCATTCCTCATCACCCTTGAAAAGGTTGTGGTTAGCCACCTTCTCAAACTGCTGCAGTCCATCTGGTGCGGTTACTCCCACAGTGCTGTTAGGAAGGGGGTTCCAGGATTTTGATCCAGTGACAGTGAAGGAACAGCAATATAGTTCCAAGCCAGGATGGTGTGCAGCTTGGAGAGGAACTGGCAGGTGGTGGTGGTGTTTCCATGCATCTACTGCACTTATCCTTCTAGGTGGTAGAGATCGCGGGTTTGGAAGGTGCTGTCGAGGGAGCCTTTGACAAATCTGTTAAGAGTTTTTTAAGGCTGTAACTAATAGGTTGGATAAGGGGGAACCAGTGGATGTAATAGAACCATAGAAAGATTACAGCACAGAAGGAGGCCATTCAGCCCATCGTGTCTGTGCCGGCTACAAAAACTAGCTGCCCAATCTAATCCCACCTTCCATCTCCTGGTCTATAGCCTTGCAGGTTACAGCACTTCAGGTGCATGTCCAGGTATCTTTTAAATGAGTTTAGGGTTTCTGCCTGTACTACCATTCCTGGCAGTGAATTCCAGACATCCACCACCCTCTGGGTGAAAAGGTTTTTCCTCATGCCCCCTCTAATCCTTCTACTAATCACTTTAAATCTGTGCCCCCTGATAATTGACCTCTCTGCTAGGGGAAACAGGCCCTTCCTGTCCCCTCTATCTAGGCCCCTCATAATTTTGTACACCTCAATTAAGTCACCCCTCAGCCTTCTCTATTCTAAGGAAAACAACCCTAGCTGATCCAATCTTTCCTCATAGCTGCAACTTTCAACCCTGGTAACAATCTTATAAATTTCCTCTGTACTCTCTCCAGAGCAATTATGTTCTTCCTGTAATGTGATGACCAGAACTGTACGCAATACTCCAGTTGTGGCCCAACTAGCGTTTTATACAGTTCCAGCATTACATCCCTGCTTTTGCATTTTATACCTCGGCCAATAAAGGAAAGCATTCCATATGCATCTTCACCACTCTATCTACCTGTCCTGCCATTTTCAGGGACCTGTGGACATGCACTCCAAGGTCGCTCACTTCTTCTACCCCTCTCAATATCCTCCCGTTTATTGTGTATTCCTTTACTTTGTTTTCCCTCCCCATTACTTCACACTTCTCTGGATTGAATTCCATTTGCCACTTTTCCACCCACTCAACCAAACCATTGATATCATTCTGGAGTCTACAGCTATCAACTACATGGCCAATTTTTGTGTCATCAGCAAATTTCCCAATCATGCTCCCACATTTAAGTCCAAATCATTAATATATACCACAAACAGCAAGGGACCCAACACTGAGCCCTGTGGAATGCCATTGGAAACCACTTTCCATTCACAAAAACATCTATCGACTACTACCCTTTGTTTCCTGTCACTGAGCCAATTTTGGATCTAACCTGCCACATTCCCTTGTATCCCATGGGCTTTCATTTTACTGACCAGTCTGCCATGCAGGATCTTCTCAAATGCCTTACTAAAATCCATGTAGACCACATCTACGGCACTACCCTCATCAATCTTCTTTGTTTCTTCCTCAAAAAACTCAATCAAGTCAGTAATATATGACTTTCCCTTAACAAATCCATGCTGACTATCCCTGATTAATTCGTGCCTTTCTAAGTGGCAGTTTATCCTGTCCCTCAGAATTGATTCTAATAATTTACCCACCACCGATGTCAGACTTACTTGGCCTATCCCTTACACTCTTTTTAAACAATGGTAAAACGTTCACAGACCTTGACTCTCCGGCACCTTGCCTGTATCCAGTGAGGATTGTATGTATTTGGATTTTCAAAAAGAATTTGATAAGGAGCCACACAACAACCCACTATCTAAGTCACATGGGATGCCTATTTCTGTGCTGGTACTTGAAAGAGTGAGTGAGAGTACACTGTCTTCAGGGTTATACTCATTAGATTGACTGGTAATTGCTCGATTGACAGTAGAAAAAGAGGCAGAAGACAAGGGTTAGGATGTAGTTGCGAAGGCGAGAACACCAGGTTGTCACGCATGGTACATGACTGTGAGTGTGTGACTGAAAAGTTAAGTAGAAAGAGACACGCTGCTGTGCCTGGTCTAGAGCCCTGCCATCTCTGATACTGACTCTTCTGTATCTTCTGATGAAGTGGATGGCAAACTCTTCCACAGCTGTCAGTGTTTGTAGAGTGGCAGGATCTCCTCCTCCAGTGTTGGCTGTCTCCCTTCTGTTGTATGCTAACATCTCCTGCAAGAAGAGTGGAAGAGGGTTAATATCTGCCCTGGGCAAGGGTGTTCAACATGTAAGAGACAGTTCATTATCGTGTGCATGATCAGGAGTAAGCACCAACTGTGGTCAAGAGGGAGGATTAGTTGTGAGGGCAGTTGCAGTTTTTTAGGGTATAAGTAAAGGTAAAACTCCCTGCTGACTTACTAAGAGCCTTGGCAAGTGAGAAAGGAAGGAGGATTGACAGTGCTGAAGCAAAGGGTGGATCCTTGATGATCTGTGCAGGATGTATGAGAAATGTGACGGCTGTCTTACTTTGGCCCCACTGGTAAGATCATCAAATTTATTTTGGGACCACAGCCAGGTTCCAGCAAAAATGCTGATGGCATTCATGTGTTTTGCCATATCATTCTATCAATCAGTTCAATTGCTGGACACAACCAAAGAACTAATTTATCTTTTACTATTCGCTGTGGAGGAACTTGATGCCAAGCTCCCACCAAGCTGATTCACCAATTGGCCGTGATACCCATCTAACATCTGTTTCCCATAAAAGCAGTTGCAACTTGAATTGGACAACTAAACCTTCCTACAAGGCAACAGCCGGGCATATCCTGAAAAACTTACTTAATGGAAAATTTGATTTTTTTAAATTAAAAGCTGCATTTTATCACCTTATTTGTTACATGCAACTTTTTGGAGGGAAAACACCTAATAAATCACCTGCATCGGTGACTTTCAGAAGCCATCAGCTCATCTCAAAATCTTTGGCATCAAGTTCCTCCACAGCGAATAGTAAAAGATAAATTAGTTCTTTGGTTGTGTCCATCAATTGAACTGATTGATAGAATGATATGGCACTAATGGAGGCCATTTGGCTCATTGTTCTTCCAAAAGCCAGCACAGGCACAAAGAAAATTACAGCACAGGAAGAGTTTTCCAATATCTTCCACTCCACAGCTTTTTCTTCATAGCCCTGTTAATTTTATCCATTCAAGTATTTATCCAATTCTCTTTTGTAAGTTCTTATTGAATCTACTTTTGATTGGTACATATTGTCAACCTCCAATCCCATTGAGAAACGATGATTTGTCTTGTGAAATGCTGCACACCTGACACAGTTTTTCACCATCACCTTAAAATGCTGATAGTAAGAAATGTTCATCTAATTAATGTAGGCTAGACATGAACTCGCATCCAAGAGCTGGAAAAAAACATTGGGCAAACTGACTGCACCACCCAGCCCCAGAGGCAGCATAGGAATAAATTATTAGGAATAAAACCCAAGCTTTACCAAGATGAAGTGAGTCTGAGCTCATCATGTTCTGACAAAGTAGTTATAAAAAAGACTGATAATCTGTGTTGTATTTAATTAAGGGGAAGGTGTGTGGTGTCCTATAATAAGTGCTTGATTGGTTTAGGCAAAGTAAGTTGATCCCTGTTTGATGTGCACATTTTGCAGCATGAGTCATGGCAAGATAAACAAAGCAGCTTGGGTTTTGCAGCAGCCATTTCGGAGCTTTGTGAACTTTTATCCTTGAAATAGCACACTCTTACTTTTTACCCCTGTTGCTTGTCTTCTCCCTTGTCCTACCCACAATCTGTCCTGATATTATGGTTTAAGACGATAGGAACAGGAGTCGACCATTCATCCCCTCTAGCCTGTTCCTCCATTCAATGAGATCATGGCTGATCTGTATCTTAGCTCCATTGAACTGCCTTGCTTCCATATGCCTCAATAGCCTCATCCAACAAAAATCTATCATTCTCAGTTTTGAAATTTTCAATTGAATCCTAGCCTCAATATCTTTTTGGGGGAGAGAGTTCCAGGTTTCCCCCACTCTTCATGTGAGAAGTGTTTCCTGGCATCACCCCTGAATGGCCTAGCTTTAATTTTGAGTTTATGCTCCTTTGTTCTGGACTCCCTAAACAGTGAAAAAAGCTTCTCTCTATATGTACTATCAAATCCCTTAATAATCTTAAGCACCTTAATTGGATAACTCCTTAATCTCCTATAAAGGAATAAGAAAGAACTTGCATTTATCCAGCACCCTGTATAACCTTAACATCCCAAAGATGCAGGGATTGATTTTTTAACTTGTGGATCAGTCCTAGGGCCTCAATTATTTACTATCTATATCAATGACTTGGAGGAGGGGGCAGAGTGTAATATATCCAAATTTGCTGACAATACAAAAATAGGTGGGAGGGCATGTTGTGTTGAGCAATCTGCAAGGGGATAGTGGTAGATAGAGTGAGTGGGCAAAAACATGGCAGATGGAGTTTAATGTAGGAAAGTGTGAGGTCATGCACTTTGGTAGAAAGAATCAAAAGGCAGACTATTATTTAAATGGAGATAGACTCCAAAGAAGTGCAGCACAGAGGGATCTGGGTGTTCTTGTGCACGAAACACAAAAAGTTAGCATGCAGGTGCAACAAGTAATTAAGAAGGCAAATGGAATTTTGGCCTTTATTGCTAGGGGGGTGGAATTTAAAAATTGGGAAATCCTGTTACAACTGTATAGAGTGTTGGTGAGGCCGCACCTGGAGTACTGTGTACAGTTTTGGTCCCCGTATTTAAGAAAGTATATACTGGCATTGGAGGCAGTTCAAAAGAGATTCACTGGGCTGATTCCTGGGATGAAGGGGTTGACATATCAAGAACGGCCTTTATTCTTTAGAGTTTAGAAGAATGAGGGGTGATCTTATTGAAATGTACAAGATTCTAAGGGGGCTTGACAGGGTAGATGTTGAGAAGATGTTTCCACTAGTGGGGGAATCTTGAACTAGAGGACATAGTTACAGAATAAGGGGACACTCATTTAAAACTGAGATGCGAAGGAATGTCTACTCTCAGAGGGTAGTGTATGTCAGGAATTCTCTACCCCAGAGAGTTGTGGAGGCTAGATCACTGGAAGTATTTAAAGAGGAGGTAGATAGATTTTTGAAATATCAGGGAGTTGAGGGTTGTGAGGAGCTGGCACAAAAGGGTTGAGGACTGAGGCAGATCAGTCATGATCTTATTGAATGGCAGGGCAGGCTTGAAGGGGCCGAATGGCCTACTTCTGCTCCTATTTCTTATGATGTCAGCAGTGGCACTTGCTTCTGAGTCGGAAGGTTGTGGGTTCAAGTCCCACTCTAGAGACTTGAGCATAAAAATCAAGGCTGACATTTCAGTGAAGTACTGTGAGAGTGCTGCATTGTCAGAGATATCACCTTTTGAATGAGATTTTAAACTGAGGCCCTACCTCCCCTCTCAGATGAACATAAAGGATTCCACAGCACTATTTCGAAGAACAGCAGGGGAGTATTCCCAAGTGTCCTGGCCAATATTTATCCCTCAATCAACATCACAAAAACAGATTATTTGGTCATTATTGCAATGCTGTTTGCAGGAACTTGCTGTGCCATGTTTCCTACATTACAACAGTGTTACACTTCAAAAGTACGTCTTTGGCCGTAAAGCACTTTGATACGTTCAGTGGTTGTGAATGGCGCATTATAAATGCAAGTTTTTCTTTTCAAAGCACTTTACATTCAATTAAGTATTTTGAAGTGCAGTTACGATTGTAATGGAGGCAAACTGAGCAGCTAATCTGTACACAGCAAGCTCCCACAAAGAGCAGTGAAATAAATGACCAGTTAAAATTTGTTTTTGCTGGTGTTAATACACAGATAAATCTTGGCCAGAATACCAGGAGCGATCCTCTTTGAAGAGTAGCATGGGATCTTTTACATTCACCCGAAGGGGCAGACGGGGCCTCAGTTTAATGTCTCATCTGAAAGACAGCATCTCTGACAGTGCAGCACTCCCTCAGTACTGCACTCAAATGTCAGCATAGATTATGTGCTCAAGTCCCTGGCGTGGGAACACAGAGCTTTCTGGCTCAAATAAAAGCATACTACCACTAAGCCAAGGCTGACCTCTGAAGCACAGCATTCATTAGGGTGACTCTATCTGTTTTTAACAGCCTAGCTCCGTTTCAGGTGGGTCATCGTTGATGTTGAGACATGGGCAATAAAGGTATGGTTTTTAATTTCTGCATTTTACAGAACGGACCTGCAGAAGTGATGGGGCCTGTGTCCCGCTCCAAATTTGGATTGTTGAAAAGCTGGCAATACTAGTTTTATTTTCCAAGAACTTAGATCATTTCTACAGTGTCCTCCGTTGTTTTTGAATGTAGAAAAGCTTTGAGAATTAGTATGGGATTAATAGAACCAAGTTGCAACCAAGTATAAGGGACTAGATTAGGATATGAAAAAAAGTAAACCTGATCTTGAATTCTTAGTAAATGGACTGAAAGAAAGATACTTAAGTCTCACAAGAACTATTTTTATGAGCATCCCAACTTTTTAAAGGATAAAAGAGACAACGTTCTTTTGTTCTCCATTTGTAATAAAGTAAGTTAGATTAGAACAGGAGAATCTAATAGATATCAGAAAAAGCATGTTCAAGTAAACAGCATTATCTTAGAAACATAGAAAATAGGAGGAGTAGGCCATTCGGCCCTTCTAGCCTGCTCCGCCATCCATTATGATCATGGCTGATCATCCAACTCAGTAACCTGTTCCCACTTTCCCCCCATATCCTTTGATCCCTTTCGCCCCAAGAGCTATATCTAACTCCTTCTTCAAAACATACAATGTTTTGGCCTGAACTCCTTTCTGTGGTAGCGAATTCAACAGCCTCACCACTCCCTGGGTGAAGAAATTTCTCCTCATCTCAGTCCTGAAAGGTCTACCCCGTCTCCTTAGACTATGACCCCTGGATCTGGACTCCCCCACCATCGGGGACATCCTTCCTGCATCTACCCTGTCAAGTCCTGTTAGAATTTTATAGGTTTCTATGAGATCCCTCCTCACTCTTCTGAAGATTAGATTAGAACATAGATTAGATTAGATTAGAGATACAGCACTGAAACAGGCCCTTCGGCCCACCGAGTCTGTGCCGAACATCAACCACCCATTTATACTAATCCTACACTAATCCCATATTCCTACCAAACATCCCCACCTGTCCCTATATTTCCCTACCACCTACCTATACTAGTGACAATTTATAATGGCCAATTTACCTATCAACCTGCAAGTCTTTTTGGCTTGTGGGAGGAAACCGGAGCACCCGGAGAAAACCCACGCAGACACAGGGAGAACTTGCAAACTCCACACAGGCAGTACCCGGAATCGAACCCGGGTCCCTGGAGCTGTGAGGCTGCGGTGCTAACCACTGTGAACTCCAGCAAATATAATCCTAAGTGACTCAATCTCTCCTCATACGTCAGTCCCGCCATCCCAGGAATCAGTCTGGTAAACCTTTGCTGCACTCCCTCTATAGCAAGAACATCCTTCCTCAGATAAGGAGACCAAAACTGCACACAATATTCCAGGTGTGGCCTCACCAAGGCCCTGTATAATTGCAGCAAGAAATCCCTGCTCCTGTACTCGAATCCTCTTGCTATGAAGGCCAACATACCATTTGCCTTTTTTACCTCCTGTTGCACCTGCATGCTTACCTTCAGCGACTGGTGTATGAGAACACCCAAGTCTTGTTGCATATTCCCCTCTCTCAGTTTATAGCCATTCAGATAATAATCTGCCTACCTATTTTTGCTACAAAAGTGGATAACCTCACATTTATCCACATTATACTGCATCTGCCATGCATTTGCCCACTCACTTAACTTGTCCAAATCACCCTGAAGCCTCTCTGCATCCTCCTCACAACTCACCTCCCACCCAGTTTTGTGTCATCTGCAAATTTGGAGATATTACATTTAGTTCCCTCATCTAAATCATTAATATATATTGTGAATATTAATATTATATAAAATCTTGCAAGGAAAGCCATTCTTTTGCCTTCAAAAGTGCCTAGCACTCCATCCCTTTTGATAACATGCCAAAGACTCATCTTCATTGGGAAGTTTCAGCATTAAAGAGGCTTCTGCTTTCAAAGGCTAGTTCTCATGATCTCTTCTCGTGTCTCCTGCAGGTTCTGATGTTGAGGTGCAAAGACTGATTCCTGTACCATCACCGGGCCAAGCACTGGGAAACCTCAGAGCAAGTACCATTACACCTTATAAGCGTACCTTCACCAGCTCAGATATAGTCAGCTCGGTAGGTCCAGTTGCGCGCATAGATAGGGTGGCACCAGATGACGAGCACGTCCCGACTGTATAGGAGGAGGTGACAGAAGCAGAGGCAGCTATGGGCACTTCCCCTTGGAGGATGGATGACAGACACAATCTTGCTCAGGTGGGTACTAATGCAGGGCCTCGAAAGTCAGAAGAGAGGAGGCTCTCCTTAGACCAGCAGCAACATATGTGTACCCATATGTCAGAGGTCCCTGAGGCAGTGCAGGGTCATGGGCTGAGAATTGAGGAGTCCATTCAGCTCATGTGCGTCACCATGGCTCAGGGCTTTGAGCTCCTCTACTGAGAAAGTGGCAACCTCATGGAGAGCCATATGCACAGACACGGTGTGCATGCGGAACTACGTACTGATGTTCTAGAATGCCTGCCGCACTATGTAGTCTTGACCAGTCAGTGGCACTGATGGCGCAGAGATGTTTGGAGAGGATGCCAGTTGTGCCCCGACTGGTGGTCCCCTCCAGGCAGCTGGGATGAGGCAGTGACCGAAGAGGATGAGGATGCAACCCCTCATGATGCGCCATCATCATCACCTCTTCTACTGAGAGACCATCTGTGCAGCAGGGCCCAGAGATGGAGGCTGTCCCTGCAATGATGCTGGCACAACAGTCCCTGAGGGTGCCCTCACTGACACCTCTTTGATGAGGGCAACCGCCATGTGCATCTCAGCTGCAAGTTGAGACATGCAAGCAGGCTGCTTCCACCTCATCCAAGGCCACAAAGGGAGCACTGCAGAGAAGAGCACAGGTCACCGCTTTGGGCAGGGCACTGACTGGGTCACTGGAGGAGTTTCTTTCACCTATAACTGTGCACTGTTTGTCTTTTTGAGCACCATGTAAATATTGACGCATGAAGCCAGATGTGTAAGCTTCATTTTATTAATGGTGGGACAAGAAAAGAAGTGGTGAAGGGTCTGTGAATAGTGACAGTGAAACCTCTATGCAGATGTGCATCTTTCATTCGCGGTAAGAGTTGATCTGTTCCAGTCTTTGTCTTCAATGCAAGTGTTCTCACAGGTTCAAAGTGAGTTCCAAACCATGCCGTTGCTCTTCCTGGAGGCTGAATATGCAGAGGTCTGTCCTGAGGGTCTGGCATTGGACTCTCCTTACCAGAGGAAATAAGATCATGGAACCTCTTGCTGCACTGGATCCAGTTTCTCCAGACCATACTCCGCCATGTTGATTCAGTCCTGCTTGGTTTGGGAGGGTGACCTTCTTCTGCCACCCTCCAGAAAGAGAACCTCCCTCCTCTCCCTCTGTGCCTTAAGGTTGGGTTGGCATCATTCAATCTACAAAAGATGATGGACACGCAGCAAACAATCCATTTAGGTGGGGTGTCTTCTCTTGGTGCACCTTTGCTCGCTGTAAAGGCCAATCCTTGAGAGGCAGGTTCTGCCACAAGTGCTGCATGTGAAACTGCTGAGTGACACTGTGAGTTGTTGTTTTTGACCTGTTGCCAAACTGCTGTAGCAACTAATTATCGTGGTAGTGCACACAAGTCCATAGGATGTGTCACCATTTCCCTTTTTTGCCAGATAGTGACTCCCAGGTGCAATAGTCGAAATTTATGTCTTTGTGTCACGCTTGCAAGCATCCTTGAAGCAGAGCTTTGGGCGCCCCACTGGTCATCTGGCCCCAGTTACCTCATCATACAGATGCTCCTTGGGTATGTGACCATTTTCCATCCTTTGGACGTATTCGATCCACTGAAGTCGCCTCTGTTTGATTAGTGCCAACACACTTGGGAGCTTTGCCTTTGAGAGGACTGCTGCATTTGTGATTTTATCCTGCCAGGACATACCCATTATGTGCTGCAGACAGCAAAGATGGAAATATTGAGCTTCTTTTCCTGGTAGCTGCAATTCACCCATGTTTCACAGCCTTACAGCAAAGTGCTGAGAGCACAGACCTTATAATCCATCAGCTTGGTCCTCAGGGTCAGCTTGGTGTTATAATGCACTTTTCGCAAGTCAGACAAAGGTGCTAGCTACTTTCCATATACGTGTATAAAGTTCTGCAGCAAGGGACAGATTGTCTGTCACCGTGGACCCAAGGTAGCAGAATTTGGTAACCACTTCCAGTGGGTTATTATTTAGTGTGATCAGGGGTGGAGATGCAACACTTTGTCCCGTGACCACAATTCCGCTGGTGCTTGTAGTCAAGGAGAACAAGTTAAAGGCATGGGAGAGACAGTCCATGAGTCTTGGTAGCTGTGTTTCCGTGTGAGCAACTTTCGCAGCATCATCAGCGTAGAGGAGTTCTCTAAACAGGACTGACTGGCTGTCCACCGACGTTCCTCAGTCTCATCCGCTCCTTCCATGACAATATGCACTGCACGGTACAGTTTAATGGCACATTTACGACAGTTTTGGAGTGAAAAATGGAGAGAAACAGGGTTGTGCCCCAGCTTCCACTCTGTTTGGCATCTTCTTCCCCATGCTTCTGACCTTCGCCTTTCCTGCAGATATGGAAGGAGTCTACTTGTACACTAGGTCAGATGGAAAGCTCTACAATCTAGCAAGGCTGAAAGCGAAGACAAAAGCACACTATGTCCTGATCAGAGATGACTGCCTTAAGGAGGATCTCCGGATCAATGTTGGCAAAGCGAGGGGCAGCCTTGGCCCAGGCTCCAGCCCTCTGCTTTTCTTGCTCCGTGAGTTATTCTTTTCTTTTTTCTTTTGGGCCTCCTTATCTCGAGAGACAATGGATACGCGCCTGGAGGTGGTCAGTGGTTTGTGAAGCAGCGCCTGGAGTGGCTATAAAGGCCAATTCTGGAGTGACAGGCTCTTCCACAGGTGCTGCAGAGAAATTTGTTTGTTGGGGCTGTTGCACAGTTGGCTCTCCCCTTGCGCCTCTGTCTTTTTTCCTGCCAACTACTAAGTCTCTTCGACTCGCCACAATTTAGCCCTGTCTTTATGGCTGCCCGCCAGCTCTGGCGAATGCTGGCAACTGACTCCCACGACTTGTGATCAATGTCACACGATTTCATGTCGCGTTTGCAGACGTCTTTATAACGGAGACATGGACGGCCGGTGGGTCTGATACCAGTGGCGAGCTCGCTGTACAATGTGTCTTTGGGGATCCTGCCATCTTCCATGCGGCTCACATGGCCAAGCCATCTCAAGCGCCGCTGACTCAGTAGTGTGTATAAGCTGGGGGTGTTGGCCGCTTCAAGGACTTCTGTGTTGGAGATATAGTCCTGCCACCTGATGCCAAGTATTCTCCGAAGGCAGCGAAGATGGAATGAATTGAGACGTTGCTCTTGGCTGGCATACGTTGTCCAGGCCTCGCTGCCGTAGAGCAAGGTACTGAGGACACAGGCCTGATACACTCGGACTTTTGTGTTCCGTGTCAGTGCGCCATTTTCCCACACTCTCTTGGCCAGTCTGGACATAGCAGTGGAAGCCTTACCCATGCGCTTGTTGATTTCTGCATCTAGAGACAGGTTACTGGTGATAGTTGAGCCTAGGTAGGTGAACTCTTGAACCACTTCCAGAGCGTGGTCGCCAATATTGATGGATGGAGCATTTCTGACATCCTGCCCCATGATGTTCGTTTTCTTGAGGCTGATGGTTAGGCCAAATTCATTGCAGGCAGACGCAAACCTGTCGATGAGACTCTGCAGGCATTCTTCAGTGTGAGATGTTAAAGCAGCATCGTCAGCAAAGAGGAGTTCTCTGATGAGGACTTTCCGTACTTTGGACTTCGCTCTTAGACGGGCAAGGTTGAACAACCTGCCCCCTGATCTTGTGTGGAGGAAAATTCCTTCTTCAGAGGATTTGAACGCATGTGAAAGCAGCAGGGAGAAGAAAATCCCAAAAAGTGTGGGTGCGAGAACACAGCCCTGTTTCACACCACTCAGGATAGGAAAGGGCTCTGATGAGGAGCCACCATGTTGAATTGTGCCTTTCATATTGTCATGGAATGAGGTGATGATACTTAGTAGCTTTGGTGGACATCCGATCTTTTCTAGTAGTCTGAAGAGACCACGTCTGCTGACGAGGTCAAAGGCTTTGGTGAGATCAATGAAAGCAATGTAGAGGGGCATCTGTTGTTCACGGCATTTCTCCTGTATCTGACGAAGGGAGAACAGCATGTCAATAGTCGATCTCTCTGCACGAAAGCCACACTGTGCCTCAGGGTAGACGCGCTCGGCCAGCTTCTGGAGCCTGTTCAGAGCGACTCGAGCAAAGACTTTCCCCACTATGCTGAGCAGGGAGATTCCACGGTAGTTGTTGCAGTCACCGCGGTCACCTTTGTTTTTATAGAGGGTGATGATGTTGGCATCGCGCATGTCCTGGGGTACTGCTCCCTCGTCCCAGCACAGGCATAGCAGTTCATGTAGTGCTGAGAGTATAGCAGGCTTGGCACTCTTGATTATTTCAGGGGTAATGCTGTCCTTCCCAGGGGCTTTTCCGCTGGCTAGGGAATCAATGGCATCACTGAGTTCCGATTTGGTTGGCTGTAAGTCCAGCTCATCCATGACTGGTAGAGGCTGGGCTGCATTGAGGGCAGTCTCAGTGACAGCATTCTCCCTGGAGTACAGTTCTAGGTAGTGCTCAACCCAGCGGTCCATCTGTTTGCGTTGGTCAGTGATTATGTCCTCCGATTTAGATTTGAGGGGGGTGATCTTCTTGATGGTTGGCCCAAGAGCTCTCTTCATGCCATCATACATTCCTCTGATGTTTCCGGTGTCTGAGGCCAGCTGAATATGACTGCATAGGTGTTGCCAGTAGTCGTTTGCGCAACGCCTAGCTGTTCTTTGTGCAGTACTTCTGGCTGCTTTAAGTGCTGCGGATGTTAAATCGCTGGGGGCTTTCTTGTAGTTCAAAAGTGCAATGCGCTTAGCGGCTATGACAGGTTCCAGCTCTTCATTATGAGATTGAAACCAGTCTGCATTTCTCTTCGCACTTTTGCCGTAGGTGGTCAAAGCTGACTCATAGATGGCATCTCTGATGTGGGCCCACTTGGTCTCAGCATCCCCTGTGGGAGTGTTTTGAAGGGCTGTTACAAGTGAATTTAGAAATTTTTGTAACAGCTGTGGGTGAGAAATTCTGCTCGTGTTGATGCGCGGGTGGCCCTTCTGCTTGGAATGATGCAACTTCTTTGGTCTGAGTCTAACCTTGCTGCACACCAGGGAGTGGTCGGTGTCGCAGTCCGCACTGTGGAAGCTGCGTGTGATTTGAACACTGTTTAAGGCGGCTCGCCTTGTGACAATGAGGTCTAGCTGGTGCCAACGACGTGATCTTGGGTGCCTCCATGAAACCTGGTGACAGGGTTTAGTGTGGAAGAACGAGTTGGTGATGCAGAGGTTATGATAGGTACACAACTCAAGCAGTCTCTGCCCGTTCTCATTCATCCTTCCAACGCCATAGCACCCAAGGCAGGAGGGCCATGAGTCATGGTCGGCCCCAACCCTGGCATTAAAGTCCCCCAGCAGGAATAGGTGTTCGGTGTTGGGGATGCTGCTAATGATGTTATGGAGTTGTTCATAGAACTGGTCTTTAGCTTCAGGTGCGGAGCAGAGTGTTGGAGCATAGATGCTGAGTAGGTGTACTGGACCAGAGGTGGTGAGCAGTCGGATGGACAGTATGCGTTCCGAGCCATTTGAGGGAGGCTCTATCATGCTGAGCAAGGAGTTTCTGATGGCGAAGCCCACTCCATGCTGTCTTGGTTCTTCAGGATCCCTGCCCTGCCAGAAGAAGGTGTAGTCTTGCTCTGCTAGAGAGCCACTCGCGGGGAGGCGAGTCTCCTGAAGTGCTGCAATGTCCACATTGAATCTACTGAGCTCGTTGTAGTCAAGGAGAACAAGTTAAAGGCATGGGAGAGACAGTCCATGAGTCTTGGTAGCTGTGTTTCCGTGTGAGCAACTTTCGCAGCATCATCAGCGTAGAGGAGTTCTCTAAACAGGACTGACTGGCTGTCCACCGACGTTCCTCAGTCTCATCCGCTCCTTCCATGACAATATGCACTGCACGGTACAGTTTAATGGCACCATTTACGACAGTTTTGGAGTGAAAAATGGAGAGAAACAGGGTTGTGCCCCAGCTTCCACTCTGTTTGGCATCTTCTTCCCCATGCTTCTGACCTTCGCCTTTCCTGCAGATATGGAAGGAGTCTACTTGTACACTAGGTCAGATGGAAAGCTCTACAATCTAGCAAGGCTGAAAGCAAAGACAAAAGCACACTATGTCCTGATCAGAGATGACTGCCTTAAGGAGGATCTCCGGATCAATGTTGGCAAAGCGAGGGGCAGCCTTGGCCCAGGCTCCAGCCCTCTGCTTTTCTTGCTCCGTGAGTTATACAGCAAGTAAATCACTAAAACGACAGCCACAGTAATGGCTGCCACGGTCAGTTTAAATCGGGTCTGCACTTATTCAGCTCCACCTCCATTCCTGCCCCCACAGCTGCTAATTGGCTGCCCAACCCACCTTCCAGTCAATTAACAGAGCGCCTCCATGAAAATTGGGGGCCGTGGGCGGTGACTGCTCCCCCACCCCCCCCCCCATCCCCCGGGAACAGGATCAGGACGCCCCTTTCCCAAACCCGGAAGGAAAATCAGGATATACCAAAGCACTTAACAGCCAGTTAAGTACTTTTGAAATATAGTCACTGTTGTAATGTAGTGATGTTAACCAATTTTCCAGTTTCGTAACGATTTAGACTGCATCAACTTTTAGCATTGGCAGAAAGCATCTTTACCAAGAAACCTTCACATACAGTCATTGTGGGAATCATGGGCTCTCTGCCATCAATTGAAATATCTTGCAAAAGCTCGCCTATCATTAAAGCACAACTTAAGTTTGAGATAAAGGAACAAGACTAAAATTAAAATGAATAAACACTACCCTTTTCATTAAGAGGTTCCTGGTGTCAAGTCTAATTCATTCAAATCATTTTATTTTGGTTCAAAATGGTAATCTGTTTTACATGTTTCATACTGACTTTGCCAGTCCCAATCCTAACACTTTCTCCACATTGACAGTTCCATTAACCATGATGGAGCAAAATACTCTGTCAATGAGTAACACAGGGTAAGACAGGTTGCTCTGTGTGTCTTAGGATCAGTTTCCCATTTTGCAATGCACAGTTTCTGGAGTTCATTTGGTTTATCAGCTTCTTAATGTAGTCTTTCAACGTCAACATTCAGTCTAATGTAACTCTAAGGTGTGAGAATCGTACCTCTCCATGTTATCTAGAGTTTTTGCTTGTTCTGACAGTGTTTCAAGTGGAATATGTCTCATGCCTTGCAAGTTTTTGGATTCAGGGAATATGCACAATAGGACTTCCATAATAGGCTTGATTTTTAGGGATTGGAGGCGGGTGACAGCTAAAATAGCCCTGCCAACTGACTGGCATGCCAATTCCCAAGTACCATCCTGCCCCCGGGCCATTTTTGTGGATGTAAGATTGGGGGGGGGTGGAAAGAGGGGTGGCAGGGCAACCCGCCCACATGTGGCAGGTAACCAACATGGCTTGTTAAGGGCCAATTAAGACCAATTACAGGAAGCCGAATGGGGTTTTCCCAGTTGGCCTTCAAATATAGGGCAGTTTAGGTGCCTGGAGTCGCCCCCGCCCCCCTCCCCGGCAGCAGACTGGAGTGCCAGCATTCCAGGCTGGTCTTGAGGCCCTCCCTGCTTGCCTGGGTGCTGCAGCAGCCGCAGGCCACCCAGTAAAGGGGATCCCCACCCAAAGTGGTGGCCTGGCTACAAAACCCATTTTTTAGTTTGAACTTTTAAGTTGTTGAAGCACCCTCTCTCTTACTTACCTGCCATCACAGCCTGCTGCTCCTTTCAAGTTGGAAGGCATCTGATTGACCCTCCAGCTTCGAGAGCCCCTGCCTGCCCTCTGATCATTCATTGGCCGCCCTGGTGACTGTTTCCCACGCAAAGCAGGTTTCTGACCTCCATTTTAGCATGATGGTGGGGTTCAGAAGCCCACAGGGAAAATCTTGCCCAGGGTGTTAGTTGGGGTGCTTTAACAGTCCTAAAATCTTTCTGATTGGCGACACAGAGATCATCTGCAAAGATGAATCTTCGCTGCCAAAGAAATTCATTCCATTCGTTCCATTGACATGGCCACCAACTTTTCTGACCAATCACCTCAACAAAAAACATGGTTCCTTAAGAACCACTCCCACCAGGCATTAACCTTGAACCAAACCCTAAATCCAGCGAGAGCTGGGGTAACATAAACTGTTGACAGTCTGACCCAGTGAAAGTTGAGAATTGATGTGAGATGGGCAAACACTTGCATGCTACTTGATGCAATTTAGCTATAGAGATTGGATAGGTTGGGGTTGTTTTCTTTAAAAGAGGTGGCTGAGTGGGGATTTAATTGAACATATGATCGTATGAATTAGGGGTAGGAGTAGGCCACTCAGCCCTTCAAGCCTGCTCCGCCATTCAATAAGTTCATGGCTGAACTGATTACTCCAAATTTCCACCACCCCTGATAACCTTCCACCCCCTTGCTTATAATTGAGGTGTACAAAATGATGAGGGGCCTAAATATTGTTGCAACCGAGGCTGGTGGAGTGGCACTGTCTTTCTCTAGTTCCACTTCACCATGAGTCACAACATATATTTAAATGTTTTACCCAGTTACTGATTATATACTTTATCTATTTTAGTTTCAGAATAAAATTCACCAACCAGGTTTCTTTAATAAACAACAAAATTATTAATTTATTAAAAACAAGACTTATTCAATAAAGATGCAAGGCTTATTAGCACACAGATTGAAATATGAAAGTTCACTTCTAAAATAACCCCAACACACATGCACACACACCAGTTAAGGAAGACATAAAGAAGTTTTCTCTGCAGAGATCCCTTTACAAAACAAAAACAAAAAAAAATACTTTGGCCAAATACTTGTTAATTCATGAAGAAAAAAAGGATAAGATAGGGAATGTCCTTTGGATTGGCATCCCGATACATGTAGACAGCTGTCACTGGGATCTTTTTGGAGCAGTTCTCTTCAGGGGACATTGAGAATTAGTTGGGCAGGCTTTTCAGGAGAAACGTGGCATCAGTTTCTCTATTTCCCACACTGGATTCTCAGGGTTTCTCACAGAGGCGGAAAAAGGATAAGCCGATGGCCTCTCTCTTAGCAGGCTTACCTCCAAATGACGCAAAACAATATTCAAAATGAAACCAACACTTGACTACCATAAATCTTGACATGTCACCTCTCTGTAAACAACTCTCCTAGTTGTCCAGGCTTCTGCGATTGACTTAGCTTAAGACATATGACTTCCAGTAAGGGTTTGTTTTTAAACAAAGTCTCAAGTCCTTCCAGTGACCTTTTTTCCCTAAAAAACAAAGTCCAACATCTATGGAATCTCGTCAGTCTTTTAAATGAATCAATTTCCACAATTTTTAAACATGAATTATAGAAGCAATTTCATAACAATATACTGGAACAGAGACGTCAACAACTGGGGGGGGGGGGGGGGGACATTGATTTGAAGTAATTGGCAGAAGGAGTAGAGGGCTATTGTGGAGAAATTTGTTGATCCAGTGGGTGGTGAGGTCTGGAACTCTGCCTGAAAGGGTAGGGGTTGAGGGAGAAACCCTCACGGCTCCTAAAAAATACATTTGGACATGCACTTTAAGTGCTGTAAATACAAGGCTATGGACCAAGAGCAGAAAAGTGAGTTCAGGCTGAATTGCTCATCTTCTAATTGCACCGTCACGATGGGCTGAATGGCCACTTTCTATACAGTAAATTCTCTAACTTTCTATATGAAGTGCCCTCTGTCAAGCACCGCCAGATCAGGAATGGTGGTTATGGAGACAAGCTATGACGTAAACCTATCTTAACATCGAGGTACGTTATTTTTGATCGGCTGGTTTATACACTACAAGATCCCCTTTAAGCGGGTGAGGAAAACCGCCGTCTGACCTGGAAGAACTAATGGATTCATCAGCACGGTCTCACTATTAATCTTACATATAGTTATAACAAGCTATGGTTCATCACGGCCGCAGCTGGAGACCCCTCGCATGTTATTAATGATAGATACTCATCATAACTTGCACATTTGCCTCAGAATGCAGCAGCCGATTCTCCTTTCCCAAGATGGCGTCCTCTTCGCCCTCATTCCGAAGCTTTCATTGGTGGCCCGTCAGTCAGGACGATTTCCGTTACACCCAATGACAAGACGGCGTCTCCCATTCCTTCATTCTCATTGGTCATCTTTCGGTCAGGCCGGTCCCCGCAGCATCCAGTGACAAGAAGGCCTCCTTCACTCGCTCATTCTTATTGGTCGTCCCCTCGGCAGGGCCGGTTGCCGCGGCAACCGCTGACAAACAGACAAGATGGCGCTACCGGGTTGAAGTGAGGGGGTTTTCCTTGAGCTGGCTTACGAGTGGGAGAGAGAGAACGCACCTGGGGAGCCTCTAACCATTCGCGCTCTGCAAACTGCGTACGGGGCATCACTTATAAATTCTTCATGGGGTTTGGAGAGACAGGCATTACTGTGTGGATGTAATATGTCCACCACAGACTCGGCGTGGAGCATCGTGCAAAAGTTCAAATCTTTTACTAATGGTTAAATAGCTAATTACATTCTTGTTACAACTTTTTAATAGCAAATTGTAACATTATCACGATTGTTAAAATAATGCAATGTTTGCAGTGTTTTCAGATAGGATAGAGAAGGGGATACAAAAGAAAGGGGGTCTCCTTATTGGCTAAAGAAACAATTACCGTTGCAAGGAGCTAGAAGGAGCATCAAAGGAGGCCATATGGGTTGACTAGAGGAACAAAAAAAGGCAATCAACTGCTGGGAGTATAGACCCCCAGAATAGTCAGAGGGAGATTGAAGAGCAAATATGTTGACAAATTGCTGGGAAGTGCAGAAACAATAGGGCAGTAATAGTAGATGTTTCAACTACCTTGATGTTAACTGGAATAAATTCAATGTAAAAGGTAAAGAGTGTGCAGAATTTTTTAATGCATTTAGGGGAGCTTATTTGGCCAGTACATAGCAAGCCCAACAAGAGATTGGACAGTAATAAGAACAAGAAAGTGCTGGAAATACTCAGCAGGTCAGGCAGCATCTGTTCTGATGAAAGGTCACAGATCTGAAACGTTAACTCTGCTTCTCTCTCCACAGATGCTGCCTGACCGGCTGAGTGTTTCCAGCACTTTCTGTTTTTATGTTATGTCTGACTAGTTTGATTGTTCTTTTTAGGGAGGTAACAAGGATGGTCATTGAGCGTTGTGCATTTGATATAGTCTACAGGGATTTTAGCAAGGTCCCACATGGCAGACTGGTCAGAAAACTAAAAGCTCAAAGGATCCAAGGGAAAGCGGCAAGTTGGATCCAAAATTGGCTCAGTGGCAGGAAGCAAAAATTTATGGTCGGCATATGTTTTTGTGAATGGAAGGCTGTTTCCAACGGGGTTCCGCAGGGCTCAGTACTGTTTGTGATATATATCAATGATTTAAACTTAAATGGAGGGGACATGATTAAGAATTTTGCAGATGATACAAAGGTTGGATGTCTGGTTGATAGTGTAGACTGTAGGAAGATATCAATGGACTGGTCAGGTGAGCAGAAAAGTGGCAAATGGAATTCTGGAGAAGTGTGAGGTAATGTATTTGGGCAAACAAGGCATGGGGATACATAATAAATGGTAGGATACTGAAAAGTGTAGAGGAACTGAGGGACCTTGAGTACATGTTCACAGATCCCTGAAGGTAGCAGGACAGGTAGATAAAGTGGTTAAGAAGACATACAAGATACCTTCCTTTATTAACCGAGACATAGAGTATAAGAGCAGGGAGGTTATGCTAGAACTAAAACACTAGTTAGGTTGCAGCTAGAGTACTGCGTACAGTTCCGGTCACCGCATTACAGGAAGGATGTGATTGCGTTAGAGAGGGTACAGAGTAGATTTACAAGGATGTTGCCATGAATTAAGAAATCTAGCTATGAGAAAAGATTGGATAGGCTGGGGTTGTTTTCTTTGGACTAAATGGAGTCATTAGCAGAGAGATCAATAATCAGGGGGCATAGATTTAAAGTAATTGGTAGGAGGATTAGAGGGGATTTGAGAAGAAGCAATTTCACCCAGAGTGGGGTGGGGGTCTGGAACTCACTGCTTGAAAAGCTGGTGGAGGCAGAAACCCTCATCGCACTTCAAAAATACTTGGTTATGCTGTTGAGGTACTGTAACCTACAGGGCTATGGACTAAGAGTTGGAAAGTAAGATTACGTTGGATAGGTCTTTTTTGGCTGACACAGACACAATGAGCTGAATGACCTCCTTCTGTGTTGTAAATGTTTTATGCATGCTTTCTTTCAATAACTATTTCCGGTGCATACTTTTTCTTACATTTTATTTTACATTCACAGGATTTGGGTGTTGCTGGAAAGGCCAGAATTTATTGCCCAGCCATAATTGCCCTTGAGAAGGTGGTGGTGAGACGCCTTCTTAAACCGCCGCAGTCCATTTGGAGAAGATATTCCCACAGTGCTGTTAGGTAGGGAGTTCCAGAATTTTGATCCAGCAATAATGAATGAATGGCAACATATTTCTAATTCAGGATGAGTGTGTGTGATTTGAAGGGGGACTTTCAGGTGGTGGGCGTTCCCATGCTTCTGCAACCCTTGCCCTTCTAGGTGCTAAAGGTCGTGGGTTTGGAAGGTGCTGTCGAAGGAGCCTTGTTGAGTTGTTGCAGTGCATCTTGTAGATGGTACACTGTGCACCAGTGGTGGAGGGAATGAATGTTTAAGGTGATGGATGAGATGTCGAGCTTCTTGAGTGTTGTTGGAACTGGACTCATCCAGGCAAGTGGAGAGTATTCCATCACACTCCTGACTTGTGCTTTGTAGATGGTGGACAGGTTTTAGGGAGTCAGGAGGTGAGTTACTCGCCACAGAATTCCCATGCCTCTAACCTGCTGTTGTAGGCTATATGCGACTTAATAATAGGCTATATATAATAGTTAAAGTATTTTAATATAAAAGCAAAATACTGCAGATGCTGGAAATCTGAAATAAAAACAAGAAATGCTGGAAATACTCAGCAGGTCTGGCAGCATCTGTGGAGAGAGAAGCAGAGTTAACGTTTCAGGTCAGTGACCCTTCTTCAGAACTAGCAAATAATAGGAATGTAAAGATATTTTAATAACTAGCTGATCTCTCTGGCTTTGCACATGTGAGTCAAGACCTGATAAAATGTGATTGAAGGCTGGGGGATAATTAGACCATGACATCTTGATGTAATTCAGTCTGTCCTTTAAAATCAAACATTCTGTCCTCAATTTTATATTTTCATCATAAATTCAGGGGTGAAAGGCTACAAAAAGGAGAAAGGAGCGGAGTGAAGATAAGGAGAGTGGGAAGGGGGTGCAGGAGAGAGGAGGGATGTCGGGTGAAGAAGGGGTATGTGTGAGGTGAAGGAGGGTGATGAGAGGAGGAAGGCAGAGAGGAAGATGGGAAGAGGAATGGAAAGGCAGAAGAGGGGATAGAGAGGTTGATGGAGAGGGTGGGGTGGGGTGGGAGGGGGGTGTCTGTGTTCACTGATAAACCTTCAATGAGTTTATTTCATTCAGTCCATAATCATATTATTGAACTCTGAAGCTATTTGAAACCAGGGGAAGATGTCTAAACAGATGTTTGAGGTCTTATGCGGAGTGCACTTTATTATTTTCAGTATTCAGTCCCGCTATGTGGGTGTTGCTGGCAAGGCCGGCATTTATTGCCTATCCCATTGCCATTGAAGAGTGGCAGTGAGCCTTCTTGTTGAACTTGTGCAGCCTATAAGGTTCAGGTGCTTCTACAATGCTGTTAGTTAGGAAGTCCACTGCCAGAAACGGTGGTGGAGACAGAAACCCTCAATTCTTTTAAAAGGTACCTGGACTTGCACCTGAAGTGCTGAAACCGGCAAGGCTATGGACCAGGTGCTGGAAGGTGGGATTAGATTGGGCGTCTAGTTTTTTTCGGCCAGCACAGACATGACCGGCTGAACGGCCTCCTTCTGTGCAGTAATCTTTCTATGGTTCAGGGATTCTAACCCAGCGACGGTAAAGTGCAATTAGGTGGGTAATAAATGCGGCCTTTCCTGTGTCATAGAAACATAGAAAATAGGAACAGGAGTAGGCCATTCGGCCCTTTGAGCCTGCTCCGCCATTCATTATGATCATGGCTGATCATCCAACTCCGTAACCTGTTCCCACTTTCCCCCCATATCCTTTGATCCCTTTCGTCCCAAGAGCTATATTTAGCTCCTTTTTGAAAACATACAATGTTTTGGCCTCAACTGCTTTCTGTGGTAGTGAATTCCACAGGCTCACCACTCCCTGGGTGAAGTAATTTCTCCTCATCTCAGTCCTGAATGGTTTACCCCGTATCCTTAGACTATGACCCCTGGTTCTGGACTCCCCCACCATCGGGAACATCCTTCCTGCATCTACCCTGTCAAGTCCTGTTAGAATTTTATAGGTTTCTATGAGATCTCTCCTCACTCTTCTGAATTCCAGCGAATATGATCCTAACTGACTCAATCTCTCCTCATATGTCAGTCCCACCATCCCAGGAATCAGTCTGTAAACCATCGCTGCACTCCCTCTATAGCAAGAACATCCTTCCTCAGATAAGGAGACCAAAACTGCACACAATATTCCAGGTGTGGCCTCACCAAGGCCCTGTATAATTGCAGCAAGACATCCCTGCTCCTGTACTCGAATCCTCTTGCTATGAAGGCCAACATACCATTTGCCTTTTTTACCGCCTTTTACACCTGCATGCTTACCTTCAAATATTTGTTTTAAAAAGCAAGCATCACTGAAAGTCTCAGCACATAAACACTCACTCAGCAGACCAGGAAAGTTTTATTTAGGAATCTCCACAGCATGAGGAGATATTTCTTTTATTCTTTTTTGGGATGTGGGCATCATTGGCAAGGCCACTATTTGTTGCTCATCCTTAATTGTAATTGTCCTTGATAACTGAATGGCTTGCTAGGCCATTTCAGAGGGCAGTTAAGAGTCAAGCAAGCACATGGCTGTGGGTCTGGAGTCACATGTAGGCCAGACCAGGTAAGAACAACACAACCCTTCCCTAAAGGACATTAGTGAACCAGATGGGTTTTTACGACAATCGATGATAGTTTCAAGGCATCATCGCTGAGACTAGCTTTCAATTCCGATTTTTAAAAATGAATTAATTGGATTTAAATTCCACCAGCTGCCATGGTGGGATTTGAACCCATGTCCCTAGGGCATTAGCCTGGATCACAGTGACATTACCACTACGCTCCCATGTCCCCCACTGACGAGAGGAAGTGAAAAAGGAGAGTCATAGAGTTAGGGTGGCCATTCATTGGGTTTTGCACCAGACAATCCAGATTTCACCGCTTCCTTATATCTTTGAAGTTCGCAGTGCTGGGGCTCAGCCTGAGTGGAAGGTCTGTTCATTTGTGGGCACGTGCCCATCTATGTGGAGATGATTTTAAATGAATGATATCAAAATCAACCAATTAAGGCTGGACAGTTCCAAATGGTCACCCTACCAGCCTCATTGGTTAAATGTCGGTCATGAAATCATATCCAGGTTGGCGAGTGCCTGCGAAGAAAGGTCCTATCAGACCTGTTCTTTATCCTTATAACACTGCCCTCAATGTTACGCGATATTGTTCTACCAGCCTCATTTGCAAATATTAGTGTCAGTCATTGAAAATCATTTCCAGGTCAGTAAGTGCCTGTGAAAAATGATCCTAGCATTGTCCTCATCAACACACCCACCATCATTCATCAATTCAAAATGTTCATGGTGGCTACATTGGCTTTAAATTTTTGATATTACTTATTATAGATTAGTTATTATAGTACATATGTTTGTAATTAGTATGGTTATTATTGGTAGCTATTACTTGAACTGAATAAATAACGTGACTCTGAGTAAAAATGCAATTGCAGTTCTCCATACTCGTAATTAAATATATTGGCAGGTCTTGAGCTCGTAGCCATTTTTGCATGTGCGTGTGTGTGGAGGTTGGTGGGCCAGGGGTGCGGGGTCTGTGTGTGGTATCCCTGGCCTCCACCACTGGCCACCCTACCTAGAGTTATTACGGCACAGAAGGAGGCCATTCGGCCCATCAGGTCCATGCTGAGTCAGCAGCATTCTTTATTTTCCTATTACTTTCCTTCCTCCTTTCCTTAACAATCAAGACAAACTTCTTTTTTTTTGATTAGGTTCCTGACAGAACATTTGTGAAATGAACAAAGAAGAGACTGTGGAAAAGAATGACCCCTCTTCACTGGAACAAAATAGCCCTTTGTCGCAGTCCCCAAATCTACAAAAGCCAGTTTCAGAAATAACAGAGGTAAAATGGCCTCAGATATTAGTCTAACAGCCTTTGAACTTTATATAAAATATTATTTCGGATTTCCATCATTTGCAGTATTTTGCTTTTATATAAATTATGACTGGTATATCTAAAATATTTTTTCCTTTTCTAGTTTACCTCTTGCGGAATTGCTCATGCTGAGTTGGGTGGGATGTGGGAGGGGGGATTTGTACGTGTTTCAGCTGCAACAATTTGACAGGAGATTTGTAAGCAATCCCCTCACAAATACCCATCAGACACGATGGGTCAAATGGCCTCTTTCTGTGCCTTAAACTTTCTATGATTCTAAATAGTGAACTGTTTTTGGTCAGTTCCTGGAAAATAATTGAATTATGTTTTCCTTACCTTTTGCAATAGATTATCAAATAAATTTGTCCCCTTCACCGATACATTTGTAAAATATTAAAAATCTAACGACTGCTTACATTTCCAGGAAACAGAGCCTTCCTTTCAGCTGTCATTTTCTTGTCATAGCTTTGACTTCCTCCACAATAATAAATGTGTCACACTGTAATTATACCTTAAAAAAGAAGAAAGAAAGAACTTGCATTTATACAGCACCTTTTACAACCTCAGGATGTTCCAAAGCTTTGCAGCCACATATGGCAGCATGCCCAGCCTCTTACCTGCTCCAGAAGGCACAGCATTTAAGTGGCTGCTCCAGTTCAGTTTCTGGTCAGTAGTGACTCACAGGATGTTGAAGTTGGTTAAACTCACTCTTACTGGAGATGGCCATTGATTGACAATTCTATGGCGTGAATGTTACTTGCCTCTTATCAGCCCAAGCCTGGATGTTGTTTGGGTCTTGCTGCATGTGAGCTTGGACTGCTTCATTATCAGAGAAATTATAAATGGAGCTGAACATTATGCAATCAACAACAAACATCCTCAGTTCTGATCTTATGGTGGACGGAAGGTCATTGGTGAAGAAACTGGAGACAATTGGGCCTAGGACACTACCCTGAGGAACTCCTGCAACATTGGGGCTGAGATGATTGGCCTCCAACAAACTCAGCTATCTTCGTTTGTGCCATGTATGGTTCAAGCCACTGGAGAGTTTTCTCCCAATCCCCATTGACTTCATTTTTATGAGAGTTCCTTGGTCAAATGCTGCCTTGATGTCAAGGGCAGTTACTTTCACATTACTTCTAATTCAACTAATTTTTCCATGTTTGGGCAATGGCTGTAATGATGTCTGGAGCTTAGTGGTCTTGGAAGATCCAAAACTGGCATTGGCGAGCAGATTAATGGGAAGTAAATGCCACTTGATAGCACACATCTTGTATGTTAATATTGGTGTGTGAATGCAAGTTGTTGTTTATTTATAGATATTTAAATTTTGCTTAATAAATGGCATAACAGAGGATGCAGCCAGAGGAATCTATAACTAGGAGAGGTGTTGCGCAGCTTTAACCCTTGGTCTACAAGGAAGCAAAAATATGGACCAAGAGTTCAACTGTCACAACGTAGACAATAGACAATGACTTGGTAGTCACGTTTTATATAGGATCTATATAGCGTCTTTCATGACCTCAGGACATCCCAAAGTGCCTAACGGCCAATGAATTGGAACATTTAATCATAGCATACAGTTTTGATCATTCTCTGAATAATGTAGCGAATGTCAATAAATTCACCTCAAAGTTTCTTTTACAAACATTGGAGATTACATTATTTAGTCATTGAAAGATTTTTTCCTGCTTGTTATTTAATTGTTTTGCTGCTGTTGACAGGATGTCTGCAAGCTGTATGAAAATGATAATGACCAGACGGCCTCTTCAGAACCGTTTATGTACAGACACCGGCCAACATCAGAAAAAACGCAGGTAAAAAAAATCAAGTTAGTACAGTCAACCAAGCCAGTCAGGGCCTTTTTTATTTGGAAAGAACTTAAAACTACATTAGATGTGGTTCATCTGACATAAAGTTAAGTGAATTGGGTAACGTCTATCCAAAGATGCTTTTGGTGCCAAGAACCAGACCGACACTTGCTAATATTGTTTTCCTGATTCCATTGATGCACTAACTACTCATTAGAGCTTTAGGTTATGTCCAGCATCAAATGTGGTGAAACTTCTGTGTAATTCTGTTTTGTTGTCAGCCAGTAGGGCAACCGGTTCATCAGCTGACCAAATAAGTGCTCTTGTAGAGCAGAGTACAAGAAAGAGCTTGTCATTTGTTTGGTGATCCTTCTGTCACTCTCGCCTCCAACTATTGCTGCTTTCCTGTTATCCATTTTTATTGTTTTCCTACTGTGAACTTTGTTGCTTCTTCTAATCTCTTAATACTTCGTCCTACTGTCTGTTTGCTCTCTCTGCATCTTCACTGTTTAGGGATTAATCTGGAATGCAGTACCTGAAAGGGTGGAGGAATCAGATTCAGTAGTAACTTTCAAAAGAGAATTTGATATATGCTTGAAAAGGAAAAAAAATTGCAGTGTTATGGGGAAACAGCAGGAGAATGGAATTAATTGAATAGCTCTTACAAAGAGCTGGTACATGCACAATAGACTGAATGGCTGTCTTCTGTGCTGTATAGTACTATGACTCTATGACTAAATAATCCTGCTTTTATGAAGAGAAGTTGCTGTAGTTTTAGTCATGAGTGCTGTTTTCTCGAGTTTGTAGAGACTGGTTAAATAGACTGTATAGACTGTTAAAGTGTGCTGTTTAGGTAAGCTTTGTTTGCATTACTGTTTGCTGAGTAGTAAGCTTGGTTTGTTCTAAAATAGATTGCTTGCTGTGAGCCTTGCCGTCCCACCTCCAATTCATTGGCTGACACAGTGGTGTCAATAGATAATCCAATTTTATCATGGCAGACATTAGAGGAGAGCTTGATTCCCTCTCACCCAAAACTTACATATGTGCACTTCGAGCAGGGGAACCCTGGATAGTAAACAGGATCTGGGACCCTGGCAGATTTCCCTTCTCCAACCCAGGGGTGCTGAGGCCAATTGTAATGGGTCTACTACCACCTTAGCTGAGTTCAATTAAGTCAGGTTACTGAACAAATGTGGGATCTGACAATATATTTCAATTTTTTTTGCCATTAGGACATATCTTTTTTATTGGCAAGTATCTTCAAGGACCTTTACACTGGAGAAGTTATTGGAAAGGATGTAATAAAGAACCTTGTGAGGTCACGTGGTGGAGACAATGAATACCATGAAAGATTTGTGCAACAGCTACAAGAGGTACTACCTTCTTTTGCTTTTTCTCCTTTCTTGCTTTGCCTTTTTAGTGTCAACAATTATCCAAGTTGTATATTGTGATTGAAGCTGTTTTTTTAAAGACTTTTTTTTGCCAGTTTGCACTCCTTGGGCTGAATTTTACTGGCCCCTCGATGCTGCCAGTTGTGCGGAGAGGCCTGCCTCAACCCGCGATGCGAGAAGGGCCCGCCGCATATTACCGGCGGCGGGGGACCTCAGTGCAGCCTCTCCACTGCCTGGCGGTGCATATTTAAATTGACAGTAATGATATTCAAATGAACTGACCTGCCGTCCCATGCCGATTGTACGGCCTCCGTTCGGCCTTCGAAAACCTGGTGGGGGAGGGAGGAGTAATAAAAATTTCAGGGCGGGAGGGGTGGGGGCAGGGAAATCAATTTTTAATGGATGTGGGGATGGTGGGAAGGGGTTATAGGCCAAATGTTGTAAATTTAGGGGGTAAAGTTCAGGTGGGGAAAAAGGAACGTGTTGTTCATTTCGGGCATTGAAATGACCATTGGGGGGTTGAGGAAGGGCCATCCACATATTTCTTACTGTTTAATAAAAATTTAATACTGCTGCCAAATTAAAAAATTAAAGTCATTGTAAGGGCTTAAAGCCCTTTAAAAATGGCACCAGCACCTGCGCGATGGCACCGGACGCCATTGCCGAGGACGCGGAGGCTGCCCCTACACGTCATTGGAGGCGGGTGTTCTGCCCCGCCGCTATTAAATCAGCCGCCGTATGAAATATCGCGGGGGCTCTGCGGTGGCTGCTGAATGCGAGCACCCCATTGAGTTCAAAGGGTGCCGCTGCAGAGCGCGGGGCCTGAATAAAATTCATCCCCTTTTCTCCCTTCCCTTTCTCTCCTGAAGGTGTTCACCCTTGCCTCGGTGCAGGCCATTGGATGCTGAGGCTGTGAGTGTCAGCAAGATAACTAAAAGTGAGAGGCTTCAGCTGAGCCCAGTCCTATTCTCTCTGCTATCCAAAACATTCATACTTTCCAGGCTAGGATCACCGGATATTCACCGGAGCAGGAACCCTGGTTAATTTTCCATCCTACAGCCTGGAAACTGATACCATTGGTGGACCCTGTACAAGCCTAGCTGAGAACATATAATGGGGATTAAATCTGGGACCTTATGGTCTTTATATCTTATTACATAGCCACTATGAGTGGAGGTGGTGTGGGCTGGACTTGCGGGTGAGGATCCCCAATTGACACACCGCCAACAGGGTTGCCGGCACCTGCCTTTCTTTCGCCACATTCCCGGGGCATGGTTCCCTTCCTCTCTGCTATCTTCCATTTCCTTTGGACCCATCTATTGTTTCTATAATCATTATTACCTGATTTTGCCTTGCACCATAATCCCTTTTGTCATTTAATCACTGCTGCCCTCTACTTTATCACAGACATCTCACTTTTGTTATTTTCTTGCTCCCCCTTTCCCCAGGCTCTGCTTTAAAGCTGTTCATCACTAACATCCTCCAGTTCTGATGAAAAGTCATTGACTTGAAATATTGGGCTGGGTTTTCAAGCAGGGGTCAGGAACCGGAAATGGGGGGGGCGCTGGTTCCAGGTCTCCCAACTCCGCAAAGTGTGCTTTAAGCACGCCCACTGGGGTTTTCAAATCCTCAGCCAATTAAAGGCCAGGGAGCAGGCTTATCATCCAATCAGAGACGGCGGGTGAGGTCCCGCCACTGGAGGGCCAATGGGAGGCCCTCCAGCACCCAGTGATTAACAGCCCCACTGGCTGAGTTGGGGGCTGCTGATCTGAAGATGGAGAGAGAGAGAGAGGGAGAAGGCCAGGTAAGTTTTTTTTGATTGCTTAAAAAGCCACAGCTGCCCGGCCGTGATCCTGAAGGGGTCCTCCAGAGGACTGCCAGCTGCCACAGCTGTGGCTTGGCGGCCGTTATGAGGTTGGTGAGGGGGGGGGTTCCCCTCGCATGCTTCATTAGCCCCCCTCACCTCCAGCCCTGAGCCCACCACGTTGGCCTGGACCTCTCCAGGCTGACATGGGCTGCCCACATTGCTGATTGGCAATTTCAATTGGCGCTGGAACGGAGCTTTAATAGGCTCCATAATTTCCAATAATTCGCCTCATTCAAAATAGTTCAGGGTCGGGATCGTGGCGGTGAACTGGCACAGAAGTTGGCATTGCCAAATGGCGTGCCTACCCACCTCTGATCTGGACCCGGAACAGATATAAAAGTCCAGCCCATTGACTCTGTTTCTCGCTCCAACAGATGTTGCCTGACCTCCTGCGGGTTTTCAGCATGTTTTGTTTTTGTTTCAGACTTCCAGCACGAGTAGTATTTTGCTTTTGTATTTTAGCTACACATTTGCTTTACCAGCTGAATATTAGGAGTCATTTCCCTCTCTATTTTTTCAGGTTTTCTTTCGTACTCATTTGGTCTCCTCTGAGTATCTGCAATGAGAGTCCCAAAAATAACTCGAGGGAGCAAATTTTATATTGTACCTCATTCCTTACAGAGCTTAAGTTGGAAGATGTCTACGTGGTGAATAGCTGGGGTTGTAAACCTCCATCCAAGATCGACCACAAAGCTGCTGTACCTCAGTGTGCACGCGTTCAGTGTCAGACTAAAACCGGGGGATTACACTCATATTTCTAAGTCACAGAAGATGTTGGCAAGGCTCAATAGGTCAGTCAGCATCTAGAGGCGGTAGATAGGTTAACGTTTTGCACAGGGATCCTCCATCAGCATTGAACTACATGAGAAGTTACGCTTATTGTTTTTAAACTTTTTGTATCAATTTAAATCAATTAATTTTGTCTATCATTTAATAGATTCACACAGAGTATGACAGACGAATTGCAGAGGCTGACACAGTTGAAAAGCACATCATCCAGGCCCGGGCACGAGCAACAGCAGCAGAGGAGAAGGCTCTGAATAGAGAAAAGGAGGGTAGAAATGGTTATCAGTCACTGGATTATCAATCACTGGGATTGCCATCAGGTAAAGCGTATGTTAGTGGTAGAAATAGTACACAGCACTGGAGCCCTTATACTCAGGGGGTTCAGAAATTTAGAAACAAAGCCCTCAGTCTTATTGAGCTGAATTTACCAGCCCTCCAATGTCAAGGGTCGTGGCAGGGGGGGGCCTGGAAAATCCTTCTTGGAGAGGCCTACCAAGGGCCTCGACACTGGGAAGGCTCCGCCACATTCTACCGGCAGCAGCGAGGTCTCAGGGCAGTCCTCTGCCACTCGGCAGCGGAGTCTTAATCTAAATATGTTAATGATATTAAAATAGATGAATGAACACTTACCTGGTATCGATGGCCATCCCAGGCCGATATTCTGGCCAGTTGCCGGAAGTCCCGCGCCTTCGGATCTCCATTTGGAGATCAGAAGCATGAAACTGGTGGGGAGGGAGGAGGGGTGAGATTTTCAGGGCGGGAGCAGGGCAAACTGTTTCCATTGGCTGAAGGGATGGTGGGAAGGGGTTGAAGGGCAAAGGTGACGAAGTTTGGAGTGGGAAAGTTTAGGTTGGGAATAAAGCTTTTTTTTGGGCGGGAAAGGTCCAAAAATAAAATGTGTGGTCATTTTGTTGGGGGGAGGGGGGGGGCGGTGGTTGGTGTTAGCTTCCAGCTTTTGTGTAATTTTTTAAACTCAATGTCAAATCAATGTATCTTTAAAAATATAAATTGGACTGAAGCCCTTTAAAAATGACACTGGCGCCTGCGTGGTGGTGCCGGATGCTGTTGCCGGGGATGGAGCGGCCGTCCCCTCTACGTCATTGGGGGCGGACGTTCCGCCCTCTCCATTTAAATGAGCAGCTGCGCAGGGGCTCAGCGGCACACAAGCCGTGCGTGTGCTGTGCCTTCTTTCAAGCCAAGAATGGCGGTGAGCTAATAAAATTCAGCCCATTGTCTCTCCTACTTGTCCTCAATAAGTTGACTTTCGCTTCACTCATCCTCTGGTGCTTCACCAAGTGGCTGTTCTGGTTTGTGGATGTCATTGTACTAAAAATGAAACACTGTTAGATGCTTTTATCTTTGTATGTTTTCCTTTTATTCAGTTATGATCCATAAGGAGCTGTGCTCAGAGATCATGGGAGGAGTTTTAATCTGCTGTGGTGAGGGGATGGGTTGCGGGTATCAGTGCATGCAGGGGCTTAAATGATCCCGCTGATTTCTAGATTTGATTGATGCCTGTCTTGAGGTATGTGGTAACCTCTGAGGGACAGGTGGTCGATGATTATCACATGCAAAGTGATTGAAGATTTAACTCTGTATTCTGGCTTTAACTGCCAGTGCTTGGGTTTCCTGAGCTGTCTGAAACTTTCCAGGATCAACAAGGCGAGAGCATAGCGGGGATTGACTGGACTGTGAAGTTGACAGGCTGGAAAAGCTTTAAATACTGAACAACTGCTTCTTTGCCTAATCCCCAGAAATAATTAATAATGAAGGCAAAGATTGTACCTGATATTTTGCTGATGCTTTCCTTTGGTATAACTGAAATGTGGTTATATTTGCATATTATCAAAATCAGTAACAGTGAATTGTTACTGGCAGGAGTCCAGCTTTATATTGAACTTCAAAGAGAAACCACAGCCGCACTGATTTGAATCACAGAACATGAAATCTTGCCTCTATAAATAAAACAACACGGTGGTGTAGTGTATTCAACGTACAAAAAAGAACAGGCAAAGACCAACTGGTTCATCAAACATGTCCTATCCTAGCATGATGTAACTTTAGCATGCCAGCTCCTCTGTCCCACTCCCTACATATGCAGCCACACAGTTTCCTGGGAGATGCGAAAATCCAGACCATAGACCAATTTAGAAAAAAGCAGTCAGAAACTCTTTTCTGGTCCCCAAAAGGAACCTGATTCAGGAGACCATGGTGACTGGATGATGCAACCAATTATAAAAAGGATTTATTTTTCTTTTCAATTATCTCCCCATCTCTCTTAAGGGTCGGTGGGGGGAAGATAGGTGGTGGGGGAGGGTTGGTTCCGGAAATAATTGGAGAAGAGAGGAATAGAGCTGATGCAGCAGCACTACTACAACTACTGAGCCACAACTCATGACTATTATATGTAATGTGGGAACGCACTGAAAGGTTCAGAAGGCGTGTAAAATGTTGACAATTGCAGTTTTTGAGTTGCGTTTTTAATTCAACCCTCTTCTCTCCCACTTTCCCGAAGTGGCTGATTTGCTGACATGCCATTCCACGGCAGTCAGGCCCCCATTCAGAACTTTGTCTGTGACCCTAGGCAGTAAGGGTGCGAAGTTCAGATTTTTCTATTTGGGTGCAAGTTCTGGCATAGGGGAACAGAACGTGGTGTTTAAGTCAGCAGCAGTGGGATTACATCTATTCTAAAATCATGCTTAATTCCTGTATGTCCAGATGCTGGCTGAAGATGTGCCCACTCCCAGAGCAGTGCATGTTTGCAAATGACAGGATACTGGGGGCAAAATTTAGTGTCCCACAAATTCCACTATTTACTCTCTAGTGCAGGACTGAGAGCATGCAGCATTGTCAGATGTGCCATCCTTCAGACGAGATATTAAACCGAGACACCATCTGCAGATATAAAACATCCTGTGGCACTATTTTGAAGAACAGCAGGAGAGTTCTCTCCGGTGTCCTCGCCAATATTTATCCCTTAACCAACACCACTAAAACCGATTGTCACATTGCTGTTTGTGGGAGTTTGCCATGTGCAATTTGGATGCTGTGTTTCCTATTTTACAACAGTGACTGTTCTTTAAAAGTATTTCACTGGCTGTAAATCTGCAGTAAAGCCTTTGCGTTGCATTAAGTTAGTTGCTGCAATGGAGTTCTTGGTGGGAACAGAGTTGATTGAGATTGAGAAAACACGGGCTGCTGGCTCCTTTCGCAGTAAGTGAGGGTGATGCAATATGGGCAGCCATGATTAAATCAGACATGATATACACTGATAATCTTTTCTGCCCATCTGTCTCCTTGCAGTGAAGTCTACATTCAGGGACTGCATTGACAGTGAGCTACTTAAGAAGCACAACTTAATCGTTCCCGAGGATTATATTACTGAGAAGCCTGTGAGCAGCAAAGCACCGTTGGCTACAGGTAAAGTCCAAGTACAATGTTTTTCCGTGGGACTGACCTATACAGTTCATCTGATGCAAAGAAAGTATTTTCAAAGCTGGGCCCTGACTCTGTTACCCCCTTCATTCTGTTTGATGTGCTGTACTTGGGTGCTGCTCTGTCTTAGTTTTGGTGGCAGGCCTGCCAAAATAGTTTGATCCAAACTTGTTGAAAACTTGCAGTGTAATAAGGGCCTATCTACGTTGTATGCAGCAGAAATTCCAAGAAATTATGGTCCCTGTGACTTGCACCATAATTTGCTTGGATTTTCGCACTGCTCTATAGTGACCCTCACCAATAGAGTTGAACAGCTAATTATCATAACTCTGTGCACCCTTAATAAAATCAATGGTGATTGTGAATTTCAGCATTGTTCACAGCACTACCACCAAGACTGAGAAAAAATTACTCTGGAGGCATGGCAGCAGTGTGATTTATGTACTTATTCAAGAAGGTTGCTCCTGATGCCTCATTTTCTACACTTATGAACATACAAAATTGATGGGCAAAAAAAATCCAACTGGTCCATCAAGCCTGCTTCAGACCATTGTTGCTTGGAGCATCTTGACTAAATACCTACTTGATTTTTCACCCCTATCCTCCCACCTCATACCCCCCCCCCCCCCCCCACCTCATGCACCCCTCCTGCCGCCATATTGTATTTCTGCTGGGACAATAAGGGAAAACTGCTCTGAAAAATTCCTCTCCGATCCCCTCAGGCGATTGAAACCAGTCCAGGCGATCACATGGAACAAGTGTTCTCCATAAAGACCCTTACTTTCCATATGATGCGATCTTTGCCCCAGCCAAGAACCAGTCTAGCTCCCTCTTAAAGACAATGCAGAACCACCACAGTAACTGGCAATGTATTTCGGAGGTTCCCTACACTTTAGGAAAAGAAAAAATGCCCAACTTGCAGTCTATTCCTACTGTTATATAGTTTAAGTGCCAATCCCCTGGTGCTCTCCAATGTGTTAAGTGCACACAAGATCAATCTGAAGAGAATCCCCATACTCAGTCTCATAAACTAAAGAGATTCCTTAAGATGCTAAATAGACGTAAATCTTTGTTATAAATTTTATAATTGATAACCCCTCATGTATTTAAAATCAGTAACTAATAATGTAGGCAGGAGTTAAATTTACAACATTCAGAAAACAAACCCTCAGTAAAATAATACATGACTGAAAATAGAGAATGAGGTTAGATTTATTGGGTGTGTCCAGTTTTTGGTTGCTTTCAGAATTGATTAAACAATTGAGCAATATATGGCAAATTGAAAATGAGCTATTATGACGAGAGGGATGTCAACAGCCACAAATGACTGGCCACGTTTCACAGAAACTGCTCTTGCTGTCGACCAACTGAGAATTTTCTAGCCTTTGATTGTATAAGCCTCTTTAAGCAAGTGGGCATCAGAATGCCACATTGTACCAGCAAAAAGGTGCCAAGTGGATACTGTCTTGACGATTAAAATAATTTATAGCATAGAAGTCCTCTTGGTGTCACTTATAACATTTACAAGTCAGAATGATAGCAATTCCTGTGTTTGTACTAGTGTTCTGACAAATCTTTATAAAGTACTGGTTATGCTGAGCTGCAATGTTGTCTCCAATTTTGGACACCACACTTTAGGAAGAATGTTGAGGCCATTTAATTTTCAGTCCACTGCCCCACTCTTTCCCCATAGCCCTGCAAATTTCTTCCTTTTCAAGTATATATTATATTTCCTTTTGAAAGTTGCAATTGAATCTGCTTCCCTGTCAGGCAATGCATTCAATACATTAAAAAATTTCTCTCATCTCACCTTGGTTCTTTGGCAATTACCTTAAATAACAAATCTTGTTACTTGTCACCAGTAGAAACAGATTCTCCTTATTGCTGACATAGGCGTGCTTTCTTTAGGTTGTGAAGTAGGTGGGGGGAGCTGCTGGTGGTCCCATGTTAAGTAGTTCGGCTCTCACATGCTGCTTTGTTTTGCAGCCTGTCCAAGATAGGAGCCATGCCTACTGAGGGAATTAAAGTCTGCAGATGGCATTTGATACTGAATTTGGAACCTGGGCTACCTGAAAGAAGGAGTACAGCAATCTACTGCTAAAACCATACATTGTAGTTACAGCACAGATGCAGGCCATTCAGCCCAACTGGACTGTGCCGGTGTTTATGCTCCACACAAGCCCCTCCCACTTTCTTGTTGCTGTAGATATACAGCAACATTATAATTTTATGTTCAGGTGGTTAGATATTCAGTGATCTGTTCTGGTTGACCACAGTCACCCAGCTACTTTTGGTCCATACCAGTGCACAAAATACGCAGCCATTGCTGATGTCAAAGCACTGATCTTGCTCCCCTGTTTGTGCTTGCCAATTTCTGGACCAGGTTGACCTTTGACTTCACCTTCTGTGCCACCTCCAAGTATTTGTGGAAGGTTAGCGTGCAATCCAGCTTCAGTCCAAGATAGGTTAGAGTGCAGTCATGTTGCAAGGTATTGCTGCAGAAGGTCACTTTCATGTTTACCACTGAGTGATGAGGATAGTCATGATATGAAATGCTTCTTGAATTCCTTTTTACAAAGGTGAGCTAAATCCATTTCAACGAGATGCCATGATATTAGTTTGTGCAGAATTTGATGTCTTCTTTGGCCTCCTTATCTCGAGAGACAATGGATACGCGCCTGGAGGTGGTCAGTGGTTTGTGAAGCAGCGCCTGGAGTGGCTATAAAGGCCAATTCTAGAGTAACAGGCTCTTCCACAGGTGCTGCAGAGAAATTTGTTTGTCGGGGCTGTTGCACAGTTGGCTCTCCCCTTGCGCCTCTGTCTTTTTTCCTGCCAGCTACTAAGTCTCTTCGACTCGCCACATTTTAGCCCCGTCTTTATTGCTGCCCGCCAGCTCTGGCGAGCGCTGGCAACTGACTCCCACGACTTGTGATCAATGTCACAGGATTTCATGTCGCGTTTGCAGACGTCTTTAAAGCGGAGACATGGACGGCCGGTGGGTCTGATACCAGTGACGAGCTCGCTGTACAATGTGTCTTTGGGGATCCTGCCATCTTCCATGCAGCTCACATGGCCAAGCCATCTCAAGCGCCGCTGACTCAGTAGTGTGTACAAGCTGGGGATGTTGGCCGCCTCGAGGACTTCTGTGTTGGAGATACGGTCCTGCCACCTGATGCCAAGTATTCTCCGGAGGCAGCGAAGATGGAATGAATTGAGACGTCGCTCTTGGCTGACATACCTTGTCCAGGCCTCGCTGCCATAGAGCAAGGTACTGAGGACACAGGCCTGATACACTCGGACTTTTGTGTTCCGTGTCAGTGCGCCATTTTCCCACACTCTCTTGGCCAGTCTGGACATAGCAGTGGAAGCCTTTCCCATGCGCTTGTTGATTTCTGCATCTAGAGACAGGTTACTGGTGATAGTTGAGCCTAGGTAGGTGAACTTTTGAACCACTTCCAGAGCGTGGTCGCCAATATTGATGGATGGAGCATTTCTGACGTCCTGCCCCATGATGTTCGTTTTCTTGAGGCAGATGGTTAGGCCAAATTCATTGCAGGCAGCCGCAAACCTGTCGATGAGACTCTGCAGGCACTCTTCAGTGTGAGATGTTAAAGCAGCATCGTCAGCAAAGAGGAGTTCCCTGATGAGGACTTTCCGTACTTTGGACTTCGCTCTTAGACGGGCAAGGTTGAACAACCTGCCCCCTAATCTTGTGTGGAGGAAAATTCCTTCTTCGGAGGACTTGAACGCATGTGAAAGCAGCAGGGAGAAGAAAATCCCAAAAAGTGTGGGTGCGAGAACACAGCCCTGTTTCACGCCACTCAGGATAGGAAAGGGCTCTGATGAGGAGCCACCATGTTGAATTGTGCCTTTCATATTGTCATGGAATGAGGTGATGATACTTAGTAGCTTTGGTGGGCATCCAATCTTTTCTAGTAGTCTGAAGAGACCACGTCTGCTGACGAGGTCAAAGGCTTTGGTGAGATCAATGAAAGCAATGTAGAGGGGCATCTGTTGTTCACGGCATTTCTCCTGTATCTGACGAAGGGAGAACAGCATGTCAACGGTCGATCTCTCTGCACGAAAGCCACACTGTGCCTCAGGGTAGACGTGCTCGGCCAGCTTCTGGAGCCTGTTCAGAGCGACTCGAGCAAAGACTTTCCCCACTATGCTGAGCAGGGAGATTCCACGGTAGTTGTTGCAGTCACCGCGGTCACCTTTGTTTTTATAGAGGGTGATGATATTGGCATCGCGCATGTCATCTAATCCTATCAATGTATCCTTCTATTCCTTTTTCCCTCATGTGCTGTTGGCCTCAACTGCTCTAGCTGGTAGCAAGATCCATTTATGTTCCATCCTTTCTGATGATGTCTCCGTGAGACTGTATGTACACAAGCCAGTCTGATCCAAGCCCTTGATTTTGTTATAACTGCAGCTAATGCAGTTCTTTGTTCCTTCTTCTTTCCACCTCCTCCCAACCTTCTCCACTGCCAAAATATCCACGTTGCATATCAATCCATCTTACAGCTCAATAACACTGCTCAAATCCAAGGGCGGCCTCCTGGTGGCAGACTGGGGTGGGGTTGGGGAGGGGTAGTGCTCCAACGTGCACGGAGACCCCCCCCCACCACCGGCTCACCTGATATAGCTATAAGATCACAGCTGTCGCCTCTGACCTTCCAGTGAAGGGGCTGCCCCTGTACAATGACAGACTGGCAGCTATGGCCTTTTTGAATTTAAAGATTTATAAAAACTCTTCATAGGGCGCCTCCATCATGAGGTGCCCTCTCTTTCCTATCTACATTGGAAGTGCCCACTTTTGATGGTGGGGTTACATCTCTTTCAGTGCTGGAGGACCTCCTATTGGCTTTCCAGCCTCAGGAGCCCACCCGCTCTACTTAATTGGATGGTGAGCGTGCACTCAGGCCATTAATTTGCCTGCTTGTTAAAAATCGCATTGGGCGTAAAGGTAGATGCTGGGCCAGAAATGCACCTGATGTCCGTGTCCCGATCTTAAAATGAGTCAGGCCAAGTAGCAGAATGGATAGCAAGCTGGCTACAAAACAGGAAAAGGAGAGTAGGGGTTAAAGATAGTTGCTCAGATTGGCAAATGGTGGGAAGTGGTGTTCCACTGGGATTGGTACTAAACCATAGTTCACCTCTTGTATAAATGATTTGGACTTGGAAATTGGAAGTACAATTTCAAAATTTGTGGATGACACCAAATTGGGGGGTATAATTAACACAGTGGAGGACTGCGATAAAATACAGGGGGACATTAATATACTTGACGCATGGGCAAATGAACTTCAATCTCAATAAGTGTGACGTAATACATTTTGGTAGGAAGCATAAGGAGGCCACATGCTCCATGGAAAACCAGTGTCTAAATGGGGTAGAGGAACACTGGGCACAGATAGACAAATTACTAAAAGTAGCAACAATGGTTAATAAGTCAATAAAAAAGGCAAACAAAGCACTCATGTTCATTTCTAAAGAGATAGAATTGAGAAACAGAGAAGTTAATATAAACTTGTACAGAACCTTGGTTTAGGTCACACTTGGAGTATTGTGGTCTCCATATTATAAAAAAGATATAGAGGCACTAAGTTGTATTTATCAAGAAAAAGTGAACAGGCTGGGACTCTTTTTTTTTTCTAAAAGGAGAAGACTGAGGGGTGACCCAATATCAAGATTATGGAAGAATTTGATAAGGTTGACATAGAAAAATTGTTTCCACTTGCGGGAGAGACCAGAGCTAGAGGCCATAAATATAAGGTAGTCACTAATAAATCCAATAGGGAATTCAGGAAGAACTTCTTTATCCAGAGAGTGGTGTGAATGTGGAACATGGACTAGTTGAGGCAAATAGCATGAATGCATTTAAGGGAAAGCTAGATAAGCACACATGAGGGAGAAAAGTACAGCAGGATATGTTTCTGGCATTAGATGAAGAGGGTGGGAGGATGCTCACGTGGAGCATTAAAACCAGCATTAACCTGTGGGGCCGAATGGTCCATTTCTCTGCTGTAGATACTTTGTAATACTTGTTAACTCAGGTTTGATGTCATTTTCATAATGAGTTTCTGGTTCAGCCCATTTGTTGAGAAAGCTGCTTCCCCCAAGGAAGGTGAGAAAATTCAGAGTTTGAAATAACTTGGGACACTTCCTCACACCTTGTGGTTGGTCAAAAAATAACACCCGAAGTGGATTATATGTTCATCCAGTGCATCTTGCATGGCAAGGGTAGACTTGGAGGAAGAGAAAATGAGGCCGAAAGAGCATAGTACTTTATGGCTGCAAAGAGCTATACCAAGGAATTGGCTTACACTTGCAATTTTGCTTTTTCAAATTCAATCATGGCATTATAGGTGCCAAATAAAGCATGGAAAATTGGAGAGCAAATCAACCTTTTCTCCTGAGGATTTCCAGGGAACTGGTTTCAGGACAAGAAGACTTGCATTTATATAGCATCTTTCATGACCTCAGGATGTCCATAAAGCACTTCACAGCCAATGAAGTACTTTTTTTGAAGTATAGTCACTGCTATAATGTGGGAAGTGCAGCATCCAATTTGCACACAGCAAAATCCCACAATGTGATAATGACCAGATAATCTGTTTCAATGATGTTTGATTGAGGGATAAATATTGGCCAGAATACTGAGGATAACTTCCCTGCTCTTCTTCAACATAGTACCATGGGTTTTTTTTTATTCATTCGTGGGATGTGGGCGTCACTGGCTAGGCCAGCAATTATTACACATCCCTAATTGCCTTAGAGAAGGTGGTGGTATGCTACCTTGTTGAACTGCTGCAGTCCATGTGGGATAGGTACACCCACAGTGTTGTTAGGAAGGGAGTTCCAGGATTTTGACTCAGCGACAATGAAGAAATGGCGATATAGTTCCAAGTCAGGATGGTGTGTGGCTTGGAGTGGAACTTGCAGGTAGTGGTGCTACCCTTGTCCTTCTAGGTGGTAGAGGTCGCGAGTTTGGAAGGTGCTGTCAAAGGAGCCCTGGTGAGTTGCTGCAGTGTATCTTGTAGATGGTTATCACTGCTGCCACTGTGCATTGGAGGTGGAGGGAGTGAATATTGAAGGTGGTGGATGGGGTGCCAATCAAGCGGGTTGCTTTCTCCTGGATGGTGTCGAGCTTCTTGAGTGTTGTTGGAGCTGCACTCATCCAGGCAAGTGGAGAGTATTCCATCACACTCCTGACTTGGGCCTTGTAAATGGTGGACAGGCTTTGGGGAGACAGGAGATGGGTTACTTGCTGCTGAATTCCCAGCCTCTGACCTGCTTTTGTGGCCACAGTATTTATGTGCCTGGTCCAGTTCAGTTTCTGGTCAATAGTGGCCCCCAGGATGGTGATAGCGGGGGATTCAGCAATGGTAATGCCATTGAACATCAATTGGAGATGGTTAGATTCTCTCTTGTTTGAGATGGTTATTGCCTGGCACTTGTGTGGCGTGAATTTTACTCACCACTTATCAGCCCAAGTCTGGATGTTGTCCAGGTCTTGCTGATTCTGGACATGGGCTGCTTCAGTATCTGACGAGTCGCGAATGGTGCTGAACATTGTGCAAACATCAGCAAACATCCCCACTTCTGACCTTGTGATGGAGGGAAGGTCATTGACAAAGCAGCTGAAGATACCTTAGATAGCAGGCAGGGTCCCTGTTTAATATCTCATCTAAAAGATGGCACCTTTAACAGTGGAGCACTCCCTCAGTACTGCATGAGCATACTAGCCTTTGTCCTCGAGCCTCTAGAGTGGTACTTGAAGTCACTACCTTGTGACTCAGAGGTGAGACTGCTACCAACTGAGCTACAGCTCTCACAGCCTGTCCATATCTTTAGCTGCTATTGGTGAGTGGCTCACAGATGCCAGAAAGAAAAAAATGTAATTAAAATGATGGTTACAGTGAGGACTATATTTCTTTTATTACTCTTGTTCAGGAAAACCTCAGATCTATATTCCAAAACTAACAACGAGCTTCAAGAAACGCATTTCTAATAGCCCAGTAGATAATGGATATACAGACATGAACGCACTTAAGCCTCCCGGTATATCGCTGGAGTTCAACTCATCTTTAACTTTGCTCTCAGCTTCTGATGAATCCATAAGTCTGACGAAATCCAAACCCCAGGTATGTCTTCAAATCCATGTGCGTGATGTCATTAGGAACTGAAGCGCTCTGCTTACAGTTATTGTTCTGTTTTTGAAAAACAGCATTACTGATCATTTAGCCTGGGCTGTAAATAAGAGAAAAGTTTATCCACTGTAAGGCTTAGAAAGTGGTTTAATTGGTAAAGTCAGTGTGTAACTGAGAAGTACCCGGAAGATCCCAAGTTCAATTCCTGGTTTGTGCTGATGTGGCATATTTCAGCTCACCAGTAGATGAGGTTCTACATTGAGCCTCCATTCCCTTTAACAAGGGAGAAGAAAAGCCAAGTGTGGCTTCTGATTGCCATCCAAAGACCCTTCTTGGAGGTGGGTGTTTATGGATGTTGGATGAGGACAAGATTCATAGTTAAATTTAGAAGCTACAACATGGAAGCAGGTCACTTGGCCCAGTGAACCTAAGTATCACTTTCCCTCCACATGAGCAAATAGTTCTAATTGCATTTACTCATCCTCTTCCCATATTCCTTCCAACCCCTTTTCCTTTATCCACCAATCCAGCCTAGTCTTGCATGTTAACATCATTTCTGACTCAATCACTAACACTGGAAGTAAATTCCACAGCCTCATCAGAACATGGTGTCATTTTATAAGATAGATTCAGGCTTGACACCAATAGTGCGCTCTGTATTGATTTCCAATCCCAACATTTAACAATGTCTAAGAAAGAATATATATGGAGATCTGAACCGTATTTATCATTCTGTCCCTGGGCAGAGATTGTAACGTTCTTTTCAGCAGTTTAATGTCCTTCACTGGTGCTCTTTGTACTCGGTGCTGCTTCATCTGTGTTTTCAGACCACTTTCACACACATAACCCTGAACCATCAAAACTATTGTGGTTATCACCTTCCCGGTCATCTTCCCTCATCAGACTGTGCCATATACTGTCTGCTTTCTGACTTGGCTGTTCTGAAAGTTGACCTGTGCTGTCCTACATGGTACCTCTGAAGAATGAGATATCTCACTCACAGACCGGATGGTTAATATAATCAGGGATCATTTGTTTTACCAGTTCTGCTTTTCCCATTGCTTCAGCTAATCACAGATTCTAGCTCCTCCTTATCTGAAAATTACCTCCTGATGCCATGACTCGCATGCAAGTTTCAACAGTCTTTCATCTGCAGTTCCTTCTAGGTTATAAACCCCGTCAGTTCGGATAGGCAAGGCACGATGGTAGAGTAAGCAGCAAAGACGTCAGTTTTAAGTCCGTACCGAATTGTAAATTCCTCTTTTTGAAAGGAAGAGAAGTCTAAGAAGCACCTCTGGAGGGAAGAGTTGCATGTGACTGATCGAATCCAGGAGCGGTTGGATATGGCGAAGATCGAGAGATGCCACAACTTCCTGAAGAACCCGCGCTACCTGCCTCCTCAAGAAGGAGGCAAATCACTCATCATTCCTAAAAAGAAGGTAGTGAAGAAAGTGGCCGGAAGAAGCATATTTGTAGACCAAAGGTATAAAGTGCCCATTTTAGCACTGGGGTTCATTTCTAGAGGATTAGAATTGAATAGAGATGTTATGTTAAACTTGAATAGAATCTTGGTTAGATTACGCTCGGAGTACTGTAGACTGTTCTGGTCTCCATATAATATAAAGGCACTGGAGAAAACTAGAATGATGCTAGAACTGAGAGGCATTACCTATCAGGAAAGGTTGAAAAGGCTGGGATTCTTTGGGGAAAAAAAAGACTCAGGGTGACATGATAGGTGCAATTCTGGTCGCCACAAAGACGTGGAGGCTTTGGAGAGGGTACAGAAGAGGTTTACCAGGATGTTGCCTGGTCTGGAGGGCATTAGCTATGAGGAGAGGTTGGATAAACTCGGATTGTTTTCACTGGAATGACGGAGGTGGAGGGGCGACATGATGGAGGTTTACAAAGTTATGAGTGGGCATGGACAGAGTGGATAATCAGAAGCTTTTTCCCAGGGTGGAAGAGTCAGTTACTAGGGGACATAGGTTTAAGGTGAGAGGGACAAAGTTTAGAGGGGATGTGCGAGGCAAGTTCTTTACACAGAGGGTGGTGAGTGCCTGGAACTTGCTGCCGTGGGAGGTGGTGGAAGCAGGTACGATAGCGACGTTTAAGAGGCATCTTGACAAATACATGAATAGGATGGGAATAGAGGGATACGGTCCCCGGAAGTGCAGAAGGTTTTAGTTTCGGCAGGCATCAAGATCGGCGCAGGCTTGGAGGGCCAAATGGCCTATTCCTGTGCTGTACTGTTCTTTGTTCGTTTGTTTTAAAAATCATGAAGTGATTCAATAGGATAGATGTTGAAAAGATTTTTTTCACTTGCAGGCGAGACCAGAACTGGGGTCCATAAATACAAGATAATTATTAATAAATCCACTTGGAGTTCAGGAGCAATTTCTTTACCCAAAAAGTGGCAAGAATATGGAACTTGCTACCACATGGAGTAGTTGAGGGGACTAGTATAGATATCTGGAGGGATGAGCTGTGTGTGACCAATTGAGAGATGCCACAACTTCCTGAAGAATCCACACTTGCCTTTAAGGGGAAGCTAGATAAAGCCATGGAGGAGAAAGGAATAGAAGGATATGCTGATTGGGTTAGATAAAGTTGGGTGGGAGAAATGTTGTATTGAACCATTTTGTTGATCCTCAAACTAGGGTGTCAACTGACGTGGCGGACAAAAGACACCTACACGAGATACCTCGTATGAACACTTTTATTGCTACTCATTATTTCACTTGTTAAACTACTTGTTACTTGATACAATAAATCACAAGACTCATGGCTTGGACTTAAATACTACCCTTTGCAAGGTGAGGTGATCAGTCTCCCTCCCGATAAATCACAAGACTCAGGGTTCCCTTCCGTGATGGTTGTTCCCGCAGGTGGTCTTCTTCGGAGGCTCCTAGCCTCCACTTTTTATCCAGTTGCTGTCAGCATCGAGTACACCCATGACTTGGAGTCAGTGCTAGTTGCAAAGCAAAATTAGATACATATGCTGGCCTTGTTCTTCTTATCTATCCTTGTCTAGCAACATTCGCAACCGCTTACAGTCTCATTCGGAGCACACCTTATCACACACTGCCTATTTAACAGGCTGGGTTTGTTAAACTGCATTGCAGCTGTTTCACAATCCTTGTCCTTGTGTAAGGATGGCTATTTTCCCCTTCATGCTTTGCAGATGCTTAGCTGTTAGCCATCCGGCTACAATTTTAATTAGCAAGCTGTGAAACAGAGAAACACAGATGCAGTGGTAATGCAAAAATGAGGAAGTTATGCTTTAGTTGTGCAGAGCCTTTGTCAGACCCCATATGGAGAACTGCATTAGATTTTGGGCCTCAAATCTCAGGATGAATATATTGGCCTTGGAGGGGTTTGGTTGGCATCTTTCCATCTATGAAAGATGATGGACATGCAGCAAACAATCCTTTTAGGTGGGGTGTCTTCTCTTGGTGCACCTGTATTGATGGCTTTGAAGGCCAATCCTTGAGAGGCAGGTTCTGCCATAAGTGCTGCACGTGAAGCTGCCAAATGACATTGAGTTGTTGTTTTTGACGTTAGCGGCTGTTGCCAAGCTGCTGTAGCAACTGGTCGCCGTGGTAGTGTACACGAGGAGGGATTACAGTGTAGATTCATCAAAATTATATTTGCTTTTAAAGGGTTAAATTATAAGGGCAGATCACATAAACATGCTTTATATGGTCAAATGGGCAGAAATGGGATGGTCAAATGGGTAGAAAAGTGGCAGATGGAATTTAACGCTGAGAAGTGTGAGGTGATGCACTTTGGAAGGAGTAATGTGACACGGAAGTATTCAATGAATGGCCTGACACTGGGAAGTTCCGAGGGACAAAGGGACCTTGGCGTGTTTGTTCATAGATCTCTGAAGGCAGAAGAGCAGGTTAATAGGGTGGTGATAAGTGATAAGCATATGGGACACTTGCCTTTATCAATTGAGGCACAGATTACAAAAGCAGGAGTTGTTGGAGTTGGAGTTGGACAGAACTTTGGTAAGGCCACAGCTGGAGTACTGTGTGCAATTCTGGTCGCCACATTATAGGAAGGATGTGATTGCATTGGAGGGGGTGCAGAGGCGATTCACCAGGATGTTGCCTGGGATGTAACATTTAAGCTATGAAGAGAGGTTGGATAGGTGTGGGTTGTTTTCGCTGGAGCAGAGAAGACTGAGGGATGACCTGATCGAGGTGTACACGATTATGAGGGGCATGGACAGGGTGGATAGGGAGCAGCTATTCCCCTTAGTTGAAGGGTCAGTTACGCGGGGTCACAAGTTTAAGGTGAGGGGCGGGAGGTTTAAGGGGGATTTGAGGAAGAACTTTTTTACCCAGAGGGTGGTGACGGTCTGGAATGCCCTGCTTCGGAGGGTGGTAGAGGCGGGTTGCCTCACATTTTTAAAAAAGTACCTGGATGAGCACTTGGCACGTCATTACATTCAAGGCTATGGGCCAAGTGCTGGCAAATGGGATTAGGTAGACAGGTCAGGTGTCTTTAATGCATCGGTACAGACTCGATGGGCTGAAGGGCCTCTTCTGCACTGTATTATTCTGTGATTCTGTGATATTCTGTAGAGTTTAGAAGGTTGAGGGGTGATCAAATCCTGATTTTTAAAATTATACTGGTATAGGGTATATACAGAGAAACTATTTCCTCTAGTGAAGGAGTCCAAAACAATGAGGCACAATCTTAAAAGTAGAGCTAAACTATTTAACAGTGAAATAGGGAAGCACTTTTTCATACAAAGAGTAGTGGAAATCAGGGCTTCTTTTCCACAAAAGGCTGTGGACACTGGGAGTCAATTGAAAATTTAAAAACTGAGTTGGGAGAGAGAGACTTCAAAATGGTGCTCTACATGGCCACCAAGTAGCAAGACACCACAAATACATTATGACAGTTTTCACAGAAAAACTCAGTAGGAAATGTTGACATAGCTGTTTACAATAGAAAACGTTGACACAAAAGCTTGACCAAAGGTTGGGGCAGGAAATAAAGTTTGTGGATAGAAGGAGGGCACCTTCCACATATTTTTAATGATGATACGTGTCTAAAAATAATGCCTGCATGGGAACAATTCCTTTCTGAAGGGCCAAGTTCAACAATGCAGGACAGCACCAAGTCTGGAAAGAGTAGCAGTGTAGATCAGAGATCAAAACGTTAGTGATGCCAAGCTTGGGCTTTTAAAAGGCTGAAGATTATAGGTGGATGGCAGGGCTGAAGGAAGCCAAGGAGCTTCACAGCTGGAGTGCTTGAGAAAGGATGAGTGACAACAGAAGTACTAGACTTTAATAAGTTGAAAATATTAAGAGCAGGAACAGTGTCTAAGGTGTAGTATTTGTCTCTTTGACTAGATCCCTCAATATCAAAAATAGCAAAGCATTGGGGACAAAAATTTGGATGGTTTTTGGGTGGTTGATGTATAATATTGTTTCTTTTTTGTGGTATAGTGACCCCAATGAACCTATTCCTGTTTTTCTGGCAAATCCACCAATTATTCTCTTTATGGACTACAAAGTGGGACATGTCTATGAGGTAAGTATGCGTGGTGGCAGTAATTTCAAAGGGGTGTAAAAATGCTTAAATTAAATTTATTTATGTTCCCTCCTGCATCCCTCCCTCTCCCTCCCCTGCCTCCACCCCATCCCCCCCCCCAACAACGAATACAAAAACAGAGATCCATCCTGTTTCAAATAATGAGATTTGAACATTAAAAGCATAGATTTTCTGATCCTCGAGACTGGTGATACAGGAGGTGATAATAGGCATGGGGAAGATGATGGAAAATCAGCCTAAGATGCAGAGAGCCCGATCGGTCCCACTTTACACCAAGCACTTTATTTCCAGCCGAGTAGCCATAGTATTATTTAAATAAGAAGCCATAGCTTTATTTAATTGTTACAGAATGCATTTAAATGAAGGCAAGCTCCATTTTCCATCTGTCCAGATTAAGATTGAGCTGGATACTCCTTTTATCTATGAACGATGAAGCTATGAAAGGACCTGAGGCTTTTATGCCATATTTTTGACTCTTAGGCTTGTAGTATGGATTCTGTTACTATTTCTTTGTTGTCAGTTTAATTAAATTTTTTCCAGCTTTTTTTTTTAATTGAAGACTTTTCTTTATCCAAACTGCATTTCATGTTTATGTGAAGCCTAAAGAGGCCTCCCAATTCACCAGAAAGTAGTCTTACAAGACGCTTGCAAGATATCAGCAGCACTGGAAGGCAGTGAAGAAAAATGAACATGAAAAGGGCTTTTACAACAAAAACCTTCATTGGGGGTTCTCAGGTAGTGCACAGCATCTAAGTGTCTACCACAGTATGCTTGTCGGTCGGCAGGGCAAGCTCGAATTAGTGGCGGGCATTGATTTTTAAAGTGTCCCATTTGCAGTGTTTCGTGGCTGAAGTATGGGATGAGAGAGGGCGAGCTAGGGAGACTAGCAAGCATCAGAGACAGACTGCCTACACTTGGCATTATGCCACCAACTGTATCTTTAGATTCTGGCTTACTACCTCACAATAGAGTTAAGATACAGATCAGCCATGATCTAATTGAATGGCGGTTCCTATTTTCCTTTAACTGCACTGGTAATGACTCTGTTGTTGCCATTTACATCTCCTCTAAACCCACCTTTTTGTTTTTTTACTTGCCCCATTACCATCCCCTTGCACCAGCATCCCTTTTGTCATTTGGTCACTCCTGCCTTCCACGCTATCACAGACCTTGCCTTGTGTTCGTTCCTTCCTCCCCTCCTATCCCACCCTGCGACACCCAGCCCCCGTCCTCCCTCTGCTTTCCCTGCCTCTGTACTTTTTCAGTACTGATGAAAAGTCAGACATGCTGAGTATTTCCAACATTTTCTGTTTTTTAATATGGTAAAATACTGGCTCTGTGGGCTCCAAATCAGCACAGGGCCATTTATAAACCTGTGCTGTCTGCTGCAAGGATGCCTGCAGCCAACATATTCCACCCGGAACAGTCAAAATCACCTCCTCCCTGGTCTGTTTTCTTTACCACCCCCTGCCAAGCATTTTGCACCACTTGGCTCAGGGGGCTGTGTCCTGGAGTGACAGTCAGGGCAGCCTTCCTCACATGAGCCTTATGAAGTAGCACATTGACTTCAACAGCTGCCAAACAGGACATACGAACCTACGAATTAGGAGCAGGAGTAGGCCGCTCGGCTCCTCGAGCCTGCTCTGCCATTCAACAAGATCATGGCTGATCTGATTGTAACCTCAACTCCACATTCCCGCCTACCCCTGATAACCTTTCACCCCCTTGCTTATCAAGAATTTATCTACCCCTGCCTTAAAAATATTCAAAGACTCTGCTTCCACCACCTTTTGAGGAAACGAGTTCCAAAGACTCATGACCCTCTGAGAGAAAAAATTTCTCTTCATCTCTGTCTTAAATAGGCGACCCCTTATTTTTAAACAGTGACCCCTAGTTCTAAATTCTCTCACAAGAAGACCCATCCTTTCCACATCCACCCTGTCAAGACCCCTCAGGATCTTTTCTGCTTCAAGTGTTATATCCCTTATTTACCCACAGGCTCCGATTTTACCTTTTTTGATTGCTGCAAAAAATCCAATGTTGGCCATGGCTCAGTGGGTAGTGCTCTCGCCTCTGAGTTCAAAGGTGGTGTGTTCAGCCCCCCACTCTAGAAGCTTGAACACAAAATCTTAACTGACTCTCCAGTTCAGTACTGAGGAAGTGCTGCACTGTTGGAGGTGCTGTCTTTCAGACGAGATATGAAACCGAGGCCCCTATCTGTCCTCTCAGGTCGACGTAAAAGATCCCATAGCACTATTCGAAGAAGAGCAGGGTAGTTATCTCCAGTGACCTGGTCAATATTTATCCCTCAATCAACATCACAAAAACAGTTTATTTGGTCATTATCACATTGCTGTTTCTGAGACTGCTATACTCAAATTGCTGCTGTGTTTCCTGCATTACGACAGTGACTACACTTCAAAACTACTTAATTGGCTGGAAAGCGCTTTGGGACGTTCTGAGGTTGTGAAAGGTGCTATATAAATGCAAGTCATTCTTTTTCTAAATCTTTCTTATAAAGGCTGAAATACACATTTAATATATTTACAGCCTTTGTAAAAGCTAAAGAAAAGTGCCCATCTATGTGACTAGCTGCCTTTAAGTGGCTCTTTAAGGACTGCTCACTTGTACAGTTTAAAAAGTTGTTTTGTTTTTTAAATAAGTGGATTATTGCACCATAGAATCAGTGGACGTGAGAATATTAGATAAGCATATTAAGCATTCTTACACTGTTATCCCATAACATAATTTCAAAGATTTATCTGGCATATCCATCTTTCCCATATATACAAATAAAATACAGGTACTTATAAAAAAAAAAAAATGTGATGCTAAATCTAGGCTACTTAGCTTGTCAATACAACTTATTTCAACTGATTGCAAATTATTTAATCTCTGTGGGAGATTAAAATCCACAGTGAATTTTTTTGTCCAGGCTCCCCTTGGTAACTGAGGCATAGAAATTTGGGCATCAGTCTAATATCACACGCTATGATTCAGTCCTGCACAGTTGCATTCCACAAATGACAAAGTAGTCAAGATATTTTGATAGAATAGTTGATTTTCTTTGCCCTTCTAACATTTAGTATTGTTCCTTTATCAATTGTCTTTTCTTACCAAATCTCCTCTCTGCCCTTTCCTCCTGAAGCCATTGACTCTTTGCTGGGTTTTTACTCATTGTACCAGAATCTCTCTGGATTTTTTCTCAGTGTTTGGCAGTGACTGCTGACAGTCTGACTACTAGTGACATCACCGCTAAGTTGACCCTGTTGCAACTTGATATCCACATGCTCAGAAGCCTTTTGCTGTATTCCCAGCTATGGCCTGGGAACTGGCTTTAAATTGGTAAGGCAGTAATGGGCAGTAAGCACTGTAAAGAACTGAAAGCCGGTTCCCGGGATATGGCGTGGAATGTGATTATAAGACGAGGGAAAACACTTTTCTAAAACTCCCGGGCAAGAGCCAGAATTCACTAAAACTGAGGCTGGAATTTTACGCACTCCCCCGCCCCCCCCCCCCCCCCCCCCCCCGCCCCCTTGAGTGGTCTGGGAGGCAGGCTTGGAGGGGTCGTAAAATTGTGCAGGATGGCAGGGACACCATGCCCACCGCCTACCTCCTCCCACTGGTATCTTACCAGCGGTGGGGACAGTGGCTAGCAGCCTGCCCACCCTTAGGCCAATTAAAGCCCTTACATGGCCAATTAATGGCTACTTAAGGCTCTCTGCCTGCTGCTGCTGGTATTTTACCAGCAGTGGATGGCCACTTCACCTGAGGAGGCTGCCCAATAATACCTGGCAGCCTCCTTGCAGGCTGTGGGGAGTTGGGGGGGCCTCCTGATGAGACACCCTGTGTAATATTACTTGTTCCTTTGATATGTGAACTATTGTAAGACTCAGAGGACTACAAGTAATATCCAAAGAAAATGTGTGTTTTATTATAACTTAACTGGAACATACACGAGCCAGATGTAAATACTGTCGGGCTACACCCACAACTCCATGATCATGTGCTCCAGTGACCTTCACTTACAGCTCTTAAGGTGGTCCCCTCTTAAGGTGGTCCCACAACACCCTGTGCCCCATGATGGGCCACCACTGCTGGAATACCCCCCCCCACCCCCCGTCCTCACAATCGACATTCCCCACTCCCCCTTTCCAGGGCCTGCCAATTGGCCCCAGTGAGTCCTGATCCCACTTTCCTGTTCTGAGGTCGGCGTCCATGGTGGCTCTTCTTGCTGGGTGCAGTCCCAGCAGTGGCTACTGCTCTTGGTGGCGCTGCTGGGACAAGAAGTGCTGCCAGCACTCTGATTGGCTGGCATCTCTTGGAGGAGGGACAATTAATTGCCTGAGGACTGTAAAACACAGTCCTGGCTTCCAGAGCTGGCGGAGGCAGGCTCGCCCTCAGCTTTCCAGCCAGTGGGCGGAGTCACTGACTACCTTGTGAAATACCAAGCTTAACTCTTCTTCATTCACTCCCTGCTTCTAGACCCCACCCTCCAACATTAGTACATCAAAAGCCCTTCCTCCCCCCTTTCTCCCATACCCTACACCGTTCATAAATAACCTATAGCCAGGTAAGATAGAAAACTGATTACATAGGTAAAGAAACAAAATAATGATATGACAGTAAAAGATTTACAATTTTGACTCAAATTTGGCTATGCCCAAACAATTTGAACCCAACGACACCGCTAACACTCTCCTAACAGTTTGCATAAGTGAAATTGCACTTTTATTACAATAACCAATATGTGGTCACTGTATCCAATGCTTAACCACAAACTAGGTGAAATAAAACCGAAAATGCAGGAAACACTCAGCAGGCCAGGCAGGGTTTGTGCAAGGAGAGAAACAAAATTGACAATGACCTTTCATCAGAACTCGGTGGTTCCACTCAAGATCCAAATAAAACATATGGGCATTCACACCCAGGCCTTCCCAGCACAACACCTGCAAACCCTCTTGGGAATGCCTAGCAAACCCTGAAAGCACAACATCAAACAACCTACTATGCGTAACCTCATGGCCAGGCTCTGCAGGTAGCTACAATTCAGGCTGCAGTGTGGATTTTAAATTGTTGTCAATCTGCAGAGAAACTTTCCCAGCAGTGGAAAATACCCTTGATCTGATGTCGGAAAGTGCCTACTTATAGCAATTGTTGCCTTAGAGGGACCCACACGTTAAATATTTCTTCACATTAATAGCAGAATAATACATTGTGCATTAAGGTGGTATGATGCTCTTGTTCTTGGTAAAACAGTATATATACTATGTGCAATGTCATGGGTGGATTTGTCAATATGATATAAGTACACTGTCTCCAGAAAAATGCAAATCTACAGTACTGATAAATCGTTGATTTTTTTTCTTTACTGTCACTCTCATATTCAGCTAAACAAAGCATCTTGTTACGTCCTGTTATCTTTTTCCAGACAAATGTTGAGCTGCGGAATCTGACTTCCAGCAGCCGTCACCTCAGAGTCATCCCACCTAGCACTTCGTTCTTTTCCATCGGGCTGGGTAAGTAGACCCTTTTACTTCATGTTTTTGTGACTGTCGTAATATACTTAGATCTGACTGTATATATTTTAACTATGAACATCTTGTGCATTCCCCATTCCCTTTGCCCCACCATTGGTGGCCATGCCTTCAGCTGCCGAGGCCCTAAGCTCTGAAATTCTCTTCCTAAACCTCTACCCCTTTTTCCTCCCCCCACATTAAAACCAAGATTTTGGTCACCTGTCTTATTATCTCCTTGTGTGAATTGGTGTCAAATTTTGTTTGGTAAAGTTCCAGTGAAGCTCCTTGGGACATCTAACTACATTAAAGGTGCGATGAAATTGCAAGTTGTATATCTGTGTAATTTTATGGATCTGTGGTGTGGAGGAAGCCTCCATTGGCAAAGTATATGGGAAATGCAGGCTCTCGTCTGCTTATCTGCCAATATTTAGCTGTGTCTATATATAATCTCACTATGTCTGTGTCTATATAATCTCACATGGTGTTGCGGATAGGAGTTGGAGGATATGCTATTTCTACCACTAGTGGTGTTTGTCCATGTAACAGTCAATGCATTGTTGTTGGTGTCATTGACTTATTATGACTAAATATGTTGAATTATGTTCATGACAAAGTGTGATAAGGAACTGTTACAGGATGTAAATGTGACACTGAAAGGAAGTGTGTCCCATACTATGTTGCTTGATTCTGAATGATGTCAGAGCAACTGGGAATGGGTAATAAATGTAGCCTAAGAAAAAATAATAAATAAAGGAATTAACTTTTCAAATGCTTGAGCAAGCTGAAAGCCTGTTTTCACTTCAAAAAGCTTTTAGTTTTTTTCAGCGTACCTTTCACATCAATACAGTAGGCACAATGAAATTCACCACACAGGACCATACACTTAAAGTGGTCATACCATACAAATGTATGTAGTATTAACTCCTTAAGTATCTGAATAGACTGGAAGTGTTTTCTTACATTGGTTAACCTTAAGCAGAGTTTTAATGTTATCTAATTAGGTCATGAGCTTATAGCAGTACTTGAACAATGTCTAGACTTAGGATAACAAGTGGCAAGGTAACATCAGTGCTACTTAAGTGCAGAGGCAATGACCATCTCCAACAAGAGAAAGCCTAACCACCTCTCCCTGACCTTTACCAGCATCATCAGCATTCAACAACCCTCAGCTTGCAGTAAGGGAGATCTCTTTCCTTGTGGAGCATTTCTGTTCCGCCTGGCATACAAGCAAGAAAAATAAAAGATCAATACTAACTTACCTTCCTGGGGCTCTACTGATGCTGGATCTAGTTTGGGTTAAAATTGTTATTGGGTGCCGATGACAATTTTAAGAAGGACCCGTTGTTTTCCTGAGGGTTGACCTATTTGCCTGCTCAAAAGGGCAGGTTAAAATTGTAGGTATCTGGAAGGTAGCAGGGTCAGAGAGGGTAGAAATCACTGTGGCCAGTTTAACTGCCCTCCACCTATTTTTTACTGGGTGGCCAGGGTTAATATCGGCACTTTAATGTCAACTTTGCCATTATAAATTCCTGTGTCCACATTTAAAATGGAAAATGCCTATGTAAACATGTCACACTGTAATTACATAATCTATCCACTGAGTGTCTTTGTTGTCAGTCTGTGAACAGTTCCTCTTCAAAATTAGAGCCTTTCCTCAGTTGACCATCTTACATTTTCTTTTATCCCGAGTCAGGTTTTGTTTCAAATTTTGCCTTGCACTACCATCCCTCTTGTTATTTAATCACTTCTGCCCTCTCCCCCAACCAACCCGATCCTATCACCGAGCTCCTTTTGTTTCTTTCTTTGACCCCTTATTGCACTTGCTTAAAAGCTGTTCATCTATAACATCTTCCCAGTGCTGATTAAAGGTCAGCGACCTCAAATATTCACTGTTTCTCTCTCCACCAATGCTGCCCCACCTGCTGAGTATTTCCATCATTTTCTGTTTATATATCAGATTTCCAGCAACCGCAGTATTTTGTTTTTGTTATAATTTCTGTTTTATGGAGGTATATAGTATTATGTTATAACAAGCTCTGGTTTATGGAAGCATGGACTGCTATATATATTGCAACACATTCTGTTTTACAGAGGCCTACGATGCCTTGCTGAATCCTTAATATGTAACAGAGGATATAGATAAATGTATTCCTGTGCTAAACGTCTGTAAAACAAGTTCTGTCATGTAAAAAAGTGCTCAGTTATACATTCCGATCATCCTTCAAGATGTGCAGGAATGTAAAGAATATGGATCAGATGCTAAATATTTCTGTGCTGATATGCTGAGACTTGCTGTTTACTTACCTCAGAAGATGCTATTTACTGTAAACATAATCATGATAGGTACCTCGATATCTATCAGGTGGGGAATAGATGCCAGAGATACTTTTATATTCATCTTTCTTCCTGAATGCTTTAAAACCTGACTACGCATAACTAAGTTCCTTGTATGGGTAGCAGTCTGATTTGAAGGAAATAAGTAAGGAGACTAGGGATATGGATCCTTATTTGACAGGGGAGGCCATTCATAGAACTGGATCTAGATATTATGCAGTTTGATCAGTTCTCTGCATTTATGGTAGGGTATGAATGTCATATTTTAGTGCTTATGATTAGATCAAATTGAGCCCGACACTCTCATACCTGCCAGCTGAAGTCACTGCATGCCACGTAAAGATGTTTGATTTTTCCACTCCCTAGCCCACAGGTGGGTTTGACTCCCTGGCTGAGATCAACTCACTCAGCACAGGCCAGGAATTGAGCCTTGGACTATGGCAGACCTGATGCTATGTAAGGTTCTTTGTGACAGATGTCTTGGGGTTGCATTCAAACTTGATGAACAAATGTAGTATTTTTGCCAGAGATTTCTGTGTAAGATCAGAAACCTGCATTATCTCACTTAAACCAAATAGATGGGCATTGCTTTGAGCCATTAAGACACCACTAAAACTATTGTCAGTATCTTCCACAAGAACACTTCCTTCCTGTTCACTCAGAGTCTGGAAGGAGTTGTTACATGGAGATGGCCTGTCAAGAACCATTATGTTCAACTCTGAGTGCATTGGGTACTGGAAGCAGATTCAGTAGTGACATTCAAGGGGAATTGAACCTATACTTGAAAAGGAGAAAGTGGTTGTTGGAGGTTAATCATCTCTGCTCCAGGACATCACTGCAGGAGTTCCTCAGGGTAGTGTCCTAGGCCCAACCATCTTCAGCTGCTTCATCAATGACCTTCCTTCAATCATAAGGTCAGAAGTGGGACTGTTCACTGATGATTGCACAATGTTCAGCACCATTCGCAACTCCTCAGATACTGAAGCAGTCCGTGTAGAAATGTAGCAAGACCTGGACAATATCTGGGCTTGGGCTGATAAGTGACAAGTAACGCTCGCGCTACGCAAGTGCCAGGCAATGACTATCTCAAACAAGAGAGAGTCTAACCATCTCCCCTTGACATTCAACAGCATTACAATCAACTGAATCCCCCACTATCAACATTCTGGTGGTTACCATTGACCAGAAACTGAACTGGAGTAGCCATATAAATACTGTGAGTACAAAAGCAGGTCAGAGGCTCGGAATCCTGCAGCCAGTAACTCACCACCTGACTCCCCAAAACCTATCCACCATCTACAAGGCACAATTCAGGAGTGTGATGGAATACTCTCCACTTGCCTGGATGGTGCAACTCCAACAACACTCAAGAAGCTCTACACCATCTGGGACAAAGCAGCCCGCTTGATTGGTACCCCATCTACAAACATTCACTCCCTGCACCACAAACGCACAGTGGCAGCAGTGTGTACCATCTACAAGATGCACTGCAGCAACGCACCAAACCCGCGACCTCTACAACCTAGAAGGACAAGGGCAGCAGATGCACGAGAACACCACCACCTGCAAATTCCCCTCTAAATCACACACCATCCTGACTTGGAACTATATCACTGTTCCTTCACCGACGCTTGGTCAAAATCCTGGAACTCCCTTCCTAACAGCACTGTGGGTGTACCTACCCCACATGGACTGCAGCGGTTCAAGAAGGCAGCTCACCACCATCTTCTCAAGGGCAATTAGGGATGGGCAATAAATGCTGGCCTAGCCAGTGACGCCCACTTCCCATGAATGAATAAAAAAAATTCCCTTTGTGGAGCCTTGCTTGCCAGCATCTTGTACAGCCCGTGTTTAAATCAGGCAATTTCTTTAATCAACCAGAAAACACTACCCGTTATCAGCTCTACAACCCTCCGATATCACTGCGCTCCTGCAATTCTGGCCACTTGCGTGTCTTCGATTTTAATCACTCAACCAAGAGTGGACACATGTTCAAGTGCTTTGTCCCAAAGCTCTGGAATTCCATCCCTAAACATCTCCACCACTCTACTTCTGTCTCCTTCTTTAAGACACTCCTTCAAACCAAACAGTTTGACTAAACCAAAGTAAAATATTGCAGATACTGTAAATCTGAAAGAAAAACAGAAAATGCTGGAAATAAAAGTTGAAAGTTTTCTTTCACCAAGGTTGCTGCCAGACCTGCTGAGTATTTCCAGCCTTCTCTCTGACCAAACTTTTGGTCGTCTATCCTAATAATCTCCTTCAGTGTCAAATTTTGTTTGATTATGCTCTTGTGAAGCAAGTTGGGACAGTTTACAGCATTAAAAGCGCTATATAAATGCAAGTTGTTGTTGTTTGCACTAAAGCCAATTTCAGAGTTGTCACTTACAGTGCTTTTAATGCTTTGTGTATTTTGGCAGAAATACCTATACATGCTTAGTAGTTTGCACCTCATTAAGGTGGGCTGAATGCAAAACAAACATAAGTAGACAATACTTGGTTAATGTCTAAATATTGCATCTTGTATGCTTAATCTTCTCTAAATAGTGTAGGGTTACAGATTGCACTGAACACTGACTAATAACGTATTCAGTACTGATCTCATGCATTCTAGTTCAGTAGCAGAGTACGGTAATAGCACCACCCCATTAAACCATCCAAAGTGTATAGCAGACAACATGCCCTCTATCAGCTGTAGGGCCTCCAATGGAGAATAAAGGGTACAGTAGTGTCCTGGTTATGGTTGTGTAATTTAAACCCAGGTCATGAATGCGAATCCCACTGTAGCAACTTTTGAAATTGAATATAATACATTTGGTAATGTGTGAGCTGGAAGCAAGGTAAATTACCATGATGGCAGCTAGGTTGCTGTAAAATCACAATTTACTTTACTAACATCCTTCAGGAAAGGAAAACTGTCACCTTATCAGGTCTGGCCTACATGGGATTTCAGTCACATGCTATATGGTTGACTGAAATGACCTAGCAAGCAACATCTCAGAATTCAGCAAAGGAGGACCAAGGGATTGATTAAGAAGGGGAAAATAGAGTACGAGAGCAAGCTTGCGGGGAACATAAAAACTGACTGTAAAAGTTTCTATAGGTATGTGAAGAGAAAAAGATTAGTGAAGACTAATGTAGGTCCCTTGTAGCAAAAACAGGAAGGCAGATTGTTATCTGAACGGCTATAAACTGAGAGAGGGGAATATGCAATGAGACCTGGGTGTTCTCGTACACCAGTCGCTGAAGGTAAGCATGCAGGTCCAACAGGCGGGTAAAAAAGGCAAATGGTATGTTGGCCTTCATAGCAAGAGGATTCGAGTACAGGAGCAGGGATGTCTTGCTGCAATTATACAGGGCATTTGATGAGGCCGCACCTGGAATATTGTGTGCAATTTTGGTCTCCTTATCTGAGGAGGGATGTTCATGCTATAGAGGGAGTGCAGCGAAGGTTTACCAGGCTGATTCCTGGGATGGCAGGACTGACGTATGAGGACAGATTGAGTCGGTTAGGATTATATTCGCTAGAGTTCAGAAGAGTGAGGGGGGCTCTCACAGAAACCGATAAAATTCTGACAGGACTTGACAGGGTAGATGCAGGAAGGATGTTCCCGATGGTGGGGGAGTCCAGAACCAGGGGTCATAGTCTAAGGATAAGGGGTAAACCATTCAGGACTGAGATGAGGAGAAATTTATTCACCCAGAGAGTGGTGATCCTGCGGAATTCACTACCACAGAAAGCAGTTGAGGCCAAAACATTGTATGTTTTCAAGAAGGAGTTAGATATAGCTCTTGGGTTTAAAGGGATCAAAGGATATGAGGGGAAAGTGGGCACAGGTTACAGAGTTGGATGATCAGGCATGATCATAATGAATCTCGGAGCAGGCTCGAAAGGCTGAATGGCCTACTCCTGCTCCTATTTTTTATGTTTCTATCTCCTCTAATTTTGTTTTGCTGTGCATGGCCTATTCATTTAAATGCGCAGGGCCTTTACATATTTTTTGTGTGGCTGCACACATGGAGAGACTTAAAGTGCTTAACTGTGTTCCTGTGTTCCATGACTTGTGCTTAGCCTGCACAGGAACTTATGTGTTGCCGCGCGACTGCGCAGCTTAGTGGGAACATTGGTAGCAAGCGACTAGAAGGAGGCCCATCATGATAGTGTTACGATCAGATGGAGAATGGTGTGGGTGGCTTCCACTTTTCATCTCTCAACTGTCTGCAGATAGTGTTTTTAAAAAAAAAAATCATATTTTAGTCCCTGAGTGTTTAAAGGTAAAATAAACAGATAAACGACAGGTTTTCTCATCGGTTTAAAAAGAAAGAGAACAATTTATTTAAACAATACCCAAATATGTTCGCAACCTCACCCACTGATGCATTCATACACACAAGAAAAGATAGAGAGTAGAGGGTAGCATGTAATCAGTGTCCAATTGCTGGAAAAGAGTTCATTGTTTGAAACCTGAAGAGTTTTTCCGGGAGGAAATCTTATAATGGTGTTCCAGGCCTGATGTTCCTTGACGTGGAATTGATGAAGCATCACCGACTCCTTTAGTTTTTAATTTATTTATTTAGAGATACAGCATTGAAACAGGCCCTTCGGCCCACCGAGTTTGTGCCGACCTTCAACCACCCATTTATACTAATCCTACATTAATCCCATTATCCTCTCACATCCTTACCTTCCCTCAATTTCCCTACCACCTACCTATACTAGGGGCAATTTATAATGGCCAATTTACCTATCAACCTGCAAGTCTTTGGCTGTGGGAGGAAACCGGAGCACCCAGCGAAAACCCACGCGGTCACAGGGAGAACTTGCAAACTCCACACAGGCAGTACCCAGAATCGAACCCGGGTAGCTGGAGCTGTGAGGCTGCGGTGCTAACCACTGCACCACTGTGCCACCAGTTAAAACTCAGTCCGGAGTTGGTGGAGGAAGTCCTGATTCAGTTTCTCAGATGGGGTGTTTTTCAGGTCACCTTTATGATCTCTGCCTCAGTAGTTTAAAGCTGGTGTTGGCAGGGCTTATTGCTTAGCTGGATTCGATCTCACAGCTTCTCTGGCTGCAATGGCTTTCCTGACTCCTCCTCTCAGAGCAGTTACTTCTTTTAAGGTAAAAAACTTATCAGGTTTTGGTTTCATTCAGGTGACTCAAGATGCTCTCCCCTGGGGTGTTCATAAAATATCCCAGGATGTTGGGACCAATGTAACATAATGGCACCTGAATATGGTCCATTTTGATAAATAATAGGTATGAAATAACGCCTATTTTGCCCTTGGCTTCAGAGTCAGTCTGTCTGAAAAAGCCTTTGCTAGCCCAATTTTTGATAATAGGAGTCGTTAGCATGGAATGGGCAGTTTTACATAGCGTGCCTCCTCAAGGCAATTCCAGCTGTTAGTAATGGTCCCGTCTTCAACAGTCAAACATGTTGATTGGCAGTACAGGAGGGGATCACCTGACCTCTCCCACCATGTTGCCGGGTAGCAAAGTGCCCATTTTCTTGTAGCTTACTTTTATTTCATAATTCCTCCAGTTCATTTCATATTTCATCACTGTTCCTCTGTGAGTGTGACAATAGAGTAAATAAGGAGAAACAGTTTTCACTGGCACGAGGGTTGGTAACCAAGGGACACAGATTTAAAATAATTGGCAAAAAAGCCAGGGAAGGAGATGAGGACTGAAACACTGCCTGCAAGGGTGGTGGAAGCACTTTCAATAGTAACTTTCATAGTGTCATTACAGCACAGAAGGAGACCATTTGGCCCTTTCAGGTGGGAATTGGATAAATACTTGAGAAGGAAAAAAGTTGCAGGGCTATGGAGAAAGAGCCGGGAATGGGGTTAATTGGTGGCTCTTTCAAACAGCCAGCATAGGCACGATGGGCCACATGGCCGCCTTCTGTGGCGTATCATTCTATGATTAATATTTCCCTTGTGACGATAAATGCTGTTGAAGCACCATTTTCATTGCTTTCTGTGTTTCTTTCTGTGTTTCCAAACAGGTAAATTTCCAGGAGAGGGTGGAATCGTCGCTCCAGGGATGAGCTGCCTGTACACAGTCCGATTTGCTCCTGATTCTCCGGCTGACTATGAGGATTTCCTAATAGTGGAGACACAGACGCCATATCCACTTGTGGTCCCCATTGAAGCCAGAAGACCTCCTCCTATACTAACCTGTATGCAATTGGCTTTCTTCTGAAGGGGTTGTGGTGGGGGGTGGGGGGTGGTTGTGTTGGAATATGGTGCAATTCAATATCAACAAAAAACAAAGAATTTGCAGATGCCATTCAGTGACTTTGTGGGAAAACCCTAGAAAAATAGCCGAAATTGCTGTTACAACAGACAAGCAGGAGAACCTCAATGGAAATTCCCCTTTTATTTCACAAGAAAGTTGTTGTTTCCTTATTTTTGTCCCTTCCTCTTTCTTGTCTCTCCCATGCCAACCATAATCAAGAGGGTGGGCATGCTCACTGCTCTCAGTCCTTCTTCCAGTAAATTGATGCTTTATCCAAGGTCTTAGCATAGTGAAATACATCAAAGTTCTTTGGCACGTTGTGTTTGTTTTGAAATGCAGTGTCTGCCATTATATAGGTAAGCTTAGCTACTGTTCAAGGTAAATAGCAATGAGATGAATGACCAATGGGTTGGTATTTCTAATTGATTTGGTTGACGGAGGAATGCTGGCCAAGGCACTAGGACTGCTTTTCTTCAGTGTCCTGGAATTGTATAATTTGAATAATGCCCACTTGAACTGAGATTTAACACATCATCTGAAGTCTGACAATGCAGCAATCCCTCAGTACTACACTGGAGTGTCAAACCAGTTCATGTGCTCGGTCTTGGCATGGAGTTCAGGTTCACAGCCTCTGATCCTGTGCTACCAGATGAGCCAAGCTATACTAGTAATGATCATAATTCATCTGCTAGGAGGTGCATGAGATCGGCTTCTGGAATTATGCCCTGCCCTTCCTTTGCTATGGGGACTCGACCAGCATGTGCTTGGCTCTGCTCCACAGTGGAATGTCCGAGCTGGCTATAACTTCTCAGTCAAATCAGCAGTACCAAATTTACCTGGTATGTTTTCAGAAGTATTTCTTTGTCTCTCCTCCAACACCACAACCCTATGAGCTATCTGTGCTCCTCTATTTTTGACCTCTTGAGGATCCCCAATTTTAATTGCTCCACCTTGGTGGCCGTGCTTTAACAGCCCCTAAACTCTGGGATCCCTTCCCTAAACCTCTCTGCCTCGCTACCTCCTATCTCCTTTAAAACCCCACTTTGACCAAGTTTTTGGCCATCGGCCCTAATATAGCCTTGTGTGGCTCTGTGTCAAACCTTGCTTTGTAACCCTCTGGTGAAGCATCTTTTTTTTTTTATTCATTCATGGGATGCGGGCGTCGCTGGCTAGGCCAGCATTTATTGCCCATCCCTAATTGCCCTTGAGAAGGTGGTGGTGGTGAGCTGCCTTCTTGAACCGCTGCAGTCCATGTGGGGTAGGTACACCCACAGTGCTGTTAGGAAGGGAGTTCCAGGATTTTGACCCAGCGACAGTGAAGGAACGGCGATGTAGTTCCAAGTCAGAATGGTGTGTGACTTGGAGTGGAACCTGCAGGTGGTGGTGTTCCCATGTATTTGCTGCCCTTGTCCTTCTAGTTGGTAGAGGTCACGGGTTTGGAAGTTGCTTTCTAAGGAGCCTTGGTGCATTGCTGCAGTGCATCTTGTAGATGGTACACACTGCTGCCACTATGGTGGTGGAGGGAGTGAATGTTTGCAGCCAATCAAGGGGGCTGCTTTGTCCTGGATGGTGTCAAGCTTCTTGAGTGTTGTTGGAGCTGCATCCATCCAGGCAAGTGGAGAGTATTCCATCACACTCCTGACTTGTGCCTTGTAGATGGTGGACAGGCTTTGGGGAATCAGGAGGTGAGTTACTCACCTCAGGATTCCTAGCTTCTGACCTGCTCTTGTAGCCACGGTATTTATATGGCTACTCCAGTTCAGTTTCTGGTCAATGGTAACCCCCAGGATGTTGATAGTGGGGGATTCAGCGATGGTAATGCCGTTGAATGTCAAGGAGAGATGGTTAGATTCTCTCTTGTTGGAGATGGTCATTGCCTGGTACTTGTGTAGCGCAAATGTTACTTGCCACTTATCACCCCAAGCCTGGATATTGTCCAGGTCTTGCTGCATTTCTGCACGGACTGCTTCAGTATCTGAGGAGTCACAAATGGTGCTGAACATTGTGCAATCATCAGCGAACATCCCTACTTCTGACCTTATGATTGAAGGAAGGTCATTGATGAAGCAGCTGAAGATGGTTGGGCCTAGGACACTACTCTGAGGAACTCCTGCAGTGATGTCCTGGAGCTCAGATGATTGACCTCCAACAAGCACAACCATCTTCCTTTGTGCTAGGTATGACTCCAGCCAGCGGAAGGTTTTCCCCTTGATTCCCATTGACCTCAGTTTTGCTAGGGCTCCTTGATGCCATACTCAGTCAAATGCTGCTTTGATGTCAAGGGCAGTCACTCTCACCTCACCCCTTGAGTTCAGCTCTTTTGTGCATGTTTGAACCAAGGCTGTAATGAGGTCAGGAGCTGAGTGGCCCTGGCAGAACCCAAACTGAGCGTCACTGAGCAGGTGACTTGCTCAGCAAGTTCCGCTTGATGGCACTGTTGATGACACCTTCCATCACTTTACTGATGATTGAGAGTAGGCTGATGGGGCGGTAATTGGCAGGGTTGGACTTGTCCTGCTTTTTGTGTACAGGGCATACCTGGGCAATTTTCCACATTGCAGGGTAGATGCCAGTGTTGGAGCTGTACTGGAACAGCTTGGCTAGGGGCGCGGCAAGTTCTGGAGCACAGGTCTTCAGTACTGTTGCCGGAATATTGTCAGGGCCCATAGCTTTTGCAGTATCCAGTGCTTTCAGTCGTTTCTTGATATCACGCGGAGTGAATCGAATTGGCTGAAGTCTGGCATCTGTGATGTTGGGGACTTCAGGAGGAGACCGAGATGGATTATCAACTCGGCACTTCTGGCTGAAGATTGTTGCAAATGCTTCAGCCTTATCTTTCGCACTGCTGGGCTCCCCCATCATTGAGGATGGGGATATTTGTGGAGCCACCTCCTCCAGTTAGTTGTTTAATTGTCCACCACCATTCACGGCTGGATGTGGCAGGACTGCAGAGCTTAGATTTGATCCGTTGGTTGTGGGATCGCTTAGCTCTGTCTATTGCATGCTGCTTACGCAGTTTGGCATGCAAGTAGTCGTGGGTTGTAGCTTCACCAGGTTGACACCTCATTTTGAGGTATGCCTGGTGCTGCTCCTGGCATGCCCTCCTGCACTCTTCATTGAACCAGGGTTGGTCTCCTGGCTTAATGGTAATGGTAGAGTGGGGGAATATGCTGGGCCATGAGGTTACAGATTGTGGTTGAGTACAATTCTGCTGCTGCTGATGGCCCACAGCGCCTCATGGATGCCCAGTTTTGCATTGCTAGATCTGTTTGAAATCTATCTAACACAGTAAAAGTACAAGAGCAAGAAAGTTATGTTGCACTTGTCTAAGACACTAGTTCGGCCTCAGCTGCAGTATTGTGTCCATTTCTGGGCGCCGTACTTTAGGAAAGATGTGAGGGCATTGGAGAGAGTACAGAAAAGATTCACGAGAATGGTTCCAGGGATGAGGAACTTCAGTTATGAAGATAGATTGGAGAAGTTACTTCTGTTTACCTTGGAGAAGAGAAGGCTGAAAGGTGATTTGATAGAGGTATTCAAAATCATGAGGGGTCTGGCCAGAGTAGATGGAGAGAAACTGTTCCCACTTGTGAAAGGATCGAGAATGAGAGGGAATGTATTTAAAGTATTTGGTAAGAGATGCAAAACTGACATGAGGAAAAACTTTTTTAGGCAGCGAGTGGTTAAGGTCTGGAATGTGCTGCCTGAGAACATGGTGGAGGCAGGTTCAATTGAAGCATTCAAAACAGAATTATACAGTTATATAAAAAGGAAGAGTGTGCAGGGTGACAGGGAGAAGGCTGGGGGATGGAACTGAGGAAATTGCTCTTTCAGAGAGCCAGTGCGGACACAATGGGCTGAATGGCCTCCTTCTGCACTGTAACGATTCTGTGATTCTGTCTAAATAACAGGTTGACATCTAGACTTGACTTTGGGCTAGGCTGAGTGGTAGTGTTCCTGTCTCTGTGACAGAAGTGTTGCTTTTGAACCCCACTCCGGAGATAACAGACACTGGAATGCCAGCTCTGAATACTGGATTGACGTCCAGCAGGGGTACCATCGTTCATTGTGTGTGGGTGGCTGACCCCTTCATAAAGGGTAGTTGGGCCCCTTAGTCCTAGTTGCTGCCCACCTAGCAGAAAGTACTCTGAAGATAAAAACCTTTGGGAAGGCAAGAAGAAACGATCAGCTTCTATTCCCTAATAAGTGGCTCAAGAATCTCATGTGTGCTCCAGGGCAACGAATGGATGGATGTTTTGCATGATAGATTTCTGTCAAATAAGCTTTCTTCAAAGAAGATTTTACTTACCTGAGCAGCGTTACATAAACAGCATTCAGTGTGTCTGTCTTCCAGTACTATATCTACTCTAGTCGACCTATAAAACAGCCACGGATTTTTAAAATAATTCATTGTGTGTGAAGCACTTTAGGAAGTTTCTAAGAGACATGATACAAAGGCAAGAAAAAAGAGGGATGTGGATTTAGTGCAATCAAAAAACACCCTCTAACCTGAGCACTAAAAGTCATAGATATTGAAACACTACTGAGAACTTTGACATTTGTTGTATAATGAATGGACATTAAGAGTAAATTGTTTTTTCCTGTCTGTGACCTGCAGTACCTGGTACCTTAGACTGTGGATACTGCTTGGTGGGTGGAGTGAAGATGACAGAATTCCTGTGCAGAAATGATGGGTATAACTCTGGCTGTTTCTGCGTGATGCCTAAGAAAATGTGGCCAACTACAAACTTCAGGGTGAGAATTCTGTATGGTTTCAGTGAATCAGGAGCTTGGGATCACAGGATGGAGGCATAGAAAGTTGGGCACTCCTTTCTGTGCTTTGTTTCATGAATAATCAGCAAGATAGAATCATAGACTAACACAGCAAAGAAGGAGGCCATTCGGCCCATTGAATCTGCGACAGCTCTTTCAAAGAGCAATCCTATTAGTCCCTCTCTTTCCCCATATCCTTGCAATTATTTCTCCTTCTAGTATTTATCAAATTCCCTTGTGAAGCCAACTATTGAACCTGTTTTCACCACCCTGTTGGGTAGTGCATTCCAAATCCAAACCACTCATTGTGTAAAAAAAAAAAACTTTTTCCTTATGTCACTTTTGGGTTGTTTGCCTATCACCTTCAGTCACGGGTTATCGACCCTTCAGCATCTGGAAATATCCTTTATGTGGCTCGTGAGCAAGGCAAAAAAAATGTAGTGATTGGCACCCCACTACAGTATACTAAGCAAGTTTCCAACACCACTTCCCAGCTAGTAGTTTAAAGAGCCAAATCTTGTTGAAATTGTAAACTAAACATTTGGGCGAACGCTTTCGACTTTTACTTTTTTCTCCATTGTGAGGACGGAATCTTTTTTAATGGAAGAGAAATTATGGTCTGCACGCCTGTGACTTCTTGTGCGCATGGCTCTGTGCTGGAAGCATGGTATTGGGCAGTTGAATTGGCCGTATTGTTCCCACATCCAACTGTATCTAACCATTTAGGGTGCTCTATTAAGTACTGTGCCTGTTGCATTGAGATTCCTTTTCCTCTGCTACAGTGGCGCAGTGGTTAGCACCGCAGCCTCACAGCTCCAGCGACCCGGGTTCAATTCTGGGTACTGCCTGTGTGGAGTTTGCAAGTTCTCCCTGTGACCGCGTGGGTTTCCACTGGGTGCTCCGGTTTCCTCCCACAGCCAAAGACTTGCAGGTTGGTAGGTAAATTGGCCATTGTAAATTGCCCCTAGTGTAGGTAGGAGAATGGTGGGGATATGGTAGGGAATATGGGGTTAATTTAGGATTAGTATAAATGGGTGGTTGTTGGTCGGCACAGGGCCTGTTTCAGTGCTGTATCTCTAAATAAATAAATAATCAACCCCTTTTAACTTTAAAGTATCTGGGCGGACGACTGCATTTTTGTTTTGACCTGATTTACAAAATGCAGGTTTAGACTCTGAACCAACCAGTTTGCTAGATTTTGACAAACGTGCATAGGTTGTGAGCAAAAGAAATGGTTTTATGGCCTCTACTAGGACAGATTGGTCACTGAAGGTGCTGGGTAGAGCCACAAGTTAGCAAGCAGTCCTTTCACCCTCAGGCACCTTAGGTGAACCCAGCTCAGAAATTCATCCGCAGTATTTTGCTTTTATTTCAGAAATTACCTCCTTTAAACATGAATGGTTTCAATTGAATAAATTAGGGAGAAACTGTTTCCTCCTGGGAGAGGGTCGGTAACCAAAGAACAAAGATAGGAACATAGGAACAGGAGTAGACCATTTCGCCGCTCAAGCCTGTTTCACCAATTTAATGTAATTGGCAAAAAGACCAGAGGGGAGATGAGGAAATTTTTTTTGCTCAGCAACTTGTTATGATCTGGAAAGCACAGCCTGATATGACAGTGAAAGCAGATTCAATTGTGGCTTTCAAAGTAAGTTGGACAAATACTTGAAGGGGAGAAAATTTGCAAGGCTATGGGGAAAGAACAGGGTAGTAGGACTAATTGGATAGCTCTTTAAAAGAGCCAGCACAGGCTGATTGGCTGACTCCTGTAATGTAAGGTTTTATGATAATCTGACTGTAAAGGTTCTTGCTTAAGTGATTTTGGAAATAGCTTTACCCAGTCTGTCATGGGCATGAGGCTATAGCACAGAGTTAGCAACTTCACTCCTAATGATGGCTTGTGTGGAAAATGGCAATATCCCTATTTCTGACAATGACCTTTACAGACTTCAATGAACAGAACAAAGAGAGCTTTACTCATTATTTATACCATCCTATACCTGTTTTGAACTGTGACTGCGCAATACAGGGGAGGACTTCCTACTGCCATTGGTTTCAGGAATGAGCAGTAAATCATAGAATTGAAGGAACTACATGTTGCTGCTTGGATTCAGTTGCAGACTCAAATAATATAACAGAATCATGATCGCCAGTTGTCTTTACGAAAATTAAAAATATTATTGCTTGATATAAGCACAATTCTGCTGACACTCAGGATTTGACCAGTCTCTTTTCTTTTCATTTCATAAGAGTGTGGCAGCTGCTGGCTTTCTCGATGTAACTCCATTTGCAATCAGGCCTGCTGTGTTTGAGCTGCATCCAGGCCAGGCCCTGATCCTGGAGGTTAGTGAATAAAATCTGTCTCTCACCTTGAGCTCTGGCCCATACAGTGAAGCTAATTCATTTACAGCTGGCAGGTGAATATTTTAAATATGAAAGAATTTGGGGAAGAGCAGAGAAGTGGGACCTGCAGTGTGTTGTTAGTATCAGCAAAGACACAATGGGCCTGATAAATATCAGGTTGGTTCAATTGGTAGCACTTGAATATTCCAACACTTTCCTAGTTGCCACCCGCCCCCCCATGTTTCATCCTTCATAAACTTGAGCTCATCCAAAATATTTGCTGCCAATATCCTAACTCACACCAAGTCTCGTTCACCCATCACTCCTTTGCTTGCTGACCTACATTAGCCCCTGTACCGGCAATGCCTCCATTTTAAAATTCGCATCTTGGTGTTCAAATCCTCCAGGCCTCGCTCCTCCCTAACTCTGTAACCTCCTTCAGCTCCAGCACACTCTGGGATCTCTGCACTCCTCTAAATTTGTCCAGTTGACCATCCCCGATTTTCATCACTCCATTTTCTTCAGCTGCCTGAACTCAAAATTCCAAGGTTTCCTCCGCAAACTGATCCGCTTTGCTCCTTAAGATCTGCCTAACTTTGACCAAGCTTTTGGGCACCCATCCTAAGATCTCATCATCCAGCTCGATGTCCAAATCTGTTTGATAGTAGCTCCTGTGAAGCACCTCAGAATGTTTTTACTACATTAAAGACACTATATAAATGTTGAGATGTATCTACAGCAATTACTATACCAATGTTTCATACTGTATTGCAATTTTCTAATGTATCTTAAACTTCAATAACATAGGCTTTTATCTCGCTGACTTAAGAGCATAAGAAGATAGGAAATAGGAGCAGGAGTAGGCCATACTGCCCCTCGAGCCTGCTTCGCCATCAATAGAATCAGGGCTGATCTGATCTTGGCTCCAACTCCACTTTCCTGCCTATTCCCCATAACCCTTGACTCCCCTATAGTTCAAGAATCTGTCTTTCTCAGCCTTGAATATATTCAATGACTCAGCCTCCATAGCACTCTCTGGTAAAGAATTACGAAGATTCACGACACTCTGAGAAAAGAATTTCCTCCTCATCTCTGTCTTAAATGGGAAACCCCTTATCCCAAGGAGAGGCGGTAGCGTAATGGTAATGTCACTAGACTAGTAACAGAGCCCCAGGCTAATGCTCTGGGGACATGGTTTTAATTCAGTTAAAAAATCTGGAATTAAAAAGATGATCATGAAACCATTGTCGATTGTTGTAAAAACCCATCTGATTCACTAATGTTCTTTAGGAACATTATCTGCTGTCCTTACCTGGTCTGGCCTACATGTGACTCCAGACCCACAGCAATGTGGTTGACTCTTAAATGCCCTCTGAAATGGCCTAGCAAGCCACTCAGTTGTATTAAAACGTTACAAAGTCGAAGAGAAGGGATGAAACTGGATGGGCCACCCGACATCGACATAGGCGCCGGAAACGACAACGGCAAACCCAGCCCTGTCGACCCTGCCAAGTCCTCCTTACTAACACCTGGGGGCTTGTGCCAAAGTTGGGAAAGCTGTTCCACAAACTAGTTAAGCAACAGCCTGACATAGTCATACGCACGGAATCATACCTTGCAGACAATGTCCTAGACAGCCACCATTCCCAGGTATGTCTTGTTCCAACAGCAGGACAGACCCACCAGACATGGCGGCACAGTGGTATACAGTTGTGAGGGAGTTGCCCTGGGAGTCCTCAACATTGACTCCGGACCCCATGCAAGGAAACCCCGGCTGATGAATCAGTGCTTCTCCATGTTGAACACCAATTGGAAGAGGCACACAAAATGTGCTCTGGTTGGGGAACTTCAATGTCCATCACCAAGAGTGGCTCGGTAACACCACTACTGACTGAGCTGGCCGAGTCCTAAAGGACATAGCTGCTAGACTGGGTCTGCAGCAGCTGGTGAGGGAACCAATAAGAGGTAAAAACCTACTTGACCTTGATCTCAACAATCTACCTGTCATAGATGCATCTGTCCATGACAGTATTGGTAGGAGTAAGCACTGTATAGTCTTTGTGGAGTTGAAGTTCCGTCTTCACACTGAGGGTACCCATCATCGTGTTGTGTGGCACTACCACCATGCCAAATGGGATAGATTTCGAACAGATCTAGCAGCTCAAAACTGGGCATTCATGATGCGCTGTGGGCCATCAACAGCAGCAGAATTGTATTCAACCACAATCTGTAACTCATGGCCCGGCATATCCCCCACTCTACCATTGCCATTAAGCTGGGGGACTAACGCTGGTTCAATGAAGAGTGCAGGAGGCCATGCCAGGAACAGCACCAGGCATACCTAAAAATGAAGTGTCAGCCTGGTGAAGCTACAACACAGGACTCATGACAGCTGCCAGGAAAGTGAGCACACACATGGAGGAAGTTCCTGTGGTTATCATTGACCAGTTGAATGTTGAGGGAGTGGAAGCCCTTTCTATTGATGAATCCCATTGGCCAGTCACTGGGTGCCCTGGCCACGTGGGTGCATTCGATTATGCCCTGCCCTGGGGGAAGCCAGCAATGGAGGTGAAACCCTTTGTGCTAAAAAGGTTCCATCTGTCTAGAATTGAAGTACCGTTCAGCTTTTGATAAAAGGGCATCAGTGACCTGCGAGATGTAGTAGTGTGCAGCCGTTTATGAGATGCCACCAGGGTCTGCAGCTGATTCTTGAAAGGAGCCAGGGGCTAAGAAGTTTAAGGCTACAGTGACTTTGATGGCTACTGGCAGGGCATGGTGAGCAGTGCTGCAAGGTGTGAAGTCTCCTGCCACGAAGGCACAAATCTCTGTGAACATCAACCTGAGGAGTCACAGTCTCATGCGGCACTTGTTCTTCGTTATCTCAAGGTAGCTGCTTCTTCGCCAGTAGATTCTATGCAGGGGGTATGACCTCTGTGGCTTTCCTGCCCCTTGTCCCTCTCCGCTACCCTCCTGATTCCCCTTCCTGCGGAGAATGTTGCTCCTCACCACCACTTGACCTGAGAGTCGTGCTCCCATTGCCAGTGGCTGGCACAGGCTCATGTTTCTAGCACATGGAGGAGAGGGGGGGATCAGAGTGGGAAATGTTCTGATCCTTCTGAAGAACTGAGTGGAAACAGTTTGTACAGTTTGAACATCCAAAATCCGGTTGTCTGAAAACCTGAATTGTCCGGAAACCGGACATTTTTGAAAATATTCAGATACAAGAAGTTTAGTGTCAATTGATCATAATTACTTGAAAAGACTGAAGACACAGCTTTTTATCGTTTCCTTCTTAAAGAGCTAGGGGGAGAAGGGGAACAGCGATGGCGGAGGGTGCAGTGAGGGTAGGGAAGCGGTGGGGTGTGGTGGGAGCAGTAAGGGCTGGGCAGCAGCGAGGGCCAGGGAGCGCCGGTTCTTTTGTTTTCTAAATTCCGGGAAAATCCAAAATCTGACATGGTCTCGGTTCTGAGGGTGCCGGACTTTGGATGTCCGACCTGTACTGGAGCAAATAACAACAGAGAAAAAAAGAAGAAAGGTGGATTTTTAGCTTTAACACAAAAAAAAAAATGGAAATCAGATATAGATACACAGATCTCAGTTTACAAGAAACAAGCATTGACAAACCAAGTTCTGATTTATAGCAACACTAATGACCGACATTTACGTTGTGCCTTTAACGTAGTAAGATGTGGCAAGGCACTTCAAGATGTTATGATAAAGAACTTTCATTTATATCGCATCTTTCATGAGCTCAGGACATCTCAAAGTGCTTCACAGCCAATGAAGTACTTCTGAAGTGCACTAAATGTTGTAATGGCGGAAACATGACAATTGGATCTTTTCCCTCCACTCCTAGGTCCTCTCTTTGCTGAGGAGATGTCCTTAATCCTGACACTGGGCAGGCATCACAGTTTTTGGGACTCGCGCTCTCAGCTGTAGAGAACAGTATCCTCCTAACTATACAGTCCCCTACCTATTGACTGTTTGGGAGAACCGCATAATTACATTTTGATAATATGTTGCATCTACATTTTAAATTTGTAGGTTGCCTTCCTTCCACCTGCTTCAGAAACCTTCTCCCAAACTGTTACCATGGTGTGTGACAACTGCCAAGTGAAAGACTTTGTACTAACAGGTAACAATCTGAAGATCAATTAGAGTTGGTGATCAGTAATATCTGCATTTATATCTGCCCCCAACATCCACCTGCCATACACACCAACAAATATCTTCAAACGTGGGATGAGAACCAATGGATAAGGTGTATCTTCTTTTAAATTATCAGCCTTGCCGTTTGGTTTCAGGAGAGCCATTTAGTGTCAGCATCACCTGTGTGTTACATTGTGAAAGGTTGGTGGAAAGAGTGGGTTAGATTGTATACAGTTATAGGATGAGTTGGTTAGATGGTACACAGTCAAAGCAAGGATGAGTTAGACTGTATGGCCCATGGAAGAGTAGATTAAATTGTGCACGATTGGAACGATGGGTTCAATTGTACACAGTCTGTGGGACAGTAGGTTAGGTTGGACATGGTCTATGGAAGTATACCGTTTTGGATACTGTTGGGGGGGGGGGGGGGGGGGTGGCCGATCAGGGGAAAACAGCAGCAGCCAGAGCAGTGGCACCACGGCTGGCACTGTTGTTCAGCAGGGAGGGACAAAGCGCAGAAGAGCAATATTTATAGGGGATGCTATAGTCAGGGGCACAGATAGGCACTTCTGTGGACGTGAAAGAGACTCCAGGATGGTATGTTGCCTCCCTGGTGCCAGGGTCAAGGATGTCTCTGAACGGACAGGGGGCATTCTGAAGGGGGAGGGTGAACAGCCAGAGGTTGTGGTACACATCGGTACCAACGACATAGGCAGGAAGAGTGATGAGGTCCTGCAGGGGGAGTTCAGGGAGTTAGGTAGAAAGTTAAAAGACAGGACCTCAAGGGTTCTAATCTCTGGATTACTCCCTGTGCCATGTGCCAGTGAGGCTAGAAATAGGAAGATAGTGCAGCTAAACACGTGGCTGAACAGCTGGTGTAGAAGGGAGGGTTTCAGATATCTGGACCATTGGGATCTCTTCAGGGGCAGATGGGACCTGTACAAGAAGGACGGGTTGCATCTAAACTGGAGGGGCACAAATATCCTGGCTGCGAGGTTTGCTAGCGTCATTCGGGAGGGTTTAGACTAGTGTGGCAGGGGGGTGGGAACCAGAGCAGTAGGACAGCAAGTGAAATAAATGAGGGGGAAGTAGTAAATAAGGCCAGTAAGACTAAGAGGAAGAGCAGGCAGAGAGATGTTGCAGAGCACAGCGGGACTGGTGGTCTGAAGTGCATTTGTTTCAATGCGAGAAGTATAACAGGTAAGGCAGATGAACTTAGAGCTTAGATTAGTACTTGGAACTATGATGTTGTTGCTATTACAGAGACTTGGTTGAGGGAAGGACAGGATTGGCAGCTAAATGTTCCAGGATTTAGAAGCTTCAGGCGGGATAGAGGGGGATGTAAAAGGGATGGGGGAGTTGCATTACTGGTTAAGGAGAATATCACAGCTGTACTGCGGGAGAACACCTCAGAGGGGTTGTGCAGGGAGGCAATATGGGTGGAGCTCAGGAATAGGAAGGGTGCAGTCACGATGTTGGGGGTTTTCTACAGGCCTCCCAACTGCCAGAGGGAGGTAGAGGAGCAGATATGTAGACAGATTTTGGAAAGATGTAAAGGTAACAGGGTTGTAGTGGTGGGTGATTTTAACTTCCCCTATATTGACTGGGACTCACTTAGTGTTAGGGGCTTGGATGGGGCAGAATTTGTAAGGAGCATCCAGGAGGGCTTCTTGAAACAATATGTAGATAGTCCAACTAGGAATGGGGCCGTACTGGACCTGGTATTGGGGAATGAGCCCAGCCAGGTGGTTGAAGTTTCAGTAGGGGAGCATTTCGGGAACAGTGACCATAATTCCATAAATTTTAAGGTACTTGTGGATAGGGATAAGAGTAGTCCTCGGGTGAAGGTGCTAAATTGGGGGAAGGCTAATTATAACAATATTAGGCAGGAACTGAAGAATTTAAATTGGGGGCGGCTGTTTGAGGGTAAATCAACATTTGACATGTGGGAGTCTTTCAAATGTCAGTTGATTAGAATCCAGGACCAGCATGTTCCTGTGAGGAAGAAGGATAAGTTTGGCAAGTTTCGGGAACCTTGGATAACGCGGGATATTGTGAGCCAAGTCAAAAAGAAAAAGGAAGCATTTGTAAGGGCTGGAAGGCTAGGAACAGATGAATCCCTTGAGGAATTTAAGACAGTAGGAAGGAACTTAAGCAAGGAGTCAGGAGGGCTAAAAGGGGTCATGAAAAGTCATTGGCAAACAGGATTAAGGAAAATCCCAAGGCTTTTTATACGTATATGAAGAGCAAGAGGGTAACTAGGGAAAGGGTTGGCCCGCTCAAGGACAGGGAAGGGAATCTATGTGTGGAGCCAGAGGAAATGGGTGAGGTACTAAATAAGTACTTCGCATCAGTATTCACCAAAGAGAAGGACTTGGTGGATGATGAGCCGAGGGAAAGGAGTGTAGATAGTCTCAGTCATCTCATTATCAAAAAGGAGGAGGTGTTGGGTGTTTTGCAAAGCATTAAGGTAGATAAGTCCCCAGGGCCTGATGGGATCTACCCCAGAATACTGAGGGAGGCAAAGGAAGAAATTGGTGGGGCCTTGACAGAAATCTTTGCATCCTCATTGGCTACAGGTGAGGTCCCAGAGGACTGGAGAATAGCCAATGTTGTTCCTTTGTTTAAGAAGGGTAGCAAGGATAATCCAGGCCGGTGAGCCTTACGTCAGTGGTATGGAAATTATTAGAGAGGATTCTTCAGGACAGGATTTACTCCCATTTGGAAACAAACAAACTTATTAGCGAGAGGCAGCATGGTTTTGGGAAGGGGAGATTGTGTCTCACTAATTTGATTGAGTTTTTTGAGGAAGTGACGAAGATGATTGATGAAGGAAGGGCAGTGGATGTTATCTATATGGACTTCAGTAAAGCCTTTGACAAGGTCCCTCATGGCAGACTGGTACAAAAGGTGAAGTCACATGGGATCAGAGGTGAGCTGGCAAGATGGCTACAGAACTAGCTCAGTCATAGAAGACAGAGGGTAGCATTGGAAGGGGGCTTTTCTGAATGGAGGGATGTGACTAGTGGTGTTCCGCAGGGATGCCTGCGGGACCTTTGCTGTTTGTAGTATATATAAATGATTTGGAGGAAAATGTAGCTGGTCTGATTAGTAAGTTTGCAGACGACACAAAGGTTGGTGGAGTTGCAGATAGTGATGAGGATTGTCAGAGGATACAGCAGGATGTAGATCGGTTGGAGACTTGGGCGGAGAAATGGCAGATGGAGTTTAATCCGGACAAATGTGAGGTAATGCATTTTGAAAGGTCTAATACAGGTGGGAAGTATACAGTAAATGGCAGAACCCTTGGGAGTATTGACAGGCAGAGAGATCTGGGCGTACAGGTCCACAGGTCTCTGAAAGTGGCAACGCCGGTGGATAAGGTAGTCAAGAAGGCATAAAGCATGCTTGCCTTCATCAGTCGGGGCATAGAGTATAAAAATTGGCAAGTCATGCTGCAGCTGTACAGAACTTTAGTTAGGCCACACTTAGAATATTGCGTGCAATTCTGGTCGCCACACTACCAGAAGGATGTAGAGGCTTTGGAGAGGGTACAGAAGAGGTTTACCAGGATGTTGCCTGGTCTGGAGGGCATTAGCTATGAGGAGAGGTTGGATAAACTCGGATTGTTTTCACTGGAACAACGGAGGTGGAGGGGTGACATGATAGAAGTTTACAAAGTTATGAGCTGCATGGACAGAGTGGATAGTCAGAAGCTTTTTCCCAGGGTGGAAGAGTCAGTTACTAGGGGACATAGGTTTAAGGTGAGAGGGGCAAAGTTTGGAGGGGATGTGCGAGGCAAGTTCTTTACACAGAGGGTGATGAGTGCCTGGAACTTGCTGCCGGGCGAGGTGGTGGAAGCAGGTACGATAGCGACGTTTAAGAGGCATCTTGACAAATACATGAATAGGATGGGAATAGAGGGATACGGTCCCCGGAAGTGCAGAAGGTTTTAGTTTAGGCAGGCATCAAGATCGGTGCAGGCTTGGAGGGCCGAATGGCCTGTTCCTGTGCTGTACTGTTCTTTGTTCTTTGAATAGTGGGTCAGATTGTGCATGGTCTTTGGAAGAGTGGGTCAGATTCTACAACTTGTCCAGGGTCTTTGGAAGAGTGGGTCAGATTCTACAACTTGGACAGGGACTGTGGAAGGTTGGGTCAGATTCTGCAGCTTGTACAGCGTCGATGGAGGAGTGGGTCAGCTTGTACAGGGTCTGTGGAAGAATGGGTCAGATTTTACAACTTGCACAGGGTCTGTGGAAGAATGGGTCAGCTTGTACAGGGTCTGTGGAAGAGTGAGCCAGCTTGTACACTGTCTATGGAAGAGTGGGTCAGATTGTACACGGACTGGGGAATAGTGGGTCAGATTGTACACTGACTGTGGAAGAGTGGGTCAGATTGTACACTGACTGTGGAAGAGTGGGTCAGATTGTACACTGACTGTGGAAGAGTGGGTCAGATTGTACACTGACTGTGGAAGAGTGGGTCAGATTGTACACTGACTGTGGAAGAGTGGGTCAGATTGTACACTGACTGTGGAAGAGTGGGTCAGATTGCACACTGACTGTGGAAGAGTGGGTCAGATTGCACACTGACTGTGGAAGAGTGGGTCAGATTGCACACTGACTGTGGAAGAGTGGGTCAGATTGCACACTGACTGTGGAAGAGTGGGTCAGATTGCACACTGACTGTGGAAGAGTGGGTCAGATTGCACACTGACTGTGGAAGAGTGGGTCAGATTGCACACTGACTGTGGAAGAGTGGGTCAGATTGCACACTGACTGTGGAAGAGTGGGTCAGATTGCACACTGACTGTGGAAGAGTGGGTCAGATTGCACACTGACTGTGGAAGAGTGGGTCAGATTGCACACTGACTGTGGAAGAGTGGGTCAGATTGCACACTGACTGTGGAAGAGTGGGTCAGATTGCACACTGACTGTGGAAGAGTGGGTCAGATTGCACACTGACTGTGGAAGAGTGGGTCAGATTGCACACTGACTGTGGAAGAGTGGGTCAGATTGCACACTGACTGTGGAAGAGTGGGTCAGATTGCACACTGACTGTGGAAGAGTGGGTCAGATTGCACACTGACTGTGGAAGAGTGGGTCAGATTGCACACTGACTGTGGAAGAGTGGGTCAGATTGCACACTGACTGTGGAAGAGTGGGTCAGATTGCACACTGACTGTGGAAGAGTGGGTCAGATTGCACACTGACTGTGGAAGAGTGGGTCAGATTGCACACTGACTGTGGAAGAGTGGGTCAGATTGCACACTGACTGTGGAAGAGTGGGTCAGATTGCACACTGACTGTGGAAGAGTGGGTCAGATTGCACACTGACTGTGGAAGAGTGGGTCAGATTGCACACTGACTGTGGAAGAGTGGGTCAGATTGCACACTGACTGTGGAAGAGTGGGTCAGATTGCACACTGACTGTGGAAGAGTGGGTCAGATTGCACACTGTCTTTGGAAGAGTGGGTCAGATTGTACACTGTCTTTGGAAGAGTGGGTCAGATTGTACACGGTGTCTGGAAGAGTGGGTCAGATTGTACACTGTCTTTGGAAGAGTGGGTCAGATTGTACACGGTGTCTGGAAGAATGTGTCAGATTGTACACGGTGTCTGGAAGAGTGGGTCAGATTGTACGCGGTCGATGGAAGAAGTGGATCAGATTGTACGCGGTCTCTGGAAGAGTGGGTCAGATTGTACGCGGTCTCTGGAAGAGTGGGTCAGATTGTACGCGGTCTCTGGAAGAGTGGGTCAGATTGTACACGGTCTCTGGATGTGTTGGTTAGCTCTTCCTCACAGAGAGTAATCAGTCCTTGGAATGGATCTTTGGAACTAAATTCATGCACAACTTGCCTTTGGAGAGTAAGGGAAAAATAAATGGGGTCTTAACCTATGGCTTAGACTGTTCATCCACCATCTTTGCAAACAGATTGAAGTAGTATTTTGGTGAGAATTTGGAAAGGGTAAAAATTATAAGTGGATTGCTTGTCTCAGTCGACTGTCAACCAACATACCCAACTTTTCTCTGTTTATTTTCCTCTTATCCTAGGCACTGGCCAGCAGGTTGCTCTGGATTTTATCTCTATCTCTGGTGGAGAGAGCTTAACTGCCCCAGGGGAATGTAGAGATGTAACAGCGGAACACTTTGTGCGCTTTGATGCTACCAACCCATGTGTTTATTCTCAGAAGTTGCTTACCCTCCGTAACGCTACGTAAGTATAATGGTCTCTGTTTATCTAATGTCTCAATAACAGAACAGTTAAAAGTTGGGCACTAGGCCCCAGTGTTACCAGCAGCTTCATGCTTGAATCAACAAACTGCTGTTGAGAAGAGTTGTCCTGTGGATGTTTATCCCATTATTACTGCACCTATTTGGAGGAAATTTGCGTATTAACTGACTTATGGCGAATCTCCTTGATAGTTTGCACAGCTTCCAAGGCAAATCCGCCAGAAACGTCTGTGCATTCATTTACAGAGAGCTCCACAGCCAAGCAAAAGACCAGCTCGCACATTTTTCCTGATTAATGCGCTGGAGTAGCGATGCCCCCAAAAATGTAGGTGCAGTGTAACCTGAAGTCACCTGATCTTGGAATAACTGAAATTCCTGGAATTTGATATTAATTTTTTTAGTGAATTAGAAAAAATGTTTTACTGAGACTTGCACTTTATGTAAACCACTTAAGTGTTGTCAGTCTCAGTGCACCCAATTTGTTCAGAAGGACTAAGCATCTGGAATGGCCTTCCCAATGAGTGCACCCCTTTAACACATAATAATGGGAAAAGGCAAGGAGCAACAGAGGCAAGAGGCTCTGAGAGAACTGGTCTTTTGCATGGTGGTGGAGCTATGTAAATGAGTGGTTGAAGGTCCTGGCGATGTTCCTTGATAGAGAGCACAGTGATGTTTCAACATAACTCTGGTGTAACTCCGTCATGCACACATTTCCTCAGAAACATTCCATGACAGAACACCACCCTGGTTGATTACTGATGGCACTGCATTTGCAATTGCATTTGTGGCTATTGCATTCTGGCGTCAGCAAATAAACTGAGCAGGAAGTTTGGGCATGTATTCCTGTTGGCAAGATAGGCTGAAAAACTGCTATAAGTTTTTTTTTCTGCTCATGGGATGTGACTGTTGCTGGCAAGGTCAGCAATTATTGCCCATCCATAATTGTCTTTGAGAAGGTGATGGGGTGCTGCTTTCTTGAACCACTGCAGGCCATGTGGTGTAGGTATGCCCACAATGCTGTTAGGGAAGGAGTTCCAGGGCTTTGACCCAGCAACAGTGAAGGAATGGCATTATATTTCCAAGTCAGGATGGTGTGTGACTTGGAGGGAAACTTGCAGGCGTTGGCGTTCCCCATGTATCTGCTGTCCTTGTCCTTCTAGATGGCTAGGTCGTGGGTTTGGAAGGTGCTGTTGAAGGTGGCTTGGCACGTTCCTGCAGTGCATCTTGTGGGTGGTACACACTGCTGCCACTGTGCATCGGATGTGGAGGGAGTGAATATTTAAGGTGGTGGGTGGGGTCCCAATCAAGCAGGCTGCTTTGGATGGTGTCGGGCTTCTTGAGTGTTGTTGGAGCTGCACCCATCCATGCAAGTGGAGAGTATTCCATCACATTCCTGACTTGTGCCTTGTAGATGGTAGACAATCTTTGGGGAGTCAGGAGGTGAGTTGCTCGCCACAGGATTGCTAGCCTCTGACCTACTCTTGTAGTCACAGTATTTATGTGGCTGGTCCAGTTCAGTTTCTGGTCAATGGTAACCCCCCAGGATGTTGATAGTGGGGGATTCAGCGATCATAATGCCGTTGAATGTCAAGGGGACATGGTTAGATTCTCTCTTGTTGGAGATGGTCATTACTTGCCACTTATCAGCCCAAGCCTGGATATTGTCCAGGTCTTGCTGCATTTCTACACGGACTGCTTCAGTATCTGAGGAGTCATGAATGGTACTGAACATTGTGCGATCATCAGCGAACATCCCTACTTCTGACCTTATGATTGAAGGAAGGTCATTGATGAAGCAGCTTAAGCTGGTTGGGCCTAGGACATTCGATTAATAAAAAATCTGGAATTAAAAGCTATTCCAGTTGTGACCATGAAACTATTGTCGATTGTTCTAAAAACCCATCTGGTTCTCTAATGTTCTATAGGGAAGGAAATCTGCTGTCCTTACCTGGTCTGGTCTACATGTGACTTCAGACCCACAGCAATGTGGTTGACTCTTAACTGCCCTCTGAAATGGCCTAGCAAGCCACTCAGTTGCATCAAAACCGCTATAAAGTTGAAGAAAAGGAATGAAACCAGACGGACCACCCGGCATCGACCTAGGCATTGGAAATGACAGCAGCAAACCCAGCCCTGCCAACCCTGCAAAGTCCTCCTTACTAACATCTGGGATCTTGTGCCAAAATTGGGAGAGCTGTCCCACAGACTAGTCAAGCAACAGCCTGACATAGTCCTTCTCATGGAATCATACCTTATAGACAATGTCCCAGCCACCATCACCATCCCTGGGTATGTCCTGTCCCACTGGCAGGACAGACCCACCAGAGGTGGCAGCACAGTGGTATACAGTTGGGAGGGAGTACCCATGGGTGTCCTCAACATTGACTCTGGACCCAATGAAGTCTCATGGCATCAGGTCAAACATGGGCAAGGAAACCTCCTGCTGATTATCACCTACCGCTCCCCTTCATAGAATCATAGAAAGTTTAAGACATGGAAAGACCACTTGGCCCATTGTGTCTGTGCCGGCCAAAAAACAATCCACCCATTCTAATCCCTCCTTCCAGCATTTGGTCCGTAGCCCTGCAGATTACAGCAGTTAAGGTACATATCCAGATTCCTTTTGAATGACTTGAGTGTTTCTGCCTCAACTACCCTTTCAGGCAGTGAGTTCCAGATCCCCACCACCCTTTGGGTGAAAAATTTTTTCCTCATCTCCCCTCTAATTTTTCTACCAATCACTTTAAATCTATGTCCCCCTAGTCACTGCCCTCTCTGCTAAGGTGAATGGGCCCATCACCCCACTCTATCCAGACCCCTCAAAATTTTATACATTTCAATCAGATCTCCCCTCAGCCTTCTCTGTTCCTAGGAGAACAACCCCAGCCTATCCAATCTTTCCTCATCGCTGTATTTTTCCAGTCCTGGCTACGTCCTCGTAAATCTCCACTGTAGCCTTTCTAGTGCAATTACATCCTTTCTGTAATGTGGTGGCCAGAACTGCACACTATACTCAAGCTGTGGCCTAACCAATGAGTTATACAATTTCAGCATTACCTCCTTGCTCTTGTATTCTATACCTGGGCTAATAAAGGAAAGGATTCCATATAGCTTCTTCACCATCTTATCAACCTGTCCTGCTATCTTCAGGGATCTGTGGACATTTATTCCAAGGTCCCTCACTTCCTCTACACTTCTCAGTATTTTCCCATTAATCACATATTCCTTTGCCTGGTTTGACCTCCCCTAGTGCATCACCTCACACTTCTCTGGGTTGAATTCCATTTGCCACTTTTCTGCCCATCTGACCAGACCATCAATACCTTCCGGCAGCCAACAGCCATTCTCCTCGCTATCTACCACATGACCAATCTTTGTGTCGTCTGCAAACTTCTTGATCATGGCCCCTAAATTTACGTCCAAATCGTTAATATATACCACAAAAGACAGGGGACCCAGTACTGTGGAACATTACTGGAAGCAGCCCTTCAGTCGCATAAACACCTGTCAACAATTACCCTTTTTTTTCCTGCCGCTGAGCCAATTTAGTATCCACCTTACTGCATTTCCCTGGATCCCATGGGATTTTATTTTTTTAATCAGTCTGCCATGTGGGACCTTGTCAAAAGCCTTGCTAAAATCCATGTAGACCACATCAACTGCACTACCCTCATCTATCTTCCTTGTTACTTCTTCAAAATATTCGATCAAGCTGGTCAAACAAGATCTCTCCTTAACAAATCTATGCTGACTATCCTTGATTAACCTGTGCCGTTCTAAGTGACAGTTATTATTCCAATAATTTGCTCACTACTGAGGTTAGACTGACTGGCCTGTAATTATTCAGTCCTTGGCTGATGAATCAGTGCTTCTCCACGTTGAACACCAATTGGAAGAAGTACCGAGGATAGCAAGGGCACAGAATGTACTCTGGGTGGGGGACTTTAATGTCCATCACCAAGAGTGACTCAGTATCAACACTACTGACCGAGCTGGCCGAGTCCTAAAGGACATAGTTGCTAGACTGGATCTGCAGCAGGTGGTGAGGGAACCAACAAAAGGGAAAAACTACTTGACCTCGGTCCTCACCAATCTACCTGGCGCAGATAAGTCTCTCCAAGGCAGTTTTTGTCGGAGTGATCACCATACAGTCCTTGCAGAGACTAAGTCCCATCTTCGCATTGAAGATACCCACCATCGTGTTGTGTGGCACTAACACCGTGCCAAATGGGATAAATTTTGAACAGATCTAGCAACTCGAAACTGGGCATCCATGAAGTGCTGTCGGCCATCAGCAGCAGCAGAATTGCATTCAACCACAATCTGTAATCTCATGGCCCGGCATATCTCCCACTCTACCATTATCATCAAGTCGGGGGACCAACCCCGGTTCAGTGAAGTATGCAGGAGGGCATGCCAGGAGAAGCACCAGGCATTCCTAAAAATGAGGTGTCAGCCTGGTGAAGCTACAACACAGCATGCCAAACAGTGGATGCAGCATGCGATGGACGGGGCTAAGCGATCCCACAACCAACGGATCAAATCTAAGCTCTGCAGTCCTGCCACATCCAGTCATGAATGGTGGTGGACAATTAAACAACTAACAGGAGGAAGAGGCTCCACAAATATCCCCATCCTTAATGATAGGGGAGCCCAGCACATCAGTGCAAAAGACAAGGCTGAAGCATTTGCATCCATCTTAAGCCAGAATTGCTGAGTGGATGATCCATCTTGGCCTCCTCCTGAAGTCCCCAGTATCACAGATGCCAGTCTTCAGCCAATCTGATTCACTCCACATGATAACAAGAAACACCTGAAGGCACTCGATACTGCAAAGGCTATGGGCCCTGACAACATTACAGCAATAGTTCTGAAGATGCTGGAAATCTGAAATAAAAACTAAGTGCTGGAAATACTCAACAGGTCAGGCAGCATCTGTGAAGAGAGAAGCAGAGTTAACATTTCAGGTCTGTGACCTTTCATCAGAACTGGCAAATGGTAGACAAGCAGGAGGTTTTAAGCAAGTGAAGGTGGGGTGGGGGGAGTTGGCGGGGAAGAAAACAAAAGGGAAGGTGGGTGATAGGCAGAGGGCAGGTGAGATTAAATAACAAAGATGTAATGGGACAAAGGCAAAGAGAGTGTGGTGAAAGACAAAGCATTAGTCCAGAGAGAGTGTTAATAGCAGAATAATGAGCAGCTCTGTCCAAAAGCACAACATGAAAAACCAAGTTTAAAAATAAAACAAAATAATTTTATAAAAATTAAAATAGGGCCGGTCATGCTCTGAAATTGTTGAACTCAATGTTGAGTCCGGAAGGCTGCAGCGTGCCTAATTGAAAGATGAGTTGCTGCTCCTTGAGCTTGCATTGATGTTCTTTGGAACACTGCAGCAGGCCAAGGACAGAAATGTGGGCATGAGAGCAAGGTGGTGAGTTGAAATGGCAAGCAACCAAAAGCTCGGGGTCATGCTTTCGGACTGAGCAGAGGTGTTCTGCAAAGCGGTCACCCAATCTGCATTTGGTCTCCCAGTGTAAAGGAGTGAGCATTGTGAGCAGCGAATACGGTATACTAAATTGAAAGAAGTACAAGTAAATCACTGCTTCACCTGGTGTTTGGGGCCTTGGATGGTGAGCAGAGAGGAGATAAAAGGGCAGGTATTACACCTCCCGTGATTGATGTGGATAGTACGGAAGACTTGTGCTCCAGAACTAGCCGCACCCACTACCCAAGCTGTTCCAGTATAGCTACAACACTGGCATCTAACCGGCAATGTGCCCAAATATATCCTGCACACAAAAAAGAGGACAAATCCAACCTGGCCAAATACCGCCCGATCAGTCTACTCTGAATTATCAGCAACGTGATGGAAGGGGTCGTTGACAGTGCTATCAAGCGGCACTTGCTTAGCAATAACCTGATCAGTGACGCTCAGTTTGGGTTCTACCAGGGCCCTGAGCTCCTGACCTCGCTACAGCCTTGGTCCAAACATGGGCAAAAGAGCTGAACTCCAGAGGTGAGGCGAGAGTGACTACCCTTGACATCAAGGAAGCATTTGACGAAGTATGATAGCAAGGATCCCGAGAAAAACTGGAGCCAATGAGAATCGGGGAAAGACTCTCCACTGGTTGGGGTCATACCAAGCACAAAGGAAGATGGTTGTGGTTGTTGGAGGTCAATCATCTCTGTCCCAGGACATCACTGCAGGAGTTTCTCAGGGTAGTGTCCTAGGCCCAACCATCTTCAGCTGCTTCATCAATAACCTTTCCTCCATCATGAGGTCAGAAGTGGGGATGTTCACTGATGATTGCACAATGTTCAGCACCATTCGCAACTCCTCAGATACTGAAGCAGCCCATGTCCAGGTGCAGCAAGACCTGGACAATATCCAGGCTTGGGCTGATAAGTGACAAGTAACCTTTGTGCCACACAAGTGCCAGGCAATGATCATCTCAAACAAGAGAGAATCTAACCATCTTCCCTTGACATTCAATGGCATTTCCATCGCAGAATCCCCCACTATCAGCATCCTAGGGGTTACCATTGAGCAGAAACTGAACTGGACCAGCCATATAAATAGCAGGTCAGAGGCTGGGAATTCTGTGACGAGTAACTCACCCCCTGACTCCCGAATGCCTGTCCACCATCTACAAAACACAAGTTAGGAGTGTGATGGAATACTGTGCACTTAACTGGATGTGTGCAGCTCCAACAACACTCAAGAAGCTCAACACCATCCAGTTCAAAGCAGCCCACTTGATTGGCACCCCATCCACCACCTTCAACATTCACTCCCTTTACCACCGACACACAGTGGCAGCAGTGTGTACTATGTACAAGATTCACTACAGCAACTCACCAAGGCTCCTTCCAAAGCACCTTCCAAACCCACGGCCTCTAGCACCTAGAAGGACAAGGGCAGCAGATACATGGGAACACCACCACCTGCAAGTTCTCCTCCAAGCCTGACTTGGAACTATATCGCAGTTCCTTCACTGTCGCTGGGTCACAATCCTGGAACTCCCTTCCTAACAGCACTGTTGGTGTACCTACACCCCAGAGATTACAACGGTTTAAGAAAGCAGCTCACCACCGCCTTCTCAAGGGAAATTAGGAATGGGCAATAAATGCTGGCCTAGCCAGTGATGCCCACATCCCATGAACGAATAAAAAAAAAAAAAATTCTGTCCAGATCTATTCTTATCCCAGTTAATTATTCTTACTCTCGATTGTTCTTTGTCCTGTCCCGTAGCAAACCTAAACTCTAAACCTGATCACTGTCCCCTAAATGTTCTCCCACTGATATTTGATCAACTTCGCCCACCTCATACCAGGGTTTTGCCTGGGTTTTTTCTCCTCATTGACACATGGTGATCCTGTACATGTAGACTTCAGATGAGGACATAATTGGATGCGATAGTGATACCTCTCTCAGTTGAACAGCCTTCCGACAGTTAATGTCAAGGCTCACTCATGCAAAATGGCCACTTTGATGATACAGGGAAAGGCTGCTGGTATCTGGGGAACACCAGTTTTCAGAAGAGTCAGTGAGAATTGCGGAAGTGGGGGAATGAACACAATGTATAGAGGAACAGCGTAACTTTAAGATTGTAATCAATATGGCAGCTGTTGTATTCTCAGTGTTTGTGTGCATCTGCAAGCATCAAAATTTAGCTCTTATACTCTAGTTAAGGCAGGCTTTATAACTTGACTGGTATCCTAAGAGTATTGGATTAAAGAGGTGAACTGTGCTGAGTATCAAGTACTCCAGATCAAGTAAAACCTTTGTTTACTCGCTCACAAGACGGGAGTCCTGAACTCATTAGGAACTGGGCTGATATTTAATGAATACCACTTGATTTATCTTGTCTTTTCTCTGACTCTTTTCAACATCTGTAGTATCCTTTGGCCTTTCCCTTAGGCTTCTTAATAAAGATTAATTTCACACATATAAAAGCATTAGTGAATCAACTGGTGGATCTTGTGGCCTTTAGCCTTCGAAAGTAAAAGACTCTTCCCTTCCTTCCCCTTCCCAAATGCACAAACACCACACGCACACAGTTCAAAACTGTTTTTATAGGAACTATTGGCCAAAAAAAGACCAAGGTCCATGTCACTTGCCTTTGACCGTTTCAAATTAAAATTAAAGTATATTTTCCTTACAAGCCAAAGAAAATGTTGATAACAGCATATAGAATGCAAAGTTCTTGGAGTTCATTTCCAGAGAAATAGATGACAAAAGCAGGGAGCTAAGGTTAAATGAAACAACAATTGGAGTACTGTGGGCAGTTCTGGTCTCCTTGGTTCAGTGGAAGCATTCTTGCCTCTGAATGAAAAAGGTTGTGGGTTCAGGTCACACTCCAGAGACTTGAGCACATAATCTAGGTTGACACTCCAGTGCAGTATTGAGAGTGTGCTGCATGTTGAAGGTGCCGTGTTTCAGATGAGATGTTAAACTGAGGGCCCATCTGCCCTCTCAGGTGGACATAAAATATTCTATGACGACGCTATTCAATAAACAGCAGTTGAGTTCTCCTCAGTGTCCTGGGCAATATTTATTCCTTAACCAATCTTGTTAAAACACAGATTAACGGGTCATTATTTCATTGCTGTTTGTGACCTTGCTTCTTGCTAATTGGCTTCAACATTTCCCTACATTACAACAGTAACTAGATCTCAAAAGCATTTCATTGGCTGTGGAGCGCTTTGCGACATTGTGAAAGATGCTATATAAATGCAAGTCTTTTCTTTTCACACTACAAAAGGATATTGAAGCACTCGAGGGCCGCATGGTCACCTCTGGTGAGCTCACAATTCAACCCTTGGACCTTATTCATATATACTCCTAGCAACATTACCTGCAAGCATGGTTGAAACTTTCATATGTATGTCACCATTGCCCAGCATTTCTTCTCCACTGTCATTCTTGAGTGACAACTTGGCTCAACAGGTAGTCACCTCAAATATAGCATCATAGGTTCAAGCCCCTTTCCAATCTTGAGACATGTTCTAGGGCAGGGTTGTCCAACCTTTTCGGGCAGAGGGCTGCATTGTGATTTTTACTCGGCAATGGGGATTGGTGAGAAAATTTCAAAAGATAAAGGTATTAAAAATGTATCTTACTAATAAAAACAACAAATGTGCATTTTTGTGAAGAAGCTTTAAATGAGGAGACTAATTTATTGACTTACTTTCTCATCATTATATTGAAAACTGATTTAGTGACATACCTGGCATTGTTTTTGCTTTAATAAGGAGTCAATCTCTGCCCACACATTTGACGTAGCGATGCAGAGTATTCTGGATAGATGTCCACTTTTCAAGAGAAAACTTGATCTCTCTTCCCCCTCTCCCCTTGCTCTGAGTGTGTGTGTGTGTGTGTGTCTTGTTCTCTCTTCGCTCCCCTCAAGGACTAGGGGACACAGATTGAAAGTTTTGTGCAAAAAATGCAGGGGAATATGAGGAAGCACTTTTTTACACAGTGGGTGGGAGCAATTTGAAACCCGCTGCCCACAAAGGTGGTGGAAGTGGAGACGATCAATTACTTCAAGAGGAAGTTGGATGGCCACCTGAAAGAATAGACTTGCAGGGCTACGGGGATTGAGCTAGGAAGTGGGACTGACTGCATAGCTGCATGGAGAGCCGGCATGGGTTCGATGGACTGAACGGCCTCCTTCTGTGCTGTAAGTAAATGACTCTTTGACTCTCTCTTTTCCCCCCCCCTCCCCTCTCTGTTGCTCTCTCTCTCCCTCCTCTGTCTGTATCTCTGTCTCCCTTTCCCCCCTCTCTTTGTCTTCCTCCCCCCCCCTCTCTCTGTCCCTCTCCACCCCCCCTTCTCTCTGTATCTCTCCCCCTCCCCTCTCTCCACCCCCATATCTCCAATGTTCCCCACTCCCTGCTCAGTGTTACCTGGACTCTCCGTCCCCGTCCCCCCCACTTCTGTTACCCCTCTGTCTGTGTCTCTTCCCCCCTCTCCCCTTTCTCTCTCTGTCCCCTCCCCCTCTATCTCTCTCTCTCTCTGTCCCCACCTCTGTCTCTCTCCCTCCCCCCTCTCTGTTCCTCCATCTCCCTGTCTCTCTCTCACAGTTTCAGAGAATGGAACGCTCTTTTAAAGTTCTTTTAAAAGTCAGTTCTTTTAAAAAAGATCGTGTTCAGATCAGAGCCGACAGCCACTGACATCGGGAACAGCCGTTTCTTAACAGACTTGGGGTTCCGGCGGGTTCAGACCTTTTTTTTTTAAAACACACCTGCCGGGAAAACCTGAGTCTGTTGAGAAACGGCTGTTCCCGATGTCAGTGGCTGTCGGCTCTGAAAATGACCACGATCGTTTTTAAAAGAATTGACTTTTAAAGGAACTTAAAAAGAGCATTCAACTCTCTGCAACTGTGTGAGAGTCAGCAGCTGTCACCTGTGAAACTGACAGCACCACAGTTTAAAAACCGGACTGACAAAGGGAAATTTCTCATCTCCAGTCACGGTGAGGATGAGTAACGGCCCCAGGAGCAGTTTACATCCGCAGGCTGGAAGGAAACGTTCAGAGGGTCGCACCCTGGCCCGTGGGCCGTATGTTGGACAAGCCCGCTCTAGCGTAACATTTTGCCTAGGGAGTGCTGTATTGTCGAGGTTCTGTCTTTCAGATGATCCAGGGGTCATTTACCTGTTCAGGTGGACGTAAAAGATCCGATAGTACTATCTGAAGAAGAACTGGAGTTCTCCAGGTGTCCTGGTCAACATTCATTCCTCTTTCAACACCACCAAAACAGATCACTGGACCATTTATTTTATTTGCTGTTTAAACAAAGAACAAAGAAAATTACAGCACAGGAACAGGCCCTTCGGCCCTCCAAGCCTGCGCCGATCCAGATCCTCTATCTAAACATGTCGCCTATTTTCTAAGGGTCTGTATCTCTTTGCTTCCTGCCCATTCATGTATCTGTCTAGACACATCTTAAAGACGCTATTGTGCCCGCGTCTACCACCTCCGCTGGCAACGTGTTCCAGGCACCCACCACCCTCTGCGTAAAGAACTTTCCACGCATATCCTCCCTAAACTTTACCCCTCTCACTTTGAACTCGTGACCCCTAGTAATTGAATCCCCCACTCTGGGGGAAAAAGCTTCTTGCTATCCACCCTGTCGATACCTCTCATGATTTTGTACACCTCAATCAGGTCCCCCCTCAACCTCCGTCTTTCTAATGAAAATAATCCTAATCTACTCAACCTCTCTTCATAGCTAGCACCCTCCATACCAGGCAACATCCTGGTGAACCTCCTCTGCACCCTCTCCAAAGCATCTACATCCTTTTGGTAATGTGGCGACCAGAACTGCACGCAGTATTCCAAATGTGGCCGAACCAAAGTCTTATACAACTGTAACATGACCTGCCAACTCTTGTACTCAATACCCCGTCCGATGAAGGAAAGCATGCCGTATGCCTTCTTGACCACTCTATTGACCTGCGTTGCCACCTTCAGGGAACAATGGACCTGAACACCCAAATCTCTCTGTACATCAATTTTCCCCAGGACTTTTCCATTTACTGGATAGTTCACTCTTGAATTGGATCTTCCAAAATGCATCACCTCGCATTTGCCCTGATTGAACTCCATCTGCCATTTCTCTGCCCAACTCTCCAATCTATCTATATTCTGCTGTATTCTCTGACAGTCCCCTTCACTATCTGCTACTCCACCAATCTTAGTGTCGTCTGCAAACTTGCTAATCAGACCACCAATACCTTCCTCCAAATCATTTATGTATATCACAAACAACAGTGGTCCCAGCAGGGATCCCTGTGGAACACCACTGGTCACACGTCTCCATTTTGAGAAACTCCCTTCCACTGCTACTCTCTGTCTCCTGTTGCCCAGCCAGTTCTTTATCCATCTAGCTAGTACACCCTGGACCCCATGCGACTTCGCTTTCTCCATCAGCCTACCATGGGGAACCTTATCAAACGCCTTACTGAAGTCCATGTATATGACATCTACAGCCCTTCCCTCATCAATCAACTTTGTCACTTCCTCAAAGAATTCTATTAAGTTGGTAAGACATGACCTTCCCTGCACAAAACCATGTTGCCTATCACTGATAAGCCCATTTTCTTCCAAATGAGAATAGATCCTATCCCTCAGTATCTTCTCCAGCAGCTTCCCTACCACTGACGTCAGGCTCACCGGTCTATAATTACCTGGATTATCCCTGCTACCCTTCTTAAACAAGGGGACAACATTAGCAATTCTCCAGTCCTCCGGAACCTCACCCGTGTTTAAGGATGCTGCAAAGATATCTGTTAAGGCCCCAGCTATTTCCTCTCTCGCTTCCCTCAGTAACCTGGGATAGATCCCATCCAGACCTGGGGACTTGTCCACCTTAATGCCTTTTAGAATACCCAACACTTCCTCCCTCCTTATGCCGACTTGACCTAGAGTAATCAAACATCTGTCCCTAACCTCAACATCCGTAATGTCCCTCTCCTCGGTGAATACCGATGCAAAGTACTCGTTTAGAATCTCACCCATTTTCTCTGACTCTACGCATAATTTTCCTCCTTTGTCCTTGAGTGGGCCAATCCTTTCTCTAGTTACCCTCTTGCTCCTTATATATGAATAAAAGGCTTTGGGATTTTCCTTAACCCTGTTTGCTAAAGATATTTCATGACCCCTTTTAGCCCTCTTAATTCCTCGTTTCAGATTGGTCCTACATTCCCGATATTCTTCCAAAGCCTCATCTTTCTTCAGCCTCCTAGACCTTATGTATGCTTCCTTTTTCCTCTTAGCTAGTCTCACAATTTCACCTGTCATCCATGGTTCCCTAATCTTGCCATTTCTATCCCTCATTTTCACAGGAACATGTCTCTCCTGCACGCTAATCAACCTCTCTTTAAAAGCCTCCCACATATCAAATGTGGATTTACCTTCAAAGAGCTGCTCCCAATCTACATTCCCCAGCTCCTGCCGAATTTTGGTATAGTTGGCCTTCCCCCAATTTAGCACTCTTCCTTTAGGACCACTCTCGTCTTTGTCCATGAGTATTCTAAAACTTACGGAATTGTGATCACTATTCCCAAAGTAGTCCCCTACTGAAACTTCAACCACCTGGCCGGGCTCATTCCCCAACACCAGGTCCAGTATGGCCCCTTCCCGAGTTGGACTATTTACATACTGCTCTAGAAAACCCTCCTGGATGCTCCTTACAAATTCTGCTCCATCTAGACCTCTAACACTAAGTGAATCCCAGTCAATGTTGGGAAAATTAAAATTTCCTATCACCACCACCCTGTTGCTCCTACATCTTTCCATAATCTGTTTACATATTTGTACCTCTATCTCACGCTCGCTGTTGGGAGGCCTGTAGTACAGCCCCAACATTGTTACCGCACCCTTCCTATTTCTGAGTTCTGCCCATATTGCCTCACTGCTCGAGTCCTCCATAGTGCCCTCCTTCAGCACTGCTGTGATATCCTCTTTGACCAGTACTGCAACTCCTCCACCCCTTTTACCTCCCTCTCTATCCCGCCTGAAGCATCAATATCCTAGGATATTTAGTTGCCAATCATGCCCTTCCCTCAACCAAGTCTCAGTAATAGCAATAACATCATACTCCCAGGTACTAATCGAAGCCCTAAGTTCATCTGCCTTACCTACTACACTTCTTGCATTAAAACAAATGCACCTCAAACCACCAGTCCCTTTGCGTTCATCATCTGCTCGCTGTCTACTCTTTCCCTTAGTCACGCTGACTTCATTATCTAGTTCCTTACAGGCTTTAGTTACTACCTCCTTACTGTCCACTGATCTCCTCATTTGGTTCCCATCCCCCTGCCACATTAGTTTAAACCCTCCCCAACAGCGTTAGCAAAAGCACCCCCAAGGACATTGGTTCCAGTCCGGCCCAGGTGTAGACCGTCCAATTTGTAATAGTCCCACCTCCCCCAGAACCGGTCCCAATTTCCCAAAAATCTGAACCCCTCCCTCCTGCACCATCTCTCAAGCCATGCATTCATCCTGACTATTCTTTCATTTCTGCTCTGATTATCATGTGGCACTGGTAGCAATCCTGAGATTACTACCTCTGAGGTCCTACTTTTTAACTTGGCTCCTAACTCCCTAAATTCTGCTTGTAGGACCTCATCCCGTTTTTTACCTATATCATTGGTGCCTATGTGCACAACGACAACTGGCTGTTCACCCTCCCCTTTCAGAATGTTCTGCAGCCGATCTGTGACATCCCTGACCCGTGCACCTGGGAGGCAACATACCATTCGGGAGTCTCGTTTTCGACCACAGAACCGTCTATCTACTCCCCTTACAATTGAATCCCCGATGACTATAGCCCTTCCACTCTTTTTCCCGCCCTTCTGAACAGCAGAGCCAGCCACGGTGCCATGAACCTGGCTACTGCTGCCTTCCCCTGGTGAGCCATCTCCCTCAAAAGTAGTCAAAACGGTATACCTGTTTTGGAGGGAGATGGCCGCAGGGGACACCTGCGTTGCCTTCCTGCTCTTGATCTGCCTTTTGGTCACCCATTCCCTTATTCCCTCAGCAATATTAATCTGCAGTGTGACCAATTCGCTAAACGTGCTATCCACGACCTCCTCAGCATCGCGGATGCTCCAAAGTGAGTCCATCCGCAGCTCCAGAGCCGTCATGCGGTCGAACAAGAGCTGCAGCTGGACACACTTCCAGCACGTGAAGGAGTCAGGGACATCAGCCGTGTCCCTGAGCTCCCACATTGAGCAAGAGGAGCATAACACGGGTCTGAGATCTCCTGCCATTTTTAATCTTAAGCTTAACTTAGTCTTAACTTTGATAAATGAAAAAGGAACAAAAAGTTTTTACCAATCACACGGAAAAAAATAAATAAATAGAAAAAGCCTTACCTTATCTACACACCACCGAGTCCTTTTTTTTTGGTTAGAGGAGGAGGGCGGGTGGGAGACACTACAAGTGTAGTGTCTCGGGTTCAGCTGCTGCCCAAATATATAGGACTTACTTACCCAGCTGCCACCTCACTCTCCCTGTCGCCGCTGCAAAAAGAAACTGCCGAAACAAAAAGGTAAGTTTATATAAGTTGTAAACTCACTTACCCAGCTGCCACCTCGCTCTCCCTGTTGCCGCTGCAAAACAAAAAAGCAAAAAAAAAGTTTGTGAGACTGTGGTGCGTTCACTATATGCCAGTTAGTTTAACATCAGCGGTTGGTAAGGTTTTAGAAACAAAAATCAGTGAAAATATCAATGGACACTTAGAGAGGTTTGAGTTAATTAAGGATAGACAGCATAGATTTGTAAAAGACAGATCATGCTTGATGAATCTAATTGAATTTTTTAATGAAATAACAGAGAAGGTTGATGAAGGGAATGCAGTGGATGTTGTTTATATGGATTTTAAGAAAGCATGTGATAAGGTACCACATAAAAGGCTGATTAACAAAATTGACACTCATGGAATTGGAGGGTCGGTGTTCAATTAGATAAAAAAATTGGCTTAAGGACAGAAATCAGTGAGTCGTAGTAAATGGTTGTTTTTCAGAATGGAGGATGGTAGACAGTGGTGTTCCCCAAGGGTCAGTGCTGGGACCACTTTTTCTTTGCGATATATGAATGACTTGGATCTTGGAATACAGAGGAGAATCTCAAAATTTGCTGATGAACCAAACTTGGAGGTATGGCAAACAGTGAGGATGATATGAACCGACTGCAACAGGACATAGTTAGGCTAGCAGAATGAGCAGAAAGGTGGCAGATGTGCATCGATCTTTGAAGGTGGCAGGACATATCGAGAGGGTGGTTAGTAAAGCAAATGGGACCTGGGGTTTTATTAATAGTGGCAATGAGTACAAAAGCAGGGAAGTTAGGCTGAACCTTTTGAGAGGGTGCAGAGGAGACTTACTAGAATGGTTCCCGAGGTGGAGGATTTTAGTCACAAGGTTAGTTTGGAAAAGCTGGTTTTGTTCTCCTTAGAACAAAGGAGATTGAGGGGAGATTTAATAGAAGTGTATAAGATTATGACAGGCTTAGATAAGTTAGACAAGGAAAAACTGTTCCCATTAACTAATGGTACAAGGACTAGGGGACACAGATTGAAAGTTTTGGGCAAAAGATGCAGGGGGAATATGAGGAAGCACTTTTTTACGCAGCGGGTGGTAATGACCTGTAACTTGCTGCCCACAAGGGTGGTGGAAGAGGAGATGATCAATGACTTCAAGAGGAAGTTGGATGGCCACCTGAAAGAAATAGACCTGCAGGATCAAGCCAGGGAGTAGGACTGACTGTGTAGCTCCGTAGAGAGCTGGCATGGACTTGATGGGCTGAAAGGCCTTCCTCTGTGCCGTAAATGACTCTATAATTCTGACTCCCCAGGCATCAGTGTTAGGACCCTTGCTTTTCTTGATGTATATTAATAACACAGACTTGCGTGGCGAGTTTCAGAATTTGCGGATGAGACAACACTTGGAAATATTGTGAACTGTGAGGAGAATCGGGATAAACTTCAAGAGATCATAGACAGGATGATGTAATGGGCAGACAAGTGGCAAATGAAGTTTAATGCAGAGCAGTGTGAAATGATACACTTAGGTCGGAAGAATGAGGAGAGGCAGTATAAATTAAAGGGTACAGGAGCAGAGGGACCTGGGGTATAGGTGTACAAATCATTAAAGGTGGCAGGGCAGGCTGAGAAAGCAGTTAATAAAGCATCCTGGGCTTTATAAATAGAGGCATAGAGTACAAAAACAAGGAAGTTATGATAAGCCTGTATAGAACACTGGTTCAGCCTCAACTGGAGTATCGTGTCCAGTTCTGGACAGTTCACTTTAGGAAGGATGTGAAGGCATTCAAGACGGTGCAGAAAAGATTCACAAGAATGGTTCCAGGGATGAGGAAGTTCAGTTACATGGATCGGTTGTAGAAGCTGAGTCTGTTCTCTTTGGAGAAGAGAAGATTTAGAGGAGATTTGATAAAGGTGTTCAAAGACATGAGGAGTCTGGACAGAATAGATAGGGAGAAACTGTTCCCATTGGCTGAAGGATGGAGAACCAGAGGGCATCGATTTAAGGTGATTGGCAAAAGAAGCAACGGTAACATGAGGGAAAACTTTTTTACGCAGCAAGTGGTTAGAATCTGGAATGCACTGTCTGAGAATGTGTTGGTGGCGTATTTAATTGAGGTTTTCAAAAGAGAATTGGATAATTATCTGAAGAGAAACATTTACAGGACTCCGGGGAAAATGCCAGGCAGTGGGACTAGGTGAGTTGCTCTTGCAGAGAGCCAGCATGGACATGATGGGCTAAATGGTCTCCTCCTGTGCTATAACCGTTCTATGATTCTATACAAGGGAGGCTAAAAGAGAATAAAAGGAGGATTAAAAAATGAAACTCCTGTTGATGAATAAGGCTGAGGTCAGCCCTGCTGCAGACAGAGCAAAATGTTTAGTAAAGATATGGTAACAGATGAGAAACAACATTTTGAAAGGATTCAGCTACAGGAGCTGAATTTGTGCTAATGATCCTAGTATTGAAACTGGGGAGGTCTATTGCCAGATGTTGATGGATTGTAATAATACAGCCACAACAGCAACTTGCATTTATACAACTTCACAGATTACATAACACCTCCAATATGATAAAACGTCCCAAGGTGCTTCAGAGGAGAATTGTGAAACAAAATTTGATTCTGAGCCAATGATCCATTTGCTAATGTTATTGTTGTTACATTTCAGTTCCCATTCATTCCCAATGTATAGAATTCTAATGAACTAATCCACTTCCCATTCACTCCAAATGTATAGAACTCCAGTGAACTAATCCACTTCCCATTCGCTCTCAATGTACAGAATTTCAGAGAGCCAAATCACTTTTTATTTGTTCTCAATATTTAGAATTCCAATGGATAATCCATTTGCTATTCACTTACGTTGTATAGACTTCCCCTATCAATACTGTGCCTCTGATCAATGTCCTTGCATGTTCTATTTTACCCAGATATAGAAGTGGGACATTTTAAGCCTTGCCCCTCCGCCCGCAGAAACTAGATGGGGAGCAGTTCAGAAGGTTCTGTGCTGTATAACTCTATGACTCTTAAGACGAGAGAGGGGTGCTTTTAATGACCAGGCACCTCCTTTCTCCTGGGCAATTTGTGTCAGCACGTCAGCCATGTGGCAGGCTAATAAAGTGCAATTTAAAACCATGTGCAGGAACAGAGAAACCCGAGGGTCTACATAGATAAATCTTTGAAAGTGATAGAACCTGTTGGTGCAGGTTAACACATATAGGATCCATAATTTTATAAACAGATGGATAGAGTACAAAAGCAAGGAAGCTAAACCTTTATAAGACACTGGTGAGCCCCCAGCTGGAGGATTGTGTCCAATTCTGGGCATCACACTTGAACAAGGATATCTAGACCTTGGAGAGGGTGCAGAGGAGATTTACTAGAATGTTGCCAGGGATGAGGACCTTCTGATACGTGGAGACTCCAGAGAGGTTAGGGTTGTTCTCCTTAGAGCAGGGAAGGCTAAGGGAAGATCTAATAGAGGTGTTTATAATTATGACGGATTTTGTTAGCCTAAGTAATGAAAAACTGTTTCCCGTGGCAGAAGGGTTGGTAACCAGAGGACACAGATTTAAAATAATTGGCTGAAGAACCAGAGGGGAGATGGGAATGTTCTTCTACTCAGTGAGTTCTTATAATCTGGAATGCACTGCCTGAAAGGGTGATGGAAGCCAATTCAGTAGTAACTTTCAAAAAGGAAGTGGATATATACTTGAAATTGAAATATTTGCAGGGAAAGAGCCGGGGGTGGGGGTGGGGGTAGGTGTGGAATGGGACTAATTGGAAAGCTCTTTCAAAAAGCTGGCACAGGCACGATGGGCCAAATGGCCTCTTCCTGTGCTGTAAGATTCTGTGAAAACAGCCCTCTAACATATTCAAAGCTCATGTGAACAATGTCTTTTTTCGTGAAGTATGAGGGGGTGCCTTGGGGCCTTTGGATTCGTACCCCAGTATGAGTTAGGAGAGGAAAGGGATTTTGTTTTTTTGTTCAGGTCGTGAGGTACAGCTAAATCATCTCACAGCCGTAAAACAAGTCCTGTTTAGTAATGTGAAGAGTTTGTAGTTGCTGTAATCCACTCTTGTTTCTAGGCACGTGGAACTTTCCTTTTGCTGGCAAATACTAAAGCCTAATCTGATGTGTACTATTCCTGGAGAGTCTATCCAACCCACCAACCTGGATTATGTTCAGGATTTAAAACCAGCCTTTCACATCTGTCCAGATAACGGAGTTTTGGAGCCCCACCGGGATCACGAGTTCATCCTCAGTTATTTCCCTCAAGAGGTGAGAAGCATTTGTCTGTCTGCAGGTCTAAAATTTCCAAATCGTTGGTCAGACTTTACCACACTTTGCTACAGTTTCCCGATTACTGTGTCTTTGCCTCCTGGTAGCCCAGAGGAGTGGAAATACCATCAAGAAAAGGATGGAAATCGTGTAATTGTTTCAATATTTTGTTCAGTAGCAATCAAGCATGACAGGTACAGGAGCCTGAATCTGGTAGACACCTTTAACTCACAAAGGTCAGCTCCAGAATACATGTGCTGGTGTTGTGATCTGGAATGTATTGCCTGAAAGGCTGGTAGAAGCAGATTCAATAGTAACTTTCAAAAGGGAATTGGATAAATACAGGGTAATAGGGAATGAGCAGGGGAGTGGAACTATTTGGTAGCTCTTTCAAAGAGACAGCACATGTGTGATGGACTGAATGGTCTCCTTCTGTTCTGTAAGAGTTTATGATTCTATCCCATTATTTAACAGGTTATTTATTGATTCCTGATCCTCACTGTGTGGAAGGTGAATACATCCTACCCCATCTGTTAGCACTGGTTTCTATCTCACACAATCAGTTTGGATGAAGCAGTCTCTTTCAGCCTATTTGATTCCATTCTTCGGCAATATACACTTTTTTTTCCAATAATATCAGCTTTGGCTCAGTGGTTGCACTCTAGTCACTAAGTCAGGAGGTCACGACTTCAGGTTCCACTCCAGAGACTTGAGCACATGATCCAGGTTGAAATTCCAGGGAGTATCATTTTTCAGCTGAGGTGTTAAACTGAGGACCTGTGTGCCTGTTTAGATAAGGCTTAAAAGATAAATAATACGTACAGACCCATCAGCATCTTTGAAGGGAAAAGACCCTCTTTCACACAAAGTGTCTGAACTACCTTGTCTGTTCAGAGATGCTGACATATGCATGTATTTATGATGTTTTCTACTTTAATCTCTACTTTGAATGAAATTTTGTTTCCCTTTGCAGCTGAAGGACTATCACAGTGTGTTTTACCTTGTATTGCGAGATATTCCAGAACCTTCGAATGTCAATGAATGTAACACCAGTAGGTAAGTTACGTGTGTGCTGTTGCCCCTGTCTCATGCCACACCACTTGATCAGCGCTCGTACTAGCAACGGATTGGTGGCGAGGTGGATTTCTACCCCTAGGACTTGATGTTAGGTACGTAGGCCAGTGGCCTAGATCCAGCACTCTTCAGCATTTAAGGGGATACCAGATAAGCACACGAGGGAGAATGAAATAGAAGGTTATGCTGATAGGGTGTGATGAAGAGGTGTGGGAGGAGGCTCATGTGGAGCAAAACACCAGCATGGACGAGATAGAAACATCCAGATGTCCCATCCTGAAAAAAAAGTGATCTGAAAGTTAAAAGAAGATGCCAGTCTTCAATTTTCTGTGGGCTCCCTTGGACCTTCCAACCTGTAAGCCCTGCTGCCAGGATTCTGGGCAACCTGTGTATTTGCATGTTTCCACGATTTTGTACTGGAAGATAGAGATGGGGGGACTGGAAGCACTCTATGTTGCCTCATTACCTTGGCAGTGCATATATTGCAGGCACAAGTCCAGACCTTCCAATCCCATCCCACCCTCCCCCTCCATCCACCCTCACCTAAGAAACCCTGAAACACTGCAAAGGGAATGGAGACCCATCTTAATGATGTCACACACAATGGAAGTGCGATGATCCAACATTCAGGGGATAACTCTGAAGAGTTATGAAAAAACAAATTTTGTATTTAAAAAATGAACCTTTATTTTAAAAAGTGAACAATGGTCCAAAATGGCCACTGAAGAAAAAAAGGATAAGCCTTTTGTGTATTCAAACAGTCTGATAAAGACAAACAACAAATCTTCAAAGCCAAAAGGTGTAATGAAACCCATCTTACACCTAGATTAGATATACAGCACTGAAACAGGCCCTTCGGCCCACCGAGTCTGTGCCGAACATCAACCACCCATTTATACTAATCCTACACTAATCCCATATTCCTACCAAACATCCCCACCTGTCCCTATATTTCCCTACCACCTACCTATACTAGTGACAATTTATAATGGCCAATTTACCTATCAACCTGCAAGTCTTTTGGCTTGTGGGAGGAAACCGGAGCACCCGGAGAAAACCCACGCAGACACAGGGAGAACTTGCAAACTCCACACAGGCAGTACCCAGAATCGAACCCGGGTCCCTGGAGCTGTGAGGCTGCGGTGCTAACCACTGCGCCACTGTGCCGCCCTATTCTAAAAATATTCTAGAATTGGATGTCTTCTTCTAAAACAAAGGCGGTGTGAAGTACCCACATTCTGGGCCCTTGTGTGATCATCATGGGAAAGAAACCAGAGTGTCTCCTAACAAGCGTAAGAGGTGACGCAGTTTTACCTTAAAACAAAGACAGCCGGAGAGAAAGAGACTGACCCAGAAGGTGAAGCTACGATGAAAGCTGAAAAACTGGGGGGGAAAGGCAACCGAGGTATGGTTAGCTGAAACTTTTTTAAAAGATTTAAACAGGGACAAGGAATGTTCCCAAACAGGAAAGCCAAGACTGAGGGAAATGTCCCACCTAGTTGAAGTGGCATGGGGGCATACAATGGAAGCTGCGAGCAGTAGTGTCCCAGAGGATGTGGGACAAATTAGGGAAACACCTATTGCTGAAGTAAAAGGGATCTAACATACCCTAAAGTGACCCACACTTGTGAAAATCACAAGAGAACTAAAAGTGAAGTCAGTGTGGATCTACTCACTGAAGAATCACACGATCAGGTTGCAAATTCAAAACTAATCAAACTTAACAATTTAGAGTCAGAACTCAGCAAGAACAGGGGCAGGAAAGAATCCCAGATACCACGCAGGGGCTAAAAAAACAATGGATCACCCACTATCACCCTAGAAATAAGAACTATCAATGTGCCAGAACCTGAATGGTTAACACCATGTATTGTGGGAGCAGTAGTCAAAGGGTTAAAGCTTGTACAAACAGAGAATCTTGCTACAAGCTGTAACAGAATTTTGCATACTACAAGCTTCACGAACAATCACATTGTCCTGGAGATTAATATTCATAAAGTAGAACAAACTGATGTGAGAGAAACTACAACACCATGTGACAATACGTAACCAAAAGAAATGAAATGTTTGATGGTACCTCATTCAAAGGAAGGGTGATGGAAAAAACATTGGCTGGAAGCCGGAGGAGTGAATGAGATGAATGTGTAATTGTCTTACAGTTTCTTTTACCTTTTTAAGCCCAGAAAACAAAGTAAAAATGATATCCGAGGTGTTACGCACATCAGAATGATCCAATGTTCGGAAGAGTTATGAAAAAATAAACTTTGTCTTTAAAAAAATGAACCTTTATTTTAAAAAATGAACAATGATCCAAAATGGCCACCAAAGAAAAAGGAGATTAGCCTTATGTGTATTCAAACAGTCTGACAAAGACAAAGGACAAATCTTCAAAGCCAAAGGGTACTAATGAAACCCATCTCACACCCATCCTAAAAATATTCCAGAATTGAATGTCTTCTTCTAAAACAAAGGTAGTGAAAAGTAGCCATGTCCTGGGCCATTGTGTGATCACCATGGGTAAGAAACCAGAATATTTCCGAATAGGTGTTGAGAGGTGATACAGTATTACCTTAAAACAAAGACAGCCAGAGAGACAGACTCAGAAGGTGAAGCTACTTATAATAGCTGGTATTCCAGCAAGCCAGAAAGCACATGCCCTGCTGAAAAAAATCCAATATCTACAGCAGAGAGAGCTAGTAGTAACCCACCATCTTCAGAGCCTTCAATTAAGAGATAAATCTACAATCATCTCAGGCCTGCAACCATCTAGAACTCGAGTCTGAAGAGAATTCAACAGGTTTACTGTAACCCTTCTTACGAACCTACAAGAAAACATGTCGCTGTCTGTTTATTTGGAAAATAAAACCCCAACAGGCTAAACTTGTAATACCAATACACTTGCTGCAGTCAGGTGGAGAAGTGAACAGTAGGGAACCACCCACGTTACACCATGTTTTTTTTCTCCTTTTTTTCTTTATTATTTGTTTGGGGGATGTGGGCGTCACTGGCTAAACCAGCATTTATTGCCCATCCATAATTGCCCTTGAGAAGGTGGTGGTGAGCTGCCTTCTTGAACCGCTGCAGTCCTTGGGGTGTAGGTACACCAACAGTGCTGTCAGGACAGGCAGCATCCGTCATTGTCATAATGTTAGACCAGAGATGCACCAAATCTGACAGTGCATTCGCTACAAAGAATCTGGGGACCGACAGCATATCGGGAGAACCAGCAAAACCACTGGATTTACGAAACTCGGTTTCAGTTACTTTTAGCAGTGCTACCAATGGGAGTTGGCAGCACTCCTGTAACGTAAGTGTACCTTTTGAGTCCAGTCGTGCACTGTCAGTCTCCCACCTTTCTGCAAAATATCACCAGAATCAAAAAAACAATTGAAAGCTGCAGGATCGTTGCCAAGAACCCACTGAATGACCTTCAGAGAAGGGAATCTGGGACCTATCTCCTGTATGCTCCAAACGCCATCCATCCCACACCACAGTGCCCTTACAAGAGCCATTGCTTGCAGGAGGGCCCACAAGCATCTTCTCAGGGCACCCCTTGGGTTGGGAAATAAATGTGCCCTTTGCCAGCTGTGCCCTTTGCCAGGGGTCAATCTCCATTGAATAAACCAAAACATAGGGAAGATAATCCTTATGTTTATCTATTGGGTACAAAATAAAATCAAATTATACCAAGTCCAGACTATAGAAAGAGGTAGCTATGGCGATACTGGATGCATAGGTGATCATTTTCCAAAATTCTATAGATTCTGGAATGGTTCCTGCAGATTGGAAGGTCACAAATATCACCCCACTATTTAAGAAGGGAGGGAGAGAGAAAACAGGGAATTACAGACATGTTACCCTTACATTAGTAGTTCGGAAAATACTAACATCTATTCTAAAGCATGTGATAAATGGACACTTGGATAATAATGATCTGATTGGGCATAGTCAACATGGATTTATAAATGGGAAATCGTGTTTGACGAACCTGTTGGGAATTTTTTGAGGATGTTACTAACAGAATTGATAAAGGGGAGTTGGTGCATGTGGTAAACTTGGAGATTCAGAAGGCTTTTGATAAAGTCCCCCACAGGAGGCTGGTTATAAAGCATATGAGGTATTATACTGCCATGTCTCCGCTTTAAAGACGTCTGCAAACGCGACATGAAGTCCTGTGACATTGACCACAAGTCGTGGGAGTCAGTTGCCAATGATCACCAGAGCTGGCGGACAGCCATAAAGGCGGGGCTAAAGAGTGGTGAATCGAAGAGACTTAGCAGTTGGCAGGAAAAAAGACAGAAGTGCAAGGAGAGAGCCAACTGTGCAACAGCCCCGGAAACCAATTGTATCTGCAGCGCCTGTGAAAGAGTCTGTCACTCTAGAATTGGTCTTTATAGCCACTCTAGGCGCTGCTCCACAAACCACTGACCACCCCTAGGCACTTACCCATTGACTCTCGAGACAAGGAGGTCAAAGAAAGAAAGACTGGCATAGATTAAGGATTGGTTAACAGGCAGAAAGCAGAGTAGGAATAAACGGGTCATTCTCACGTTGGCAGGTTGTGACTCGTGGGGTACGCAGGGATCAGTGCTTGGGCCCCAGCTGTTCACAATATATATCAATTTGGATGTGGGGACCAAATGTAATATTTCCAAGTTCGCGGATGACACAAAACTAGGTGGGAATGTGTGTTGTGAGGAAGATGCAAAGCGGCTTCAAGGGGATTTGGACAGACTTAGTGAGTGGGCAAGAACGTGGCAGATGGAATATAATGTGGAAAAATGTGAAGTTATCCACTTTGGTAAGTGAAATAGATGTGTAAAGTAATTCTTAAATGGTAAGAGATTAGAAAGTCTAGATGTACAAAGGGACCTGGGTGTCCTTGTCAGTAAGTCACTGAAAGCTAACATGCAGGTGTAGAAGCAATTAAGAAGGCTAATGGTATATTAGCCTTTATCGCAAGAGGATTTGAGTACAGAAGTAGTGAAGTCTTGCTTCAATTGTATAGAACCTTGGTCAGACTGCACCTGGAGTACAGTGTGCATTTTTGGTCCCCTTACCTTAGGAAGGATATTATTGCCATAAAGGGAGTGCAACGAAGGTTCACCAGACTTGTTTCCAAGATGGCGGACTGTCCTATGAAGAGAGATTGGGGAAACTGGGCCTGTATTCTCTAGAGTTTCAACGAATGAGAAGTGATCTCATTGAAACCTACAAAATACTTAAAGGGATAGACAACGTAGATGCAGCTAAGATGTTTCCCCTGGTTTGGCAGTCTAGAACCAGGGGGCACAATTTCAAAATAAGGGGAAAACCACTTAGGACAGAGATGAGGAGAAATTTGTTTACTCAGAGGATTGTGAATCTTCTGGAATTTTCTACCCCAGAGGGCTGTGGAAGCTCAGTCATTGAGTAGCTAGCTAGATGGATAAAGAACTGGCTGGGCAACAGGAGACAGAGAGTAGCATTGGAAGGGAGTTTCTCAAAATGGAGACGTGTGACCAGTGGTGTTCCACAGGGATCCGTGCTGGGACCACTGTTGTTTGTGATATACATAAATGATTTGGAGGAAAGTATAGGTGGTCTGATTAGCAAGTTTGCAGACGACACTAAGATTGGTGGAGTAGCAGATAGTGAAGGGGACTGTCAGAGAATACAGCAGAATATAAATAGATTGGAGAGTTGGGCAAAAAAATGGCAGATGGAGTTCAATCAGGGCAAATGCGAGGTGATGCATTTTGGAAGATCCAATTCAAGAGTGAATTATACAATAAATGGAAAAGTCCTGGGGAAAATTGATGTACAGAGAGACTTGGGTGTTCAGGTCCATTGTTCCCTGAAGGTGGCAACGCAGGTCAATAGAGTGGTCAAGAAGGCATACGGCATGCTTTCCTTCATCGGACGGGGTATTGAGTACAAGGGTTGGCAGGTCATGTTACAGTTGTATAAGACTTTGGTTCGGCCACATTTGGAATACTGCGTGCAGTTCTGGTCGCCACATTACCAAAAGGATGTAGATGCTTTGGAGAGGGTGCAGAGGAGGTTCACCAGGATGTTGCCTGGTATGGAGGGCGCTAGCTATGAAGAGAGGTTGAGCAGATTAGGATTATTTTCATTAGAAAGATGGAGGTTGAGGGGGGACCTGATTGAGGTATACAAAATCATGAGAGGTATAGACAGGGTGGATAGCAAGAAGCTTTTTCCTAGAGTGGGGGATTCAATTACTAGGGGTCACGAGTTCAAAGTGAGAGGGGAAAAGTTTAGGGGGGATATGCGTGGAAAGTTCTTTACGCAGAGGGTGGTGGGTGCCTGGAACACGTTGCCAGCGGAGGTGGTAGACGCGGGCACGATAGCGTCTTTTAAGATGTATCTAGCCAGATACATGAATGGGCAGGAAGCAAAGAGATACAGACCCTAAGAAAATAGGCGACATGTTTAGATAGAGGATCTGGATCGGCGCAGGCTTGGAGGGCCGAAGGGCCTGTTCCTGTGCTGTAATTTTCTTTGTTCTTTGTTCTTTGAGTATGTTTAAAGCAGAGACTGACAGATTTCTAAATACCAATGACATAAAGGCATTTGAGGATAGTGTGGGAAAAAGGCATTGAAGTGGACAATCAGCCATGATCGTATTGAATGGCGGGGCAGGCTCGATGGGCTGAATGGTCTACTCCTGTCCTATGTTCCAAGCCAAAAGTACATTCCTTCCAAACTAAATCCTTTTCTTTCCTTATAAATTTCAGGAAAAATAGCTTGGAAAGATCAATGAAAACCGCTTCCGCAGCACTTAGTAACATCATAGGCACGGAGCTGGAGGTTAAAGGTTACACCGACCCATTTCAAGTCCTGTTGAAACCTTATGCCATTCTCATCCCAGGCGAGAACTACATGAACACGACTCTGAAAAAGTATTTTGAGGTCTGAATTTGAATGTCATTGTGTTAAAAAGGCAAACCAAGCAATGGGGTTCATTTCTAGAGAGATAGAATTGGAATAGCAGTGATAAATTTGTATAGAACCTTGAGTATATCACACTTGGAGTACTGCACACTGTTCTGGCCTCCATGTTATAAATGGATATAGAGGCTCTGGAGAAGGTGCACGAATGATTTACAAGAATGTTACTAAAACTGAGAAGTTATACTTATCAGGAAAGGCTTAATATGCTGGGCCTCTTCACTAGAAAAGAGAAGGCTGGGGGGGTGAATTGATAGAGGTTTTTAAAATCATGAAGGGGTTTGAAAGGGTAGATATAGAGAAGATATTTCCACATGGAGGAGTCCAAAACTAAGAACCACAAATATAAGATAGTCATTAATACATCCAATAAGGAATTCAGGAAAAAAGTCTTTACCCAGAAAGTGGTAAAAATGCAGAACTTGCTATCATGGAGTAATTGAGGTAATAGCATAGCTGTATTTAAGGGGAAGCTAGATAAGTACATGAGGGAAAAAGGAATGGAAGAATATGTTGAAAATGGTTAGATGAAGGTGGGAGAGGAGGCTTGTGTGGAGCATAAACACCAACATTGACCAGTTGGGCCGAATGGCCTGTTAATGTGCTGCAAATTCTATGTAATTGAGTAAATAGGTTTCCCTGTCAAAGCGATTACAATTAATCAGTAAATATTCTGAGAATAAATATCAATATTTTATCAGGCTGCACTGGTGGTGGTAGTAAAACAGAAAATGCTGGAAACACTGAGCAAGTCAGACAGCGTCTGAGGAGAAAGGAAAAAGGTTTAAGGTTGACCCTTCAGGTCCGTGTCCCTTCCTCAGCAGGGGAATGCCTGCCACTAACTGACCCGTCAGCCTGAGTGCCAGTCTTGGCTCAGCACTAACACTCTCACCTCTGAGTTAAATGGTCCTGGATTCAAGCTCTCCTCTAGGATGAAGCACATAATCTCGGCTGATGCTTTAGTGCTGAAGGAGTGCTGCTTTGTCTTTCCAATGAGACATTAAGTTCAGGCAGAGCCGTGTTTTAGTTGGGTGTAAAAGGTCCCATGACACTATTACGAAGAAGTGCAGCAGAGTTCTCTCTGGTATCCTGGCTAACATTTATCCCTCAACCAACATCACTACAAAACAGATTAAGATGGTCATTTCTCTGACTGCTGTGTGCAAGTTGATTGCACTTCAAAAGTCATACACTGACTGCAAGATGATTTGGGATGTGAAAGCTGTTATGTAAATACAAGCTCTTTCTTTCTGAATTTCCAAGTTGTGCAAGGCCGCCCACTCCAGCAGCATTGAGAGGTGGAGAGCATTGATGAGAACAATGTGTAGATGGGTGCAAAGGAGAGACAAAATAAGCTGACTTAATTGCTGACCAGTGACACCTTGTGGGAAAATGCACATTTGTGAACATCAGTTGAGGACAGCATCGAGCTCAGTTCCAATGCTTTCCACAGTTGATTAGCCCACTGAGTCACATGTGAAGAATAACCAATTCAGTGAGGTGCCGCAGGGTGTGTGGACTGCATCCAGCCATTCCTTGCCGGCCTCCCTCTTGGCATGCGAAAGCCTCCGAGGGTGACTGCTCGCTTACCCTCTTTGACCTCCCTCTGCCTTCAGCTTGCTGCTCTTCTATGATGCCAGAAGAGACTGGGACTCAGCATTGAATGTGCAGGCTGGGTTTGTCTTCTTTGGCACAGAGGAGGCTGAGGGGAGATTTAATTTAGGTGTACAAAATTATGAGGGGCCTAGATAGAGTGGATAAGAAGGATCTATTGCCATTAGCAAAGAAGTCAATAATCAGGGGCCATAGACTTAAAGTAATTGGCAGAAGTATTAGAGGGGAGTCGAAGAGACTTTTTTTCACACAGAGGGTGTTGGGGTTCTGGAACTCACTGCCTGAAAGGGTGGTAGAGGCAGAAACCCTCATCATTTTTTAAAAAATACTGAGATATGTTAACGAAGTGCTGTAACCTACAGAGCTACAGACCAAGAGCTGGGAAGTAGGATTAGGCAGAATGTTACTCCTTGATTGGCACAGACTCTATTGGCCGAATGGTCTCCTCTGTGCCATTCTATATTCCACATGTTGGTGGTATCCTAAATGGCCCATCAATTTAATCAGAAAGTATTTTAGAAAGAAAAACATGAATGACTTGAAACAATCCTGTCTGTACCGTACTAGGTAATTCAGAACAAATGCGTTCAGTTGTCTTGTGTGCTGTTATCTGCAGATGTGGAATAACAGCAAATCTACCATCTACTATGAGTGGGAGAGTGTGCACGACAATCACATCTTGGAAGTACTGCCATCTTCTGGAACAATAGGTAATACCATGTTATGGAGAAAATACTTTGTGTTCCTTTGAAAATCTAACACCTCTATTCAAAAAAGGAGGAAAAGAGAAAACGGAACCACAGGCCAGTTAGTTTGACATCAGCCGTTGGAAAAGTGCTGGAATATTTTATTAAGGAAGTCTTAACAATGTACTTAAAAAATCATAGTACAATCAGAGTCAACACCGTTTTTCGAAAGAAAAATTCAGTTTGACAATTTTATTAAGGTTTTCTGAGGACGTAACCAGTAGGGGAGATAAAAGGAAGCCAATCGATGTAGTATACTTGGATTTCCAAAAGGCATTCAATAAGGTGCAACACAAGAGCTTAAAACGCAAGATAAGGGCTCATGGAGTCGCTGGTTATATATTAGCATGGATAGAGGATTGGTTAACAGACAAGAAGCAGTAGGGGTTTTTATTATACATTCATGGGATGTGGGCATCGCTGGCCAGGCCAGCATTTATTGCCCATCCCTAATTGCCCTTGAGAAGATGGTGGTGCCTTCTTGAACCGCTGCAGTCCATGTGGGGTAGGTACACGCACAGTGCTGTTCGGAAGGGAGTTCCAGGATTTTGACCCAGCGACAGTGAAGGAACGGTGATATAGTTCCAAGTCAGGATGGTGTGTGACTTGGAGGGGAACTTGCAGGTGGTGGTGTTCCCATGTATATGCTGCTCTTGTCCTTCTAGTTGGTAGAGGTCGCGGGTTTGGAAGGTGCTGTCTACGGAGCCTTGGTGCATTGCTGCAGTGCATCTTGTAGATGGTACACACTGCTGCCACTGTGCATCGGTGGTGGAGGGAGTGAATGTTTGTAGATGGGGTGCCAATCAAGCAGGCTGCTTTGTCCTGGATGGTGTTGAGCTTCTTGAGTGTTTTTGGAGCTGAACCCATCCAGGCAAGTCGAGAGTATTCCATCACACTCCTGACTTATGCCTTGTAAATAGTGGACAGGCTTTGGGGAGTCAGGAGGTGAGTTACTCGCCTCAGGATTCCTAGCCTCTGACCTGCTCTTGTAGCCACGGTATTTATATGGCTACTCCAGTTCAGTTTCTAGTCAATGGTAACCCCTAGGATGTTTATAGTGGGGGAATCCAGCAATGGTAATGCCATTGAATGCCAAGGGGAGATGGTTAGATTCTCTCTTGTTGGAGATGGTCGTTGCCTGGCACTTGTGTGACAGAAAGGTTACTTGCCACTTATCAGCCCAAGCCTGGATATTGTCCAGGTCTTGCTACATTTCTACTCGGACTGCTTCAGTATCTGAGGAGTCACGAATGGTGCTGAACATTGTGCAATCATCAGTGAACATCCCCACTTCTGACCTTATGATTGAAGGAAGGTCATTGATGAAGCAGCTGAAGATGGTTGGGCCTAGGACACTACCCTGAGGAACTCCTGCAATGATGTCCTGGACCTCAGATGATTGACCTCCAGCAACCACAACCATCTTCCTTTGTGCTAGGTATGACTCCAGCCAGCGGAGGGTTTTCCCCCTGATTCCCATTGACCTCAGTTTTGCTAGGGCTCCTTGATGCCATACTCAGTCAAATGCTGCCTTGATGTCAGGGGCAGTCACTCTCACCTCACCTCTTGAGTTCAGCTCTTTTGTCCATGTTTGAACCAAGGCTGTAATGAGGTCAGGAGCTGAGTGGCCCTGGCGGAACCCAAACTGAACGTCACTGAGCAGGTTATTGCTTAGGAAGTGCCGCTTGATGGCATTGTTGATGACACCTTCCATCACTTTACTGATGATTGAGAGTAGGCTGATGGGGTGGTAGTTGGCCGGGTTGGACTTGTCCTGCTTTTTGTGTACAGGACATACCTGGGCAATTTTCCACATTGCAGGGTAGATGCCAGTGTTGTAGCTGTACTGGAACAGCTTGGCTAGGGGCGTAGCAAGTTCTGGAGCACACGTCTTCAGTACTATTGCCGGAATATTGTCACGCCCCATAGCTTTTGCAGTATCCAGTGCCTTCGGTCGTTTCTTGATATCACGCGGAGTGAATCGAATTGGCTGAAGTCTGGCATCTGTGATGCTGGGGACTTCAAAAGGAGGCCGAGATGGATCATCAACTTGGCACTTCTGGCTGAAGATTGTTGCAAATGCTTCAGCCTTATCTTTCGCACTGATGTGCTGGGCTCTCCCATCATTGAGGATGGGGATATTTGTGGAGCCACCTCCTCCAGTTAGTTGTTTAATTGTCCACCACCATTCACAGCTGGATGTGGCAGGACTGCAGAGCTTAGATCTGATCTGTTGGTTATGGGATCGCTTAGCTCTGTCTATCGCATGCTGCTTACGCAGTTTGGTATGCAAGTAGTCCTGGGTTGTAGCTTCACCTGGTATGCCTGGTGCTGCTCCTGGCATGCCCTCCTGCACTCTTCATTGAACCAGTGTTGGTCGCCTGGCTTGATGGTAATGGTAGAGTGGGGGATATGCTGGGCCATGAGGTTACAGATTGTGGTTGAGTACAATTCTGTTGCTGCTGATGGCCCACAGCGCCTCATGGATGCCCAGTTTTGCATTGCTAGATCTGTTCGAAATCTATCCCATTTAGCACGGTGATAGTGCCACACAACAAGATGGACGGTATCCTCAATGTGAAGGTGGGACTTCGTCTCCACAAGGACTGTACGGTGGCCATTCCTACCAATACTGTCATGGACAGATGCATCTGCGACAGGCAGATTGGTGAGGACGAGGGCAAGTATGTTCTTCCCTCGTGTTGGTTCCCTCACCACCTGCCGCAGACCCAGTCTAGCAGCTATGTCCTTTAGGACTCGGCCAGCTCGGTCAGTAGTGGTGCTACCGAGCCACTCTTGGTGATGGACAGTGAAGTCCCCCACCCAGAGTACATTTTGTGCCCTTGCCACCCTCAGTGCTTCCTCCAAGTGGTGTTCCACATGGAGGAGTACTGAGTCATCAGCTGAGGGAGGGCGGTAGGTGGTAATCAGTAGGAGGTTACCTTGCCCATGTTTGACCTGATGCCATGAGACTTCATGGTAAATGGTTCATTTTCAAGTTGGCAGGCTGTAACTGGTAGAGTGCCGCAAGGATCAGTGCTGGGCCCTAAGATGAGAGGCTGAGTAAATTGGGCCTGTACACTCTGGAGTTTAGAAGAATGAGAGATGATCTCATTGAAATGTGCAAGATTCTGAATGGGCTTGACAAGGAGGTTCTTTCCCCTGACTGGAGAATCTAGAACATGGGGGCATAGTCTTAGGATAAGTAGATCATTTGAACTATCATGAGGAGGGTTTGAATCTCTGGAATTCTCTACCCTAGAGAGTTATGGATGCTGCATTGTTAAGCATATTGAAGGCTGAGATAGACAAATTTTTGGTCACTCATAGAATGAGGAGAGGATGGGAAAGTGAATTTGAGGCAGATGAGCCATGACCGTATTGAATGGCAGAGCAGGCTCAAGGGGGCCGTAGAGCCTACCCCTGCTCCTATTTCTTACGTTCCTATGAGAAAGTATACCCTTTGGACTGGATTTTATTATCTGCATAAAATGGTGGCGGTCCTGCCCGTGAGGTTAGTGGCCGCGCCGCTGTGATTTCATGGCGGGCGGTCATTTAACATAATGACAGCGGCTGTCCCTCCTAATCACATGGCGAGGGCGGCAATGGCGATGCTGTTGACGGCGCCGCCTGATGTTAGATTGCAGAGTTCTCTCCTTCCCTCCCAACAGTACCCACTTGCAGTGTTCCATCCCTTCCCCCCTCAACAGTATCCACTTAACATAGACATAGAACAGTACAGCACAGTACAGGCCCTTCGGCCCACCATGTTGTGCCGAACCTTTAACCTACTCTCGGATCAAACTACCTACATACGCTTCATACTACTATCATCCATGTACCTATCCAAGAGTCGCTTAAATGTCCCTAATGTATCTGCTTCTACTACCACCGCTGGCAGTGCATTCCACGCACCCACCACTCTCTGTGTAAAGAACCTACCTCTGACATCTCCCCGAAACCTTCCTCCAATCACCTTAAAATTATGCCCCCTGGTGATAGCCCTTTCCACCCTGTGAAAAAGTCTCTGACTATCCACTCTATCTATGCCTCTCATCATCTTGTACCCCTCTATCAAGTCACCTCTCATCCTTCTTCGCTCCAATGAGAAAAGCCCTAGCTCCCTCAACCTTTCTTGATAAGACATGCCCTCCAGTCCAGGCAGCATCCTGGTAAATCTCCTCTGCACCCTCTCTAAAGCTTCCACATCCTTCCTATAATGAGGCGACCAGAACTGAACACAATATTCCAAGTGTGGTCTAACCAGGGCTTTATAGAGCTGCAGCATAACCTCGCAGCTCTTAAACTCAATCCCCCTGTTAATGAAAGCCAACACACCATACGCTTTCTTAACAACCCTATCAACTTGGGTGGCAACTTTGAGCGATCTATGGACATGGACCCCAAGATCCCTCTGTTCCTCCACACTGCCAAGAATCCTGTCTTTAAGCCTGTATTCTGCATTCAAATTCAACCTTCCAAAATGAATCACTTCACACTTTTCCAGGTTGAACTCCATCTGCCACTTCTCAGCCCAGCTCTGCATCCTGTCAATGTCCCGTTGCAACCTACAACAGCCTTCCACACTATCCACAACTCCAGCAACCTTCGTGTCATCGGCAAACTTGCTAACCCAGCCTTCCACTTCCTCATCCAAGTCATTTATAAAAATCACAAAGAGCAGAGGTCCCAGAACAGATCCCTGCGGAACACCACTGGTCACCGAGCTCCAGGCTGAATACTTTCCATCTACTACCACCCTCTGTCTTCTATGGGCCAGCCAACTTTCCCAGTATCCTAAGCCTCCTTACTTTCTGAATGAGCCTACCACGGGGAACCTTATCAAACGCCTTGCTAAAATCCATTGCTAAAATCCACATACACCACATCCACTGCTCTTCCTTCATCAACGTGTTTTGTCACATCTTCAAAGAATTCAATAAGGCTTGTGAGGCATGACTTGCCCCTCACAAAGCCATGCTGACTGTCTCTAAATAAACTATGCTTTTCCAAATAATCATAAATCCTGCCTCTCAGAATCCTCTTCAATAATTTGCCCACTACCGACGTAAGACTGACTGGTCTATAATTCCCAGGGTTATCCCTATTCCCTTTCTTGAACAAGGGAATAACATTTGCCACCCTCCAATCATCTGGTACTACTCCAGTGGACAGTGAGGACGCAAAGATCATCGCCAAAGGTGCGGAAATCTCTTCCCTCGCTTCCCGTAATATCCTTAGGTATATCCCGTCTGGCCCCAGGGACTTATCTGTCCTCATGTCTTTCAAAATTTCCAGCACATCCTCCCTCTTAACATCAACCTGTTCGAGCATATCTGCCTGTTTCACGCTGTCCTCACAAACGACCAGGTCCCTCTCACTGGTGAATACTGAAGCAAAGTATTCATTAAGGACCTCCCCTACCTCCTCCGACTCCAGGCACAAGTTCCCTCCACTATCCCTGATCGGCCCTACCCTCACTCTGGCCATCCTCTTGTTCCTCACAGAAGTGTAGAACGCCTTGGGATTTTCCTTAATCCTACCCGCCAAGACTTTTTCATGTCCCCTTCTAGCTCTCCTAAGTCCATTCTTCAGTTCCTTCCTGGCTACCTTGTAACCCTCTAGAGCCCTGTCTGATCCTTGCTTCCTCAACTTTAAGTAAGCTTCCTTCTTCCTCTTGACTAGCTGTTCCACATCTCTTGTCATCCAAGGTTCCTTCACCCTACCATCCCTTCCTTGCCTCATCGGGACAAACCTATCCAGCAGTCGCAGCAAGTGCTCCCTAAACAACCTCCACATTTCTGTCGTGCATTTCCCTGAGAACATCTGTTCCCAATTTATGCTCCCCAGTTCCTGCCTAATAGCATTGTAATTTCCCCTCCCCCAATTCAATATTTTCCTATCCCGTCTGCTCCTGTCCCTCTCCCTGACTATAGTAAAGGTCAGGGAGTTGTGATCACTATCACCGAAATGCTCTCCCACCGAGAGATCTGCCACCTGACCTGGTTCGTTGCCAAGCACCAAATCCAACATAGCCTCCCCTCTAGTCGGCCTATCTACATATTGAGTCAGGAATCCTTCCTGGACACACCTGACAAAAACTGCTCCATCCAAACTATTTGCACTAAGGAGGTTCCCTCCCTTTCCCCCAACAGTTTCCACTTGAAGAGTTCCCTCCCTTCCCCCTCCCCCAACAGCATCCACTTGCAGAGTTCCCTGTTTTCCCCCCAACAGTATCCACTTGCAGAGTTCCATCCCTTCCCCCCCCAACAGTATCCACTTGCAGAGTTCCTTCCTTCCCCCACAACAGTATGCACTTGAAGAGTTCCCTCCTTTTTTCCCCAACAGTATCCACTTGAAGAGTTCCCTCCTTTTTTCCCCAACAGTATCCACTTGAGGAGTTCGCTCCTTTCCTCCCCAACAGTATCCACTTGAGGAGTTCCCTCCTTTCCTCCCCAACAGTATCCACTTGAAGAGTTCCCTCCTTTCCTCCCCAACAGTATCCACTTGAAGAGTTCCCTCCTTTCCTCCCCAGCAGTATCCACTTGAGTTCCTTCCTTTCCCCCCCAACAGTATCCACTTGAAGAGTTCCCTTTTTTCCTCCCCAACAGTATCCACTTGCAGAGTTCTCTCCTTTCCCCCACAACAGTATCCATTTGCAGAGTTCCCTCCTTCCCCCCCCCCCCCCCCCCCCACCCCCCCAACAGTATCCACTTGCAGAGTTCTCTCCTTTACCACCCAACAGTATCCACTTGCGGAGTTCACTCTTTCCTCCCCGACAGTATCCACTCGCAGAGTTCCCTCCTTTCCCTCCCAACAGTATGCACTTGCAGAGTTCACTCTTTCTCCCCCCCAATGGTATGCACTTGCAGCGGTCCCTCCTTCCCTCACATCTGCAGATTGAGCTCAACAGCAATGTCCAATGTGAAAAAAAAATTCCACAAGATAACAATGGATAACTTACCTAACCTTTGCAGGCACCAATGACTCTTGCCTTGGTGGTGCCAGCTTTTCAAAGACGGGGAAGTGAAGGCATGTGAGTTTTTTTATATTCGTTTGTGGGATGTGGCGTCGCTGGCTCGGCCAGCATTTATTGTCCATCACTAATTGCCCTTGAGAAGGTGGTGGTGAGCTGCCTTCTTGTACCGCTGCAGTCCATGTGGGGTAGGTAGACCCACAGTGCTAGCGGTTAGATACAACTGAGTGGCTTGCTAGGCCACTTCAGAGGGCATGTAAGAGTCAACCACATTGCTGTGGGTCTGGAGTCACATGTAGGCCAGACCAGGTAAGGACATCAGCTTTCCTTCCCTAAAGGACATTAGTGAATCAGATGGGTTTTTACAACAATCGACAATGGTTTCATGGCCATCATTAGACTAGCTTCTTTTTAAATTCCAGATTTATTAATTGAATTCAAATTCCACCTTCTGCTGTGGTGGGATTCAAACCCAAGTCCACAGAGCAATACCCTGGGTCTCTGGGTTACTAGTCCAGTGACAATACCACTAAGCCACTGCCTCCCCTTATGGTACACGCTGCTGCCACTTTGTGTCGGTGGTGGAGGGAGTGAATGTTGAAGGTGGTGGATGGGGTGCCAATCAAACAGGCTGCTTTGTCCATAGGACCATACAAATTAGGAGCAGAAGTAGGCCATTTGACCCCTTGAGCCTGCTCCACCATTCAATAAGATCATGGCTGATCTGTTTCTGTCTCGAATTCCACACTCCCATCTATCCCCGATAATCTTTGATTCCCTTGCCTAACAAGAATCTATCTACCTCCACCTTAAAAATATTCAATGTCTCTGCCTCCACCACCTTCTGAGACAGAGTGTTCCAAAGTCACGACCCTCTGAGAGAAAAAAATTCTCTTCATCTCTGTCCTAAAAGGGCAACCCCTAATTTTAAAATAATGCCCCCTAGTTCTGGACTAACCCACAAGAGGAAACATCCTGTGTTGTTGGAGCTGCACCCATCCAGGAAAGTGGAGAGTATTCCATCACACTCCTGACTTGTGCCTTGTAATTGGTGGATAGGCAGTGGGGAAACAGGAGATGAGTTACATGTCGCAGAATTCCCAGCCTTTGACCTGCTCTTGTAGCCACACTATTTATGTGGCTGGTCCAGTTCAGTTTCTGGTCAATGGTGACCCCCAGGATGTTGATATTGGGGGGGATCAGTGATGGTAATACCATTGAACATCAAGGAGAGATGGTTAGATTCTCTCTTGTTTGAGATGGTCATTGCCTGGCACTTGTGTGGTGCAAATGTTACTTGCATATTGTGCATAAAATTACAAACGCCTGGTAAGAGCATGGTGAATTAGATACAAATTCATATAAAACAGTATGTAACAAATTTAAATTACGATCCTGTTGCATTGCGACAGTGGTTCTGTCACGGAGTTTTTCCGCCTCCGAGAAAATCAGAAACTGGCATTACGACTTCAGGTTCTATGGCGGACAACTCTGTGTCGATTTTGTGGCCTCCCACGCCAAAAAACCTGCCTTCTAACGGAGCATAAAATCCAGCCCACTGTCTCCAGTGTCAGCCGTAGCTCAGTTGTATTACTCTTGGCTCTGGCTTAGAAAGTTGTCGGTTCAAGTTCCACTTCAGAATCTGGAGCACACCCCAGTTCAGTACAGCGGAGTGCTGCACTGTTGCAGATACCATGTTTCGAATGAGATGCTAAACTGAGGCCCCATCTGCTCTCTCAAGTGGATGTAAAAGATCCTGCAGCACTTTTCAAAAAAGTGCCCGTGAGTTCTCCCTGGTGTCCTGGCCAATATTTATCCCACAGCCAACAACACTAAAACAGATTGTTTGGCTAATATCATATGGATGTTTGTGGGATCTTGTTGTGTGCAAATTAGCTGCTGCATTAGTACAGTGACTACACTTCAAAAGTACTTCAGCTGTAAATTGCTTTTGGATGTTCTGAGGTTGTGAAAGCTGCTATATAAATGCAAATCTTTTTTTCTTCTTTCTCTCTGCCTGCCCTGTGTTGTGGCTTTTCCTCCACACTATCAGAGTTCCTATTCCTCTGAACTTTTTTCACTAGTTACTGCTCACCTAAAATTATGCTGCCTGTTGTACTCTGCCTTCTCCCTGCATCCTCACCGTTTTGAAATCAAGACTCAGAACATTGTCTCCCAGTTTAAAACACATCTGGAGTTGTGCATTCAGTTTTGGGCACCCGATCTCAAGCACGATATTTTGGCCTTGAAGAAGGAGCCGTGCAGGTTCACTAGAATAATATTGGGACTAAGAAGTTTAAATTATTAGGACTGTTTGCATAGACTAGGCTTGTATTCCATTGAGTACAGAAGATTAAGGGATGATCTAGCCAAGGTATTTAAGACGATTAAAGGATTTGATAGCATAGATAGCGAGAAACTATTTGTTTTGGTGGAGGAATCCAGACAAGGGAGCATGACCTTAAAATTCGAGCTATACCATTCAGGAGGATGATATCAGGAAGCACTTCTTCACACAAATGTGGTGGAAATCTGAAACTTTCTCCCCCGAAAGCTGTTGAGGCTCAGGGTCAATTGAAAATTTCAAAACTGAGATTAACAGATATTTGTTAAACAATGGTAATGGCTTACGGAACCAAGGCAGCTAAATTGAGTTCAGATACAGATCAGCCACAATCCAATTGAACGGTAAAAGAGATTCGAAGGACTGAATGGCCTACTCCTGTTCCTATGTTCTTAAGATCTCAAAACTATGGATCTTGCAACCTGCAGTCTTACCTCTCTCTTATAATCGTTAGGCTCTTGAAACTCAAAATTGTTACGTGCTAAATACTAGATCCTGATTCCCTGAATCTTTTCTTCTATCCTGTTACTCTCCTAATTCAGGTTGTGTCATCCCGTGAGTCTTGGTCATTCATCTTGGTTTCTCGCATTTAAAAATAAAGCTTTGTGCGATACGAGTAAAATATTTTTAAAAGTCTTCAACCAGCTGCTTCATTGGGAATGTGATGGTTCAGTCTACGTAGAAATTAACAAATATTTGGAAATGTGCCCTGAGGGACAAAATGTTTGAGGAGCCGGAGTGACGTCAAATTGCAGATAGAAAACTTCAACTGCACCTAGGATTGACAAATTTTGTTTGGCTTATCACATAACTTATATCGGCAATGGCCTCGCCAACTCAGCCTCTTTTCCCATCTCTAATATTTTTACTGCGACTAAATAAAAGTGTTCAAAGAAAATGAAATTAATGCATAATTTTCTTAATGCTGCTATCATTCTTGTCCTTGGTTCTTCACCGCAGTGGCCAGGAGATTAATCTTTAATTCCTGGAGACTCCAGGACAATCCTGTCGGGCTGGCAACCCTATCTGAACCTGAGAGTTGATGACAGCCTTGAGGTTTTGTCCCAAATGTTTTTTATAATATAAATTTGATTTCCCCTTTACATTTTGTAAGTTTTGGCAGTGGCATTGATGTCTTCGGTTACCACTGCAATGCATTTGTGTAATGGTGCATTGGGCTTTTGGCAACGTACTTGACTGTACCTCAGGAGTTCAGCTTCATCACATAACCCAGTGCAGTACCAAGGGAGTGCTGCATCATCGGAGGTCCTGCCTTTCAGATAAGTCATTGGACTGGGCCCGGTTCAGATAGATGCAATATCTGAAGGAGAGCATGAAATTTGGGAATCTGGGCCATATTTGTCCCTCAACCAACACTATCACGCATCATTCATCTCATACTGTTTGTGGAATCTTGCTGTGTGCAAAATAGTTGCCATCTTTGCCCGCACAACTGCAACCAATAATTATAATTATAATAAAAATAATTTAGTGTGCAGGAAGAGGTTTGGGATAGATCTGGGAGATGTGATGAATCGCTTTAGAAATTCAAGTCTTCTTCAATGTGACATGAAGTGGGGCTCTCACAATATGATAATGTCAGATACAGGGGGTGGGAAGTGGGGGTGGGGGGCTGGGTATTCATGTGATAGGAAGAGGCGATTTTTACAGAGTACTCTGTTCCATTGGGGGAGCATTTTGGGAACCATAGGTCCAAAGTCAGCTGTTCCTCCCAAGCACACTACATTTACCAATCAGACTGGAGGAAGTGTACAGTGGGGTTCCCGGGGGGTGGGGGGGAGCAGTGGTGTTGGGGGGGGGGTGGTGTGGTCAGTACTAGGACCACTGTTTTTGTTCTTTTCTTAATCTATATTAATGATTCAGACTTGGATGTGCAGGGCACAATTTCAAAATTTGCAGATGACACAGAATTTGGAAGTATTGTGAACTGTGAGGAGGATAGTGATAGACTTCAAGAGGACTTAGACAGGCTGGTGGAGTGGGTGGACAAGTGGCAGATGAAATTTAATGCAGAGAAGTGTGAAATGATAAATGTTGGTAGGAGGAATGTGGAGAGGCAATAAAAATAAAGGATACAATTCTAAAGGGGGTGCAGGAGCAGAGGAACCTTGGGGTATATGTGCACAAATCGTTGAAGGTAGCAGAGCAGGATGAGAAATTGGATCCTGGGCTGTATAAAAAGAGACATAGACTGTGTAAACAAGGAAGTTATGGTGAACCTTCATAAAACCCTGGTTCAGCCTTAATTGGAGTATTTTGTCCAATTCTGGGCACCACAGGAAGGATGTAAAGACACTCAAGAGGGTGCAGAAAAGATTTATGGGAATGGCTCCAGGGATGAGGGACTTCAGGTACATGGATAGATTGGAGAAGCTAGGGTTGCTGGCCTCAGAGAAGGTTGATCGCAGATTTGATAGACTTAAGGTGCTTGGCAAAAGAATCCAAGGCGACTTGAGGACACCCTTTTTTCACGAGTGGTTAGGATCTGGAATGCACTGCCTGAGTGTGGTGGTATCAGATTCAGTCATGGCTTTCAAAAGGGAATTGGATAATTATCTGAACAGAAAAAATTTGCAGAGCTACTGAGAAAGGGCAGGGGAGTGGAACTAGGTGAGTTGCTCTTACAGAGAGCCATCATGGACACAACAGGCCAAATGGATTCCTTCTGTTCTGTAACCATTCTATGATTCTATATAATGTCTCAAATTACTCAGATACTGTATCCCAAAAATGTTATTTTCTGAAGGAAGTCTATCTAATTTGCATTTGAATGAATCAATACAGCCATGCTGGCTGGAATTGGCTGATTCAGCACAGATTAGGGATCGAACCCGGATTGAACCTGGGACCTTCCTGGTATCTTCGATTGGTTTTCTCATGTTGTAACCCTCCAGTATATCTATTTTTGGTGCAAGGGCAAGGTCTTAAACTAGAAAAAGACCAAGTGAGTGAATTTAACTTTGGGCATTAGTGTGAAATGGGTGATATTCAATTAGCTGCGCATTATACACCCCAACCGGATTCTTTTCCATTGAATTCTATTCCATATAACCCATCTTACGCCATCGCTAATGATAAAAGTACCTGTTTAGAATGGGGAGAAATTTTCTGTGCATAATGCTACTTTCTAGCACATCGTGCGACAAATGTACCCAAAGGTTATTGGCAGATATTTCAGAAGAGAGCACTGACATCACTAAAACAGATGCTCTGGTCATTATTCCATTGCTGTTTATGGGAGCTGGCTGTGCACAAATTGGCTGCTGTGTTTCCTACATACCACAGCACCTACACTTCAAAAGTACTTCATTGGCTGTGAAGTACTTTGGGACATCCTGAGGTTAATGTACGAATTAGGAGCAGGAGTAGGCCACTCGGCCCCTCGAACCTGCTCCGTCATTCAATAAGATCATGGCTGATCTGATTGTAACCTCAACTCCACATTCCCGCCTACCCCCGATAACCTTTCACCCCCTGCTTATCAAGAATTTATCTACCTCTGCCTTAAAATATTCAAAGACTCTGCTTCCACTTACTTTTGAGGAAGATAGTTTCAAAGACTCATGGCTGTCTGAGAGAAAAAAAAATTCTCCTCATCTCTGTCTTAAATGGGCTACCCTTATTTTTCAACAGTGACCCCCCTAGTTCTAAATTCTCCCACAAGGGGAAGCATCCTTTCCATATCCACCCTGTCACGACCTCTCAGGAACTTATATATTTAAATCAAATCGCCTCTTACTCTCCTAAACTCCAGCGGATACAAGCCTAGCCTGTCCAACCTTTCCTCATAAGACAACCCACCCAATCCAGGTATTGGTCTAGTAAACCTTCTCTGAGCTGCTTCCAGTGCATTTACGTCCTTCCTTAAATAAGGAGATCAATACTGTACACAGTACTCCAGCTGTGGTCTCACCAATGCCCTGTATAACTGTAGCATAACCTAATCAATTCCCCTTGCAATAAATGATAACATTCTATTATTCTGTTAGCTTTCCTAATTATTTGCCCTACCTGCATACTAACCTTTTGCGATTCATGCACTAGGACACCCAGATCCCTCTGCATCTCAGAGCTCTGCAATCTCTCACCATTTAGATAGTATGCTTTTTTATTCTTCCTGCCAAAATGTACAATTTAACATTTTCCCACATTATACTCCATTTGCCAGATCTTTGCCCACTCATTTAACCTATCTGTATCCCTTTGTAGCCTCCTTATGTCCTCTTCACAACTTACTTTCCCACCTAGTTTTGTATTATCAGCAAATTTAGCAACCGTACCTTCTGTCCCTTCATCCAAGTCATGGTTGTGAAAGGCGCTATATAAATCCAAGTTATTTCCTTTTATACCTTGATGGTTTGGTTATTTAATCTTCAACTAGCTCCACAGCTACTGTTTTTTTTTAAAAGTCTGACTGGAGCTTTCTGCATTCTTTACAGAGCCCAATGATTACTCTGACCTGGAACTGTTGCTTACTGGAGGTAAACCCGAGAAAATGAACTACCGTCTGCAGTGTCACATCAGATATCAGGAAGAGCCGGTCATCCTTTACGTGGAGGCAATCTTTGTGGTCAGTGTACTACCAAATTATAAAGTACAAGCATGAATTCTGCTCAATCTCTTTTTGGCCAAATGCTCCACTTCTTGTGGAGCATAATGCCTATTTCAGGACCATTCCCGAAATTGGTTGGATCCTGGCCACAGTTTTCTCAAGGTCCACATTGAAAAACTAGTATTCTTGACAGGAACTGCTGGAGGCTGCCACCCAACAGGTAAGTAAAACGAACATAGAACATAGAACAGTACAGCACAGTACAGGCCCTTCGGCCCACGATGTTGTGCCGACCCTTTAACCTACTCTAGGATCAAACTAATAGAACATAAAAGATGTCTTATTTATTTGAATGTGGAACCAAAAGGAACAAGTGTGCTGGCCTTTTGCACATCCCCAATTTCCTTCGCCCCTTCATTGGTGGCCCTGCCTCTGGAGGTCGCTCCCTAAAACTCTCCACATTTTTACCTCTCTCTTCTCCTTTAAGACGTACCTTAAAACGTATAATTTGACCACCAGTCCTAATATCTCCTTATGTAGCTCAGTGGCAAATTTTGTTTGATAATCGCTCCTGTGAAGTGCCTTGGGTCGTCTTACTATGTTAAAGGTGCTATGTAAATTCAAGTTGCTGTTGAACCACACAGTCAAGGATGATCCCAGGGTCAACCCATGATTTGTGCTGTCACCTTATCTCAGCTGGGGTGTTAGTAGAGCTGCTATATTGGTCTCAGGGCTCCTGGGCATGGGGGAAGGAAAAGTAGGCAAGGTTCCCACTCTAGATTGCTGTCAGCTGTGGCTCAGTGGGTAGCACACTCACTTCTTAATCAGAAAGTCACGGGTTCAAGTCCCACTCCAGAGACGTGAGCACAAAATGTAGGATGTATTGAGGGAATGCTGCGCTGACGGAGGTGCCATCTTTCAGATGAGATGTTAAACGGAGGCCACTTCTTCCCTCTCAGGTGAACATAAAAGATCGTAAAGCTCTATTTTGATCAGGTGAGGACATGATGGGCCGAATGGCTTCCTTCTGCGCTGTTACGATGCTGTGATTCTGTGAAGAGTAAAGAAGTTTTCCCTGGTATTCTGGCCAACATACTGTGCTGGGGTGAAGGCCATGGCCACAGTATCCATGATCTTGCTGATTTCCACTGCTTCTTAAAAATGCTTCAGGGGAGGCGGTGGTGCAGTGGTAATGTCACTAGACTAGTTAGCCAGAGCCCAGGCTAATGCTCTGGGGGACATGGGTTCGAATTCCACCGTGGCAGATGGTGAAATTTGAATTCAATTAAAAAACACTAGTCTAATGGTAGCCATGAAACCATCGTTGATTGTTGTAAAAACCCATATGGTTCGCTAATGTCCTTTAAGGAAGGAAATCTGCCGTCATTACCTGGTCTGGCCTACATGTGACTCCAGACCCACAATAATGTGGTTGACCCTTAAAATGCCCTCTGAAATGGCCTGGCAAGCCACTCAGTTCAAGAGCAATTCGGGATGGGCAATAAATGCTGGCCTTGCCAGCGATGCCCACATCCCACAAATGAATAAAAAAAAGTTGAAGGAAACATTCTTTAACTGGCCTGATGGTGAAAAAACAGAACTGACCAAGAAATCTGAAGCAAGCCTCCAGGAAAATCAGTGTACCTACATCAGTGATTAGCGAGTGACTCTGAAAGACAGAAGAAGCAAAGGTTAAAAAGTGTGCAGCACAGGAATTTGGCAGTGTTAAAAGGTATTTATTTAAATGCAAGGATTATAGTAAATAAAGCCGATGAGCTGAGGGCACAGAAAGACACATGACACAAAAATTGGCCATGTAGTTGATAGTGAAGAGGACAGCTGCAGACTCACGAATGATATCAATGGTTTGGTTGAGTGGGTGGCAAAGTGACAAATGGAATTCAATCCGGATAAGTGTGAGATAATGCATTTGGGGAGGGAAAACAAAGCAAAGGAATACACAATAAAAGGGAGGATATTGAGAAGTGAGAGACCTTGGAGTGCATGTCCACAGGTCCCTGAAGGTGGTAGGACAGGTAGATAGAGTGGTGAAGAAGGCATATGGGAATGCTTTCCTTTATTGGCCAAGGTATGAAATACAAAAGCAGGGATGCAATGCTGGAACTGTATAAAATGCTGGTTAGGCCACAGCTGGAGTATTGCGTACAGTTCTGGTCACCACATTACAGAAAAGACATAATTACTCTGGAGAGAATACAGAGGAGATTTACAAGAATGTTGCCAGGGCTTGAAAGTTGCAGCTATGAAGGAAGATTGGATAGGCTGGGGTTGTTTTCCTTAGAACAGAGGAGGCCGACGTAAAGGCCTGCTCGGGTCTGCAAATGAGACCCGACCTGAGCCCGACAGAACCCCATCCGACCCTGAGCACGACCAGGCCCGAGTCCTTCCATTTTTTTCCTGCGCCCGACCTGACCCAACCATCAGTTAACTTACCTTCTGTTTTTCACTTTGTTCCTTACCTGCACAAGCTTAAAATTACTGTAGCGAAACCACCTTTAAAGTCCAAAAAGTAAATTAACATTAAAGTTACTTATCGGAGGTGGTGACCCGGAAGTACGACCTGAACCCGACACGTCGTCAAGTCCCATCGGGTTCGGGTTCGGCTCGGGTAACAGGCCTTTAGGCTGAGGCGTGACTTAATTGAGGTGTACAAAATTATGAGGGGCCTAGACAGAGTAGACAGGAAGGACCTGTTTCCCCTAGCGGAGAGGTCAAATACCAGGGGCCACAGATTTAAGGTGATTGGTAGAAGGATTAGAGGGGATATGAGGAAAAACATTTTCACCCAGAGGTTGGTGGTTATCTGGAATTCACTGCCAGGAACGGTGGTGGAGGCAGAAACCCTCAACTCTTTTAAAAGGTACCTGGACATGCACTTGAAGTGCTGTAACCTGCAATGCTATGGATCAGGTGCTGGAAGGTGGGATTAGATTGGGCGGCTAGTTTTTTTCAGCCGTCGCAGACACGCTGGGCTGAATGACTTCCATCTGTGCTGTAATTTTTCTGTGGTTCTATGATTCAATTGATTTACACAGAGTTGAAAATGTGAGTCACAAAGAGGTGGCAATCAGCCTTCACTTGTTTAGTCCTCCCTTTGACTCTTGCAACTTCTTTGATCAAAGAACTGGATTCAAAAAGAAAGTGAGAGCTACTTTTACGAGCAAATATGGAGAAATAATTCTTCTTGCAACATCAACCAACATCACGAACACAGGTTGTCTGGTCATTATCATGTTGTTTGTGGGAGCTTACTGTACTCAAATTGTCCGCCATTTTTCCAGTCTGTTACATGTGTGTGTGGTTAATTAATTTCCTGTCTGTTACAACAGTGACTATACTTCAAAAAGTAATTCATTGGCTGTACAGTGCTTTGAGGTCATGAAAGATGATATAGAAATGCAAGTCTTTTTTCATTGACAACCTAATTGGAAGAATGTCTGGTTGTGTTCAGCTCTCCAAAGGCCCGTTGACACTCACCATCTAGGCTTAATAATGAAGTATGGTGTTCTGACACATTCGAACCCAAAGCCAGCATGAGACACTGTCGTCAAGAGAGGAGGGCCCAGCACTCAGCCAGCAGGGGTACTCATGTAGGACTTTCAACTCCGTGCATTGGAACTTTATACTCATGCCAACTCAATTCTCGTTCACCCATCATCCTACTGCATGCTGTCCTACATTGTCTCCTGCTCCCCGAACATCTAAATTTAAAAATTCTCATCCTCGTGTTCAAATTCCTTCAGTGTCCTGGTCCCTCTCTATCTCTGTAACCTACTCCAGCCCTATTCAGGATGTGGGCATTGCTGGCAAGGCCTCATTTATTGCACATCCCTAATTACACTGAGAAGATGGAGGACTAGCAAGGCTGCTTCTGATGGGTAAAAGTCTCCATAAGGCCTTTTCTTTTCTGTTCACTGTCAGCTCACTGTTCCTGACTGTATCGAGATAGATGAGCTTTCACCATACTAGTCTTAAACAATGACTGACTGACGACAATAAACCCATCACTGAGCCCTTAAGTGCCATTTTATTCCCACTTTCATCACAGCATTCATCTGTTATTTAATGCTTGTGTTGCTGTTTCAGGGTCCCCAGGTTTGTATTGATCTTCCATCTTTGGATTTTCACCTGATAAGGCTAGGAAACAAGGCTACATCCGGCATCCAGATCAAGAACACATGCCAGCTATCAGCTTTGTGGCACTTGCAAGAGAGTCCAGCATGCCTAAGGGAGCAGAATGAAGAGGTAAGTGCAGCTTTGGAATGTAAGAGACTTGGTACCCAAGATATATTTCTTTCACCTTTCTTCATGAAGAATTTGCTAAAATATCAAAAAAAGACAGTCTGCAATCTGTCTTGAAACCAATAGGTCAGATGGACAAGGAGATGTTGTAAATGGATTGCTGCAGAGTGTGTCCCTCCCTTTCCTTTAAACCAAATACATACAGAGCTCCATTTATTGCAGTGTGGTTAACTGCAATGCTTATGAGTCATGCAAACCAGGAAGGTTCCAAGTTTCATGCCCAGTGTGTGCTAACTGACCTGATCTCGTCCACTTAAGAATGAAGTCAGGAAGCTCTTGTTCACACAAAGGGTAGTGGAAATCCGGAACTCTGTACCCAAAAATGGTGTAGATGCAAGGGGTCAGCTGAAAATGCCAAAATTGAGATTGATGGATTTTTGTTAGGTAAGGTTATCAAGAGATATGGAGGAAAGAAGATTACTTGATGTTGCGGTACAAATCAGCCATGATCTAACTGAATGGCAGGAAACGCCCGATGGGCCAAATGGCCTATTCCCATTCCTATCACTGGAAATCTGCAGTCTAACCGGATTTGCAATTTCCTGTCAGTGGGATCAATTCCTATTAAATGCAGGAATGCTTGTTGATCCAGAGCACAAAGGAGGCAACCTCACCTGAGTGTATGTAAACATTTAGGAGGCCAATGCATGTCGCATAATTAGGTTTACAGTAAGTATAGACAACGATTAAAAAATAATCTTAATCAAAAACAGCGATGCTGGATTGGAAAGAAACGTTATAAAGAGGCAGTAAACAGAACTTAGCCTGAAACCTGCTCTGGTTTACACATGAGTCTTAGTCCACACAACATGCTTCATCCTTGGTGTAGTGGTGTCACTCTGAGTCAGGGTTCACACCCCACTCCAGAGATCTGAGCACAAAATCTAGGCCAACACTTGCAATGCATTACTGAGGGAGTGCTTCACTGTCAGAGCTGCTCTTTTTTGGATGAGATGTTAATCCAAGGTCCTGTCTTCCCTCTCGGGTGACCGTAAGAGATCCCATGGCATTATTCCAAAGAAGAGCAGCAAAATTCTTCCCTGGTGCCCTGGCTAAGGCTTAGCCTTCACTAAAAAAAAACTGATTATCTGGTCATTATCACATTGCTGTTTGTGGGATCTTGCTGTGTGCAAATTGGCTGCTGCCTTGCCAAGATTACAACATTGATGTGCCTACACTTCAAAATTACTTATTTAACTGTAAAGTGCTTTGGGATGTCCCGAGGTTGTGAAAGGTGTGATGTAAATGTAAACTCTTTCTTTTCTATCTTAATGCCCTCTGAAATGGCTTAGCAAGCCACTCAGTTGTTTGGAGGTAGCTACAGGAAAGAAATCAAGTTCAGCTCCCCTATGCTGACTTCAGCATAAGCTCAAACCTATTCATGGAATCTTGCAGCACAGGAGGCTATTCAGCCCATCGTGCCTGTGCCACCTCCTTGAAAGAACTATCGAATTAGTCCCACTTCTCTGCTGTTTCCCCATAGCCCTACAATCTTTTCCTTTTCAAGTATTTAGGTTTGCCTCACCTCGTCCAAAAATGAAATGCAGATAATAAAAGATGCAAATTGTGTCTTGCTTGCAAAAACTGTCGTCAGGTTTGTGTACGTGAGAAATAGATGTTGGAGAAGAGTGACTCGAACCATTGTCTGATTGCAGGTCTCACAGTTTACCTTTGAACCATCTAGTGGGGAGCTACTACCACTGGCTGAGCATTATGTGACCATCGTGTTTACACCAATCAAGTGCCAAAGCCTGAAGACAGTTCTTGAGTTGAAAGTGGAAAATGGAAGTACAAGGTAAACAGGGCCGGTCAGCTCTTCCAGTTTCCTGCATTCAGTGCTAACTCAGTTATCTGAATTGATGTGCTGTTGGTCATGGTTCTTGGCTACCAGTCTGGACAAGTTCCTCTGATATTTGCTAGCTATTCCTATAACCCTCTGTTTCCCTGCCAGGTCTTGCTCCCCTCAACCTCCTTTCCAGTCTTCTGTAACCCCACCCCACCCACCTCATACCCACTCTTATGATCCCCAATGCTGACTTCACCACAAGCTCAAATCTATTCATAGATACAGCAGACATAGAGGCATGACTGTGCCACCTTTTTGAAAGAGCTATCCAATCAGTCCCACCCCCTCACACTTTCCTCACAGCCCTGCAATATTTTCCTTTTCAAGTAAATTTATCCAAATCCCTTTTGAAAATTACTAATGAATCTGCTTCCACTGCCCTTTCAGGCAATGCATTCCAGATAATAACAACTTGCTGCATAAAAAAACTCTCCTCATCACCCCTCTGGTATTTTTGCCAATTACCTTAAATCAGTGTCCTCCAGTTAATGACCCACCTGCCAGTGGCAACAGTTTCTCCCTATGTGCTCTCTCAAAATCCTTCATAAATTTAAAAACCTCTTGTAAATCTCTACTTACCTTACTCTGCTATAAAGGGAACAATCCTAGCTTCTCTATTCTTTCCCTCATCCCTGGTCCTCTGCACCCTCTCCAAGGCCTTGACATTCTTCCTATAATGTGGTCCGGAATGGGACTCCCACTGAGACCTAACCAGTGATTTTAAACTTGCTTGCTTGTACATTGTCTCTGCCTCTACTTCACCATTAGAGCTTTCAGCCATCACACCCCCTACATTCTGCAATCCAAACCCCACAGCCCGGCATCTTGCTGCATCATTTTAATTTTTAACTATCTCCTCAAAATTTACTTTGTGACCACACTTTCTGACTTCTCCCAGCTACTGCTCAGGAACAGAATCACGCCCCTCCCCCACAATTCCCCATCCCCATCCCATGAAGCATCTTGGGACATTAAAGGTGCAATATAAACAGAAGTTACTGTTGTAACTTTCTACTACACTGATTCGTCTAGCAGTTGAAAACTAGGGACCATGAATAAAATATTATCATTGATAAATGCTTCAGCCAGAACATGGAACTGACTACCACAGAGTCTAATTGAGGTGAATAACGTAGATCCCTTCAAGGGGAAGCTAGATGAGTAGACGAGGGTGAAATGAATAGACGGATATGTTGATAAGGTGAGATGTAGTACGGTGGGAGGAGACTCATGTATAAACACTGGCATAGACCAGTTAGACCTGTTTCTGCTGTTTCTGTATAACTCTATGTAATTAGATAAACTGCCTTCTCTGAAACAACCTGCGAAATCCAACCTTGCTACAGAAAGAGGCTGCCTGAGAGAAATAGATGTGCAGGACTACGAGGATCGAGCCGGGGAGTGGGACTGACTGCATAGCTCTGTGGAGAGCCAGCATGGACTTGATGGGTCAAATGGCCTCCTTCTGTACCATAAATGACTCTATGACTCTGTGAAAGGCTCCTGTAAGAATCCTCTGTGACGTAAATTTGGACAGTAACAATCCTCGGGGCAAAACACATGGACTCTTGCTGCCAGGTGAATTGGGATTGTGCCTGGTTCAGTCCTGATTTTCAGGTTGTTCAATTCAAATTGAAATGATTGGAACATCGCTGATCACCATGAGTTGAGTAATTTGACCTCCCCACTCCATTCTCTGCTCCATGTACTGATAACAATCTTGCAAAGTTTATTTGTCTATGTTCCTAACATGCATTGATCTCCACTCCTGGAATGTTCTACCCAAAAAGGTGGTGGAAGCTGATTCTTTAAATAATTTTAAAAGGGAGTTGAACAGGTACTTGAGGATGAGGAACTTACAGCGTTATAGACAAAAAGCAGGAATGTGTGACAAAACATGATTGCTGTTTCAAAGAGCTAACACAGGCACGATGGGTGAATGGCCTCCTTCTGTGCTGTTACTTTCTATGATTCAGTGATTTGAATTTTACACAAATTGTCACTAAATTGGGGTGTGACATAATGGAGGGATTTGATATGGTAGACATTGAGTGTTGAATGTTTGGGCCTTGCTGAGGTTGGGAACCAAAATACCGGCGGCAACACTGGCCATTTTTGCATTCCAAGCCTTGTTCACAGCACTGAGAGGAGGCTGACTGGCACATTTGGACTGATTGGCTTGTTGTTTGTTGTAACTTCTTTATAAGTTTGACTTGTGTGAGAAATTAGAAGATGCCACCTGGTGCAGTAGGGGATGGAGGTTTATGGTGGGGTGGGGGTGGCGAGCACTCATCTGAGACTGGAGCTTAGGCATGTTTTTGGGAGCTTTACTCTGTGTCTAAATGGTGCTGTACCTGACCTACAAGTACCTGATGCTACTACTGAATTTCAGAAATGGGGTTGTGTTTCATTCCAGCAATCGCATCACTCACCTTCACAAAGCAACAAAACTCATAAAAATAACTACACAAGAAAGCAAAAAAAATTTGATAAAAAAGGAAGAGCCAACTTGCATTTACATTGCAAATTTCACGACCACAGGATGTCCAAAAGCACTTTATAGCCAATGAAATAATTTTTGAAGCGTAGTCACTGTTGTAATGTTGGAAATGCGGCAGCCAGTTTGCGCATAGCAAGCTCCCACAAAGAGCAAAGTAATAATGACTAAATAATCTATTTTTAGAGATGTTGGTTGAGGGATAGATATTGGCAGGGAGAACACCAGAGAGAACTCCCCTGCTCCTCTTTGAAATAATGCTGTGGGATCTTGTTCATCCACCTGAGAGGGCAGATGGGGCCTCGATATAAGGTCTTACCAAAAGATGGCACTTAGGCACAAATGTAGGACTAAACAGGAACTAGATCTGGTAACTGCCATTTTCCTCTCTAGTTACCTCGCAGTGCAGGCTGAAGTCCAGGAAGTGCAGGTTTGCCTGCTGCCCTGTACTGTCGTTTTCAAAGATGTCTACATCGGGATTCCAGCACAGGAGCCGGTGAAACTCTTCAACCAGACGCTACTGCCGGCAAAATACACCTGGGGAAAGGTAGGTCTGAGAAAATCCCTGTGCGCAGAGGCAAACAATTGCAGTATAATCCAACAATACATTCCTCAGGAAAATGCATCCACACATACATTTTGTGCAGTCTCAGTACAGTGCATGTTTGTCAGAGGGGTGCATAGATAGGCTGGAACCATCTCATCAAGCGGTTCACATCCACTCCTGACTGGACACTGCTTTCAGTTATTATGCATATTATCGCCAAAGCTTCCTTTCTATATGTGCAATATATCCAGCTTATCATATCCATTTACCTTTGACCTCAAGAAGCCATACCCTCTTCCAGCTACGAGGCTGCAAACAGGAACAAATAGGGTGTTACGCTCTATTGTATTGTTTTGGGCTAGTTGATTGTTGGGTGCAGGTAAGTTATTCTTGTTGCCATGGTCATTCTAGGTGGGTGAACTAAGATGGCTTGAATGACCTTGACCATAGTTACCTTCTGAATTTACCCTTTTACTGTGATGAGTTACCTGAAAATTCTCATCCTCTACTCAAACCTAGTCAGTTATGAATTAGCAGATAATTCACTATGATTTACCCTGAATGTAAATATTCAGTACTCTGAAGGACAGTTCTTCAAAGAAAGTTCTGTATAACTTAAGATCATCCAAAACTCAGATCCTAACTTGCACCAAATCCCATTCACCCGTCACCTCTGTGCTCACTGTCCGATATTGGTTCCCTCGATTTTAAAATTCTTATTCTTGTTTTCAGGTCCCTTCAATGCCTCACCCTTCCCTATCTCTGTAACCTCTTTCAGCCCTACACCCTCTGAAATATCTGTACTCCGTCATCAGTGGCTGTGGCTTCAGCTGTCAAGTATCTGAGCTCTGGAATTCCCTCCCTAAACCTTTACCCCTCTTTACCTCTCTTTCCTCCTTAAAACTTACCTCTTTGACCAAGCTTTTTGTCATCTACCTAATAACTCCTTATGTTATTCAGTGTCAATTTTTGTTTGCTAACACTCCTGTGAAAAACCTTGGGACGTTTTACTATGTTAAAGGTGCTATTTAAATGCAAGTTGTTGGTGTTGTCCACACTGCACACAAGCTCCTCCATACCATCGTTGTACTTATCAAGCACCACCAGCTGCCTCATCCATGCAGCACATTAGTTTTAAGATCGCCTATCTTTGTTTCAATCCCTCTTGTCCAACCTTCACCGAACCATAAGTTTCAGGTTGGACTTTCTATGCCAATCTTTCAGTCACTGAGTTTCGATCCTTTGAAACTCTTACACAACCACTTAACCTTTACTACCTCTCTCCCTTTCTTAAGAGCCTGTCTCTTTTACCCAACTTTCAGTCCAACCACCCTCCCCAACCCTTGCAGTTTCCAGCCAACCACTCTGAAATATTCTTCTACATGAGAAGATTTATATAAATGAAAGTTGTTGTCTTAATAATATCCGTTTGTTTGTCTTTGTTAATAAGGTGCATGAAAGCAAAGCGCATCAATGTAGAGTCACTGCCACCCCAGCAAGCTGCACTTTGGGACCAAATGAAGAGGCGGTGGTGTTTGTGGAATTAACAGCTTTTAGCACGGTGAGTGCACTAGAACATCAGCAAATACTGACAACTTGACCTTTTATAATAAGGAATTATAATGTTGCAATTGTGCCTGTGCTGGCTCTTTGAAAGAGTTATCCAAAGAGTCCCACTCCCTCCAGATGTAGTGCTGGAATAATGTCACATGACCTCCTTCCTCCAACTACCCCACCCACTCATGCTTCCCCCACCCGATATGTCCATTCTCACGGCGCAGTGCCTTCCCACGGCCAATTGTAAAGTGAGTAGACTCTTCATTAGCCCATTGGATGAATCTTGAGTGTCAGTCACACAGCCTTTCTTCGCCCAACTCCAACATTTTTATAACTAATAAACAAAAGGGTTGAAAGATTTTTTAAAATCCCCCTGTGATTTTTCTCCTGGATGTTGCACCCAGCAGTATCCTGGAGATTAATCTTCAATTCTTGGAGACTCCAGGACAATTCTGGAAGATTGTCAACCCTCTATATAACATCAGGTTTACAGGCTATAAAATCCCATTATGGAGAAACCTGTCTGTTGGATTTTACGGTACATATATAATTGGATGGAATTAGGTTTAAATGCAATTGTGGATTTTCTGGTATACGTCTTCAGCCTCCAGCTATTACGCTGTTGCCTTTCAGTAATGTAATGCTTCCTTTCAGCATGAACTGTGTGGTGTGACACTCTCATGTACAGTAGAGGAGATGAAAGAGCCACTTTTGCTGGAGATACTGGCTAAACCAAAGGACCTGAGCGTCACTTACAGCATACCCGCTGATGGCTACGAGGAGAGGTAAACCCTATATACATGACTGCAACCCCATCAGTACTGCTTTATTGTTCATGTAGAATCATCATAGAACCATGTAGCACAGATGGAGCACAACTGGTCCACTCTTTTAAGAAAAAGCTATTCAATTATTGCCACTCCCCCTGCTCTTTCCCTATTGCCCTACAAAATATATCTGTTCACAATCTAATATATTTGAAAGCCTCTAAATAGCACCTCTCATTACTTTCGATGTGAGTAGTATAGGTGCATTTAAGCGGAAGCTAGATAATTATATGAGAGAGAACAGAATAGAAGGACCTGCTGATAGGGTTAGGTGAGTAGGGTGGGATGAGGCTCTGTGGAGAATAAAACACTGGCATAGAACATTTCGGATGAGAACAGATCTTGCCCAGGTAAATTGGAATCAAAGATTGGCAGGCAACACTATAATTGAAAAATGGGCTGCCTTTAAAGAGGAGGTAGCTCGGGTACAGTCGAGGTACAATCTCACGACTGGGAAAGGTAGGTCAAACAAAGCCAGGGCTCCCTGAATGACAAAAGAGTAAGGTGAAGCAGAAAAAGGGCGTGTAGGACACATGTTAGATGGATAATACAGATGAGAACCAGGGTGAATATAGAAAAATCAGAGGGGAAATGAAAAATAAATAAGAGCAGCAAAGAGAGAGTATGAGAAGAGACTGCAACTAACATAAAAGGGAATTCAGAAGCCTTCTAGAGGCATATAAATAGTAAAAGGAAGAGTGGGGCCAATTAGGGACTAAAAAGGGGATTTATGCATGGAAGCAGAGGGCACAGCTGAGGTACTAAATGACTACTTTGCATCTGTCTTTGCTAAGGAAGAAGATGCTGCCAAAGTCGTAGTGATAAAGGAGGTAGTTGAGATACTGGATGGGCTAAAAATTAATAAAAAGGAAGTATTAGAAAGGTTGCCTATATTTAAAGTTGATTAGTCACCAGAACTGGAGCAAATGCATCCGATGATACTGAGGGAAGGGTGGAAATTGCAGAGGTATTGGTCTTAATCTTCCAATCCTCTTTAGATACAGGGGTGGTGCCAGAGAACAGGAGAATTGCAAATATTACACCCTTGTTCCAAAATATGTGGAAAGATAAATCCAGTAACTAGAGGCCAGTCAGCTTAACCTCGGTAGGGGGAAAGCTTTTAGAAACGATAATCTGGGACAAAATTAACAGTCACTTGGACAAATGTGGATTAATTAAGAAAAGCCAACATGGATTTGTTGAGGGAAAATTGTGTTTAACCAATTTGCTTGAGTTTTTTGATGAAGGTTGATGATGAAGTTGATGAAGGTTGATGAGGGTAATGTGGTTAATGTGTATATGGACTTCCAAAAGGCATTTGATCAAGTGCCACATAACAGGCATGACAGCAAAGTTGAAGCCCATGGAATAAAGGGGACAGTGGCAGCATAGATATGATGTTGGCTGATTGACGGAAACAGAATAGTAGTGAACTGTTGTTTTTTTGGACTGGAAAGATATACAGTGATGTTCCCCAGGGTTGGTGTTAGGACTCATGTTTTTTTTCTTGATCTATATTAATGACCTAGACTTGGGGGTGCAGGGCACAACTTCCAAAATTTGTAGATGACACAAAACTGGGAAGTATTGTGAACTGTGAGGAGGATAGTGATAGCCTTCAAGAGGACGTAGACTGGCTGGTGGAATGGGTGGACATGTGGCAGATGAAATTTAATGCAGGGAAGTGTGAAGTTATACATTTTGGTAGGAAGAATGAGGAGAGGCAATACAAAATAAAGGATACAATTCTAAAGAGGGCGCAGGAGTGGAGGGACCTTGGGTATATGTGCACAAATCATTGAAGGTGGCAGGGCAATTTGAGAAAGGGGTTAATAAGGCATACAGGATCCGAGGTTTTATGCATAGAGCACAAAGTAAGGAAGTTATGGTGAATCTTTATAAAACACTAGTTTGGCCTCAATTGGAGTATTGTGTCCAGTTCTAGGCACCACACTTTAGGAAGGATGTTAAGGCATTAGAGAGGGTGCAGAAATGATTTATGAGAATGGTCCCAGGGTAGGGGGACTTCAATTATGAGATTGATTGGTGAAGCTGGATTTGTTCTCTTTGGCGACGAAAAGGTTGAGTGGAGATTTGATAGAGGTGTTTAAAGTCATGAGGGGTCTGGACAGAGTAGATAGAGAGAAACTGTTCCTATTGGCGGACGAGTCAAGAACAAGAGGACATCGATTTATGGTGATTGGCAAAAGAACCAAAGGCGACATGAGGATAAACCTCTTTACGCAGCGAGTGGTTAGGATCTGAAATGCATTGTCTGAGAGTGTGGTGGAGGCACATTCAATCCTGGCTTACAAAAGGGAATTAGATAATTATCTGAAAAAGTAATTGCAGGGGTATGGTGAAAAGGCAGCAGAGTGGGACTAGCTCTCGTACTAGCTGTCTTAGAGAACCGGCACGGACACGATGGACAAATGGCCTCCTTCTATGCTGTAACCATTCTATGATTCGGACAGAATGGCCTGTTTCTGTGCTGGAGTATGTAATTCAGTGGGTTAATGCACTGCCTGAGACATACAGATCAGGAAGGGCCATTGCCTGAGTTGAGTTTGTTGTTTTCCACTGGAGTAGCACCCCTCTCGATAGGATTCTCGGTCCTGATTGCTGTCCGAAGCTCCCCTGCTGTAAAATGAGGGGTACAGTAGCATAGTAGTTATGTTACTGGACTAGAAATAGAGACCCCTCTTGGCTTCTCCACCATTCAATAAGATCATGGCTGATCTGATCCACGTTCCTGCCTACCCTCCATAACCCTTGTAGATCAAATATGTGTCTAACTCAGCCTTGAATATATTCAACGACCCAGCCTCCACTGCTCTCTGGGGATGAGAATTCCAAAGATTCACCCTCTGAGAGAAGAAATTCCTCCTCATCTCCGTTTTGAAAGGGAGACCCCTTATTTTGAAACTGTGGCTCCTAGTTCTAGATTTCCTCACAAGGAGAAACATCCACTCAGCATCTACCTTCTCAAGCCCCCTCAAAATCTGATATGATTCCCCACAATCACCTCTTGTTCTTCTGAACTCCAATGAGTAGAGGCCCAACCTGCTCAACCTTTCCTCAAAAGAACAAAGAGCAGTACAGCACAGGAACAGGCCATTTGGCCCTCCAAGCCTGCGCTGATCTTGATGCCTGTCTAAACTAAAACCTTCTGCACTTCCGGGGACCGTATCCCTCTATTCCCATCCTATTCATATATTTGTCAAGATGCCTCTTAAACGTCGCTATCGTACCTGCTTCCACCACCTCCCCCGGCAGCAGGTTCCAGGCACTCACCACCCTCTGTGTCAAAAAACCTGCCTCGCACATCCCCTCTAAACTTTGCTCTTCGCGCCTTAAACCTATGAACCCTAGTAACTGACTCTTCCACCTTGGGAAAAAACTTCTGACTATCCACTCTGTCCATGCCACTCATAATTTTGTAAACCTCTATCAGGTCGCCCCTCCACCTCCGTCGTTCCAGTGAAAACAGTCCGAGTTTATCCAACCTCTCCTCATAGCTAATACCCTCCAGACCAGGCAACATCCTGGTAAACCTCTTCTGTACCCTCTCCAAAGCCTCCACTTCCTTCTGGTAGTGTGGCGACCAGAATTGTACGCAATATTCCAAGTGTGGCCTAACTAAGGTTCTGTACAGCTGCAGCATGACTTGCCAATTTTTATACTCTATGCCCCGACCGATGTAGGCAAGCATGCCGTTTGCCTTCTTGACTACCTTATCCACCTGCATTGCCACTTTCAGTGACCTGTGGACCTGTACGCCCAGATCTCTCTGCTTGTCAATACTCCTAAGGGTTCTGCCATTTACTGTATACTTCCCACCTGTATTAGACCTTCCAAAATGCATTACCTCACATTTGTCCGGATTAAACTCCATCTGCCATTTCTCCGCCCAAGTCTCCAACCGATCTATATCCTGCTGTAGCCTCTGACAATCCTCATCACTGTCCGCAACTCCACCAACCTCTTTATCCCAGAGAACGTCTTTGTCCTAGGAATCAGCCTAGTGAACCTCCTCTGAACTGCTTCCAATGCAAGTATGTCCCTCCTTAAGTAAGGAGACCAAAAATGTATGTAGTACTCTAGGGGCTGGATTTGTGGAGGAGGTGGGGGGTCCCGGCGCTGGGCCTCATCCAACGAGCGATCCTCCAGCCTTTTAACCTGTAAGTTTCATGAGCCGGGATTCCCATCCCTTTAAAGATGGGGATCCCAAGAGCTGCCAGACAAAAAGAGGGCTGGTCTGTCATCAATATCGGCAGTGCCACTGTCAGCGGTGGCCATTGCCAGTGTGTGTAGTGGCTCAGACCCAGGCTCAGCGCAGTGGGATCACTGAGGCCAGTCTGGAAGGCCCCGGCGAGGGTGGGCAGGGTTGTGGTCGTGCAATCCATGGAGAGGTGGTTCCCGGTAGGAGTCCTCTGTGGGCTACAGATTGCCCACGAAGGAGAGACCCTCCACCCTCAAGCCTGCAGGGAGGGCGCCTCATTTTACAAGGCGTCCTCCCCGTGTGGCGGAGACGACCCCTGCTACTGGTAAGATCCCAGCAGAGGTGGGAAGAGATCCTTATTTGGCCATTAATAGGCCACTCAAGGGTCTCAATTAGCCTCTCGGCGGGAAGGCCGTCGTTGGCCTATCCCGCCCCCGGGAAGATCACTTGGCGACAGGGCGGCGATGTGCCCTCCCCACCTCATCTGCCACCTGTCACGATTCTATGGGCCCCCCCTTATATTCCATCCCCCTTGCAATGAAGGCCAACATTCCATTTGCCTTCCTAAGTACCTGCATGCTAACTTTTTGTGATTCATATACAAGGACACCCAGATCACTCTGTACCACAGCATTCTGCAATCTCTCTCCATGTAAATAATATTCTGTTTTTCTACTTTTCCTGCCAAAGTGGACAACCTCATGTTTTCCCACATTATACTCCATCTGCCAACTTTCTGCCCAGTCACTTAACCAATCTATATCTCTTTGCAGGCATTTGGGGGGAATTTTATGCTGTCCCCCTTGGTGGGTTTGGAGGCGAGGAGAGCATATAATCTGGTGGGAGGGTGGCCGGGTGTCTGACGGAGTCGGGGGGCGAACCCTGCCACCACCAAAATTAAGTCCAGGGCAGAAAGGCCTGTGAATGTCCCTCCTGCACCACTGCCATTTGAGGCCCTTAAATGGGAAATTAATATCCAATTAAGGGCCTCATTTTTAAAAATTCTTTCATGGGGTGTGGGCATTGCTGGCTAGGTCAGCATTTATTGCCCATACCTAATTGACTTTGAGAAAGTGCTGGTGAGCTGCCTTCTTGAACTGCTGCAGTTCCTGAGATGTAGGTACACCCATAGGGTGTTAGGAAGGGAGTATTTCGACCCAGCGACAGTGAAGGAATGGCGTTATAATTCCAAGTCAGGATGGTGTGTGAATTGGAGGGGAACTTGCAGATGGTGGTGTTCCTATGCATATTCTGCCCTTGTCCTTCTAGTTGGTAGAGGTCGCAGGTTTGGAAGGTGCTGTTGAAGGAGCTTTGGTGAGTTGCTGCATGCATCTTGTAGATGGTACGCACCACTGCCCCTAGGCATTGGTGGTGGAGGTATTGAATGATGGATTGGGTGCCAATCAAGCGGGCTGCTTTGTCCTGGATAGATTCGAGCTTCTTGAATGTTGTTGGAGCTGCACCCATCCAGGCAAGTGGAGAGTATTCCATCACACTCCTGACTTGTGCCTTGTAAATGGTGGACAGGTTTTGGGGAAACAGGAGGTGAGTTACTCACTGCAGAATTCTGAGCCTCTGACCTGCTCTTGTAGCCACAGTATTTATGTGGCCAGTCCAGTTCAGTTTCTGGTCAATGGTGACCCACCCCAGGATGTTGATAGTGGGGGATTCAGTGATGGTAATTCTATTGAACATCAAGGGGAAATGGTTAGATTATGTCTTGTTGGAGATGGTCATTGCCTGGCACCTGTGTGGCAGGAATGTTACTTGCCACTTATCAGTCCAAGTCTGGATGTTGTCCGGGTCTTGCTGCATCTGGACTCAGACTGCTTCAGTATTTGAGGAGTCACGAATGGTGCTGAACATTGTGCAAACATCCCCACTTCTGACCTAATGATGGAGGGAAGGTCATTGATGAAGCATCTGAAGATGGTTGGTCCTAGGACACTACCCTGAGGAACTCCTGCAGTAATGTCCTGGTACTGAGATGATTGGCCTCCAATTACCACAACAATCTACCTTTGTGCTAGGTATGACTTCAACCAGTGGAGAGTTTTCTCCCTGATTCCCATTGACTCCAGTTTTGCTAGGGTTCCTTGATGCTTTACACAGTCAAGTGCTGCCTTGATTTCAAGGGCAGTCACTCTCATATCACCTGTAGAGTTCAGCTGTTTTGTGCATGTTTGGACCAAGACTGTAATGAGGTCGGAAGCTGAGTGGTTTTGGCAGAACCCAAACTGAGTGTCAATGAGCAGGTTGTTGCTGAGCAAGTGCCACTTGATAGCACTGTCGACGAACCCTTCCATCACTTTGCTGATGATCGAAAGTAGACTGATTGGGCGGTAATTGGCTAGGTTGGATTTGTCCTGCTTTTTATGGACCAGGACATACCTGGGCAATTTTCCACATTGCCAGGTAAATACCAGTGTTGTACCTGTACTGGAACTACTTGTCTACGGGCACGGCTAGTTCTGGAGCACACGTCTTCAGTACTATTTCCTGAATGTTGTCAGGGCCCACAGCCTTTGCAATATCCAGTGCCTTCAGCCGTATCTTGATATCATGTGGAGTGAATTGGATTGGCTGAAGACTGTCATCTCTGATGTTGGGGACCTCAGGAGGAGGCCAAGATGGATCATCCACTTGGCACTTCTGGTTGAAGATGGATGCAAATGCTTCAGCCTTGTCTTTTTCACTGATGTGCTGGGCTCTCCCATCATTGAGGATGGGGATATTTGTGGAACCACCTCCTCCTGTTAGTTGTTTAATTGTCCATCACCATTCATGACCGGATGCGGCAGGACTGCAGAGCTTAGATCTGATCCATTGGCTGTGGGATCGCTTAGTCCTGTCTGTCGCATGCTGCTTCTGCTGTTTGGTGCTATGTTGTAGCAATTAGCCATGCAGCCTGCGGCCCTGCGACCGCACAGGAAGCATGGCACAAAAAACCGTGCGGGCTGCTTGCCGGCCCCTGAGGGTGGAGGTGAGTGGGTGAGGGGTCCCTCGTTAAAAGTCACAGTGCATGAATGAGGGACCCAGCATCGGGTAGGGGGTGACCTCTGAGAGCTACACCCCTGCCCTTGCTACCAACTTCCCCCCCCCCCACCACACCACTGCCCCCACCACACTCGCAACCACCACCCCGCGAGACGCCTCCACTTTGACCTACCTGTGGCTTGGGTCCAGCCCTGCTCCTGGGCCTCAGGTGGGTGCGCTACCCGCAGCAGCCACAGCCTCTGTGGTGGCACTGCTCAGTGAAAGCTGCCTAGGTTCAGCGAGCCCCCAATGAAAGAGGCGATGCAGAGCTCTCAGCGCCGCGTTTTCCAGACGTCGAGATCCCGATCGCCCAGATAAAATGCCAGCCTTTGTGTCCTCCTCACGTCTTGCTTTCCTATTATCTTTGTATCGTCTGCAAGTTTGGCTACAATGCACACTTGGTCCCTTCATCCAAGTCATGAATTTAGATTGTAAATAGTTGAGGCCCAGCACTGATCCCTATGGCACTCCGCTATTGGAGCTTGCCAACCTGAAAATGACACATTTATCCCTACTCTCTGTTTCCTATTAGTTAGCTAATCCTCTATTCATGCTAATATTTTACCCCCAAAGAACTCTAATAAATTTGTTAAACACAATTTTCCTTTCATAAAACCATGCTGACTTTGCCTGATTGCATTATGATTTTCTAAATGTCCTGCTACTACTTCCTTAATAATGGATTTGGCATTTTCCCAATGACAGATGCTAGGCTAACTGGCCTATAGTTTCCTGCTTTCTGTCTCCCTCCTTTCTTGAATAGAGGTATTGTATTTGCGATTTTCAAATGCGCTGGGACCTTTCCAGAATCTAGGGAATTTTGGAAGATTACAACCAATGCCTCCAACCATCTCTGAAGTCACTTCTTTTAAGACCCCAGGATGCAGGCCATCAGGTCCGGGGAACTTGACAGCCTTTAGTCCAATTAGTTTTCCCAGTACTTTTTCTTTAGTGACAGTGATTGTTTTAAGTCCCTCCCTCCCTTTTGCCTGTTGATTTTATGCTGTTCTTGGGATGCTTTTTGTGTCTTCTACTGTGAAGGTGGATACAAAATACTCGTTCAAAGTCTCTGCCATTACCTTGTTTCCCATTATTAATTCTCCAGTCTCACCCTCTAAGGGACCAATGTTCACTTTAGCTACTCTTTTCCTTTTTATATATTTGTAGAAGCTTTTACTGTCTGTTTTTATATTGCTTGTTTACACTCATACTCTAATTTCTCCCTTTTTTCAGTCATCCTCTGCTGGTTTCTAAAATTTTCCCAATCTTCTGGCCTGCCACTAATCTTTGCAGCATTGTATGCCTTTTCTTTCAATTTGATACCATCCTTAACTTCCTTAGTTAGCTATGGATGGTGCATCCTTCTCATAGAGTATTTCTCAATGGAATATATCCTTGAGAGTTATGAAATATCTCCTTAGATGTCTGCCACTGCTTCTCTACTGTCTTACCTTTTAACTTCCCACAGTACTTTAGCCAACTCTGTCTTCATACCCTCGTAATTGCCTTTATTTAAGTTAAGAAACTAGTTTCAGATCCAAACATTTCACTCAAACTGAATGTGAAATTCTATAATGTTATGATCACTCTTTCCTAGACAATCCTTTACTATGAGGTCATTCGTTAATCCCGTCTCATTACACATTACCAGATCTAAAATAGCCTGTTGCCAGGTTGGTTCCAGAACATATTGTTCTAAGAAATTGTCCCTAATGCACTCTGTGAACTCATTCCCCAGGCTACCTTTACCAATTTGATTAGTCCAATCTATATGAAGATTAAAATCACCCATGATTATTGAAGTACCTTTCCTACAAGAACAAAGAACAGTACAGCACAGGAACAGGCCATTCGGCCCTCCAAGCCTGCGCTGATCATGATGCTTGCCTAAACTAAAACCTTCTGCACTTCCGGGGACCGTATCCCTCTATTCCCATCCTATTCTTGTATTTGTCAAGATGCCTCTTAAACATTGCTATCGTACCTGCTTCCACCACCTCCCCCGGCAGCAAGTTCCAGGCACACACCACCCTCTGTGTAAAGAACTTGCCTCGCACATCCCCTCTAAACTTTGCCCCTCTCACCTTAAACCTAGTAACTGACTCTGGCACCCTGGGAAAAAGCTTCTGACTATCCACTCTGTCCATGCCGCTCATAACTTTGTAAACCTCTATCATGTCGCCCCTCCACCTCTGTCGTTGCAGTGAAAACAATCCGAGTTTATCCAACCTCTCCTCATAGCTAATGCCCTCCAGACCAGGCAACATCCTGGTAAACCTCTTCTGTACCCTCTCCAAAGCCTCCACGTCCTTCTGGTAGTGTGGCGACCAGAATTGCACGCAATATTCTAAGTGTGGCCGAACTAAAGTTCTGTACAACAGCAGCATGACTTGCCAATTGTTATACTCTATGCCCTGACCGATGAAGGCAAGCATGCCATATGCCTTCTTGACTACCTTATCCACCTGCATTGCCACTTTCAGTGACCTGTGGACCTGTACGCCCAGATCTCTCTGCCTGTCAATACTCCTAAGGGTTCTGCCATTTACTGTATACTTCCCACCTGTATTAGACCTTCCAAAATGCATTACCTCACATTTGTCCGGATTAAACTCCATCTGCCATTTCTCCGCCCAAGTCTCCAACCGATCTATATCCTGCTGTATCCTCTGACGATCCTTATCACTATCCGCAACTCCTCCAACCTTTGTGTCGTCCACAAACTTACTAATCAGACCAGCTACATTTTCCTCCAAATCATTTATATATACTAAAAAGAGCAAAGGTCCCAGCACTGATCCCTGCGGAACACCACTAGTCACATCCCTCCATTCAGAAAAGCACCCTTCCACTGCTACCCTCTGTCTTCTATGACAGAGCCAGTTCTGTATCCATCCTGCCAGCTCACCTCTGATCCCATGTGACTTCACCTTTTGTATCAGTCTGCCATGAGGGACCTTGTCAAAGGCTTTACTGAAGTCCATATAGATAACATCCACTGCCCTTCCTTCATCAATCATCTTCGTCACCTCCCCTTCACAAAACCATGCTGCCTCTCGCTAATAACAAGCTCCCATTATTTCTTGATTTATGTTCTGTCCTACAATGTAGCTACTTTTAGGGAGCCTATAAACTAGAGGCCTGCTACCCGACCCGAACCAGATGGGACGACGACATATGTCGGGTTGGGTTCGGGTCAGGTCGGGCCTCTCTTCAGGGTCCAGCTTTCAGGCTCGGGTCGGGCAGGACACACGCAGTAAGTGCTCTGCTGGTAAGTATTAAAAATAAAAAACTTACCTGAGCTGGGAGTCCGGAACGAAACTGAGTCTGCTCTGTGAGCGAGTGACGTCATTATGATGTCATCACGCATGCGCTGCAGCTTCTTGCAGGTTCGGTATCAGGAAGGTAAGTAAACGGATGGTCGGGGCGGGTCGAGTCGGGGCGGGTTCAGGTCGGGGCAAAATCGGACGGACCCAGGCCGGGTCGGGCTCGGGTCCGCTGTGGTTCGGTCGGGTTTGAGTCGGGTTCTTTTTTCCCGACCTGAGCAGGCCTCTACTATAAACTACTCCCACTAGTAACTTATTTCCTTTGCTATTTATCTCCACCTAAACTGATCCCACATCTTGATCTTCTGAGCTAAGGTCATTTCTCACTACTGATCTCATCCTTTATTAACAGAGCTACCCCACCTCCCCTTCCTTTCTTCATGTCCTTCTGAAATGTCAAGTACCCTTGAATATTCAGTTCTCAGCCTTGGTCACTTTGGAACTACATCTCTGTAATGGCTATCTTATCATACCCTTTTATTTTTATTTGTGCTATCAATTCATCCATCTTTTAACGAATGCTGCATGCATTGAGATAAAGTGCCTTTAATTCTGTCTTTTTACAATTTTTTCCTACTCTTACCTTGTTTGCTGGTGCACTCTTGTGTTTGTATGCTCTGTCGCTTCCTGTCACACTCTGGTTGTCATTACTCGTTTCACTTCTCTGCATTATTGTCTTGTCCTTTCTCGTTAACTTTCTAATTTTTAGTTTCCACTATTTAGTTTAGAGCCTGCTTTACAGCCCCAGTTATATGATTCACCAGGATACTGGTTCCGGCGCGTTTCAGGTGAAGGCTGTTCCAACGGTACAGCTCCCTCTTTCCCCAGTACTGGTGCCAGTGCCCCATGAATTGAAACCCATTTCTCCCACACAAATCTTTGAGCCACGCATTCAACTCACTGATCTTATTTACCCTATACCAATTTGCTTGTGGCTCAGGTAGTAATCCAGAAATTATCTTTGTGGTTCTGCTTTTTAGCTAAGCCCCTAGTTGCTCGTGCCCCTCAGTCCTACCTATGTTATTGGTACCCACGTGGACCACGACAGCTGGATTCTTCCCTTCCCAATGCAAGTTCCTCTCCAGCCTCAAGGAGATGTCCTTAACCCTGGCACCGGGCAGGCAACACAGCCTTCAGGACTCATACTCTCAGCTGCATGAACAGTATCTATCCCCCTAACTATACTGCCCCATACTGCCACTAGATTCCTTTTTACAGCCCCCACTTGAATGGCCTCCTGTACCATGGTGCTGTGGTCAGTTTGCTCATCCTCCCTGCAGTCACTGCTCTCATCTACACAAGCTGCAAAAACCTCAAACCTGTTGGATAAGTGCAAGGGCTGAGGATCCTCCATAGCTACCTTCTGGATTCCCATACCTGTCTCACTCGTAGTCACATCCTCCTGTCCCTGAGAACAGACAAAATCTGAAGTAACTAGCCTAAGGGGTGTGACTGCCTCCTGGAACAAAGTGTCCATGTAACTTTACCCTCCCTGATACATCGTAGTGTCCAAATCATGGACTCTGAGCCAAAGTTCCTCGAGCTGCAGACACTTACTGCTGATGTGGTCGCAGAGGATCACACTGTGTCCACCAGTTCCCAAATGCTACAGCTGCACATCACCTGGCCTGCCATCTCTATTGTGCTTTATTTAACTAATTAAGTTTCGAGTTTAGAAATATCATTGATAATTCATAGTTATATTAAGCCATTTAACTAGTTACGCTACAAATTTAATACAATATTTATATCCCCTCAGTATCAGTTTAAACTACTGCCCCAGTTTAGAAAGGAAAACAAACCTTAAAGCTCACCAGCCGATCACCTAGCTGCTCACCTCATTAATGCCTCTGGTCTTTAGCTCTCAGCTCTCACTGTTTCTGGCTCCCTCTCTTGGATCACTGCTTGTTCTGCAAAACAGAACAGCACCTCCTCCCTCACTGCACCTAATTCCCACACTTACCAAATTCCCAAGTTAAGCACTCTGTCGTACAGCACTCAGTCGAACAGAACTTTGTGCTACTTACTTTTACTGATTTAGTTTTAGAACTAAGTTTGTTTTTAATGCCCCCTTGGGCTGTTTGCAGCAGTGCCCTGGAGATTAACCTTTAATTCCTCGAGACTCCAGGACAATGCTGGAGGGTTGATAACTGCCACACTGCCCGGTAACAAATGGTTCATTAAAACATCGACAAAGAAATTTCATACGAATTGCCTAGTGCGTAAAATTTTGCACAGTCTGATCTTAACCTCTGTTCAGTTCTGATGAAAGGTCACAGACCTGAAACACTAACTCTGCTTCTCTCTCCACAGATGCTGAGTATTTCCAGCATTTTCTTTTTATTTCGGATTTCCAGCATCTGCGGTATTCGGCTTTTGTTTTACTGATCTTAACCTCACTGTGTCTTCTTTTCACAGTGACATGCTGCTTCTGGATTTCAGGGACATGATGGTGCACAGCACAGTGAAGAGACAGCTGCTGATCACCAACAACACTGCCATTCCAGCAACATTCAACCTGGAAGTGGAGTACTTCAGCAGCTGCCCTCCAATGCCCCCTTCAGTCAGCAGGCTGACGGTCAATCAATCGAGCAGTCAGTAAGTAGCGCAGTCACAGATCCAGGGTCTAAGTTGCTCTTATTTCCTGTGCTGCTCATCCAGAATTAGACACATCTAATTAATGATATAGAATTACACAGAAATCACAACACAGATGCAGGCCACTTGGCCCAACCAATCTGTGCTGGTATTTATCTTCCATACAAGCTGCAGTATTAACATGGTTTCTGCTTCAATCACTAAACTCCACAGCCCTCTGTGTAAAAAGAAAAAAGTTTTCTCTGCTGTCTGTCCTAAATCTCTCACATTTAATCTCATATAATCTATATAACCCTTTGAGATCTCAGTGCTCCTGGCCTCTTGCGTATGTCTGATTTTCATCACTCCAACACTGTAACACACCTAAAGTTAATGAATTTTCTGTTTTTGAATTAGTTGCTTCTAGAACTCTTATCCAGGATTGATATCAACTATTAGCTCCCTTTCCAAGTTCACCTCAATTTTGAGATCTCCCTTCTGCTTCTTTGGCCCCATTTCCACTATGCTCCCAAACGCCAAACTTCCCTTCCTGGCTCCCATACTAGCTGATATTGTAAATGGCTCCATTTTTTTAGGGACTGACCCTCCCTTCTTCAAAACCACTGTCACAAACCTTCGCCTCATCCTCAACTCCTCTGTCCTTGCAAGCTAAGAGCCATCACTATCCGCCCTTTCCTCTCCAGCTTCTTGAACATGTTGTCATCTCCCAGATCCACATCCACCTATCCCCCAACTCCCCATTTAAATCTTTCAAATCAAGTTCCCAGCTCTCCCACAGTATTGAAATAGTCCTGAACAAAATCACAAACGACATTCTCTGTGGCTGTGATCACAGTGTATTGTCCTTATCCTTCTTGACCTCCCTGCAGCCTTGGACACAGACAACCAGATCATCCACCTCCAATGCCTCTCCTTTGTCGTCCAACTCAGAGATATGCGAGGGAACTGCCTTAGCTGTCTTACCTGTCCAAATGTAGCTATAGCATTCCTTGCAATGGCTTCTGTTCCTGTCCTTATGACATGACCTCAGGAATGCTGCAAAGATCAAACTGTGCCCCCTCCGCTTCCTCATCTAAGCACTGTCTTTTGATGGCATTATCTGCAGATATGGGCTCAGCTTTAGCCCAGCTCTTGCTTGATTCCTCTGCTGCCTGTATGTTGTCATAACGCTTGTTCAACATCTAATCTTGGATAAGCTGGATATTACTCCAGCTAAACATTAGGCAGACTGAGCCCCCATTACAAACTTTATATCCTTACCACTGGTTCTATCCCCTTCCATAGTCAGTCACAGACTGCACTTTGCAACTACAGCATTGTATTCAACTCTGTAAAATCCCCATTTCCACCTCTACCTCAGCCCAACCACTGTGAAATCCTCATTTATGCCTTTGTCATCTGCGGATGCAGCTATCCACTGGTTTCTTGGCTGACTTCACATTTTGCCCTCCTCTGTAAATTTGAGCTTATCCAAAACTCTGGTCAGCATTCTGTGTCGCACTTGCTCATTACCTTTGTCCTTACTGACCTATATTTTTGTCCTCCAAAATAACATTTTTTGATAGTCTCACCGCTTCCTATCTCTGTAACATCCTCCAGTTCTACAATCCCACTACCCCACCCACCCCCGACTCCCTCACGAAACCCTTCCTTTCTGTGACTTCAGCCTATTGTGTATCTGCCCTGTATTTCCTCCACCATTGGCGCCTTCTGTAATTCCCTCCCAAAGCCCATCCGTCTCTCCATTTATGTCTGCTCCTTTAAGACCTTCTTCAACACCTACCTTGCTGGCCGAGGTTTTAGTTGCTCTTCCTTTTTTGGCCTGATGTCCACTGCTTTTTCCTTCATGCTTCTGTGACTCACCTTAGGCCATTTTCCTATATTATAAATGTCTGCTGTTATAGAACCATAGAAAAATTACGGCACAGAAGGAGGCCAATCAGCCCATCGTGTCTGCGCCAGCCTAAAAATACTAGTCGCCCAATCTAATCCCATCTTCCAGCACCTGGTCTGTAGCCAGTTTGTGTTGGTGTTGGAACTTAAGGATTGAAATGCAACCCACTACTACCTCAGGCTCCAACGATAACTACAACTTGCATTTATATACTACCTTTAATGGAGTAAAATGTCCCCTGGTGCTTCACAAGAGCGTTATCAAACCAAATTTGATGCCGAACCACATAAGGAGCTATTAGGACAGGTGACCAAAATATAGGGGATAGAAGGTTATCGGGGGTAGGTGGGAATGTGGAGTAATCAGTTCAGCCATGACCTCATTGAATGGTGGAGCAGGCTCGAAGGGCCAAGTGGTCTACTCCTGCTCCTAATTCGTATGTTTTTATCCCATATGCCATATAGTCATTAGCATGGATTTTCCCAAAATCCAGGTAGTCCCACCACCGGGGCTGAAAGTGGGTCCCGAACCCACACGGGCAACAGCGAGTCTCCAGGCAGAATTTTACCGGTGGCGGCCAATTAAGGGGCTGCTGTTGAGACCGCCATCCACCTCTGAGAGCTGCCAGCTGAATCAGAGGGCCAGCAGCTCGGCAACCTTGGCAGCACTACTGATAGAGGAAGCTGCTGCTGAGGCTGCAGGGAGAAGAAGAGGGTGCCTCATGTTGAGGTGCCCTTGAGGCCAGGTAAGTTTTTTTTTCTTTAATGTGCTGGGGCCAGAAGGGCCGTCCCCAGCGATTGGAGGGGTAAGCCGTTGCCGCCGGGTGCTCCCTCCTTGGGCTTGGCCATAAAGGAAGGTCCCCCCTGCGCCCCACCATGCCCCATCCCCAAACCTGTAAGAGGCTACCTCAGTATACCTGATGGTCTCCCCTGTGGTGGGGGCCTGTCCTGACAGCGGTAAAATGCCAGCAAGGGGCTGGAATTGGCTGTTAATTGGCCAGTTAATTGAAATAATTGGCCGTACACCTCCAGTCAATGGGCGGCAGCACTGCTGCCATTCCTGCTGTTGACAATATCCCATGACAGCAGGAAGCTCCCCTCCCGACGCCGCCTGTTACCATTTTTCATGGTCTGCCATCTCCCACCCATTGTAAAATTCTACCCAGAGAGTCATTACAGCACAGAAGGAGGCTATTTGCCCCATTGGCCCATTAATACTTCTATAATTCCCAATAATTGTTATTCTCTATTGCATGTTGGAAGGATAACTCTGTATTCTGTTCTCGTATTAAAGCCCTAGAGCACCTCTTCTTAAGAGAACAGTGAGTCTTACAGAAGGTCCAAGCAAGTCACAGAACCAACTACAGCGTGGTAAGAACACAAGGCTTTATATCCTCACTGCAAGTGTGACAATTAAACAGAATTGGGAGCTTCCTTGTATCTCAGGATAAAACCAGTCTCTGAATATACTATAGTCTGTAAACAGAAAAACAAAGAAGTACCTCTTGCTTTATCAGAATGAAATTATTTTGAAATGCAGTGACTGTTATGCAGCCAGATTTGGCAGCCATTCTGGAACTAATTGCTATCTCTGTCAGAGAGCCAGTGCAGGCACAATGGGCTGAATGCCCTCCTTCTGTGCTGCAAGATTCGATACAGTTCTGCGCAAACAGCAGTAACCAGTTGATCTGTTCTTGGTGGTGTTGCTTGAGGGAGGAAATTAGCCAGAACACCAGGGGATCTGCTTGTTCTTTAAATAGTACTATGGAATCTTTAACATACACCTGAACAGGCAGACAGGACCTTAGAGACATTGAGTTATGGAGTCATTTACGGCACAGAAGGAGGCCGTTCAGCCTATCGAGTCCATGCTGGCTCTCCACAGAGCTATACAGTCAGCCCCACACCCTGGCTCGTAGCCCTGAAAGTCTATTTCTCTCAGGTGCCCATCTAACTTCCTCTTGAAGTCAGTGATTGTCTCCAATTCCTGTGAAGCACACACTTCAACAAAACAATATTCCCTCAGTTTTGTGCTGGAGTGGCAGCCAAATTTATATGTTCAAGTCCTTTGTGTGGGACTTAACTCTACAACCTCCTTACCCAGAACTGAGAGCAGTACCATCTGAGCTAAGCTGACGCAGTGACTACCTTGAGCATATAATCTAGGCTGGCATTGAGGAAATGCTGCACAGTCAGAGGTGCCATCTTTTGGACGAGACTTGAGACCAAGGACCTGACTGCCCTCTCAGGTGGATGTAAAAAGATCCTGCATACTATTTTGAAGATAAGCTTGTTAATGCTCCATATTCTCTGTTTCTCTCAGATGTAACATGTCATTGCCACACAAAGTATTTATATTCTAAAATAGATTCACCATCTGTGATCCTCACTTTGGCAACAAAACTGCAGGTTCTAATTAAAGCTTCTGTGAAGGTAAAACTCTATGGGCTGAATTTTCTGCCACGTGTGAGGACCCTGACATCAGGATAATGAGAGACTCCCAAGGCCAGAAATGTCATCAGGGCGCCTGCTGGTGCAACCTTCCGAGAGGCGACCTCCTAATTGGCTGCCTCCTCTTTAGCCGTCCTATTAAGGACAGCAGGCGGGGATCCCGAGTTGGTAAGCCCGATTAGAGAGCCAGCAGCACAGGCCAGCTGGCAGCCCCACCAGGACAGGTGAACACCGCTGAGGCAGAGAGGCACTTGTGAAGGCACCTAAACATGGAGGTGCTCTCAGACACCTTCGACAAATTTGGGAATGAAGAGGCCCTTTGTTGGAAGGGCCATTGGTGTGGAGCGGGGGGCCCCTCCACAGGATCAGTTTTAGCTGCAGCTTTGGTCTTTTATCCTGGTGGCTCCGTCACTGGGACATGGAAGGAGCTGCTAGGCTCCACACTCAGCAGGGGGCTGCCCTGATTGCAGGAAACTGCCGTCAGCTTGAAAAAATGGTGCCTAAGCAGGGCCTTAATTGTCCTAGTCGGCTGCCCATCTCTGTGGAACAGGCTGCCGACTTTGTTCCTATCCCACACCTGGGAAATTCCCTCAGAGGTGGGAAGGTGTCAGAAAGCCCTCCTGAGACGGCTTCTTCCTATTTTCCCAGCACCACCCTCCCCCACCCCATCTCCATACCCACTTCCACGGTGCTGGGAATTTTTTTTATTCATTCACGGGATGTGGGCATCGCTGGCCAGGCCAGCATTTATTGCCCATCCCTAATTTCCCTTGAGAAGGTGGTGGTGAGCTGCCTTCTTGAACCGCTGCAGTCCATGTTGGGTAGGGACACCAACAGTGCTGTTAGGAAGGGAGTTCCAGGATTTTGACCCAGTGACAGTGAAGGAACGGCGAAATAGTTCCAAGTCAGGATGGTGTGTAGCTTGGAGGGGAACTTGCAGGTGGTGGTGTTCCCATGCATCTGCTGCCCTTGGGCTTCTAGATGGTAGAGGTCGCGGGTTTGGAAGGTGCTGTCGAAAGAGCCTTGGTGCGTTGCTGCAGTGCATCTTGTAGATGGTACACACTGCTGCCACTGTGCATCGGTGGTGGAGGGAGTGAATGTTTGTGGATGGGGTGCCAATCAAACGGGCTGCTTTATCCTGGATGATGTCGAGCTTCTTGAGTGTTGTTGGAGCTGCACCATCCAGGCAAGTGGAGAGTATTCCATCACACTCTGACTTGTGCCTTGTAGATGGTGGACAGGCTTTGGGGAGTCAAGGGGTGAGTGACTCGCCGCAGGATTCCTAGCCTCTGACCTGCTTTTTTAGACACGGTATTTATATGGCTACTCCAGTTCAGTTTCTGGTCAATGGTAACCCCCCCCAGGATGTTGATACTGGGCGATTCAGCAATCATAATGCCATTGAATGTCATGGGGAGGTGGTTGATTCTCTCTTATTGGAGGTGGTCATTGCCTGGCACTTGTGTGGTGCAAATGTTACTTACCAATTATCAGCCCAAGCCTGGATATTGTCCAGGTCTTGCTGCATTTCTACATGGACTGCTTCAGTATCTGAGGAGTCACGAATGGTGCTGAACATTGTGCAATCATCAGCAAACATCCCCACTTCTGACCTTATGATTGAGGGAAGGTCATTGATGAAGCAGTTGAAGATGGTTGGGCCTAGGACACCACCCTGAGGAACTCCTGCAGTGATGTCCTGGGACTGAGATGAATGACCTCCAACAACCACAACCATCTTCCTTTGCGCTAGGTATGACTCCAACTGGTGGAGAGTTTTCCCCCCTGATGCCCATTGGCTCCAGTTTTGCTAGGGCTCCTTGATGCCTTACTCGGTCAAATGCTGCCTTGATGTCACTCTCACCTCATCTCTCGAGTTCAGCTCTTTTGTTCATGTTGGAACCAAGACTGTAATGAGGTCAGGAGCTGAGTGGCCCTGGTGGAATTCAGCACTATGATGCTGCACCCACTCAAGGCATGTGATACTTGACCTGCTGTCCAGGTGTCAGCCGTGGCTCAGAGGGTAGTGCTCTTGCCTCTGGGTCTCAAGGGCATGGGTTCAAATGCCACTCGATAGTCTTGAGCACAAAAATCTAGGCTGACACTTCACTGCAGTACTGATGGAGTGCTGTACAGTTGGCATTGCCAATTTTCGGGTGAGACTCTAAATTCTGCTCTTCTTCAAAGAAGTACAGTGGAATCTTTTACATCCACTTGAGAGGATACACACGGCCTTGGTTTAAAGTCTCACTTTTGACAGTGCAACGCATCCTCCGTGCTGTACGGGGAGTGTCAGCTTCGATGATGTAGTCAAGCCTGGGATGGATCTGTCATGGAAACATTTGCTGCACACTATTTTCCAGATCTTTTAACTTTTTGTTTTCTTCCTCTCCCCTCCCCACCCCAACAGAGCTTACGGATGCACTGCTCTGTCACAGGAAGGGCGCAGCGTTTGTTGTCCAGCCAATGACGGGAAACCTGGGGCCATTCCAGCAGCAGGCAATTGAAGTCACAGCTTTCGCCAATATGTGGGGAGACTACAACGATTATCTCATTTGCAGAGTTTGTGTTTCTTTTCTTCTTTGTTCTTTAGATAGAATTTACAGAAACAGTCCATTTGGCCCAAAGTGTCAATGCCGGTGTTTGTGCTCCACGTGAGCCTTCTCTCATCCCATCAGCAAACCCTTCTATTACTTTCTTCCTCGTGCACCTATCTAACTTCCCCTTAAAATGCATCAGTACTATTTGTCTCAATCACTCCTTGTGGTAGCATATTCCACATTCCACCTACTCTCTTGGTAAAGCAGTTTTTCTCCAGAATTCCTTATTGGATTTATCAGTGACTATCTTATATTTATGCCCTTTGTTTTGGACTCCCACCTTCTTCTCTATCCTATTAAACCCTATCACTCCTCACCCTTCACTTTTTAGAGCAAAAGAGCCCCAGCATGTTCAAACTTTCCTGGTAGGGTCATTTGTCAGCCATGTTTTTAAGGGACCAATAGTGATGTATGTGAGAGGACACAAGGTGTGGAGAATGGAAATATTACATTCATCCAGTTGAGATGGGGTTATATTTTAAGGATAGAGTATGACCCTTACCCTCTGGGTCAGTGCAAGATGATTATCCCAGTCCAGTGCTTCACTTGTGGCAAGGTTGTGGGCAACAAGTGGGAGGCTTACCTGGGGCTGCTGCAGGCGGAGTACACTGAAGGGTTAACACTGGACTTGGTGCCGCCGGACCTTCAGGATCAGCGTCACCAGCGGCTGGAGCTGCTACGGAGTTGTGTCGGAGCTGGAGCCGCAGTGCCCGGACTGGGGCAACGATGAGCGCATGGCTTTCCTGTTCTCGGATGGGGGACGGTCCACATGTGGATGGCTCCACATGCACGCAATTACACCTCCCCGCACCCACTTCCCCCACCCCCTCCCCCACTCGCACCCCCTTCCCTTCCCACCCCCGCACCCCATTCCCCCCACCCCTGCACCCCTTCCCCCCCACCCCCTCCCCTCCCTCACACCCCCTTCCCCCCCAACCACACCACCTTCCCCCAACTTCCTCGCACCTCCTTCCCCCCCCACCCCCTCTCACCCCCACCCCCTCCGCCCTCGCACCCCCTCCCACCTCGCACCCCCTCCCCCCTTCCCTCTCCCTCCATGAAATCGCACAGTTTACTTTTTAGGGACCCTGCTCAGGGATACAAGCTAACAACCCCACTTCCTTGTAGGTGTCTCGGGAGAGACTAAGGCTAAGGGAGTAAACACTAACAGAAAATCCGGAGCAGAACCCTTAAGGCGGTCATGTGTCATCTTTGGCATGTTTCCGGCAGTTCCTGCAGCCATACCGGTGCCAAACATCGTGCTCTGCACTCCTTTGGACCCCACTAGGAAGGCCGAGAGGGGGGTTTTGACGCTTGGGTAACTCACAACCTCCATACATTCTGCACAGGCATGCGCCTTGGACAGATCACTCCATAGTCACCTCACAGCGACCAAAACAACATGGAAGGCAGCAGTTATGGGTTTTAAGTCCAGCTCAATTGACGTAGAGATTGGGCGCCACGGGTTGCCTTTATTGGTGGGAGAGGTCATCGCATCTCACTGGACAGCAACCGCCTGCCTCAAACCAGGCAGCCCCCGGTCAGAAAGGTTCTGTCCCACCACAGTCCACCTGCTTCAATGGGTGCTTGGAGCTCAGGGTCATCGCCTAACAAGTGGACTGTAGTGCTGCACCAAACAGCATGACAAAAAAAGGAAAGAAGGTACCAGCCCTTTGTTTTGCAAGCTGGAAAGTCAGAACTATGTGTCCTGGCTCATTGGAAGATCTTACACAAATCGACGACACTCGGAAGACTGCCATCATTAACAACGAGCTCAGTAGACTCAATGTAGACATTGCAGCACTTCAGGAGACACGCCTCCTTGCGAGCAGATCACTAAGAGAGCAAGACTGCACTTTCTACTGGCAGGGTAGGGATCCAGAAGAACCAAGACAGCATGGAGTGGGCTTCACCATCAGAAACTCTTTGTTCAGCATGATAGAGCCATCTACAAATGTCTCCGAACGTATACTATCCATCTAACTGCTCACCACTTCTGGTCCAGTACACCTACTCAGCATCTATGCTCCAAAACTCTGCTCCCCACCTAAAGTTAACCAGTTCTACGAGGAACTCCATAATATCATTAGCAGCATTCCTAATACCGAGCATTTGTTCCTGCTAGGGGACTTTAACGCCAGGGTTGGGGCTGACCATGACTCATGGACCTCCTGCCTTGGGTGCTATGACATTGGAAGGATGAATGAGAATGGACAGAGACTGCTGGAGTTGTGTACCTATCACAGCCTCTGCATCACCAACTCGCTCTTTCGAACTAAACCCTGTCACCAGGTTTCATGGAGACACCCAAGATCACGTAGTTGGCACCATCTGGACCTCATCATCACAAGTCGAGCCTCCATAAATAGTGTTCAAATCACACGCGGCTTCCAAAGTGCAGACTGCGACACCGACCACTCCCTGGCGTGCAGCAAAGTTAGACTCAAACCAAAGAAACTACATCACTCCAAGCAGAAGGTCCACCCGCGCATCAACAATAACAAAATTTCTTACCCATAGCTGTCACAAAAGTTTCTTAATTCCCTTGGAAAATGCCCTTCAAAACACTCCTGCAGGGGATGCAGAGACCAAGTGGGCCCACATCAGAGACGCCATCTATGACTCAACAATGGCCACCTTTGACAAACGTGAGAAGCAGAATGCAGACTGGTTTCAATCTCACTCTGAAGAGATGGAACCAGTCAGAGCCGCGAAGCGCACTGCACTGCTGAACTACAAGAAAGCCCCCAGCAAGTGAACATCCTTAGCATTTAAAGCTGCCAGAAGCATCGCGCAAAGAACAGCCAGGCGCTGTGCAAATGACTGGCAACACCTATGCAGTCGTATTCAGCTGGCCTCAGACACTGGAAACATCAGAGGAATGTATGATGGCATTAAGAGAGCTTTTGGGCCAACCATCAAGAAGATCGCCCCCCTCAAGTCTAAATCAGGGGAAACGATCACTGACCAAAGCAAGCCAATGGACTGCTGGGTGGAGCACTACCTCGAACTGTACTCCAGGGAAAATGATGTCACTGATACCGCCCTCAATGCAGCCCAGTCTCTGCCAGTCGTGGATGAGCTGGACGAACAGCCAACAAAATCGGCACTCAGTAATGCCATCGATTCTCTAGCCAGTGGAAAAGCCCCTGGAAAGGACGGTATTACCCCTGAAATAATCAAGAGTGCCAAGCCTGCTATACTTTCAGCATTCCATGAACTGCTTTGCCTGTGCTGGGATAAGGGAGCAGTACATAGGACATGCGCAATCCTTTATAAGAACAAGGGCGACTGCAACAACTACCATGGAATCTCCCTGCTCAGCATAGTGGGGAAAGCCTTTGCTCGAGTTGTTTTAAACAGACTCCAGAAGCTGGCTGAGCATGTCTACCCTGAGGCACAGTGTGGCTTTCGAGCAGAGAGATCCACCATTGACATGCTGTTCTCCCTTCGCCAGCTACAGGAGAAATGCCGTGAACATCAGATGCCCCTCTACGTTGCCTTCATAGATCTCACCTAAGCCTTTGACCTTGTCAGCAGACGTGGTCTCTTCAGACTACTAGCAAAGATCGGATGTCCACCAAAGCTACTAAGTATCATCACCTCATTCCATGACAATATGAATGGTACAATTCAGCATAGCGGTGCCTCATCAGACCCCTTTCCTATCCTGAGTGGCGTGAAACAGGGCTGTGTTCTCGCACCTACACTGTTTGGTTTCTTCTTCTCACTGCTGTTCTCACATGCGTTCAAGTCTTCAGAAGAAGGAATTTTCCTCCACACAAGATCAGATGGCAGATTGTTCAACCTTGCCCGTCTTAGAGCGAAGACCAAAGTACGGAAAGTCCTCATCAGGGAACTTCTCTTTGCTGACCATGCTGCATTAACATCCCACACAGAAGAGTGTCTGCAGACACTCATCGATAGGATTGTGGCTGCCTGCACCAAATTTGGCTTAACCATCAGCCTTAAGAAAACGAACATCATGGGACAGGACGTCAGAAATGCTCCATCCATAAATATCGGCGACCACACTCTGGAAGTGGTTCAAGAGTTCACCTACCTAGGCTCAACTATCACCAGTAACCTGTCTCTCGTTGCAGAAATCAACAAGCGCAAGGGAAAGGCGTCCGCAGCTATGTCCAGACTGGCCAAGAGGGTGTGGGAAAATGGCGCACTGACACGGAACACAAAAGTCCGAGTGTTTCAAGCCAGTGTCCTCAGTACCTTGCTCGACGGCAGCGAGGCCTGGACAACGTATGTCAGCCAAGAGTGATGTCTCAGCGCATTCCATCTTCGCTGCCTCTGGAGAATCCTTGGCATAAGGTGGCAGGACCGTATCTCCAACGCAGAAGTCTTCGAGGCGGCCAACATCCCCAGCATATACGCCCTACTGAGCCAGCGGCGCTTGAGATGGCTTGGCCATGTGAGCCGCATGAAAGATGGCAGGATCCCCAAAGACACATTGTACAGCGAGCTCATCATTGGTATCAGACCCACCGGCCATCCATGTCTCCGCTTTAAAGACGGCTGCAAATGCAACATGAAGTCCTGCGGCATTGTCGTGGGGGTCAGTTGTCAGTGATTACCAGAGCTGGCGGACAGCTATAAAAGTGGGGCTCAAGAGAGGCGAGTCAAAGAGACTTAGTAGTTGGCAGGAAAAGAGACAGAAGTGTAAGGAGAAAGCCAACTGTGTAACAGCCCCGACAACCAATTTTATCTGCAGCGCCTGTGGAAGTGTCTGTCACTGTAGAATTGGCCTTTATAGCCACTCCAGGCGCTTCTCTACAAACCACTGACCACCTCTAGGCGCTTACCCATTGTCTCTCGAGTCAAGGAGGCCAAAGAAAGTGATGTAAGTGATAGCATAAAGTGGAGGTGCTGTACAGCTCCAAGTGCTGACTTCTTCTTTCTTTTGGGCCTCCTTATCTCGAGAGACAATGGATACGCGCCTGGAGGTGGTCAGTGGTTTGTGAAGCAGCGCCTGGAGTGGCTATAAAGGCCAATTCTGGAGTGACAGGCTCTTCCACAGGTGCTGCAGAGAAATTTGTTTGTTGGGGCTGTTGCACAGTTGGCTCTCCCCTTGCGCCTCTGTCTTTTTTCCTGCCAACTACTAAGTCTCTTCGACTCGCCACAATTTAGCCCTGTCTTTATGGCTGCCCGCCAGCTCTGGCGAATGCTGGCAACTGACTCCCACGACTTGTGATCAATGTCACACGATTTCATGTCGCGTTTGCAGACGTCTTTATAACGGAGACATGGACGGCCGGTGGGTCTGATACCAGTGGCGAGCTCGCTGTACAATGTGTCTTTGGGGATCCTGCCATCTTCCATGCGGCTCACATGGCCAAGCCATCTCAAGCGCCGCTGACTCAGTAGTGTGTATAAGCTGGGGGTGTTGGCCGCTTCAAGGACTTCTGTGTTGGAGATATAGTCCTGCCACCTGATGCCAAGTATTCTCCGAAGGCAGCGAAGATGGAATGAATTGAGACGTCGCTCTTGGCTGGCATACGTTGTCCAGGCCTCGCTGCCGTAGAGCAAGGTACTGAGGACACAGGCCTGATACACTCGGACTTTTGTGTTCCGTGTCAGTGCGCCATTTTCCCACACTCTCTTGGCCAGTCTGGACATAGCAGTGGAAGCCTTACCCATGCGCTTGTTGATTTCTGCATCTAGAGACAGGTTACTGGTGATAGTTGAGCCTAGGTAGGTGAACTCTTGAACCACTTCCAGAGCGTGGTCGCCAATATTGATGGATGGAGCATTTCTGACATCCTGCCCCATGATGTTCGTTTTCTTGAGGCTGATGGTTAGGCCAAATTCATTGCAGGCAGACGCAAACCTGTCGATGAGACTCTGCAGGCATTCTTCAGTGTGAGATGTTAAAGCAGCATCGTCAGCAAAGAGGAGTTCTCTGATGAGGACTTTCCGTACTTTGGACTTCGCTCTTAGACGGGCAAGGTTGAACAACCTGCCCCCTGATCTTGTGTGGAGGAAAATTCCTTCTTCAGAGGATTTGAACGCATGTGAAAGCAGCAGGGAGAAGAAAATCCCAAAAAGTGTGGGTGCGAGAACACAGCCCTGTTTCACACCACTCAGGATAGGAAAGGGCTCTGATGAGGAGCCACCATGTTGAATTGTGCCTTTCATATTGTCATGGAATGAGGTGATGATACTTAGTAGCTTTGGTGGACATCCGATCTTTTCTAGTAGTCTGAAGAGACCACGTCTGCTGACGAGGTCAAAGGCTTTGGTGAGATCAATGAAAGCAATGTAGAGGGGCATCTGTTGTTCACGGCATTTCTCCTGTATCTGACGAAGGGAGAACAGCATGTCAATAGTCGATCTCTCTGCACGAAAGCCACACTGTGCCTCAGGGTAGACGCGCTCGGCCAGCTTCTGGAGCCTGTTCAGAGCGACTCGAGCAAAGACTTTCCCCACTATGCTGAGCAGGGAGATTCCACGGTAGTTGTTGCAGTCACCGCGGTCACCTTTGTTTTTATAGAGGGTGATGATATTGGCATCGCGCATGTCCTGGGGTACTGCTCCCTCGTCCCAGCACAGGCATAACAGTTCATGTAGTGCTGAGAGTATAGCAGGCTTGGCACTCTTGATTATTTCAGGGGTAATGCTGTCCTTCCCAGGGGCTTTTCCGCTGACTATATCTTTAATATCCCTTGCAGCCTCTAGTGTATGGGAGGGTAACCAATCAGAGGATGTCATTCTAACAATTATTATCATCCATTTCAAAGAAAGGGATCTGTTAAAGAGTCTGTAGTCTTCTACCCTTCCAATTTCTCTCTCTTTCTCTCTTGAAGGTCCAGGCTGAGGTGCAAGTCCACTAGCACTGACACAGATCCCAAAACAGTGTATATCAGAGGCTATTTGACAGTATGGAGAAGCTGGAAATGTTCCCTTGTGCACCCTTTCCAGCAGCATCCCCAGATTGCAATTAGGGGCAAAAGAAACTGACTTCCCTAGCCCAGGGTGCTGAGGACAGTTCTCGCATGACCTGCCACCAATTGGCTCAGTTAACTAACTCAGATTAGTAATCAATCAGCTCTGTAGTAGGAAGTGTGGAGGGAAAATCTGAGTCTACCAGTTTAAGTCTTCTTCTTTGGCCTCCTTATCTCGAGAGACAATGGATAAGCGCCTGGAGGTGGTCAGCGGTTTGTGAAGCAGTGCCTGGAGTGGCTATAAAGGCCAATTCTAGAGTGACAGGCTCTTCCACAGGTGCTGCAGAGAAATTTATTTGTCGGGGCTGTTATACAGTTGGCTCTCCCCTTGCGCCTCTGTCTTTTTTCCTGCCAACTACTAAGTCTCTTCGACTCGCCACACTTTAGCCCCGTCTTTATGGCTGCCCGCCAGCTCTGGCGAACTCTGGCAACTGACTCCCACGACTTGTGATCAATGTCACAGGATTTCATGTCGCGTTTGCAGACGTCTTTAAAGCGGAGACATGGATGGCCGATGGGTCTGATACCAGTGGCGAGCTCGCTGTACAATGTGTCTTTGGGGATCCTGCCATCTTCCATGCGGCTCACATGGCCAAGCCATCTCAAGCGCCGCTGACTCAGTAGTGTGTATAAGCTGGGGATGTTGGCCGCCTCGAGGACTTCTGTGTTGGAGATACGGTCCTGCCACCTGATGCCAAGTATTCTCCGGAGGCAGCGCAGATGGAATGAATTGAGACCAGCTTAAGTATATTTATATTATTAATTAATATTTCAGTTATTTTAGTTGTTTAGTTTAGAGATACAGCACTGAAACAGGCCCTTCAGCCAACCGAGTCTGTGCCGACCATCAACCACCCATTTATACTAATGCTACACTAATCCCATATTCCTACCACATCCCCACCTGTCCCTATTGCTAATGGCCAATTTACCTATCAACCTGCAAGTCTTTGGCATGTGGGAGGAAACCGGAGCACCCGGAGGAAACCCACGCAAACACAGGGAGAACTTGCAAACTCCACACAGGCAGTTCCCAGAATTGAACCCGGGTCACTGGAGCTGTGAGGCTGCGAGACTTTGGAGGTGCACTGTGAACTTGCTGTATATTTTGTATTTATATACAGTATGCGTGTAATAGACCATTGCTATCCATTGTTCTGTTAGGTCGGAGAGCTCGAGCCTTCCTATGTCTCCATGCAATTGTCTGTTAAAGGCGTACCACTCTATTTCAAGGTTTTAGGACCTCAGAAGGACAACCAAATGCAAGGCCCTGTAGTCAGGTAAAAGGATTCTTGAATGTATTATTTTGATACGTCCCTTTCATTGCAGCAGCTTTTTCGGGAGGAGCGAGTGAGCAGCTGGGAAGGTCAGTTTGAAAGTAAATTTAATTTCCTTTTGTTTTTCGGCGGAGGCCAGGGGGCTGCTGGGTAAGTAAAACACTATATATTTGGGCGGTTTCTGAACCTGAGACACCACACTTGTCGTGTCTCCCACCCGCCCTCCTCCTCTAACCAAAAAAAAAAGGACTCGGTGGGGTGTTTATAAGGTAAGGCTTTTTCGATTTCTCTGGTTTTATTGTGATTGGTAAAAACTTTTCGTTCCTTTTTCATTTAACTAAGTTAAGCTTAAGATTAAAAATGGCAGGAGATCTCAGACCCGTGTCATGCTCCTCTTGCTCAATGTGGGAGCTCAGGGACATGGCTGATGTCCCTGACTCCTTCACGTGCAGGAAGTGTGTCCAACTGCAGCTCTTGTTAGACCGCATGACGGCTCTGGAGCTGCGGATGGACTCACTTTGGAGCATGCGCGATGCTGAGGAGGTCGTGGATAGCACGTTTAGTGAATTGGTCACACCGCAGATTAGGATTGCTGATGGAGAAAGGGAATGGGTGACCAAAAGGCAGAGAAAGAGCAGGAAGGCAGCGCAGGAGTCCCCTGCGGTCATCTCCCTCCAAAACAAGTATACCGTTTTGGATACTGTTGGGGGAGATGGCTCACCAGGGGAAGGCAGCAGTAGCCAGGTCCATGGCACCGTGGCTGGCTCTGCTGTTCAGAAGGGCGGGAAAAAGAGTGGAAGGGCTATAGTCGTAGGGGATTCGATTGTAAGGGGAGTAGATAGGCGGTTCTGTGGTCGAAAACGAGGCTCCCGAATGGTATGTTGCCTCCCAGGTGCACGGGTCAGGGATGTCTCAGATCGGCTGCAGAACATTCTAAAGGGGGAGGGTGAACAGCCAGTTGTCATTGTGCACATAGGCACTAATGATATAGGTAAAAAACGGGATGAGGTCCTACAAGCAGAGTTCAGGGAGTTAGGAGCCAAGTTAAAAAGTAGGACCTCAGAGGTAGTAATCTCAGGATTACTACCAGTGCCACGTGATAGTCAGAGTAAAAATGAAAGAATAGTCAGGATGAATGCGTGGCTTGAGAGATGGTGCAGGAAGGAGGGGTTCAGATTTTTGGGACATTGGGACCGGTTCTGGGGGAGGTGGGACTATTACAAATTGGACGGTCTACACCTGGGCCGGACTGGAACCAATGTCCTTGGAGGTGCTTTTGCTAACGCTGTTGGGGAGGGTTTAAACTAATGTGGCAGGGGGATGGGAACCAATTGAGGTCAGTTGACAGTAAGGAGGTAGTAACAAAAGCCTGTAATGAACTAGATAATGAAGTCAGTGTGACTAAGGGGAAGAACAGGCAGGGAGCAGATGATGAATATAAAGGGACTGATGGTCTGAGGTGCATTTGTTTTAATGCAAGAAGTGTAGTAGGTAAGGCAGATGAACTTAGGGCTTGGATTAGTACCTGGGAGTATGATGTTATTGCTATTACTGAGACTTGGTTGAGGGAAGGGCATGATTGGCAACTAAATATCCCAGGATATCGATGCTTCAGGTGGGATAGAGAGGGAGGTAAAAGGGGTGGAGGAGTTGCATTACTGGTCAAAGAGGATATCACAGCTGTGCTGAAGGAGGGCACTATGGAGGACTCGAGCAGTGAGGCAATATGGACAGAACTCAGAAATAGGAAGGGTGCGGTAACAATGTTGGGGCTGTACTACAGGCCTCCCAACAGCGAGCATGAGATAGAGGTACAAATATGTAAACAGATTATGGAAAGATGTAGGAGCAACAGGGTGGTGGTGATAGGAGATTTTAATTTTCCCAACATTGACTGGGATTCGCTTAGTGTTAGAGGTCCAGATGGAGCAGAATTTGTAAGGAGCATCCAGGAGGGTTTTCTAGAGCAGTATGTAAATAGTCCAACTCGGGAAGGGGCCATACTGGACCTGGTGTTGGGGAATGAGCCCGGCCAGGTTGTTGAAGTTTCAGTAGGGGACTACTTTGGGAATAGTGATCACAATTCCGTAAGCTTTAAAATACTCATGGACAAAGACGAGAGTGGTCCTAAAGGAAGAGTGCTAAATTGGGGGAAGGCTAACTATACCAAAATTCGGCAGGAGCTGGGAAATGTAGATTGGGAGCAGCTGTTTGAAGGTAAATCCACATGTGATATGTGGGAGGCTTTTAAAGAGAGGTTGATTAGCGTTCAGGAGAGACATGTTCCTGTGAAAATGAGGGATAGAAATGGCAAGATTAGGGAACCATGGATGACAGGTGAAATTGTGAGACTAGCGAAGAGGAAAAAGGAAGCATACATAACGTCTAGGCGGCTGAAGAAAGACGAAGCTTTGAAAGAATATCGGGAATGTAGGACCAATCTGAAACGAGGAATTAAGAGGGCTAAAAGGGGTCATGAAATATCTTTAGCAAACAGGGTTAAGGAAAATCCCAAAGCTTTTTATTCATATATAAGGAGAAAGAGGGTAACTAGAGAAAGGATTGGCCCACTAAAGGACAAAGGAGGAATGTTATGCTTGGACTCAGAGAAAATGGGTGAGATTCTAAACGAGTACTTTGCATCGGTATTCACCGAGGAGAGGGACATGACGGATGTCGAGGTTAGGAACAGATGTTTGATTACTCTAGGTCAAGTCGGCATAAGGAGGGAGGAAGTGTTGGGTATTCTAAAGGGCATTAAGGTGGACAAGTCCCCAGGTCCGGATGGGATCTATCCCAGGTTACTGAGGGAAGCGAGAGAGGAAATAGCTGGGGCCTTAACAGATATCTTTGCAGCATCCTTAAACACGGGTGAGGTCCCGGAGGACTGGAGAATTGCTAATGTTGTCCCCTTGTTTAAGAAGGGTAGCAGGGATAATCCAGGTAATTATAGACCGGTGAGCCTGACGTCAGTGGTAGGGAAGCTGCTGGAGAAGATACTGAGGGATAGGATCTATTCCCATTTGGAAGAAAATGGGCTCATCAGTGATAGGCAACATGGTTTTGTGCAGGGAAGGTCATGTCTTACCAACTTAATAGAATTCTTTGAGGAAGTGACAAAGTTGATTGATGAGGGAAGGGCTGTCGATGTCATATACATGGACTTCAGTAAGGCGTTTGATAAGGTTCCCCATGGCAGGCTGATGGAGAAAGTGAAGGCGCTTGGGGTCCAAGGTGTACTAGCTAGATGGATAAAGAACTGGCTGGGCAACAGGAGACAGAGAGTAGCAGTAGAGGGGAGTTTCTCAAAATGGAGACGTGTGACCAGTGGTGTTCCACAGGGATCCGTGCTGGGACCACTGTTGTTTGTGATATACATTAATGATTTGGAGGAAAGTATAGGTGGACTGATTAGCAAGTTTGCAGACGACACTAAGATTGGTGGAGTAGCAGATAGTGAAGGGGACTGCCAGAGAATACAGCAGAATATAGATAGATTAGAGAGTTGGGCAGAGAAATGGCAGATGGAGTTCAATCAGGGCAAATGCGAGGTGATGCATTTTGGAAGATCCAATTCAAGAGTGAACTATACAGTAAATGGAAATGTCCTGGGGAAAATTGATGTCCAGAGAGATTTGGGTGTTCAGGTCCACTGTTCCCTGAAGGTGGCAACGCAGGTAAATAGAGTGGTCAAGAAGGCATACGGCATGCTTTCCTTCATCGGACGGGGCATTGAGTACAAGAGTTGGCAGGTCATGTTACAGTTGTATAGGACTTTGGTTCGGCCACATTTGGAATACTGCGTACAGTTCTGGTCGCCACATTATCAAAAGGATGTGGATGCTTTGGAGAGGGTGCAGAGGAGGTTCACCAGGATGTTGCCTGGTATGGAGGGCGCTAGCTATGAAGAGAGGTTGAGTAGATTAGGATTATTTTCATTAGAAAGACGGAGGTTGAGAGGGGACCTGATTGAGGTGTACAAAATCATGAGAGGTATAGACAGGGTGGACAGCAAGAGGCTTTTTCCCAGAGTTGGGGTTTCAATTACTAGAGGACACGAGTTCAAAGTGAAAGGGGAAATGTTTCGGGGGGATATGCGTGGAAAGTTCTTTACGCAGAGGGTGGTGGGCACCTGGAACGCGTTGCCAGCGGAGGTGGTAGACGCGGGCACGATGGAGTCTTTTAAGATGTATCTAGACAGATACATGAATGGGCAGGAAGAAAAGAGATACAGAACCTTAGAAAATAGGCGACATGTTTAGAGAGAGGATCTGGATCGGCGCAGGCTTGGAGGGCCGAAGGGCCTGTTCCTGTGCTGTAATTATCTTTGTTCTCTTTGTTCTATATTGGGAAAATGGGTTTTCCAATGGGGATTTCCCTTTACTTTTTTCTTGGAGGATGAAGAAAAGGAGCAATGGAGGTGCTGTCAGATAGGTCAGGCTGCAGCAGAGATGGCCTATGCTCAATTGTCAGTGTCCCCTTCCCACAGGCAGAGGCCACCCATCGGGCCATAGGTACAAAGTTAAATGTAAGAGATTTAGAAGAGAGAGCAAGAAAAACTTTTGAACACAGTTGTGAAGCTGTAAAATTCACGTCTAAGGTGTGGCAAAAACTATGACAATATTCAAGGTTAGGTGGATGAATGAAAAAGGGTTGAAGGATCATTGGAATGGGGAGGTTAAATGTGATCAGAATAATTTGTTCACATGGAGGGCATACTCTGACGTGGGCTGTTTGGGCCAAATGGCCCATCTCCGTGTTGTAGCTACCATGTACTTACTTCTATGCAAATATTCAGCTTGCACTATATCAGTGGATAATAAAATAAGAAAGAGTTAAACATCTTCCGCGTGGCATAGCTTTATTAGCACGTATCTGACAGCTAATATCCTACTGTGAGAAGGGCATGACATAATATTTTGTTTTCCAGATTTGGTACTCATATCTCTGGAGGTGATACGGTCTTCCGTTCCCTACGGCTGATCAATACAGGTCCCTGCGGTAGGTCTTGTAACTTGTCATTTCTTTTGTTGCGACCAGGTGAGAAGGGGTCTAGGGGTTCCCTCTCAGCCTTTGCCTGTTTTAACCTTAACAGGGTTTAATTTTAGAAACACTGTTTTTAGCTCCCCGTTAATGAATCCTTGTTCACTGCTGCAATTGTAAGGCAAAGAAATCAAACAGGTTTCCTTAGATTTAAACAAGAAAGGTAGAAGTTTATTAATCTTAAACTCTAATCTGGTTAATGACTACGAATATGCGATGTGACCACGCCAGCATACATACGTGATAAACACACATGCAGATAGAGACACAAAAAGTAGAAGGAATAAAGGGGAAGAGTTTGAGGCAATATCTGGTAGTTACAGTCCTTTGAGTTCAATGTGGAGTCTTTGGTTGCCGGTAAGTCTTGCAATTCATTGGGGTCCAGTTCACGCTTCAACTTGTTCCGATGTAGGAGTATTGGTAGGTGTTAGGGAAATATATAGGTGGGGATATGGGATTAGTGTAGGTTTAGTATAAATGGGTGGTTGATGGTCGGCACAGACTCGGTGGGCCGAAGGGCCTGTTTCAGTGCTGTATCTCTAAAACTAAAACTAAAAGGAGTCTTTTCTCTCTTGAGGTTAACGTGTCTTCTGTGGGTCCCGTGGCTTGGGGAGAAAGCGAGAGAGAGAGCTGCTTCCTTGTTCCAGCGTCAGTTGCACACTGCCTTCTCCATTCAAACTATCCTGCGGCTAGTTCAAAAAAAACCTGGACCAGCCAGTTAGTCTTGTGATCTTGTGTTCCGAAGAAGGGTCACTGACCCGAAACGTTAACTCTGCTTCTCTTTCCACAGATGCTGCCAGACCTGCTGAGTGAATCCAGCATTTCTTGTTTTTTTCAGATTTCCAGCATCCGCAGTATTTTGCTTTTATTTTAGTCTTGTGATCAGCTGGTTTAACCAGTCCTGGCTTTGTGGATTGTATCATTTTAGCAGGCCCTGGAATGCGCTTCCTTACCTTACAGTGGCGCAGTGGTTAGCACTGCAGCCTCACAGCTGCAGGGACCCGGGTTCGATTCTGGGTACTGCCTGTGTGGAGTTTGCAAGTTCTCCCTGTGTCTGCGTGGGTTTTCTCCGGGTGCTCCGGTTTCCTCCCACAAGCCAAAAGACTTGCAGGTTGGTAGGTAAATTGGCCATTATAAATTGTCACTAGTATAGGTAGGTGGTAGGGAAATATAGGGTCAGGTGGGGATGTGGTAGGAATATGGGATTAGTGTAGGATTAGTATAAATGGGTAGTTGATGGTCGGCACAGACTCGGTGGGCGGAAGGGCCTGTTTCAGTGCTGTATCTCTAATCTAATCTACCCCTTCAATGTCTAGTGATCAAACTCCATTTGGGTTAATTGGAGCAGGGAATAGTCCTTTGTTTCCACAAGCAGCTTATCTTAATATGCAAATGTCCTTCCAGTCCAGTGTCTAGTGATCTTCAAACAAGTCATTTCTTCACTCCAGCAGCAGTTTAAAATCAATGTTCATATGACAAAATTAATATACCTCATTCTTGGTAGGTGGGGTCTGCGTGACACTTTCCTCCACGGGGTCAGTTACATGAGCTTGTTCAGTGGCAGCATCAGCAGGCTTGGGAATCTGAAATTGTAGCTCTCCTGCTGGTTCAGTGGTAAGGCCAGATACTTGGCTCAGTTGGTGGGGAGACAGCTGAGTTCACAAGGGCAGGTGTAGGTGGGCCAGTTAATAATAAGTTGGGCTGATAGATGGTTTAAGTTGGCAAGGTCAGTGTGTAGATGGTTGAGTTAATAAGGGCAGGTTTTGATAGCTGTCTTAATGAAGCTAGTGTAGATGGCTCAGTTACTGAATTTCAAAGAAATTACAACGTGGAAACAAGCTGTTTTACCAGTCCATGTTGATGTTTATCCAGCACATGAACAGTGGTCCTAATCCAATGTGTGTGTGTCCTGTTCCCTTTATCCCCATTTCCTTCAATCATCTATCTAAACATTTCATAAATGTGAAGAGGGTCTCTGCCTCAATTAATAACACTGGTGACATTCCTCAGCCTTACAATCTTCTGTGTAACCGAAAAGTTTCTCCGCTCGATGTCATGAATCACATACATTTAATCCTATATAATAACATAAGAAATAGGAACAAGGGTAGACAATACGGACCCTCAAGCCTGCTCTGCCGTTCAATATCATCATGGCTGATCTTCTGCCTCAACTTCACCTTCCTGCCCACTCCCCATATCGCTTGATTGCCTGAGAGACCAAAAATCTGTCTTTCTTAGCCTCAAATATACTCAACGATGGAGCATCCACAACCCTGTGGTGTAGAGAATTCCAAAGATTCACAACCCTTTGAGTGAAGAAGTTTCTCCTCTTCTCAGTCCTAAACGATTGACCTCTATTCCTGAGACTGTGCCCCCATGTTCTAGACTCCTCAGCCAGGGGAAACAACCAGTGTCTACCCTGTCAAGCCCCTTCAGAATCTTTCTCCCCTCCTTCTGGATCCCTCAATCATTAGAAACAGTCTGTTTCCATCTACTCTGTCCCATTGGTTTGTCATTTTAAACACCATTTTCAAATCATCCCGTGACCTCCTCTCTTCTAATAAAAGCCGATCTGGTTTTCCAAGGCTTTCTTTGTATTTGCATTTCTTCATACCAGGCAGCACCCTGGTGAATCTCTGTGTACCCTTTCATTTAGGGAGTTTAGGGAGCTAGGTGAGAAATTGAAAAGCAGGACATCAAAGGTAGTAATCTCCAGATTACTGCTGGTGTCAAATGCTAGTGAGTACAGAAATAGTACGATAGAGCTCATGAATATGTGGCTGGAGAGATGGTGCAGCAGGGAGGGGTTTAGATTCCTGAGGCATTGTGACCACTTCTAGGGGTCTAGCGGTAGGTGGGACCTGTACAAGCCTCAACATGGCTGGACCTATATCCTCACAGGTCATTTTGCGAGTGATGTTGGAGAGGGTTTAAACTAGCTTGGCAGGGTGATGTGAACCTGAGAGTAGATTCAAAAGGGAGAGAAGAAAAGTTGGAAATGGAAGTCAGAAAATTACTAAGTGTATTTAGAAGGCATTGGAGATAAAGGCTAGAAAGTAGACAACAAGGTGTTTGATCGTGTTAAATGGTATATACTTCAATGCAAGAAGTCTAAGAAATAAGGCACATGAACTAAGAGCACAGATTGAAAGATGGGGGTATGATATTATAGCTATTACTGAGACATGGCTAAAAGAAGGGTAGGAACAACAGCTCACGATTCCTGGTTACAGGGTTTTCAGATGAGATAGAGAGGGGAGGTTGCAATATTGATTGAAGAAATTATTATAGATGTGAGGAGGGAAGAGATGGTAGAAGGATCATATGGGTTGAACTGAAGAACAAAAAAAAGGTAATCACATTACTTGGAGTATACTATAGACCCCCAAACAGTCAGAGGAAGATAGAAGAGCAAATATGTAGGCAAATCTCTGAGAAAAGCAAAAACAATAGGGCAGTAACAGTGGGGGATTCCAACTACCCTGGGATAGAATTAGTGTGAAAGGCACAGAGAGAGCAGAATTCTTAAATGCATATAGGAGAACATTTTTAGCCAGTACATCGTAAGCTCAACAAGAAAGGGGGCAGTTCTGGACTTAGTTTTAGGGAATGAAGCTGGATAGTTGGAAGGGGCATCAGTTGGGGAGCACCTTGGTGGAAGTGATCACTATTCCATTAGATTTAGGGTAATTATGGAAAAGGACAAAGATAGATCAGGAATAAAAGTTTCAATTGGTGAAAAGCTTGTTTTATTAAGTTGAGATGTGATTTAGCTGAAGTAGACTAGAAACAGCTACTTGAAGGTAAATCAGTACCAGATCAGTTGGGAGCATTTAAGGAAGAGATAGTGAGGCTTCAGAGCAAGTATATTCCCTTAAAGAAAAAGGGTGGGACGAACAAATCCAGAGTCTCCTGGATGTCAAGGGGCTTAAAGCAGAGGATAAAGAAAAAAAAAGGAAGCTTATGACAGATACTCAGGGTTCAATACTGTAGAAAACCCAGAGGAGTATAAAATGTGCAGGGGGAAAATTAAAAATTAGGAAAGCAAAAAGAGGGCATAAAAAATATTGGCAAGTAAAAACAAGAAAAACCCAAAGATTTTTTTTTATTAATACATAAAGAGCAAGAGGATAACTAAAGAAAGAATAAGGCCTGTTAGGGTAATCTGTGAGTGGAGTTGGAGGATGTGGAGATGGGTCTTAATGAGTGCTTTGAGTCTGTTTTCACAAAGGAGAGGGATGATACATACATTGCAATCACGGAGGAGACGTGTGAAATATTTTATGAAATTAACATCGTGAGAGAGAAAGTATTAAGGAATTTAACATCTTAGAAAATGGATAAATCCCCCAGCCCAGATGAAATGTATCCTTGGTTGTTAAGGGAATCACAGCATCGTTACAGTGCAGAAGGAGACCATTCAGCCCATCGTGTCCGCACTGGCTCTCTGACAGAGCAATTCCCTCAGTTCTATTCCCCTGCCTTCTCCCCATAACCCTGCACATTCTTCCTTTTCATATAACTGTCTAATTCCCTTCTGAGTGCCTCCACCACATTCTCAGGCAGCGCATTCCAGACTTTAACCACTCGCTGTGTGAAAAAGTTTTTTCTCATGACACTTTTGCTTCTCTTACCAAATACTTGAAATCTGTGCCCTCTCATTCTCGATCCTTTCACGAGTGGGAACACTTTCTCTTTATCTGCTCTATCCAGCTTCTCATGATTTTGGATACCTCCATCAAATCACCTCTTAGCCTTCTCGTCAAAGAAAACAGTCCTAACTTCTCCAATCTAACTTCATAACCGAAATTCCTCATCCCTGGAACTTTTCTCGTGAATCTTTTCTTAAGTCTCTCCAATGCCGTCACGTCTTTCCTAAAGTGCAGCGCCCAGAACAACGCAATACTCCAGCTGAGGCTGAACTAGTGTCTTATACAAGTTCAACATAACTTCCTTTCTCTTATACTCTATGCCTCTATTAATAAAGTCCAGGATACTGTTTGCTTTATTAACCTCTCTCTCAACGTGCCCTGCCACCTTCAATGACCTATGCACATATACACCTACGTCCCTCTACTCCTGCGCCCCCTTTAGAATTGTACCCTTTATTCTATATTGTCCCTCCGTGTTCTTCCTACCAAAATGAATCACTTCACATTTCTCTGCATTGAACTTCATCTGCCACCCGTCTGCCCATTCCACCAACTTGTCTATGTCCTTTTGAAGTTCTACACTATCCTCCTCACAGTTCACAATGCTTCCAAGTTTCGTATCATCTGCAAACTTTGAAATTGTGCCCTGTACACCAAGGTCTAGGTCATTAAGATATATCAGGAAAAGCAAGGGTCCCAACACTGATCCCTGGGGAAGTCCACTACCAAACCTTCCTCCAGCCGAAAAACATCCATTAACCGCTACTCTTTGTTCCCTGTCACTCAGCTAATTTCGTATCCATGTTGCTACCTTCCATTTTATTCCACGAGCTACAAGTTTGCACACAAGTCTGTTGTGTGACACTGTATCAAATGCCTTTTGAAAGTCCATGTACACCACATCAACAGCATTTTCCTCATCAACCCTCTCTGTTACCTCCTCAAAAAACTCCAGCAAGTTAGTTAAACATGATTTTCCCTTATGAAATCCATGCTAGCTTTCCTTAATTAACTCGCATTTGTCCATGTGACTATTGATTTTTGTCCCAAATTATTTTTTCTAGAAGTTTTCCCACCACCAAAGTTAAACTGACTGGTCTGTAGTTGCTGTGCTTATCTTTACACCCTTTTTTGAACAAGGGTGTAACATTTGCAATTCTCCAGTCCTTTGGTGCCACACCTTGAGTCTAAGGAAGACTGAAAAATTATGGCTAGTGCCTCTGCAATTTCCACCCTCATTTCCCTCAGTATCCTTGGATGCATTTCATCTGGTCCTGGTGTTTTATCAACTTTAAGTGCAGATAGCCTATCTAATACTACCTCTTTACCAATTTTAAATCCCTCTAGTGTTTGATTTACCTCCTCTTACAACATTGCCTGGGTTGCATCTTTTTCCTTCGTAAAGACAGATGCAAAGTATTCATTTAATACCGCAGCTCTGCCCTCTGCCTCGATATGTAAATCCCCTTTCTGGTCCCTAATCAGCCCCAGTCCTCCTTTTACCACCCTTTTACTATTTATATGCCTATAGAAAACTTTGGGATTTCCTTTAGTGCTAGCTGCCAGTTTTGCTTCTCTTATTTGTTTTTTTCACTTTCCCTCAGCACCTTCTATATTCAGCCTGGTTCTCATTAGTATTTTCTACCTGGCATCTGTCATAAGCACACTGTTTCTTCTTTATCTTAATCTCTACCTCTTTTGTCATCCAGGGAGCTCTGGATTTGTTTGCCCTGCTTTTCCCCTTCGAGGGAACATACCTTGACTGTGCCCAAACTATCTCTCCTTTGAAGGTAACCCATTGTTCATCTACCGGTATTCCTGCCAGCTTTTGCCTCCAATTTATTTGCCCCAGCTTCATTCTTACCCCACTGAAATTGGCCTTCCCCCAGTTAATTATTCTTACCCTGGATTGCTCTTTGTCCTTTTCCATAGACAGCCTAAACCTTATGATACAATGGTCACTATTCCCTAAATGCTCTCCTACTGATACCTGATCCACTTGGCTCATCTCATTCCCAAGACCCAGGTCTCGCAGTTGGACTAGCAACATACTATTGTAGAAAATTTTCCTGAACACGCTCTAGGAACTCTTGCCCCTCACTGCCCTTTACACTACTATTATCCCAGTCTATGTTTGGATAATTAAAGTCCCCCATTATAACTATCCAAGAGAAGAGCAAGAGGAAAATAGCGGAGGCTCTGACCTTCATTTTCCAATCCTCTCTGACTGCTGGTGTGGTGCCAGAGGACTGGAGGACAGCTAACATTGTACCATTGTTTAAAAAGTGAGAAAGGTATAGACCAAGTAATGACAAGCCAGTCATCCTAACCTCGGTGGTGGAAAAATTCTGGAGGACAGAATAAATCTTCATTTAGAAAGGCACAGATTAATCAAAGACAGTTGGCATGGATTTGTTAAGGGAAGGTCGTGTCTGACTAACATGATCAAATTTTTTGAGGTGGTAACAAGGAGGGTTGATGAGGGCAGTGCATTTGATCAAGGCTTTTGATAAGGTCCCACATGGCAGACTTGTCATGAAAGTAAAAGCCCATGTGATCCAAGGCAAAGTGGCAAGTTGGATCCAAAATTGGCTCAGAGGCAGGAAGCAAAGGGTAATGGTCAATGGTGTTTTTGTGACTAGAAGGCTGTTTCCAGTGGGGTTCTACTTTTTGTGGTATCAATGATTTAGACTTGACTATAGGGGGCATGATTAAGAAATTTGCAGATGATACAAAAATTGGCCGTTTGGTTGCTAATGCAAAAGAAAGCTATAGACTGCAGGAAGATATCAATGGAGTAGTCAAGTGTGCGGAACAGTGGCAAATGGAGTTCAATCCGGAGAAGTGTGCAGTAATGCAATTGAGGAAGGCTAACAAGGCAAGGGAATACACAATAAATGGCAGGATACTGAGAAGTATAGAGGAACAGAGGGGCATTGGAGTATGTGTCCACAGATCCCTGAAGGTGGCTGAACAGGTAGATAAGGTGGTCAAGAAGGCATACGGGATACTTGCCTTTATTAGCCAAGGCATAGAATATAACAGCTGGGAGGTTATGCTACAAGTGAATAAAACACTGGTAAGGCCACAGTGGGCATACTGTGTGCAGTTCTGGGGCTGAATTTTACCGGCCCCTTGACACCATGGGTCGTGGCGCGGGTGCCGGTAAAATTTTGTGGGGAGAGGCCCGCCTTGACCCGTGACGTCCAGAAGGGCCCGTCACAAATTACTGGCGGCGGGGGGATCTCAGTGCGGCTCCACCCCCCCCCCCCCACCCTGCCACATGGTGGCGGGCCCTTCATCTCCATATGTAGATTGCCACTAAATATATGCAAAATAACTTACCTGCCATCCCATGCTGATTTTATGGCCTCCATTCGGCCTTCGTGCGCCTTTGGAACTCCACACGGAGTTCCAAGGTGAGAACCTGGTGGGGAAGGGGGAGTAATAAAAATTTCAGGGCGGGAGGGGTGGAGCAGCAGGAAAATCAATTTTTATTGGGTGTGGGGATAGTGGGAAGGGGTTGAAGAGCCAAAGATTGAAGGTTGGGGGGAAAATTCGGGTATTTGAAAAATCAATTGATGGTCATTTCAGGCAATGACATGACCATTTGGGGGGGTTGAGAAAGGGCCTCCATCACTGACTTTTATATTTAATAAAATCCCATTATGTTTTGTCTTTAAAAATTAAAATTAATTGGAAGAGCTTAAAGCCCTTCAAAAATGGCACCTGCGCAGTGGCGCCGGACACCGTTGCCGGGCCACGGAGGCTGTCCCCACTATTTAAATGAGTCCCTGCGTGAAACATCGTGGGGGCTCCTCGGCGGCCACTGAATGTGGGCACTTCACCGAGCTCAAAGGGCACCGCTGCGGAGCATGGTATCCGAATAAAATTCAGCCCCTGGTTTCCATAGTATAGGAAAGATGTGATTGCAGTGGAGTGGGTATAAAGGAGGTTTTTGAGGATGTTGCCTGGACTGGAGGATTTTAATTATGAGTAAAGATTGGATAGGCTAAAATTGTTTCTTTGGAATAGAGGAGGCTGAGGGAAGATCTAATTGAAGTGTATAGAATTATGAGAGGTCTAGGTGGAGTGGATAGGAAGGACTTATTCTCCTTGTTGGAGGGATCCATAACCAGGGGGCATAGATTTAGGGTAAGAGATAGGGTTTAGAGGGGATTCAAGAGGAAATCATTTCGCGCAGAGGGTAGTGGAGATCCGGAACTCACTGCCTACAAGGGTGGTAGAGGCAGAAACCCTCATAACATTTAAAAAGTACTTGACCATTGAGGACTAGGCCTTCAACGCCTGGGCTCTAAGCTCTAGAATTCTCTCTTCCTCTCTCTCCTTTAAGACACTCTTAAAATCTACCTCCCATGACCTGATATCTTACATGCCAAATTTTCTTTGACAACAGTTCGGTGAAGTACCTTAGAATGATTTACTCTGTTAAAGGCACTATATAAATGCAAGTTTTTATTGTTGTTAGGTAGATTCACCATTACATTGTGCTTTTTACATTCCTTACCTCTTGCCATGAAACTCAGTATTCCATTATTTTGTTTGAAGGGCCTTACTTACTTGAGATACCGCTTCTCTTGTTTTATTAACCTGGACCCCAAGTCCCTCTGCCCTTCTCTCCCTCATGCAAAGTATGATTATCAATTTTTATAAAGATATTATGCATCACACTCACATTTATTGACATTGAATTCCATCTGGCACTTTTTAGCCCATTTCACCATCTTATTAGTATTCTCTTGCAGCTTTATTGGGTCCTCAGAATTATTTACTGTGCCACCTATTTTAGGATACTCTCTAAATTTGGATACCACTCCCTTTAGCCCTCTCCCAAAATCCTTGAGGCAATGATCCCAGAACAGAACAGGGCGGTGCAGTGGTTAGCACCGCAGCCTCACAGCTCCAGGGACCCGGGTTCAATTCTGGGTACAGCCTGTGCGGAGTTTGCAAGTTCTCCCTGTGACCGCATGGGTTTTCGCCAGGTGCTCCGGTTTCCTCCCACCACCAAAGACTTGCAGGTGATAGGTAAATTGGCCATTGTAAATTGCCCCTAGTGTAGGGAGGTGGTAGGGAATATGGGATTACTGTAGGGTTAGTATAAATGGGTGGTTCTTGGTCAGCACAGACTCGGTGGGCCGAAGGGCCTGTTTCAGTGCTGTATCTCTAAATAAATTTTAAAAAAGAACCCTGTGGGGTACTGCTGTGGGATATGCATGCAATTAAGTAGGCGGAACTAAAATTTTCTCCTAGCTCTCCATTAGTGATCAGTGGAATGGTGGGAAAGTGGGTCCTCTGCTGGAGTCTCTCTGCTTGGAGGGACGCAAGAATGACCTTCTGTGTCACTGTTCGGCCTCCCCAGCGCAGGTGGACATGTGGTTCATTGAGTGCACAAGCCCACACTTGACCACCCACACAGTATAATGGCCTGGAGTTGTGTCAAACCAGTTTGGTGTCCACCAGCATCAACGTTATTCAGTAAGAAATTACGCGCGATGCACTTTCAACAAATTGACCCAAAGTCACTTTAGGTTAAAGATCCTTCTTTCAATTAAAATTCCTAGATATTCGATTAGACTGGGAGACATATAACCAAGAGAAGGATGATTTGCAGTTGGTGGATCTGATCATTTCGTATGGGCAGCAGTTCCCACTGAAGGATGAAAGCGGTAACGAGATAATCGAAACCAGCATCCCACCCAGCGAGAGCGATCTCGGCTTGGACTGGGATGCTATTCCTAATAGTTTAGAGAGCAGCTCTTTGGCACTCCAGACAACAGAATGTGTAAGAAATTTCATTATTTACAACCTAGGTTTCAACCACTGGATCAGTGGGATGGGTTGGAGTGAAAGATTGATGTTTTATGTTGGATTATCGGGATATTGGTGCCATGGCCTCACAACATTTTGTTCTCATCTCAGCCGGCAGCAACCCTGGCCAGATCTTGCCAGATTCGAAGGCCACCCATGCAGGAAGACCTGATTTTCTTTTTGGGACATATTTAATGGCAAATGTTGCACCTACTCTTGAACTGAATAGCAAAACTTACCCAGCATTCTTTATGGAATGTGTAAATTAATTCTGTAAGTGGTAGGCTGTAGACAGGCTACATGGATGCCCTTTACATTGCTGAGTTCAAACAATGGACAGCACTACCACTCCTGAGTTCAGACAAGGCACAATGTTAGTGCTCCCGAATTCACAATGCACACCATTAATAATCCTGAGATCAGACAAAGCACTAAGATTCCCGAGTTCAAACCAGGCACTGCGCTACCAGTTTTTTTTTATTCATTCATGGGATCTGGATGTCACTGGAATTTATTGTCCATCCCTAATTTGCCCTTGAGAAGGTGGAGGTGACTCACCTTCTTAAACAGCTGCAGTAGTGTGGTGTAGGCACACCCACAGTGCTGTTAAGTAGGGAGTTCCAGGATATTGACCCAGCAACATTGAAGGAGCGGCAATATATTTCGAGGTCAGGACTGTGTGTGACCTTGAAGAGGTGGTGTTCTCATGCATCTGCAGCATTTGTTCTTCTAAGTGGTAGAGATCGTGGGTTTGGTAGGTGCTGTTGAAGAAGCCTTGGCATTACTGCAGTGCATCTTGCAGATGGTACACACTGCTGCCACTGTGCGGCAGTGGTGGAGGCAGTGAAGGTTTATGGTGGTGAATAGAGTGACAATCAAGTGCGTTGCTTTGTCCTGGATGGTCAAGTTTCCTGAGTGTTGTTGGAGCAGCACTCATCCGGGCAAGTGGAGAGTATTCCATCATATTTCTGACTTGTGTCTTGTAGATGGTGTAAAGACTTTGGGGAGTCAAGACATGAATTTCCAGCCTCAGACCTGCTCTTGTAGCCACAATATTTATGTGGCTGATCCAGTGAAGATTCTGGTCAATGATGACCTCCAGGATGTTGATGATGGGGGATTCAGTGATGGTAATAAAGAACAAAGAACAAAGAAAATTACAGCACAGGAACAGGCCCTTCGGCCCTCCAAGCCTGCGCCGATCCAGATCCTCTAGCTAAACATATCGCCTATTTTCTAAGGGTCTGTATCTCTTTGCTTCCTGCCCATTCATGTATCTGTCCAGATACATCTTAAAAGACGCTATCGTGCCCGCGTCTACCACCTCCGCTGGCAACGCATTCCAGGCACCCACCACCCTCTGCGTAAAGAGCTTTCCACACATATCCCCCCTAAACTTTTCCCCTCTCACTTTGAACTCGTGACCCCTAGTAATTGAATCCCCCACTCTGGGAAAAAGCTTCTTGCTATCCACCCTGTCTATACCTCTCATGATTTTGTACACCTCAATCAGGTCCCCCCTCAACCTCAGTCTTTCTAATGAAAATAATCCTAATCTATTCAACCTCTCTTCATAGCTAGCGCCCTCCATACCAGGCAACATCCTGGTGAACCTCCTCTGCACCCTCTCCAAAGCATCTACATCCTTTTGGTAATGTGGCGACCAGAACTGCACGCAGTATTCCAAATGTGGCCGAAACAAAGTCTTATACAACTGTAACATGACCTGCCAACTCTTGTACTCAATACCCCATCCGATGAAGGAAAGCATGCCGTATGCCTTCTTGACCACTCTATTGACCTGCGTTGCCACCTTCAGGGAACAATGGACCTGAACACCCAAATCTCTCTGGACATCAATTTTCCCCAGGACTTTTCCATTTACTGTATAGTTCACTCTTGAATTGGATCTTCCAAAATGCATCACCTCGCATTTGCCCGGATTGAACTCCATCTGCCATTTCTCTGCCCAACTCTCCAATCTATCTATATTCTGCTGTATTCTCTGACAGTCCCCTTCACTATCTGCTACTCCACCAATCTTAGTGTCGTCTGCAAACTTGCTAATCAGACCACCTACATTTTCCTCCAAATCATTTATGTATATCACAAACAGTGGTCCCAGCATGGATCCCTGTGGAACACCACTGGTCACACGTCTCCATTTTGAGAAACTCCCTTCCACTACTACTCTCTGTCTCCTGTTGCCCAGCCAGTTCTTTATCCATCTAGCTAGTACACCCTGGACCCCATGCGACTTCACTTTCTCCACCAGCCTACCATGGGGAACCTTATCAAACGCCTTACTGAAGTCCATGTATATGACATCTACAGTCCTTCCCTCATCAATCAACTTTGTCACTTCCTCAAAGAATTCTATTAATTTGGTAAGACATGACCTTCCCTGCACAAAACCATGTTGCCTATCACTGATAAGCCCATTTTCTTCCAAATGGGAATAGATCCTATCCCTCAGTATCTTCTCCAGCAGCTTCCCTACCACTGACGTCAGGCTCACCGGTCTATAATTACCTGGATTATCCCTGCTACCCTTCTTAAACAAGGGGACAACATTAGCAATTCTCCAGTCCTCCGGGACCTCACCCATGTTTAAGGATGCTACAAAGATATCTGTTAAGGCCCCAGCTATTTCCTCTCTCGCTTCCCTCAGTAACCTGGGATAGATCCCATCCGGACCTGGGGACTTGTCCACCTTAATGCCTTTTAGAATACCCAACACTTCCTCCCTCCTTATGCCGACTTGACCTAGAGTAATCAAACATCTGTCCCTAACCTCAACATCCGTCATGTCCCTCTCCTCAGTGAATACCGATGCAAAGTACTCGTTTAAAATCTCACCCATTTTCTCTGACTCCACGCATAACTTTCCTCCTTTGTCCTTGAGTGGGCCAATCCTTTCTCCAGTTACCCTCTTGCTCCTTATATATGAATAAAAGGCTTTGGGATTTTCCTTAACCCTGTTTGCTAAAGATATTTCATGACCCCTTTTAGCCCTCTTAATTCCTCGTTTCAGATTGGTCCTACATTCCCGATATTCTTCCAAAGCTTCGTCTTTCTTCAGCCGCCTAGACCTTATGTATGCTTCCTTTTTCCTCTTAGCTAGTCTCACAATTTCACCTGTCATCCATGGTTCCCTAATCTTGCCATTTCTATCCCTCATTTTCACAGGAACATATCTCTCCTGCACGCTAATCAACCTCTCTTTAAAAGCCTCCCACATATCAAATGTGGATTTACCTTCAAAGAGCTGCTCCCAATCTACATTCCCCAGCTCCTGCCGAATTTTGGTATAGTTAGCCTTCCCCCAATTTAGCACTCTTCCTTTAGCACTCTCGTCTTTGTCCATGAGTATTCTAAAACTTACGGAATTGTGAACACTATTCCCAAAGTAGTCCCCTACTGAAACTTCAACCACCTGGCTGGGCTCATTCCCCAACACCAGGTCCAGTATGGCCCCTTCCCGAGTTGGACTATTTACATACTGCTCTAGAAAACCCTCCTGGATGCTCCTTACAAATTCTGCTCCATCTAGACCTCTAACACTAAGTGAATCCCAGTCAATGTTGGGAAAATTAAAATCTCCTATCACCACCACCCTGTTGCTCCTACATCTTTCCATAATCTGTTTACATATTTGTACCTCTATCTCACGCTCGCTGTTGGGAGGCCTGTAGTACAGCCCCAACATTGTTACCGCACCCTTCCTATTTCTGAGTTCTGTCCATATTGCCTCACTGCTCGAGTCCTCCATAGTGCCCTCCTTCAGCACAGCTGTGATATCCTCTTTGACCAGTAATGCAACTCCTCCACCCCTTTTACCTCCCTCTCTATCCCGCCTGAAGCATCGATATCCTGGGATATTTAGTTGCCAATCGTGCCCTTCCCTCAACCAAGTCTCAGTAATAGCAATAACATGTAATGTCATTTAGTGTCAATGGGAGATGGTCAGATTCTGTCTTGTTCGAGATGTTCGTTGCCTGGCACTTGGATGGCATGAATGATACTTGCCACTTATCATCCCAAGCCTGAATGTCATCCAGGTCTTGCTACAAGGGGCACAGACTGCTTCAGCATCTGAGAAGTTGCGAATAGAATGAATACTGTGCAATCATCAGCGAACATCCTATTTCTGACCATATGAAAATCATTGATGAAGCAGCTGAAGATGGTTGGGCCTATGACACTGTCCTGAGCAACTCTGCAGTGATGTTCTGGGGCTGAGATGATTGACCTCCAACAACCACAACCATCTTCCTTTGTGCTAGGTATGACTTCAACCAGCGGAGAGTTTTCTCTCAGTTCCCATTGACTTCAATTTTGCTCGGGCTCCTTGATGTCACACTCAGTCAAATGCTGCCTTAATGTCAAAGGCATTCACTTTCACCTCACTTCTTGAATTGAGCTCCATGTTTGGACCAATGCAGTAATGAGGTCATAGAATCATATACGGCATAGAAGAAGGCCATTTGACCCATCGAGTCCATGCCGGCTGTCTGCGGAGCAATCCATTTAGTCCCACTCCCCTGCTCAATCCTCGTAGCTCTGCAAGTTTATTTCCTTAAAGTGCCCATCCAGTTTCCTTTTGAAATTGTTGATTGTCTCTGCTACCACCACCTTCGTGGGAAGCGAGTTCCAGGTCATTACCACTCACCATGTAAAAAAGATCTTCCTCACATCCCCCCTGCATCTCTTGCCTTCAATCTGTGTCCCCTAGTCCTTGTACCATCAGTTAATGGGAACAGCTTTTCCTTGTCTAACTCATCTGAACCTTTATAAGACTGAGACAAGCTTTTTATTCCAGATTTATTTAATTAACTGAATTTAAATTCCCAGCTGCCATAGTGTGATTTAACCCATGTTTCCAGATCATTAGTCCAGGCCTCTGGATTACTAGTCCAGTAACATAACAATTATGCTACCCTTCCACAAGAGCGCAAAAGAATCATCAAATGGTACGGCACAGAAGGAGGTAATTCGGCCCTTCTTGTCTGTGTTGGCTCTCTGAAGGAGTAATTCATCCAGTGCCACTCCTCTGCCTTCTCCCCATAGTCTTTCACATTCTTCCTTTTCAGATAATATCTGGAGCCCTGGCGGAACCCAAACTGAGCATTGGCAAGCAGGTTATTGCTGTGTAAGTGCTGCTTGATAGCATTGTTGATGACACCTTCCATCACTTTGCCAATGATCGAGAGTAGACTGATAGGGCAGTAATTGGCTGGATTGGATTTGTCTGCTTTTTGTGGACAAGACATACCTGGGCAATTTTCCACATTGTCGGGTAGATGCCAGTGTTGTAGCTGTACTGGAAGAGCTTGGCTCTGGTGCAGCTAGTTATGGAACGCAAGTCTTCAGTACTATTACTGGAATGTTGTCAGATCCCACAGCCTCTACAGTATCCAGTGCCTTCAGCCATGTCTTGATTTCACCTGAGGTCCCCAGTATCACAGATGCCGGTCTTCAGCCTATCCGATTCACTCCACGTGATATCAAGAAACGACTGAAGGCACTGGATACTGCAAAGGCTATGGGCCGTGACAACGTTCCGGCAATCATACTGAAGACCTGTACTCTAGAACTAGCCGCGCCCAAGCCAAGCTGTTCCAGTACAGCGACATCACTGGCATCTACCTGGCAATGTGGAAAATTGCCCAGTTATGTCCTGTACACAAGAAGCAGGACAAGTCCAATGCAGCCAATTAATGCCCTATCAATCTACTCCCGATCATCAGAAAAGTGATGGAAGGGGTTGTCGACTATGCTATCAAGCGGCACTTGCTCAGCAATAATCTGCTGACTGACACTCAGTTTGGGTTCCGCCAGGGCCAATCAACTCTTGACCTCATTACAGCCTTGGTCCAAACATGGACAAAACAGCTGAACTCCAGAGGTGACGTGAGCCCATGACATCAAGGCAGCATTTGACCGAGTATGGCACCAAGGAGCCCTAGCAAAACTGGAGTCAATGGGAGTCAGGGGGGAAAACTCTCCATTGGTTGGAGTCATACCGAGCACAAAGGAAGATGGCTGTGGTTGTTGGAGGTCAATCATCTCAATCCCTGGACATCACTGCAGGAGTGCCTCAGGGTAGTGTCCAAGGCCCAACCATCTTCAGCTGCTTCATCAATAACTTTCCCTCCAACATAATGTCAGAAGTGGGGATGTTTGCTGATGATTGCACAGTTTTCAGCACCATTTGCAACTCCTCAGATACTGAAGCAGTCCGTTTCCAGACACGAGAGACCTCGACAACATCCATGTTTGGCTGATAAGTGGCAAGTTACATTTGTACCACACAAGTGCCATGCAATGACCATCACAAAGAGAGAATCTAACATCTCCCCTTGATCTTCAATAGTATTACCATTGCTGAATCCCCCACTATCAACATCCTGGGGGATTACCATTGACCAGAAACTGAACTGGACCAGCCACATAAATGCTGTGGCTACAAGAGCAGGTCAGAGGCTTGGAGTAACTCACCTCTTGTCTCCCCAGTTTCTGTCCCCATCTACAAGGCACAATTCAGCAGTGTGATGGAATATTGTCCACTTGTCTGGATGGGTGCAGCTCCAACAACACTCAAGAAGCTTGAATCCATCCAGGACAAAGCAGCCCGTTTGATTGACACCCCATCCACCACCTTCAACATTCACTCCCTTCACCACCGACGCAAAGTGGCAGCAGTGTGTACCATCTGCAAGATGCACTGCAGCAACTCACCAAGGTTCCTTCAACAGCACAAACCCTTGACCTCTACCACCTGAAGGACAGGGGAAGCAGATGCATGGGAACACCACCACCTGCAAGTTCCCCTCCAAATCACACACCATCCTGACTTGGAACTATATCACCGTTCCTTCACTGTCACTGGGTCAAAATCCTGGAACTCCCTTCCTAACAGCACTGTGGGTGTAACTACATCATAAGGACAGCAGCAGTTCAAGAATGCCCTTCTCAAGGGCAATTAGGGATGGGCAATAATTGCTGGCATAGCCAGCGATGCCCACATCCCACGAACAAATGAAAAAAAGTCAGACAATGCACAGCGCTAACACTGCCGGGTTCAGACAACACACAGCACTAACACTAACAGATTTGTCTTGTTGCTCTTCCCCGTGCAACAAAACAAACCTTTAACAGATCTCACCGGTGCACGTTCAACACCATATCACAACTGACAAGACTGAACTCACCATCATCTGCTGCCAGCAGAATATTTGTACCTTTTATCTTTCTTTTTTATCTCCCTTTCTGGCTGAACATTTGTGCTGATGTGCATTTTTGGTCCTGTTTGAACTCAAGCTAAGTTTCAGATCCCAATTTTGAGTGGCAAATATTGCACAGCTTCATTTCTCAGGTTTGGCTTAATGAGCTTTGCCTATTCCTAAATGGGGCTCCAGTAGAAGGACTCTTGAAACCAAGCCCATTTTTACCTGAACTGGGAGTTGAGTGCAAAAATATGATAGAAACATTACATTTCATAACTTCTCACAGCACTTCACAAAAACTGGTTTCCTTTCTTTAATTGTTATCATTTTTAGGATCTGGAAGAGGAAGAGGAGGAGTCAGAGGAGGAAGAAAAAGAGTTGTCAACAAACTCTATAATTTCTGTGGTTCTACGGATTCACGAGGGCGTTGTGGCAGACTATCCATATTATGTGACCCCAAGACAGACGGTGAGTGGCTATTGATGCCATTGGAGCCCATCAAAGACAGCAGCGCAGGGTGGTGAGGGAGCACCAATGTCATGTCGGTAATGGGTTGACAATTTGACTCCCTTTCCCCTCCCCTCAGAATTCTTTATCTCAATCATGGAGACAAAGAATGCTGGAAGTGAGAGCATGGGAGTTCTAGGGCAGGAAAGGGAACACAGGAGCTGGATTAGGCCATTCAGCCCATCAAGCCTGCCCTGCCATTCGATATGATCATGGCTGATCATCTACTTCAGTCCTTTTTCCCACACTATCCTCAGATCCCCTTATGTCATTTGTATTTGGAAATCTGTCAATCTCCGTTTTAAACATACTCAATGACAGTCCTCTGGGGTAGAAAATTCCAAAGATTCACAACGCTCTGAGTAAAGAAATTTCTCCTCATCTGTGTCCTAAGTGGCTTCCCCCGTATTTTGAAATTGTGTCCCCTGGATCTAGACTCCCCAACCAGGGGAAACATCTTAGCTGCATCTACCTTGTCCATCCCTTTAAGTATTTTGTAGATTTCAATGAGATCACTTATCATTCTTTGAAACTCTAGCAACTACAGGCCCAGTTTCCCCAATCTCTCTTCATAGGACAGTCCCACAATCTGGGAACAAGTCTGGTGAACCTTTGTTGTGCTCCCTCTATGGCAGTAATATCCTTCCTAAGGTAAGGGGACCAAAACTGCACACAGTACTCCAGGTGTGGTCTAACCAAGGTTGTATACAATTGAAGCAAGACTTCACTACTTCTGTACTCAAATCCTTTTGTGATAAAGGCTAACATACCATTAGCCTTCCTAATTGCTTGCTGCACCTGTATGTTAGCTTTCAGTGACTTATTGACAAGGACACCCAGGTCCCTTTGTACGTCTACACTTTCTAATCTCTTACCATTTAAGAAATACACTGCACATCTGTTCCTGCTACTAAAGTGGATAACCTCACATTTTTCCACATTATATTCCATCTGCCACATTCTTTCCCACTCACTAAGTCTGTCCAAATCCCCTTGAAGCTGCTTTGCATCTTCCTCACAGCACACATTCCCAACTAGTTTTGTGTCATCCGCGAACTTGAAAATACTACATTTAGTCCCCACATCTAAATCATTGATATATATTGTGAACAGCTAGGGCCCAAGCACTGATCCCTGCAGTACCCCACTAGTCACAGCCTGCCAACATAAGAATGACTTGTTTATTCCTACTCTCTGCTTTCTGCCTGTTAACCAGTCCTTAATCCATGCCAGTATATTACCTCCTATCCCATGTGCATTAATTTTGCTAACCAACCTCCTGTGGGGGACTTTATCAAAAGCCTTCTGAAAATCTAAGTCTACTATGTCCACTGCCTCCCCCTCATCAATTCTGTTAGTAACATCCTCAAAAAACTCCAACAGGTTCGTCAAACATGATTTCCCATTCATAAATCCATGTTGACTCTGCCCAATCAGATCATTATTATCCAAGTGTCCATTTATCACATCCTTTAGAATAGATTCTAGCATTTTCTCAATGACTGATGTAAGGCCAACAGGTCTGTAATTCCGTTTTCTCTCTCCCTCCCTTCTTAAATTGTGGGGTGACATTTGCGACCTTCCAATCTGCAGGAACCACTCCAGAATCTGTAGAATTTTGGAAGATGATCACCAATGCATCCACTATCTCCATAGCTACCTCTTTCAACTCTCTGGGATGTGGAATATCAGGTCCTGGGGACTTATCAACCTTCAGCCCCATTAATTTCTCCACTACAACCTTCTTACTAATACTAATTTTCTTCAATTCCTCATTCCCCCTAATCCCTTGGATCTCTAATTTTGGGGGATTTCTTGTATCTTCCTCAGTGAAGACAATCACAAAGTAATCATTTAGCTTCTCTGCCATTTCTCTATTCCCCATTATAAATTCTCCTGACTCTGCCTTTAATAGACCCACATTTGTCTTAGCCAAATGTTTCCTTTTTACGTACCTGTAGAAGCTTTTCAGTCTATTTTTATATTTTTTGCTAGCTTCCATTCATATTCTTTTATTTATTTATTTCGAGATACAGCACTGAAACAGGCCCTTCGGCCCACCGAGTCTGTGCCGACCAACAACCACCCATTTATACTAACCCTACAGTAATCCCATATTCCCTATCACCTCCCTACACTAGGGGCAATTTACAATGGCCAATTTACCTATCACCAGCAAGTCTTTTGGATGTGGGAGGAAACCGGAGCACCCAGCGAAAACCCACGCAGACACAGGGAGAACTTGCAAACTCCGCACAGGCAGTACCCAGAATCAAACCCGGGTCCCTGGAGCTGTGAGGCTGCGGTGCTAACCACTGCGCCACTGTGCCGCCCATTCTATTCTCCCTTTATCAGTTTCTTGGTCCTCCTTTACTGTATTCTAAAATCCTCCCAATCGTCAGTTTTACTACTATTTCTGGCAACTTCATAGGCCTTTTCTTTTAATCTTATACAATCCTTAACTTCTACGGTTGACTGCCTTTACTTTTGAGTTTTTTGTGCCTTGAAGGAATGTATAGTTGCTGTAAGCTATGTAATACTTCAAAGACTATCCATTGCCTATGTACTGTCATACCCTTTAATGTATTTTCCCAATCCACCTCTGCCAATTTGCCCCTCATACCTTTACAATTTCCTTTGTTCAAATTTAACACCCCTGGCTTCAGATTGAACTACCTCACTTTCAAGCATCATGTAAAATTCTATCGTATTATGGTCACTCATCTCTAATGGTTCTTTTAGAACAACTATTGGTAGAGGTAGTTATAGAAAAGCAATTGGTTCTGAAAATAAATGAGCAGAACTCCATCCATCACCAGCCCTGATTGCACATCCTAGGCTGTTGAAAGACGTCAGAGAGGCGTGTCAGAGAGTCAGGTCACAATTTTCCAATGTTCCTTAAATTTGCCAATTGTGCTTTTGGACTGGAAAGTAGCCAGTGTAACATCCTCCTTACTCAAGAATGTAGAGAAGGAAAAACTGGGTAACTATAATCCAATTAGTCTACCATCAGTTGCGGGCAAAGTTGTAAATCCCAATATTAACCTAACTTGCCCAGCAGAAATGGAACAGCAAATTTTACATGCTGCCTGTGGATTGTAAAATCTGGTAGGGTGTAAATCAGCATTCAACCCGAATGGCACTATTGCCCCCATCTCCCCAACCAACCCCAACCACTGAGCAGCTTATATTAAAATTGAGACTTCACAATTTGAGATAAAATTAGTGACCATTTAGTAGCTCAGAATAATCAATGACCCAGCCAACGGAGAATTGTTAAAGGAAAGCCATGATAACAGTCTCAATTGAGTTCTTTGAAGAAGTGACCAATGGGATTGATAGAGGGAACACAGTAGATATAGTGCATGTTGATTTTCAGAAGGTACTCATCAGTAAGGTGACTCGAGGTTTGTTGGAAAATTCTGACATATGGTATATGAGGAAGTGCAGCAACTGGGACAGACAGTTAGCTGACATGCAGAACGTCAGCCTGTTTACTTATTGTTTGCAGCCCCAGTGCTCATGTTCATGAATGATGATGATTTATTTTTAATTGTCTTGGTTCCCAGGTGATCCCCACTGGTGGATTTGTCACCATCAATGTCTCCTTCACCCCGCTCACACTGACTGGAGTGACAAAAAGTGTAGAATGCGAGGGCTTTGCTTTTGGATATCTCAGTCTAGACGATCAGGTGATGTATCATCTCCATTAAGATAGAGAACTGCACATAAAGTGTTCATATGCTAAGAACTACAGAGAGCATAACAGAGCCCTGAAATTATGCTGTGCAGATATCGGCATCCCAGCGTTTATCATGAAATTCCTTCAGCCATAAAATAAAATAACTGAGAGTGAGTTAAGCATTTGTAGGATTATATTCATGCAGTGTAACTCCAGAGCTTTTTCTTCTCCTAATAATACAATCCCAAGCCAAAAAGACAAACTGTAAATGGTAGAAATCCACAGAAGGTCTGTCAACATCTGAAAAGCTGAGTTCATTAAAAGCTGAGTTCTGACGAAAAGGATGAAAGACACAAATATAAAATTCTGCCATTCACACTTCCTCTAGACAAATCTTTTGTTTCTTTACTTGTCACATTCCCAACTCCCTTTGGCCTTGCACCACCAATCCTTTTGTCTCCTGACTTCCACCCTATCGGAGACCTTCCATTTTGTTCTTCTTCCCACCCTCCCCCTTTCACTTGCTTAAAACCTATTATATTTCTAACTTTGTCCACTTCTAATGAAAGGTTAGCGACCTGAAAAGTTGATTCTGTTTCTCTGTCCACTGATGCTGCCTGACCTGCTGACTATTTCCAACATTTTCTGTTTTTAAATAAAATTCAGACTTCGAGCAGTATGAAAGATTAGTAAAACTTGTTTTCCAATGGATTAGCAGGTGGTTGTTATTATCACATCATGTTCTTCCCGTGGAGAGTGTGAAGTAGTGGAAGAACTCACAGGCTGATTAACAATATGACATGCCACTACGTTAACATTTCTTCCGTTGTGGTAACCATCTTTATACCAGCCAGTATGTTGGTTAGTTCTATATTGGCAGAAAGCTTTTATGGACTCCCACCATCCACACGATGAGGGTGGGAGTGGGAGCAATCCATTCCCACTCCCGATGGATGCTAACCCCGAATTCAGAGCAGAAGCTGCAGTCCCTGCTCGCCGTGACTGTCTGGACCAGGGTTCTGGTGCTGCACCTCCTGGCTCAGAGGTGTGAATACTACCACTAAAGGCTTGCTCCAGGATAGTACATGTGTGGAATGGACTCTAGGAGAAGAGAGCCTGCCTTCTGCTGAAACCCTCAACCATGCCTTTGTTACCTTCAGACTCGACTATTCCAACACACACCTGGCCTTGCCCTTCACTATCTCTGTAACCTCCTTCAGCCCTACAACTCTCTGAGATAGCTGCATTCCTCCAATACTGGCCTCTTACACTTCCCCCATTTTAATTGCTGCGCCATTGGCAGCTATGCCTTCAGCAGCTTGAGCCATAAGCTCTGGGATTCCCTCTCCATACCTCTTTGTCACTTTCTCTTCCTTTAAGATGCTCCTTAAAACCTACTTCTTTGACCAAGCTTTTGGTCATCTGTCATAAAATCTGCTTTTGTGGTTCGGTGTCACGTTTTATCTGATTAATGTAGTAAAACATCCCAATGTAAAAGCGCTGTATAGTGTAGTTATTTTTAATCAGTCAAATAACCTTCCTGTATTTCTCGTGCACTTTCCCCAGATGGCAGTTGGAGTACCTGGAAAGGTGAGTCGAGCCCAAGGATATGATAGAGAGGCTTTACGTCTAGACTTCAAGGCTGTTGTAAAACCTGCTTTGTGAGTACAACACTCTGGCTTTTCCCAGCTTCTTTCTCCTCTATTACTTCTTGAGTCTCCTTACACATTCAGCATCTGTGAGCAAGCGGGTATTGTACCAAGTCTGCTTCTCAGGAGGTGTATGAGAACAACCGTGGGATAAGTTTTGCCTGTCGCTCGTTTCACCATCCTGCCCCATTTATCTCCCTTTTCCTTTCCTGAAGTATTATTTCCTCAGACAGGAGGAGCCCCCTGTGTGTATGAGCCCTGATAACAGGGGAATATCACAGCAGAGCCCGCTCCATTCCTCACCTGATGTCCACATACTTGTACTTTCCAGTCAAGGTCACCGGTTAGTGATCAGGAGTAGGATCCCTGGCTGATTGGCTGATTTTTCCAACACACTGAAATCAATTGGAACCTCCAGTACCATTTTATACAAAATTAATCTTGTAATGACCTTACCGCCTTTCATGTCCTGTTGCGATCAGTAAAGTGAGCCCACCCTGGTCCACAGGGCTCAGGTGTCAGTTGTCACATGGATGGTATTTTTACCCACTGAGCCCTTGGGGAGAGCAGCTCTCCTCTTCCTTTATTAACTCCTTCCTTCCAGTGAAACCCCTGTCTGACACTCTGATGCACTTTCAGTCAGAAGCTTGCTGTGCTGGAGTTTACCACCAGCTCTTTAAGTTGTGGAATGTAAACTATACAGACTGCAAGGAGGCGGGTGCACAGAACACAGGGGCATACAGGAGATAAGGAATATTGAAAACGAGAGTGGGTACAAGGGACATGAGGGATGCACAGTGTATGAGGGGAACACGAAATTCATGGGCCTCACAGGACATGATTAAAGGGCAGCAGAAAACAACGAGGTTGTTCTTGTACTCACAAGTTTTCTATGCCCAGGTTAAGAGTGGAGATGGATGATGACGATGAAGACCTTTCCTTTAATGCAGCTGCAAGTGACTTGTTCCCAGATGGACTGAAAGGTGGGGTGAGTAAAAGTCCAACATTGACTCGGACAAGTTTTTAAAAAGATTCTCCCTTCCCATCAAAGGCCATGATTTGTTGCTGAGATACAGTTCAGTGAGTGCTGGGGGGGAAGGTCTCCATTATCTTGGCCAAGTGGCCTTGTTTTGACTTGTGATTCTAGACTGATTGGCAGAAGCCTTTTTATCCATGGGATTGGAGCTGAGGCCGATTGTGCCCTCACACAATGCTAATACATGCACTTTCCAGAAGAAGTCACTGGATAGTGACCATGAGCAAGAACCTTGGCTGCATTTCTCTCTCCCCAACAACCCCTACTCTGTTAACCCAGCACAGACCTTCCATTCCTTGTCCACACTTTTGTCACCTCCTCCACGCTCTGCTTCTAACATGCCACTCCCCATGTTCTGGCCTTTATAAACTCCATATCCAGACCTGCTCATTCATCACTCTGTCCTTGCCAACCTTTCAAGATTTAACATCTCCATCCGCAATTACAACTTCCTCCAATGCCTCACCCCTCCATGTTTCCTCTAGCCCTGCGTCACATTCCATCTCCATTAGTCTTCTGCCTCTGACCTCCTGTTTATGCCCCTTCCTCTGCTTTACCATCACTGGCAGAGCTTTTAACCATCATGGCCCAACAACCCTTCACCTTGCTGCTTCTCTTCTTACTTTTAAAAACATGCTTGAAACCAATATTTTTGTTCTTTTTCTCCCTCCTGTGCAGAAGGCAGCAGATTCTCACTGGTGTACAGTTGCATAGGCAGAGGATTTCCTTCCGTACCTCACACAAGTGGTTAGCCTCTCTGTATGAGGTTAATCAATGAGAGGCTGAAATTCCACTGGTTTCAGAGAATCATAGAATAGCATAACACAGAAGGAGGCCATTCAGCCCAGTGAGTCTGCATCAACCCTCTCAAAGAGCAATCTATTTAGTCCCAATTCCCTGCTCTTTCTCCATATTCCTGCATTTTTTCTCCTTCAAGTATTTATCCAATTCCCTTTTGAAGGCTGCTATTGAATCTGCTTCCACCACCCTATCAAGCAGTGCATTCAGATCATAACCACACTGCGTAATGCACACTGCTTATTCTCTCTTTCTCTAACAGAGGAACTATGTAATGCTTTTCTCTTCCCACCCTTATCTCCATCAGATGCAAAGAGAAATGCTGACGACACGTGGCTTGAAGCTGATGAACCCCACTGAGACCCCTCTCTACTTTCAGTTTTTGCTGCAAAGACCCTTCTGTATCTTGAATGTAGATCCCAAAGACAGCCTGAAATCTTCAAACAGTGACCGGGAGGAGAATATGAAAATGCTGGTGTTAAACCCACAGCAACACATGCATGTATGTTTCAGGGGTGTACAGTGTTCTCTTCAAATTGGGTAATGGGGGAATGGGAGTTGAGTACAAAATTCTCTTCAAACCAGACTCTGGACTATGATATAGTTTGTGCTTTCTCCCCACCATTACCTTTGCCTTAAGGTCATAGCAGAATCGTAATTGAGGAATTTCCTTCTGCTCCTCTACCGTAACTTTACCAGCAGTGTAGCAAAAACCCTGTTTACACACACAAGGCATTTCTGTTCCACTTAGACAAAGTTACAGCAATGAAACAGGAGCAGTTCTCGGCCACGGTTTCCAAATGCCGAATCATCCACGTACCAATGCCTGTGCCCTTATACATGCTGCAAATGTGAAATAGTACACCCAGGGTGAACAGTTACCCCTTGTTAGAGCATTTAGTATGCTAGTAATCACGTGGGATGCCCACCACATTCTCCTGCCTTGTTTGAAAATATCATCCCATAAAGCTAATATTCATTTACAGGTTGAATCATGCATAGAACTAGTGAGACATCACAAAATACCAAGAGTGCAGTAAAGTGCATTTATGTAGCATCTTCCCCTTTTTCAGGATGTCCCAAAGCACTTGACAGCCAAAGGATTGCTTCTGAAGTGGAATCAGTGTTGTTTTTATAGACAAACATAGCAGCCAATTTACACACAGGAAGGTCCACAAACAGTAAAGCAATAAATAACCAGTTAATCTCTTTTTGGGGTGTTGACTAAGGAATAAATGTTGGCGAAGATACCAATATAGTTTTAAAAAACCTATATATTAGAATGTACAGGACAGAAACAGGCCATTCAGCCCAACTGGACCATGCCAGTGTTTATGCTCCATATGAGCCTCCTCCCACCCTACTTCATCTCACGTTATCAACATATCCTTCTATTCCTTTCTCCCTTGTGTACTTATCTGGCTTCCCCTTAAATGCAACTATGCTAATCACCTCACCTACTCCTTGCTCTACAATCTAATAGATAAAATCTATATGCAATGGATGCCATAAATAAATGAGTGCAGAGTGCTTGAGCTAGAGGCATAAGGAACAGTTGAGAGATGATCAGTACACAACATGGAGGTTAATGCAATAGAAACAAAAACATTGGACATGTTTACCATTGGGCTGCAGGGCCCACTGATAGGTACACATTCCTTCCTGGTTTTGGTGCTGGGAAATTGGTCTTTGGAACAGTCCCTTAGCTAATCAGATAGGCCATTTTTGCAGAGTTGCCATCAACTGAAAACATTAGGAGCCGGTAGGCTGAGGGGACTGGAAATTAAAGACACAAAAAGTTAAGAGAATACAAAGTGAGGATAGATGTTCTATAAACTAGAAAAAGAAAATAAGTATATTTAAAACTATAAAATTAAAATAGGAGGAAAAGGGACAAGAGTGCTGAGCTCAGGTAAAATGCTTGTAATTTTTATTTTGTATGTAACTGTGTTGTAGATGTTAACTGCTGATGTTACAGGAATAAATGTGATTTTGCAAATTGACATATTTTAAAGGATGAATTTACATTGCCTGAATGCTTTACACCATAGAATGGGAAATATTGCACACTGTGAGGGAGTGAAAACATTGCTCAATATTGTATTGCCAACCTAAAGGCCATCTTTGTATAGAGGGCAGAACTCCAACCTAACCTGTTCCTCCTGAGGATCTTCCTATAAAGTGTGTTGGGTGTCCTGAGGTAGTGAAATCTGCTGTATTCGTGCCAGTCTTTTCTTTATATGTGAATTGCTATGCATTTTGAATGTCGATTTCACAGCAGTGCTCTAATACAGTAACAGGTGCTCAGTGCTGTGTGTGGCTCATGTTTCTTGGTATATCTTTGCAGGTCACCATTGCATTTTGCACTTCTGTGCAGTTGTTGAAATCCCAGGAGAATTGGTGTCGGAGGACACAACGAAAATTGGAGTTTAACCAGGACCTTGTGATTGAGTACAACAACAAGACTACCCAGGTAAGGGAAGGGTGGATTCCTGCACAGAGCCACGTTCAAAGCCTTTGCATCATGTTCTCTGTCCTCTTGTTGAGGCGTCTAAAAATAGAAGCAGAATTCTGCTGGTATTCCATAGCAGGTTTTGTCTCATGGTGTGATTTTTGAGAAAGGTGTTTGGAAATTTCTAAAAAAGGAAACCAGGGAGAGATTTCATCTTGTAAGTTGCGTGTGTGTGTTTTTTTCATTTTGGGATGATGGCACAGCTGCATTCATTGCCTTTGCTACTGTTACTTAATCATATTTTGGAAAATCCAGTATTTTCTGCTGGTAGATTACAAAAGAGTGATGAATGGTTGAGGCTGGTAATTGTTCCAGTAAAGGAGCTACTTCTCTGGTCCATCCCCTTTCCTCACTTACTATTTCAGGCTAAATAATATGGTCAATCATAGTGACAATTAAGAACATGTGCTCCCTCCCCTTGGTACTGGTGATGAGGGTAGAAGGAGTCAGAGAAGAGGGCTTTAAGGAGACAGCTACATTGAATTGTGTAGAAAAGAAGCCAGGGCTTGTCTCTGCATTCCAGGATGCTCCTGGAATAGTGAACAGTTTTGGCAGAAGGGAGTGTGGCCTGATAGTGGTCCGCACAGATCTAGTGATGAATACTAAGCCAGTTGTATTCCAGATACACTCAAGTCTGCACCACTTGGACTTGATCAAGCGAAGATTGGGAAAGACTGGAATGGGAGACAGTAAAAGTTTTTTGTGGGGTGGGGTGGGGTACCTCCACCTCAGATGACCTTATTCCCTGCTAAAAGCTGGTCAAACATATTGACGGCTGTGCAAGTAACATAACGAATGGAGGGCCAAAACCCAGTCAACTTGAAGTGCCGTTGTAAATGCCGTGGGGACAGTATTTTCTGCCTTTTTTTAATTCATTCATAGGATGTGGGCATCGCTGGCCAGGCCAGCATTTATTGCCCATCCCTAATTGCCCTTGAGAAGATGGTGGTGAGCTGCCTTCTTGAACCGCTGCAGTCCATGTGGGGTAGGTACACCCACAGTGCTGTTAGGAAGGGAGTTCCAGGATTTTGACCAAGCGACAGTGAAGGAACGGCGATATAGTTCCAAGTCAGGATGGTGTGTGACTTGGAGGGGAACTTTCAGGTGGTGGTGTTCCCATGCATTTGCTGCCCTTGCCCTTCTAGTTGGTAGAGGTCGAGGGTTTGGAAGGTGCTGTCCAAGGAGCCTTGGTGCATTGCTGCAGTGCATCTTGTAGATGCTACTGTGTGTCGGTGGTGGAGGGAGTGAATGTTTGTAGATGGGGTGCCAATCAAGTGGGCTGCTTTGTCCTGGATGGTGTCAAGCTTCTTGAATGTTGTTGGAGCTGCACCCATCCAGGCAAGTGGAGATTATTCCATCACACTCCTGACTTGTGCCTTGTAGATGGTGGACAGGCTTTGGGGAGTCAGGAGGTGAGTTACTCGCCTCAGGATTCATAGCCTCTGACCTGCTCTTGTAGCCACTGTATTTATATGGCTACTCCAGTTCAGTTTCTGGTCAATGGTAGGCCCTAGGATGTTGATAGTGGGGGATTCAGCGATGGTAATGCCATTGAATGTCAAGTGGAGATGGTTAGATACTCTCTTGTTGGAAATGACCTGGATGAGGGTGTAGAAGAGTGGGTTAGTAAATTTGCGGATGACACGAAGGTCGGTGGAGTTGTGGATAGTGCCGAAGGATGTTGTAGGTTACAGAGGGACATAGATAGGCTGCAGAGCTGGGCTGAAAGATGACAAATGGAGTTTAATGCGGAAAAGTGTGAGGTGATTCACTTTGGAAGGAGTAACAGGAATGCAGAGTACTGGGCTAATGGGAAGATTCTTGGTAGTGTAGATGAGCAGAGAGATCTTGGTGTCCAGGTACATAAATCCCTGAAAGTTGCCACCCAGGTTAATAGGGCTGTTAAGAAGGCATATGGTGTGTTAGCTTTTATTAGTAGGGGGATCAAGTTTCGGAGCCACGAGGTCATGCTGCAGCTGTACAAAACTCTGGTGCGGCCGCACCTGGAGTATTGCGTGCAGTTCTGGTCACCGCATTATAGGAAGGATGTGGAAGCTTTGGAAAGGGTGCAGAGGAGATTTACTAGGATGTTGCCTGGTATGGAGGGAAGGTCTTACGAGGAAAGGCTGAGGGACTTGAGGTTGTTTTCGTTAGAGAGAAGGAGGAGGAGAGGTGACTTAATAGAGACATATAAGAGGGTTAGATAGGGTGGATAGTGAGAGTCTTTTTCTTCGGATGGTGATGGCAAACACGAGGGGACATAGCTTTAAGTTGAGGGGTGATAGATATAGGACAAATGTCAGAGGTAGTTTCTTTACTCAGAGAGTAGTAGGGGCATGGAACGCCCTGCCTACAAAAGTAGTAGACTCGCCAACTTTAAGGGCATTTAAGTGGTCATTGGATAGACATATGGATGAAAATGGAATAGTGTAGGTCAGATGGTTTCACAGGTCGGCGCAACATCGAGGGCCTAAGGGCCTGTACTGCGCTGTAATGTTCTATGTTCTATGGTCATTGCCTGGCACTTGTGTGGCGCGAATGTTACTTGTCACTTATTAGCCCAAGCCTGGATATTGTCCAGGTCTTGCTGCATTTTGACATGGACTGCTTCAGTATCTGAGGAGTCACGAACGGTGCTGAACATTGTGCAATCGTCAGCGAGCATCCCCACTTCTGACCTTATGATTGAAGGAAGTCATTGATGAAGCAGCTGAAGATGGTTGGCCGAGGACACTACCCTGAGGAACTCCTGCAGTGATGTCCTGGAGCTCAGATGATTGACCTCCAACAACCACAACCATTTTCCTTTGTGCTAGGTTAGACTCCAGCCAGCAGAGGGTTTTCCCCCTGATTCCCATTGACCTTAGTTTTGCTAGGGCTCCTTGATGCCATACTCGGTCAAATGCTGCCTTGATGTCAAGAGCAGTCACTCTCACCTCACCTCTTGAGTTCAGCTCTTTTGTCCTTCTTTGAACCAAGACTGTAATGAGGTCAGGAGCTGAGTGGCCCTGGTGGAACCCAAACTGAGCGTCACTGAGCAGGTTATCGCTAAGCAAGTGTCACTTGATGGCACTGTTGATGACACCGTCCATCACTTTACTGATGATTGAGAGTAGGCTGATGGGGCGGTAATTGGCCAGGTTGGACTTGTCCTGCTTTTTGTGTACAGGACATACCTGGGCAATTTTCCATTTTGCAGGGTAGATGCCAGTGTTATAGCTGTACTGGAACAGCTTGGCTAGGGGCGCGGCAAGTTCTGGAGCACACGTCTTCAGTACTATTGACGGAATATTGTCAGGGCCCATAGCCTTTGCAGTATCCAGTGCCTTCGGTCGTTTCTTGATATCACGCGGAGTGAATCGAATTGGCTGAAGTCTGGCATCTGTGATGCTGGGGACTTCAGGAGGAGGCCGAGATGGATCATCAACTCGGCACTTCTGGCTGAAGATTTTTGCAAATGCTTCAGCCTTATCTTTCGCACTGATGTGCTGGGCTCCCCCATCATTGAAGATGGGGATATTTGTGAAGCCACCTCCTCCAGTTAGTTGTTTAATTGTCCACCACTATTCACAGCTGGATGTGGCAGGACTGCAGAGCTTAGATCTGATCCGTTGGTTATGGGATCGCTTAGCTCTGTCTATCGCATGCTGCTTACGCAGTTTGGCATGCAGATAGTCCTGTGTTGTAGCTTCACCAGGTTGAAACCTCATTTTGAGGTATGCCTGGTGCTGCTCCTGGCATGCCCTCCTGCACTCTTCATTGAACCAGGTTTGGTCTTCTGGCTTGATGGTAATGGTAGAGTGGGGGAGATGCCGGGCCATGAGGTTACAGATTGTGGTTGAGTACAATTCTGCTGCTGCTGATGGCCCACAGCGCCTCATGGATGCCCAGTTTTGCATAGCTAGATCTGTTCGAAATCTATCCCATTTAGCACGGTGATAGTGCCACACAACACGATGGAGGATATCCTCACTGTGAAGGCAGAACTTCGTCTCCACAAGGACTGTGCGGTGGTCACTCCTACCAATACTGTCATGGACAGATGCATCTCTGGCAGGCTGATTGGTGAGGAAGAGGTCAAGTATGTTTTCCCCTCTTGTTGGTTCCCTCACCACCTGCCGTATACCCTCTCTAGCAGATATGTCCTTTAGGACTCGGCCAGCTCGGTCAGTAGTGGTGCTACCGAGCCACTCTTGGTGATGGACATTGAAGTCCCCCACCCAGAGTACATTCTGTGCCCTCACCACCGTCAGTGCTTCCTCCAAGTGCAGTTCAACATGGAGGAGTACTGAGTCATCAGCTGAGGGAGGGCGGTAGGTGGTAATCAGCAGGAGGTTTCCTTGTGCATGATTGTTCAGATGCCATGAGACTTCATGGGGTCCTGAGTAGATGTTGAGGACTCCCAAGGCAACTCCCTCCCTTCTAAATACCAATGTGCCGCCACCTCTGGTGGGTCTTTCCTGCTGGTGGGACAGGACATACCCGGGGATAGTGATGGCAGTGTCTGGGACATTGTCTGTAAGGTATGATTCTGTGAGTATGACTATGTCAGGCTGTTGCTTGACTAGTCTGTGGGACAGCTCTCCCAATTTTGGCACAAGCCCCCAGATGTTAGTCAGGAGGACTTTGCAGGGTCGACAGGGCTGGGATTGTCGTTGTCGTTTCCGGTGCCTCGGCCGATGACGGGTGGTCCGTCCGGTTTCATTCCTTTTTATTGACTTCGTAGCGGTTAGATACAACTGAATGGCTTGCTAGGCCATTTCAGAGGGCATGTAAGAGTCAATTACATTGCTGTGGGTCTGAAGTCACATGTAGGACAGCAGATTTCCTTCCCTAAAGGACATTAGTGAACCAGATGGGTTTTTACAACAATGGTTTGATGGCGATCATTAGACTAGCTTTTTAATTCCAGATTTTTTATTCATTGAATTCAAATTCCACCTTCTGCTGTGGTGGGATTTGAACCCATGTCCCCAGAGGAATACCCTGGGTCTCTGGGTTACTAGTCCAGTGACAATACCATTACGCCACCGCCTCCCCTGCCTGCAACACAGAAAGAAGTGGGGTTGAAAGAGGTGGATGGGTAGGAGCATTCAGGAAATGGTCAGAGATGGCCTTGTCCGTGATCGAGAGTATGGGAGTAGAGAGGCCAAGGGAGATGGAAAGATCCAGGAGATGACATGAATATTGACTTAGAAATATATCGCTGTTCCGTCATTGTCAAAATCCTGGAACTCCCTTCCTAACAGCGCTGTGGGTGTTACTACACCACACGGACTGCAGTGGTTCAAGAAGGTGGCTCACCACCACCTTCTCAAAGGAGGTTGGGATGGAGATTAAAACCAAGGAAATGAGGCAGAATCTACATTCTTCAGACACAAACATTGGCTAGGCTAGCTATGGAAATGGACTTTAAAAGAGCTGCAGAAATTAAAGGGACCCCGTTTACAATGTTCAGAGGCTTTCCTGATGACATGTTCCCATGAACTATTTTTCTTTATGTGAAATAGTTGTCACTGAATTGCCTTTTTAGTCTTCATTTTAACATGTTTCCTGGTATTTGAATCCTTTCCAATTCACGTGGAGCATATTGATGAGCTCAATTTAGATCATACCAAAGACTCCTGAAATACTGCAATCTATATTTATGAAATATTTATGCTATTAAGCAGATTGTGATTGAAAACCTGGATTCCTCCTTACAGCTCATTCCCCTCCATGCTTACTTCGCCCTGCCGTTTTTTGAGCTCTCCACTGATAACGTCGATTTTGGTACCTGCTTGGTTGGACAAGCCAGGAGAAAGGAGATCTTCCTCCTGAACAGGACAGAATCAAAGAGTTACTGGAACGCAGTGACTGGTGAGTCTCCAAATGCCTCACTGAGGCGAGGCAGCCATCGATTTTATAATCCAACGACCTCTGTAATAGATTGTACAAATGGGTGGACCAGGCACAGTGTTTTGTGTGGCACGTTATCTCAGCCTTTGTGATGAACTTGCTACCTATGTGTTATTGACTCCACTGCTAATAGTAAGCAGCATAATTTCAAGCTTTGGTCCCTTTTATAAATTTAGGGTTTTGTCAGTTGGATTAGATCCAAGGATCTAATCCTCGTGTAACAGGGAAATCCATGATGCACACACAGACTCTGGGTGACACGGGCTTAATAGTCCAAAGTGTCTGTTTGTACTCCAGATTTTCTTACTGCCTTTAGTTACCAAAAGCAGACCAGTGACTCTCCTCATAGTCTGCCAATGAGAATCTTTTTTTTTAATTCATTCCCTGGACATGGGCGTCACTGGCAAGGCCAGCCTTTATTGCCCAACTGCCTTCTTGAACATAACTAGTTGGCTTGTGAGTCCATTCAGAGGGCAGTTAAGAGTCAGCCACATTGCTGTGGGTCTGGAGTCACATACATGCTAGACCATGTAAGGACAGCAGATTTCCTTCTGTAAAGGGCATTAGTGAACCCGATGGGTTTTTAACGATGATCCAGTAGTTTCATGATCACCATTACTGAGACTAGCTTTTTGTTCCAGATTTATTGAAAATTTAATTAATTGAATTTTTAAATTCCCCAGCTGCTATGGTGGGATTTAAACTCATATTTCTGGATCATTAGTTCAGATCTCTGGATTATTAGGCCAGTAACATACCCACTAAGCCACTGAACCACATTATTAAAATTTTATAAAAATTAAGCTGTGAGAAAGCAGTATGATATATTTTCTGTGGTGAGGGAATCCAGAACAAGGGGACATAATCTTAAAATTTGAGCTCTGCCATTTTGGAGTTGTCAGGAAGCACCTTTTCACATAAAAGTAGAAAGCTTATTAAGAGAGCCAGCACAGAGGGCAATGGGCCAAATGGCCTCCTTTTATTTATTTATTGATACAGCACTCAAACAGGCCCGGCGGCCCACCGAGTCTGTGCTGACCAACAAAGACTCATTTATACTAATCCTACATTAACCCCATATTCTCTACCAAAGCCCCACCATTCCCCTACCACCTACCTACATAGAAATTTACAATGGCCAGTTTACCTATCAACCTGCAAATCTTTGGCTGTGGGAGGAAACCGGAGCACCCGGCGAAAACCCACACAGACACAGGGAGAACTTTCAAACTCCGCACAGGCAGTACCCAGAACTGAACCCTTGTTGCTGGAGCTGTGAGGCTGCAGTGTGTGCCACTGTGCCACCCACTGAAGCACAATGGAGGGAGCATTCCAGGGTGCTATACTTGACCTGGGGAGTAGTCAGTATTGACGCTACGTATCAGTGCTTTGAAAGTGCTTCATTCCTCTCCCTCACTTTTCAGCACTGTTGAGCCCTCAGGTTCTTTCTATCCAAAAGGAAATGGTTGCCAGATTGAATGGATAGTATCACTTAGTATTGAATTCCTATTGTCTATCTACAGATCCGAGTGAAAGCCAGGAGCACCAGGGTGTGTTTGAAATTTGTCCCACACATGGGGTTCTGGAGGCGCACTCCATCCATCTATCAACAAGCCGAGAAGCATTACAGATCAACTTCACCGCCAGGTAACCACGAGGGGCTCTCGAGTCCCTGTTACACTGAGATGCACTGGGACATCAGGTTGCCATCATCAGTAATGTAATGGTCAAGTTGCTGGTATAGTAATCCAGAGAAGGTGGGTTCAAATCCCAATCATGGGCAGTTTGCGAATGCAAATTTAGTTTTTAAATGTCAGCAAAAATAGCCAGTGTCAATAAAAGTTACCAAGAAACTGACGATTGTCGTAAAAACCCAACTAATGTCCTTTAGGGAAGGAAACCTACGGGTCTTACCTGCCTATATGTAACTCCAGCTCCACGCCAAATTGATTAACTCTTAATTGCTCTCTAAGGTGGCCTAGCAAGCTGCTACAAATAATACAAGACCTGTTCCAGGGCAACTAGGGATGGGCAATAGATGCAGGGATGTCCACATCTCAAGAATGAACAAAGAAAAAACAGTAACAACAGATAACATCATGGTGCCACCAACTCCATAACTGGACTTTACTTGATTTATAAAGGAGAATTGTTGTATTTCTATATAATCTCTTATTGCATCCCTCAAACATCCCAAGTCAGTTTCCATACATTGAATTGCTTTGAATAAAATCACTGTTGTTTTTGTAGTCAATTGTGCAGCCATTTTGCACACAGAAAGATCCCAGGATACAGGAAGAGCTGCCTGCTGTCATAGCATCACAGAGTTGGTAATGGCACAGAAGGAGGCCATTCAGCCCATCAGGTCCATGCCAGCTCTCCACAGAGCTGTTCAGTCAGTCCCACTCCCCCACTCGACTTCCATAACCCTGCAAGTCTATTTCCTTCAAGTGGCCATCCAATTTCCTTTTGAAGTCATTGATTCTCTCCAGTTCCACCCCCTTGTGAGCAGCAAGTTCCAGGTCATTACCACTTGCTATGTAAAAAAAAAATTCTTCCTCATATTCTCCTGCATCTCTTGTCCAAAACCTTCAATCTGTGTCCCCTAGTCCTTGTACCATCAGTCAATGGGAACAGTTTTTCCTTGTCTGACTTATCTAATTCTGTCATAATCTTGCACATTTCTATTAAATTTCCCCTCAATATCCTTTGTTCTAAGAGAACAACCCTAGTTTACCCAACCTAACCTTGTAACTAAAATTCGTCATCCCTCACATCATTCCTAATATGTGGTGACCAGAACTAGATGCAATACTCTAGTTGGAGCCTAACCAGAGCTTTATCAAGGGTCACCATAACTTCCCTGCTTTTGTACTCAATGCCTCTGTTTATGAACCCAAGATCCCATATGCTTTACTAACCACTCTCTCAATGTGTCCTACCACCTTCAAAGATCGATGCACTCCCAGGTTCCTCTGTTCCTGCACTACATTGACTCTCCCTATTCCTTCTGCCAAAATGCATCACCTCACACTTGTCAGTATTAAATTCCATCTGCCACCTTTCTGCCCATTCTGCTAGCCTATCTATGTCCTGTTGCAGGCGGTTTATATCATCCTCACTGTTTGCCACACCTCCAAGTTTAGTGTCCTTGGCAAATATTGACATTCTACTCTATTCCAAGATCCAAGTCATTTATATCTAGCAAAATAAAAGCACTGGTCCCAGCACTGACACTTGGGGAACACTATGGCTACCATCCTCCAGTCTGAAAAGCAACCATTTACTACGACTCGTTTTCTGTCCTTAAGCCAATTTTTTACCCAATTGGACACTCCCCCTCCAATTCCAGGACCCTCAATTTTGTTAACCAGCCTTTTATGTGGTACCTTATCAAACGCTTTCTTAAAAATCCAGGTAAACAACATCCACTGCATTTTCATCAATCTTCTCCGTTACTTCATCAAAAAATTCAAATGATTAGTCAAGCATGATCTGCCTTTTAATGCCAAGGAGGCTTTAACATTCACTGAACCATCAGAATAGGCAGGACTTCAGCTTAACAAAAGATGGCACCTCTGAAATGCACTCTGAAAGGCAGCCAAATTAGATGCTTAGGTCCTGGAGTGGAGCTTAACTGCAGTAGCAAGGCATGTCAGTTTTGCCGTTTTTCAGATGAGATGTTAAACTGAGATCCTGTCTGCCCTCTCAGATGGACGTAAAAGATCCCATGACATTATTTTGAAGAACAGCAGGAGTGTTCTCCCCAATGTCCTGGCCAACATATACCTCTCAATCAAAGAAAAACGGTAAAGTAGGAAGTGCATGAGTAGATGGGAACAGAAAATTACGAAGGAGCATAGACAGTAATTTGGCAAAAATGTTGGGAAACATGATCCAAGAAAAAGACATCAAATATTTTCCAAATAGAAATTGTCAAGAAGCAAAAGGCATTTGGATGTCCATGTGCACAAATCACTCAAAATAAGTGCACAGATACAAAATGGCTGATGTAATGTGGGTCTTCATATCAAGGGGGCTAGGATACAAAGGGGAGGAAAGGATGGCTCATTGTACAGAGCCTTGGTAGCACCCATCTGGAGTACTACCTTCAGTCTAGGCACTGCAACTCAAGAAGGATATATTGGCCCTGAAGTGGGTACAGCACAAATTTACCAGAATAATACTGGGGCTTAAAGGGTTAAATTATGAGGCAAGGTTGCATAAACTTGGTTGTATTCCCTTAACTTTACCGGGAAAGGGCTGGGAAATGGGATTGGAGGCACTAACTCTGGTTAAAGAGCTAGCAGTCGTTTAGGTCCAATGGGCAGAATGGCCACCTTTTTATTTATTCGCTCACAGGATGTGGGCGTCCCGATTTGGCCTTGAGAAGGTGGTGATGAGCCATCTTCTTGTACCAATGCAGTCCATGTGGGGTAGGTTCACCTGCGTGTTGTTAGGGATGGAGTTCCAGGATTTTGACTCAGCAATGATGAAGGGAACTGCGATATTGTTCCAAGTCAGGATAGTGTGTGATGTGGAGGGGACCTTGCAGGTGGTGGTGTTCCTGTGCATCTGCTGCCCTTGTTTTTCTGGGTGGTAAAGGTTCTAGCTTTGGAAGGTGCTGTTGAAGGAGCCTTGTTGAGTTGCTGCAGTGCATCTTGTAGATGGTACACACTGCTGCCACTGTGCGCTATTGGTGGAGGAAGTGAATGTTTCGGTGTTGGATGAGGTGCCAATCAGTGGACTGCTTTGTCCTGGATAAGCTTCTTGAGTGTTGTTGGAGCTGCACCCATCCAGGAAAGTGGAGAGTATTCCATGACACTCCTGACTTGTGCCTTGTAGATGGTGGACAGGCTTTGGGGAGTCAGGTGGTGAGTTACCACCGCAGGATTCCCAGCCTCTGACCTGCTCTTGTAGCCACGATATTTATATGGCTACTCCAGTTCAGTTTCTGGTCAATGGTAGCCCCAAGGATGTTGATAGCCTCTGACCTGCTCTTGTAGCTATAGTATTTATGTGGCTGGCCCAGTTAAGCTCCTGGTCAGTGGTAACCCCCAGGATGTTGATGATTGGAGATTCAAGGATGGTATTGCCATTAAAGAGGAGTAGCATAATCTTGTGGTGTAATTTTGTAATTAAAGGAATGGGGAGGGTGCTGATCAAGAGACTGTTGGATGAGTTTCCGGAGGGAGGGGGAGGGTGAGAAGGTGGGGTTGATGTCTGAATGAGGGTTGATCTCTTCAGACCAACATTTTCTTTGCTGCTAAAAGTTCTTGCCGGTTTTCCAATGTCCACTCCTTCTGCAGATGAAGTAACTTCAGTTTTCTTTTGCTTCACCACAGAGGCAGTAAAGTATATAAAACAAGCATCACTATCCAAGGAATACTGGGAGAGAAACCCATAACATTCTCAGTCCAAGGAAGAGGATCGGTTGATGAAAAATACGAAGCTATGTACACACAGTAGCGAAAGCAGAAATTGAAAATGCACAGTGTCTCTACCTTATAACAAATCTGTCAATTTAAATGTTAACATTTTATCATCTCCCTAAACTCTGAACATTTTTTTTCTATTAAATCTAAATTTCTAGTGACGGAGACTAGTTCCTTATGTGAAAGGCTTGCAGCAGTGTCTTTAACTTCTTTAGATGGGGGTTTATTTTAACTTAACTCACCACATGAGAAACCCACAGGATCGGGTGAAATGCTGATTCTATACTGCCCAATATTGTTCTCCCTTTACATCAACATGTAATTTGATGTTATGCTTCAGTTATACAGGGCATTGGTGAGACCAGATCTCGAATACTGCGTGCAGTTTTGGTCTCCTTATTTAAGGAAGGATATAAATGCGTTGGAGGTGGTTTAGAGGTTTATCACATTGATACCTGGAATGAGTGGGTTGTCTTATAAGGAAATGTTGGACAGACTGGGCTTATTTACACCTGAAGTTGAGAAGAGTGAGGTGAGACTTGATTAAGTATGTAAGATCCTGAACGGTCTTGACAAGGTGGATATGGAAAGGATGTTTCCTCTTGTGGGTGAGTCCAAAACTAGGGGGCACTGTTTTAAGATTAGGGGTCGTCCTTTTAGGACAGAGACGAGGAGAAATCTTTTCTCTCAGAGGGTTGTGCGACTTTGGAACTCTCTGCCTCAGAAGGTGGTGGATATTGAATATTTTTAAGGTGGAGGTAGATTCTTGTTAGGCAAGGGAATCAAAGATTATCGGGGGTAGATGGGAGTGTGGAATTTGAGACACAAACAGATCAGCCATAATCTTATTTAATGGTGGAGCAGGCTAGAGGGGCTGAATGGCCTACCTCTGCTCCTAATTTGTACATATGTATGCTCAACAGACAGTAATATTGGGTAAAGTGTAAAGCTGCTGTTGCATCTGTTTTTGATGGGCGGATGAAAGTAAAATTACCTCCATGGCTTGTTATTAATTAGAATTGTTCATATTGCTGTTCGTCTCCCTTCAACCCTCCCCTCCACTAGAATATTCCTGAAGAATAACACCCAACTGGATGTTCATCAGTAACAATCTTACAAGGCAAAGTCAAATGATAACCATTGTTCCCCAGTCCAGCAAGACCTCACTGTCCCTTCCCCATGGCCACGTCCAATTGCTTTGTTAAATAACTTAAGGGTTTTCATCTTCACTGTCCCCAGTGTTGGAACAACTTACTGGTATCAGTCCTAAATTTGCCTTTGACTAGTTTGTACCTGTGTCCACTTTTCCTGCTCTGTTCAGTTTGAAGTAATTTTCTGAATTTACCTTTTCCATACCATTTACTGACTTACATGCCTCTTTAAGACACTTTCCTTCATGGCTGTAAAGGTTTTAGATTTAGATTTTAGATTTAGAGATACAGCACTGAAACAGGCCCTTCGGCCCACCGAGTCTGTGCCGACCATTAACCACCCATTTATACTAATCCTACACTAATCCCATATTCCTACCACATCCTCACCTATCCCTATATTCCCCTACCACCTACCTATACTAGGGGCAATTTATAATGGCCAATTTACCTATCAACCTGCAAGTCTTTTGTCTGTGGGAGGAAACCGGAGCACCCGGAGGAAACCCACGCAGACACAGGGAGAACTTGCAAACTCCACACAGGCAGTACCCAGAATTGAACCCGGGTCGCTGGAGCTGTGAGTCTGCGGTGCTAACCACTGTGCCGCTCCGTTCTTTCTTCATAAGTCACCACCAGTCGCATGGCTCTTCTCGGTCATGTCTCCAGGGTTTTGAATGTCTTCATTTAGAAAAATGGGAACAGGAGGAAGCCATTCAGCCCCCTACGAATCTGCTCCGCCATTCAATTAGATCACGGCTGATACAACAGTGACTCGAGAGGCCACTTCAGAGGACAGTTAAGAGTTAATATGTTGGTGTGAGACTGGAGTCACATCTATGTCCAGACCAGGTAAGGACAGCAGAATTTCTACCCTGGTTCCATTCCTATCTAATGATCTCCAGAGCATCATTTGCAATGGCTTCTCTTCCTGCTCCCACACCATTACCTCTAGTGTCCCCCAAGAATCCATCCTTGGCCCCCTCCTATTTCTTATACATGCTACCCCTCAGCGACATCATCAAAAGCACAGCTTTAGTTTTCACATGTATACTGATGACACTCAGCTCTACCTCACCACTACCTTTGTCGCCTCCTCCACTATTGCTCGATCAGATTGATTATGACATCCAGTACCGGATAAGCAGAAATTTCCTCCAATTAAATATTGAGAAGACCAAAGCCATTGCTTTCAGTCTCTGCTCCAAACTCTGGTCCCTAACTACTGACTCCATCCCTCTCCCTATCAGTCTGAGACTGAACCAGTCTGTTCACAACCCCAGTGTCACATTTGACCCCAAGATGAGCTCCTGACCGCAAAATGTGCATCACTAAGACCGCCTATTTCCACTTCTGTAACATGGTCTGATGTCACTCCTGTCTCAGCTCATCTGCTGCTGAAACCCTCATTCTACATTTTTGACTACTCCAACACACTCCTGGCTGGTCTCCCACATTCTAACCTCCATCTCCAAAACTCTGCTACACACGTCTTAACTCATACCAAGTCCTGCTCACCTATCACCCGTGCTTGCTGACCTGCAACATTTCAATTTTAAAATTCTCATCCTTGTTTTGAAATCCCTCCATGGCCTCGCCCCTCCCTCTCTCTCTCTCATTTCCTCCAGCCCACAACCCTACAAGTTATCTACGCTCTTCTATTTCTGGACTCTTGAGAATCCCTGATTTTAATCACTGTGCCATTGGTGGCCATGCCTTCAGCTGTCGAGGACCTAAGCTCTGGAATTCTGTCCCTACATCTCTCCGCCTCACTATCCTTCTTTAAGACACTCCTTAAACTTAACCCTTTGACCAAGTTTTTGGTTATCTGACCTAATATCTCCTTATGTGGCTCAGTGTAATGTTTTATAATGCTCCTGTGAAGCGCCTTGGGATGTTTTATTACATTAAAGATGCTATATAAATATAAGTTGTTATTGTAGGCATGGATACTAATAGGAGATCAGCACATTTCCTCAAATCTTAAGAGGATAATGAATTGAGGAGTCAGTCAACGGAGACTCAAACCAATGCTATTTTTAAAAATAACATCTTTATTAGAAAGATTGAGATCAATCACCATAAGTTGTTTTTAAGAAAAAAACAATTTTAGTCACGAAACAGAATACACTGGCAAAACAATCCCCTCTCTGTTGAGCACTCGGGAAAGATGTTTCCTCTCATTTATAAGTTACCAAAGCATCCCAGTTTTAATCAGGTTTAATAAGATGTTCAGTTTATAATGTAACCTGTTGCTGAAATGGAGGGCAGTGACAGCGATTTATAGCACATACTGCCGAATGGCCTGGATGAGTAAGTCCATATTTTTATTGAATGAGAGCAGCTGCAGCCCCTGCCCAGTTATTTGAAAAGGCTGCGACTCAATTTCTGGCTGCACTGCAGTCCCACACTCCTGACCTTTGGCAGTCGGTGTAGAGAGGGAGTAGGCAAGTCGGAGGATTAGCTCCAAGGCAGCCACCAACAGGTCCAGGTTGGATGTGGCCCAAGGGCGAGGGAGGTTGCTCTGGTTGTCTGCCTCTCTTCCACTGCTGTGTCCCCGCCTGGGTGGCCCTGGAGAAGGAGCATGTGGTGTCTGCCAGTACACCTCAGGCCTTCCATAACTAGTGGGCACCATGGGGACGAGCTGGACAACCAGAATAGCATTGTCAGTTATTCTGATAAGTTTCCTTTTTTCTCTTCTTGTGATTAAGTTCTGTTAGTAATTGTGCCCCTTTTTTTTTATAAAGGGGGGGGGGGGGTTACGTTTATCTGGTTTTTAGTTGATATCCCTGGGGCAACCCAGTGTATCTCTATAGGTTATTTAGGAAAATCATACTGCCAAACACATCCAGATGACTGAAAGTTAATGCTAATTTTTTTTTTGGTTAAGGGAAGGCGAATCAGTGCATGGAAAGGGCAACTTTCCCATCCCAAGTACCAACACTCAGCCCTAACAAAAATACCTGAATCCCAACCTCATTAGATCAATTAATTTAACAGATATGGAGAAAAAATTGAGATGGGATTAAACTAAATCTCCCTGGGGGAAGGGGCTAACATTGGAAAAGATGGGCCAAATAGTCCTCAGTGCCATAAATCAGCTATGTCTCTGGGGGAAATACTGCCCATTTGGAATAGAAGTAACGCCATTTTATGATGTGCTATGGCTCACTAGGCAAGTAGGGATGTCACTGGTGCCAAGAGGCCAGATTTGAACCCAGAGTAAGATGAAAGAATAGTGTTCTGACCCACTGCACCATGTTTTTGTTCTTGAAATGTAATAGAGAGGCCTTCTGGTATGTGAAAACGGTTTTTACTGCTCATGTTCGACAGTCAGCCTTCAGGTTAACAGACACCCACAAATCCCTGCCATCAGACGATAGGCACAATTTCAAAATAATCTGTTCAGTTGAGGCCCAGCTATCAAGTTTATATTATCTTCGTATCGCTTCCTATTTTTAAAAAGAAAATGCTGGAAACACTGAGCAGGTCTGGCAAAAGGTCATCGACCTGAAACGTTAACTCAGTTTCTTTCTCCACAGGTGCTGCCTGACCGGTTTAAGTTTCCAATTTCCCGCATCCGCAGTATTTGACTATGTAAAGATACAAGGAGATTGATTAAGCAGTGGATAAGGAAGCCTGTGCTTAAAAAGTCTTTTAAGTGGAGGCAAATTTGAAAATAAGGAATTCAGCATTTAGAGGAAAAGAATGGGTTAGAGTAGGTTATGGTTGAGTGAGACTTAATCATCAGTGCAAGGAGGAAGGAGAGTAGGTAGGATGGGGTATTTGAAACAAAAAATGTTGGAAATACTCAGCAGGTCTGGCAGCATCTGTGGAGAAAGAAGCAGAGTTAACATTTCAGGTCAGTGACCTTTCACCAGAACACGAATATGTTCATGGTTTACAGTCGAAGTACATTAATTATTGCTGTAAGTGGTTTTTGAGTCAGGAGAAGGGAAGAATGAAAAGATTCCTTCTCAAGTATTTCATGCATCCATTCCAGGCCAGTTGAGTGGCATCCAACCTTTCTACTGACAGACCTTGGTGAAGGAACGGTTCCGTAATACAGGCCCCCAAAGCTGAAGAGAATAGGAGAGATGAGGAGGACCAGCTGAATAGGGATGCCATAAATGTTGGTTTTAAAAGTCTGCAGACAGTAATAGGAAGGGAAGACCGTGGTGGGGGGTGAGGAGTTGTGCAGTTTTGAGAGTGAGGAGATCATGCAATGAGTCTAGGCTTCAGAAGTTGCAGGTTAAAGGTTGACTATTTAGGAGTGTAAATGCAGCTAGGCTAGTGGACTTGTTCAGTTGACTACAGATCAAGCAAGGCAGCTGAATTTATAATGGGCTGCATGCACTCACCAGCCACCACTATTCCCCCTGTTTTGAATCACTGAGGTTAATTCTTGCAACTAAAACAAAATTCACATTTTCCATTTCATCATATAGTGGAATTCCTAGTCTAATGGAATACGGATGTCCTGTCCCAGTTATTCGAGTGGCTTTCCAATTCCCCAAACAACAAATTCTTGCTGCCAGTAAGACAGCACCCCACCATGAAGAGGAAGAGTCCAGATGAGGTATCAATAGAAAAATCAACCCATTCCATTAGACTTGGGCAGTTAGCTGAGAAGGTTATGCCCTTGTGTTGAGCGGGGCAACATTGCAGCAAAAAGGGAACCTGAATTAGGGAGAGAATGAGCAGGGAACAAGACACGAAGAACAGTCAATTAGAGGATAATGGGCTCAGTATTACGTGCTTGCTGCTATTGATGGTCAAGCAGTTTTTCTCCCCATGCTCTTTCTGAAGATCTCAGTTTGCAGGGTACTCAAACACGGCAGCAGCTCCCATTCCTGTCCCAATGCACATGGATACTACGCCATAGGATCTGGAACACAAGTACAAAGTCGTTAAAAACCCAGCAGTCTCCTACTAGACAGCAGAACCAGAGGACATCAACGGGATTGAGTGAAAAATAAACTTGGTGGCTAACACCAGGAGAAGATTTACTCCAAAGAGTGAGAAATGGAGGGAGAAAACATTGGGGTTATTCAAAATACAATTACATGCCATGATGGAGGAATCAATGAACTTGTGTCAGCCATGGTTCAGTGGGTAGTACTCTTTACCTCAGAGACAGAATTGTGAGTTCAAGTGGCGCAGTGGTTAGCACCGCAGCCTCACAGCTCCAGCGTCCCGGGTTCAATTCTGGGTACTGCCTGTGTGGAGTTTGCAAGTTCTCCCTGTGTCTGCGTGGGTTTCCTCCGGGTGCTCCGGTTTCCTCCCACATGCCAAAGACTTGCAGTTGGCAGGTAAATTGGCCATTAGCAATTGCCCCTAGTATAGATAGGTGGTCGGGAAATATAGGGACAGGTGGGGATGTGGTAGTGATATGGAATTAGTATAAATGGGTGGTTGATGGTTGGCACAGACTCGATGGGCCGAAGGGCCTGTTTCAGTGCTGTATCTCTAAAAAAAAAGATTTCACTAGGATGAGCTTCAATGGGCTGAACAGCCTTTTCTCATCCTTGGATTTTTCCCATGTTAAGTGTTTAAAATGTTTGTTCCCCCCCCCATCTCCACAATCCAGATATCAGTGGGGAGTGGCGACTGTTATACTGAGCTGTTAGATGTCCCTAATGAACAGAAATCCTACTCGTCTGCAGTGTGTGAATTCTACCGAGTAGAACCACGTTATTGGTTAAAATTTCTTGCTGCATGGAGGTGGGCTGTACAGTCACACTCACCTCCTTCCCCTGCGTTTCAGCTCATTCAGCAGAGTAACGATCTGCCGAGTCCCAGTGCAGCCCAATGGATGTCCCAGTGCTATGGCACCACCATTTGGGTTCACCTTCTCCATGGGGATACCCAGCTTCTCAACACAGTACAGAGCCTGAGAGGAGGAAGAAAACAGAGACAGCAGTCAGCCACTGTTCAGCCCAGTCCAAATACTAACTGTAGACATCACTGGTAAAGCCAGCATTTATTGACCATCCCTAATTGCCCTCGAGGTGGTGGTGGTGAGCTCGTCTCGTGAAGGTGCTCCCATATTGCTGTTAGGGAGAGAGTTCCAGGATTTTGACCCAGCGATAGTGAGGAAAGGCAATTTAGTTCCAAGTTAAGATGGTGTGTGACTTGAATGGGAACTTGCATTTTTTCACTTATTTACTCAATATGAGTTACAAAGTTTAGAAATCACAATGATGGAAACCCTGAGGATTAATAGCTACATCTGAAAGAAGAAACATGGACAAACTCAGATGCAACTCTTCATCCAGTCTTTGTTTTAGATTTCCCACATTCAAGGCAGCTCTTTTTAAAAATGTTTCTCACCTGACTAGCAAACGCTTCATTTATTTCAAACACATCGATGTCATTGATTGTAAGTCCTGAAGGAGGGAAAAAAAAATTTAAACGTAAAATCAAATCAAACACGGTCCTTAGGCATTAATGAAGTCACAGCGTAGCTTTGGTCAAAAGGAGGGAGGTACGCAGAATGATACAAGAAGCCATTCCACCCATCATGTCTGTGCCAGCTCTTTGAATGAACTATCCAATTACTCTCACTCCCCTGCACTTTCCCCACAGCCCCGCACATTTTGCTCCTTCAAGTAGAAATCCAATTTCCTTTTGAAAGTTATTATTGAATCTGCAATGACTCTGCATCCACTGCCTTGACTATCAAAGAACAAAGAAAATTAAAGCACAGGAACAGGCCCTTCGGCCCTCCAAGCCTGCGCCGATCCAGATCCTCTATCTAAACATGTCGCCTATTTTCTAAGGGTCTGTATCTCTTTGCTTCCTGCCCATTCATGTATCTGGCTAGATCCATCTTAAAAGACGCTATCGTGCCCGCGTCTACCACCTCCGCTGGCAACGCGTTCCAGTCACCCACCACCCTCTGCGTAAAGAACTTTCCACGCATATCCCTCCTAAACTTTTCCCCTCTCACTTTGAACTCGTGACCCCTAGTAATTGAATCCCCCACTCTGGGGAAAAAGCTTCTTGCTATCCACCCTGTCTATACCTCTCATGATTTTGTACAGCTCAATCAGGTCCGCCCTCAACCTCCGTCTTTCTAATGAAAATAATCCTAATCTACTCAACCTCTCTTCGTAGCTAGTGCCCTCCATACCAGGCAACATCCTGGTGAACCTCCTCTGCACCCTCTCCAAAGCATCTACATCCTTTTGGTAATGTGGCGACCAGAACTGCACGCAGTATTCCAAATGTGGCCAAACCAAAGTCTTATACAACTGTAACATGACCTGCCAACTCTTGTACTCAATACCCCATCCGATGAAGGAAAGCATGCCGTATGCCTTCTTGACCACTCTATTGACCTGCGTTGCCACCTTCAGGGAACAATGGACCTTCGTGTACTGTTCCCTGCTCATTCTCTCCTGCATTCCAGATCATCATAATTCGCTGTGTAAAACAATTCTCATCCGCCCCTCCCCTGGGTCTTGTGCCAATTAAATAGAATATTGTGTTTGGTTCTGGTCACCACGGTACAGAAAGGATATTTATTTTATTTATTTAGAGATACAGCACTGAAACAGGCCCTTCGGCCCACCGAGTCTGTGCCGACCAACAACCACCCATTTATACTAACCCTACAGTAAGCCCATATTCCCTACCACCTACCTACACTAAGGACAATTTACAATGGCCAATTTACCTATCACCTGCAAGTCTTTGGCTGTGGGAGGAAACTGGAGCACCCGGAGAAAACCCACGCAGACACAGGGAGAACTTGCAAACTCCACACAGGCAGTACCCAGAATCGAACCCAGGTCCCTGGAGCTGTGAGGCTGCGGTGCTAACCACTGCGCCACTGTGCTGCCCATTGAAAGAATACAAAGAGCAAGTGGAACGATGGCAGGGATGGAGGGATTGGATTATGAGCAACGATTATGTAAATCAGGCATGCTCTAACTGAAAAAGCTAAGAGTGGGACACGGGCCGGAATTTAATATCAAGGCGGTAGCACTGCCCGCCAGCTGAAAAGTTGTGGGGGATGGAATTCCGGCCATCATGATTGCTGTTTTTCAGATTCTAAAAGACTCGATAATAATCGACCATGATAAACTATTCCAGCTGGTGCAGAACAGTAGAAACAGAGGACGCAGCCTGCATTTCAATTAGAGACTAACCTGTGAAAACAATATTTCAGTGAGTGAGAGTGGTCAATCTATGGAATAGGCTCCTGAGGGAGATGCTGGAAGCTGCTAGTATTGATTCACACAATGCAAATTAGAGATTTATTTTGGAAATTAACATTTTGGAATAAAGTATATGAATAATTTGAGATATGACATGTGATGAGTGTAACATGCGTGGGAGGAACAGGCGATTTTGGACCAAAGCTCTCTACCACTGAGGGTTTTCCCACCTATATGGGCCTGTTGTAGATTAATGAACAGAGATTTTTTTTTTATTCATTCATGGGATGTGGGCGCCACTGGCCAGGGCAGCATTTATTGCCCATCCCTAATTGCCCTCGAGAAGGTAGTGGTGAGCTGCCTTCTTGAACCGCTGCAGTCCATTTGGGGTAGGTATACCCACAGTGCTGTTAGGAAGGGAGTTCCAGGATTTTGACCCAGCGACAGTGAAGGAACGGCGATATAGTTCCAAGTCAGGATGGTGTGTGACTTGGACAGGAACTTGCAGGTGGTGTTGTTCCCATGTATTTGCTGCCCTTGTGCTTCTAGTTGGTAGAGGTCGCGGGTTTGGAAGGTGCTGTCGATAGAGTCTTGGTGCATTGCTGCAGTGCATCTTGTAGATGGTACACACTGCTGCCACTGTGCGTCAGTGGTGGAGGGAGTGAATGTTTGTAGATGGTGTGCCAATCAAGCGGGCTGCTTTGTCCTGGATGGTGTTGAGCTTCTTGAGTGTTGTTGGAGCTGCACCCATCCAGGCAATGGAGAGTATTCCATCACACTCCTGACTTGTGCCTTGTAGATGGTGGACAGGCTTTGGGGAGTCAGGAGGTGAGCTACTCGCCTCAGGATTCCTAGCCTCTGACCTGCTTTTGTAGCCACGGTATTTATATGGCTACTCCAGTTTAGTTTCTGGTCAATGGTAGTCCCTAGGATGTTGATAGAGGGAGATTCAGTGATGGTAATGCCGTTGAATGTCAAGGGGAGATGGTTAGATTCTCTCTTGTTGGAGATGGTCATTGCCTGGCACTTGTGTGGCACGAATGTTACTTGCCACTTATCAGCCCAAGCCTGGATATTGTCCAGGTCTTGCTGCATTTCTACACGGACTGCTTCAGTATCTGAGGAGTCACGAACGGTGCTGAACATTGTGCAATCGTCAGCGAACATCCCCACTTCAGACCTTATGATTGAAGAAAGGTCATTGACGAAGCAGCTGAAGATGGTTGGCCTAGGACACTACCCTGAGGAACCCCTGCAGTGATGTCCTGGAGCTCAGATGATTGACCTCCAACAACCATCTTCCTCTGCGCTAGGTATGACTCCAGCCAGCAGAGGGTTTTCTCCCTGATTCCCAATGACCTTAGTTTTGCTTCAGCCTTAATTTTCGCACTGACGTGCTGGGCTCCCCCATCATTGAGGATGGGGATATTTGTGGAGCCACCTCCTCCAGTTAGTTGTTTAATTGTCCACCACCATTCACAGCTATTGATTGCTATCATTGTATCATGTGACTACAAGGAGGATAGAAGGGGAGACAAACAGATCTTTGTCTTTTAAAATCGCCTGGTAATTCCCGTGTTAAGTGTACAACTGGTGCCATTAAACTCTATCATGTGATTTTGGCCACAAGGTGATCAGAGGGTGAAACACACAGCTAACTGAGGAAGTTAAAAATAGTATCAAACTGAAAGAAAACGCAAACAATTCAGAGGAGAGAAATGGAAGGTCAGAAAATTGGACAGGATATAAAAAAAGCAAAGAATGACTAAAAGAATGAGAGAGAAATTAAGAGTATGAAAGAGTATGAGAGAAAGCTAGCTAGAAATATAAAAATGGACAGTAAGAACTTCTACAGGTATTTAAAAAAGGAAACGAGTAAGTAAAGTGAGTGTTGGTCATCTAGAGAGAGAGTCTGGGGATTTAATAATGAAAAATAAGGAAATGTCTTGACTGTAGAGGATACAAATAACATCCCAGAAATAACTGTGAATCAAGAGTTGAAAGGGAGGGGGGGAAACTGAAAACAGTTATCACCAGGGAAAAGGTACTGAGAAAATTATTAGAACTAAAAGCTGACAAGTCCCCAGGTCCTGATGGACTTCATCCTAGCGTCTTCAAAGAAGTGGCTGCTGAGATAGTGGATGCATTGGTTTTAATTTTCCAAAATTCTCTAGATTCTGGAAAGGCTCCATCAGATTGGAAAATAGCGAATGTAATTCCGCTATTCAAGAAAGGAGGAAGACAAAAAGCAGGAAACTACAGGCCAGTCAGCTCAACATCTGTCTTAGGGAAAATGCTGGGATCTAATATTAAGGAGGTCATTTAGAAAATCTCAATCCAATCAGGCAGAGTCAACATGATTTTGGGAACGGGAAATCGTGTTTAACAAATTTATTAGAGTTCTTTGAGAAAGTAACAAGCAATGTGGATAAAGGGGAACGTGTGAATGTGGTGTACTTGGATTTCCAGTAGGCATCTGGCAAGATGCCACATCAAAAGGTTACGAAACAAAATAAGAGCCCGTGTTAACATATTAGCATGGATAGAGGATTGAAACAGAAATAGAACAGGAAACAGAGGGTCGTTTTCAAGTTGGCAAGCTGTAACTAGTGGAGTGTCACAGGGATCTGTGCTGGGCCTCAACTATTTACAATCTATATCAATGACAGAATGTATGGTTGCTAAATTTCCTGATGACACAAAGATAGGTAGGAGAGTAAGTTGTGAAAAGACATAAGGAGTCTGCAAAGGGATATAGATAGGTTAAGTGAGTGGGCAAAGATCTGGCAGATGGAGTATAATCTGGGAAAGTGTGAACTTGTCCACTTTGGCTGGAAAGATAGAAAAGAAACATATTATTTAAATGGAGAAAGATCGCAGAACTCTGAGATGCAGAGGGATCTGGGTGTCCTAATACACAAAACATGAAAAAGTTAGTAATAAAAACAAAAAATGCTGGAAATACTTAGCAGGTCTGGTAGCATCTGTGGACAGAGAAGTAGAGTTAACGTTCTAGGTCAGTGACCTTTCATCAGAACTTCTGACCTGAAAGATTAACTCTGCTTCTCTCGCCATAGGTGCTGCCAGACCTGAGTATTTCCAGCATTTTTTGTTTTTAAATTTCAGATTTCCAGCATCTGCAGTATTTTGCTTTTACAAAAGGTTAGTATGCAGGTACAGCAAGTGATTAAGAAGGCAAATGCAATGTTGTTGTTTATTGCAAGGAGACTGGAATATAAAAGTATAGTGATGTTTTGCTACAGTTGTACAGGGCATTGGTGAGATCACATCTAGAGCATTGTATACACTTTTGGTCTACTTACTTGAGAAAGGATATAATTGCATTGAAAGCAGTTCAGAGAAGGTTCACTTGACTGATTCCTGGGATGAGAGGGTTATCTTAGGAGGAAAGGTTAGACAGGTTGGGTCTGTATTCATTGGAGTTTAGCAGGATGAGAGGTGATCTTATTGAGACATATAAAAGATCCTGAGGGGACTTGACAGGGTGGATGCTGAAAGGATGTTTCCCCTTGTGGGAAGAGACTAAAACTAGGGGCACAGTTTAAAAATAATGGGTCTCCCATTTAAGACAGGGATGAGGAGAAATATTTTCTCTGAAGGTCGTGAGTCTGTGGAACTCTGTTCTCCGGAGAATGGTGAAGGCAGGGACATTGAATGTTTTTAAGGCAGAGGTAGACAGGTTCTTGACAAATATGGGAGTCAAAGGGTAATCAGGGATAGGCAGGAAAGTGGAATTGAGTCCACAAACAGATCAGCCATGATCTTATAGAATGGCAGAGCAGGCTCAAGGGGCCGAATGGCCTACTCCTGCTCCTAGTTTGTACGTTCGTACGATGAACAAAACTTGGAACTCATTTTTGTCAGAACATTTTTGTCTGCAAGTTAAATCCCAAAAGATTCAAAGAAGATTCTCCTAAATTTCGGCTGGCTAAACTCCGTACCAACAGTCTGATTGCTATATCCTCCTCCATTGATAACTCCCCTTCCTGTCCTAAAAGTGCTGACACACTGGGGTACAGTTCCTGAATACTGCTCACCGTCTGGTAGCTCAACCAAGCGGCCATTTCTTCTTTATCAGCTGATGAGCATTAAGCAGGGAATTCAATTATTCCTGGGGAGGGAGTGGCAGGTTAAATCAGAGTTGAACCCCAAATGTGACAGTTTTCCTTTCTGGGTCACTGAAGTAGACTTGTTTGAAATTAACTTTGTATTTCTGTGTTGCAAGATTGAGCAATTTTATCCCCCCTCTTCAACACAGTGGCACAGTGGTTAGCATCGCAGCCTCACAGCTCCAGCGACCCGGGTTCAGTTCTGGGTACTGCCTGTGCGGAGTTTGCAAGTTCTCCCTGTGACCGTGTGGGCTTTCGCCGGGTGCTCCTGTTTCCTCCCACAGCCAAAGACTTGCAGGTTAATAGGTAAATTGGCCATTGTAAATTGCCCCTAGTATAGGTAGGTGATAGGGGGAAGGTGGGGATGTGGTAGGAATATGGGATTAATGTAGGATTAGTATAAATGGGTGGTTGATGGTTAGCACAGACTCGGTGGGCCGAAGGGCCTGTTTCGGTGCTGTATCTCTAAATAAATAAATAAAACATAAGCCAGCAAATGGAAAGTTAACAAAAATAGAAAATGCTGGCAATACTCAGCAGGTCAGCTGCATCTGTTCTGATGAAAAGTCACAGACCTGAAACATTAAATCTGTTTTTTGCTCCACAGATGCTGCCAGTATTTCCAGCATCGGCATTATTTTGCTTTTGTATTAGACAGAAAGTTAATTTGAGCTCACAAAGTTATTAGTTAGAACATAAGAAATAGGAGCAGGAGTAGGCCATTCAGCCCCTCAAGCCTGCCCTGACATTCAATAAGATCATGGTTGATCTGCCCCAGACCTCTTTCATGCCAGCTCCTCATAGCCCTCAACTCCTCGATATTTCAAAAATATAAAGTTGTACAGAGTTAGGATCATATGGATAAACTCAAACACTTGAGGCCACTGTGAGTAGGTTACTGAGCTGCAAGGGGGTCAGGTACCATTCCATCCCATCCCCAAAGCACCTCCTGCTCACAAGTCAAAAGGTAGGCGTTCACCTCGGGGTGGGGGAGGGGAAGGTGGTCCAGTGGCTGAGCACTCCCCCTGCCATCCCATTTCCCCCAATCTCAAAGACTTTGGGAGGCAGTCCCAAGAGGGTTCTTACTCAGACAGAAGGCAAGCGTTTTTCTCTCAGCAGCAGCAGCAGCAAGCAGCCATTTGTGTTTCTAAAACCAGCTTAAGCTCTGAGACAAGAACAGAAAATGCCGGAAATGCTCAGCAGGTCAGGCATCTTCCACGGAGGGAGAAAGAAGAATCAATGTTCAGGTTAACTGGAATTGGAAAAAGTTAAGAGATGTGACAGGTTTGAAGCAATTTCTGACAAAAAAGGTCATCGACCTGAAACGTTAACTCTGTTTCTCTCTCCACAGATGCTGCCCGACCTGCTGAGTATTTCCAGCACTTTCTGTATTTATTTCAGATTTCCAGCAGCCGCAGTATTTTGCCTTTGTGTTAGCTTTGAGAGGTTAGGGTAGTGAGGAGTCCATGTTTTAACAAGTTGTATTCCTCATTTATTTTTATAACTGAAGAGTACTGGCCTCTGGTTGGGTGATGGTCCACTTGGTGGGGATGAAGGTCTGGGGAAAGGGAACTGCCCAGGGCAACCAAAAGGAAAGACATTTCAGATCAGTTGCCTTACTTAGAAGATGGTGTGCGCAAGTGGGGATGGTGGGGAAGAGGGACTGGAACACCTCCACTCTGATGGTGGCCAGGTGCCAGGTAGATGGGCCAAGTGCCAGGCTCCTGCTGGGTCCCCTTCATATACAGAACTGCTGGTGGCTTTTGCTCTGCACCAATGGCCCAGAAATGTCACAATTTTAAAATTCTCATCATCAATTGCAAATCTCCCCATGGACTGACCCCCTCACCATCTCTGTAACCTCCTCAGCCCTACAACACTCAGACATCTGCACTCCTCTAATTCTGGCCCCTTACCCCTTTCTGATTTTCATCAATTCACCAATGGTGACCATGCCTTCAGCTGCCTGGGCTCTAAGCTCTGGAATTCCCTCCCTAAACCTCTCCATCTCGCTCTCCTCTTTTAAGAGGCTTCTTAAAACCTACTGCTTTCACCAAGCTTTTGATCATCTGTCCAAATACCTTATATGGCTTGGAGTCAAATTTCATTTGTAAACATTCCTGTGAAGCGCTTTGGTGCTATACAAATGCAGGTTGTTATACGTGTTGGGATGCACAGTCATGTTGGAACACAGCCAGAGTGGAACAGCCATTACACTTTGAAGTAATAGGTTACTTACCAACCCAAACACCCGCTCATCTTACCTGCCTTCTCCAGTGCTACTGGGATGGCGTAGGCGGGTCCTACTCCCATGATGTCAGGTGGGACTCCAACTACTGCATAAGACCTCAAAACACCCAGGATGGGAAGGCCAAGCTCGATGGCCTTGGAGTGTCTCGCCACCAGAACTGCGGCAGCACCGTCACTAACTTGGCTCGAGTTCCCTGTCAACACCAAGAATGTCGTCAACGTTTACATTTAAAATGCACAGATATGTGAAAACTGAGGTACATCAGGTGTTGAAGGTAGATTGGTAACAGATGTAATGGGTTGAGAAGACTGCAGGACAGTACAGAGAGTGGCCTTCTCATTTACACTTTACTTAGCAATACATTATAAAAGGAAATCATGGGTACAACCTTCATTAAAGTCCTGACCTGCTTTACACGTTTTTACAGCCTGGAGTGCATCTTGTGCACAGCCTTTTCTAGATCCATTCCAGGCAACGAATTGCACTGTGAAATGTTACGCAAGATCTCAGGTTAACAAAGGTTAATTCAAAAGTTGTGGGTCTCTATTGCAGGAATATGGGATTAGAATAGTTGGGTGCTTGATGGCCGGCACAGACACGATGGGCCGAAGGGCCTGTTTCTGTGCTGTAACAGCGTAGGAGGCTGCCAGGGTTGAAAAGAGCAAGAGAGGAGATAAATCAAGGAGCTTCCCTATTTTCCATCACCGACATTCCCCAATCGGACCACAATGCAATACAAGGTGACAATCATTCATAGAATGATATAAGCATTGGAGGAGGCCATTCGGCCCATTATGCCAGTGCCATCTCATTGGAAGAGCGATCTAATTCATCCCACACCTCTGCCGTTTTCCCTTAGCCCTTTTCAAAGTATTTATCCAATTCCTTTTTGAAAGTAACTATCGAATCTGGTTCCATCGCCCTTTCAGGCAGCGCGTTCCAGATCACAACAACTCGCTGCATAAAAATTCATCTTGCCCCTCCTGCCAATGGAAACAGTTTCTCCCTATCTACTCTATCAAAACCCATCATAATTTTAAGCATATTAATATTAAATCTCCTCCTAACCTTCCCTCCTCCAAGCAAAACAATCCCAGCTTCTCTAGTCCCTCCACATACCAAAAGTTCCTCAGCCCTGGTAAATCTCCTCTGCACCCTCTCGAAGGCCTGAACACCCTTCTTCAACTGTGGTTCTCGGAATTGGACGCAATACTCCAGCTAACCAATATTTTATAAAGGTTCAGCAAACCTTCCTTGCTTTTGTACTCTATGCCTCTATTTATAAAGTCAAGGATCTCGTAGGCTTTTCCAGCAACCTTCTCAACTTCAAAAGACAGTTGATTTGCCAGGATGGGGAAGATTAATATGAATACAGCTAGTGCACTGGGGGAGGTCCATTAAGGTAGTAGGGAGAAACCACTGCCCCTGGAATTGGTAAATACTAGTGACTTTTGGCAGTGGGGCCTGTACCTGCAGTCGTAGTGCCCTTCTCCATGAAGACGGGCCGCAGTTTGCTGAGGCCAGCCAGGGTCGTACTGGCTCGGATCCCATCGTCCTGGGTGACCGTGATGGTTTTCTCATTGCCAGCCTCGTCGAGGATGGTGGTTTTTACCGGTGTGATCTCAGCCTCGAATATGCCCGTGCTCTGGGCTTTGGCTGCTCTGCAATGCAAATCAAAAAAAAATGTAGATAGATAGGTTCAGATATAGGTATAGACGCACACACACATGTATGTACATTAAACACACAATAAATGGGTACAGTAACATGGTGGTTATGTTACTGTACTAGTAGTCCAGAGACCTGCACAAACGATCTGCAGACATGAGTTCAAACCCCACCAAGGCAACTGGGGAATTTAAGTTCAATTAATTAAATAAAGCCTGGAATTAAAAAGCCAGTCTCAGTACCCGTGACTATATAACTACCGGACTGTCATTAGAACCAATCTGATTCACTAAAGTCATCTTGTTGGGGGGATCAAAGTAAAATTGTCATAGTGAGGAGAGAGACGTTAGCAGAATATTCTTTTATTTAATTAACCAGAAGGCTGTTGGAGTGTGGAATGTTTTGCCATTAAGTGACTGACGAAACTGGGTATCTATTTGAAGCAGTGAAATGATGCATGGCCATCGGGGGAAATGAGAGCAGCGATGTGGGATTAGGTTTCGGATTGCTCTAGCAGTGACATGAAGGGCCGAACGGTCAGGGGCCATGTAGTAAAAATCCTTCTGTTCTATTAGTCTGATCGGAATACATACTGAAATGGCAGGGGCGGGGCAGGAGGAACATACTTTTGCTGAGAGGCAAGTGCAAAGGCGTCCTGCTTCTCTCGGGAGATTCCAAACCTCTCGGCCACGTTCTCCGACGTTATCCTGCAAAACAATCAGCAGTTGGGTCAGTCTGGGACACATCAGTTATCAACAGTGAGAAATCAGCGATGTGCAAACTGGCTACCTATATTAAAACAATAGCTACACTTCAAAAGGTATTTCACTGGTTATAAAGCACTTGGGGACAATGCTGAGGAGGTGAAAGGAGCTATATAAATGCAAGTCTCTTTTTTCACATGCTCAGTATTTGAAGAATTAGTTCTCCTGGTTAATGATTATATATTGGGATATCGTAATTAGAATTAGATTTAGAATTAGAACATTACAGCGCAGTACAGGCCCTTCGGCCCTCGATGTTGCGCCGACCTGTGAAACCATCTGACCTACACTATTCCATTTTCATCCATGTGTCTATCCAATGTCCACTTAAATGCCCTTAAAGTTGGCGAATCTACTACTGCTGCAGGCAGGGCGTTCCACGCCCCTACTACTCACTGAGTAAAGAAACTACCTCTCACATCTGTCCTATATCTATCACCCCTCAACTTGAAGCTATGTCCCCTCGTGTTTGCCATCACCATCCGAGGAAAAAGACGCTCACTATCCACCCTATCTAACCCTCTGATTATCTTATATGTCTCTATTAAGTCACCTCTCCTCCTCCTTCTCTCTAACGAAAACAACCTCAAGTCCCTCAGCCTTTCCTCCATACCAGGCAACATCCTAGTAAATCTCCTCTGCCCCCTTTCCATAGCTTCCACATCCTTCCTATAATGCGGTGACCAGAACTGCACGCAATACTCCAGGTGCGGTCTCACCAGAGTTTTGTACAGCTGCAGCATGACCTCGTGGCTCCGAAACTCGACCCCCCTACTAATAAAAGCTAACACACCATATGCCTTCTTAACAGCCCTATTAACCTGGTTAGCAACCTTCAGGGATTTATGCACCTGGACACCAAGATCTCTCTGTTCATCGACAGTACCAAGAATCCTCCCATTAGCCCAGTACTCTGCATTCCTGTTACTCCTTCCAAAGTGAATCACCTCACACTTTTCCGCATTAAACTCCATTTGCCATCTCTCAGCCCAGCTCTGCAGCCTATCTATGTCTCTCTGTATCCGACAACATCCTTCGGCACTATCCACAACTCCACCGACCTTAGTGTCATCTGCAAATTTACTAACCCACCCTTCTACACCCTCTTCCAGGTCATTTATAAAAATGACAAACAGCAGTGGCCCCAAAACAGATCCTTGCGGTACACCACTAGTAACTAAACTCCAGGATGAACATTTGCCATCAACCACCACCCTCTGTCTTCTTTCAGCTAGCCAATTTCTGATCCAAAGCTCTAAATCACCTTCAACCTCATACTTGCGTATTTTCTGCAATAGCCTACCGTGGGGAACCTTATCAAACGTCTTACTGAAATCCATATACACCACATCCACTGCTTTACCCTCATCCACCTGTTTGGTCACCTTCTCGAAAAACTCAATAAGGTTTGTGAGGCACGACCTACCCGTCACAAAACCGTGCTGACTATCTCTAATGTACTTATTCTTTTCAAGATGATTATAAATCCTGTCTCTTATAACCTTTTCCAACATTTTACCCACAACCGAAGTAAGGCTCACAGGTCTATAATTACCAGGGCTGTCTCTACTCCCCTTCTTGAACAAGGGGACAACATTTGCTATCCTCCAGACTTCCGGCACTATTCCTGTCGACAATGACGACATAAAGATCAAGGACAAAGGCTCTGCAATCTCCTCCCTAGCTTCCCAGAGAATCCTAGGATAAATCCCATCTGGCCCAGGGGACTTATCTATTTTCACACTTTCCAAAATTGCTAACACCTCCTCCTTGTGAACCTCAATCCCATCTAGCCTAGTAGTCTGAATCTCAGTATTCTCAACAACATTTTCTTTCTCTACAGTAAATACTGACGCAAAATATTCATTTAACACTTCCCCTATCTCCTCTGATTCCACACACAACTTCCCACTACTATCCTTGATTGGCCCTAATCTAACTCTAACTCTAATAGCTTCTCACTATGCCAATACTGTCATAATATCAAGTGCAGCCAATTCCAATCAATTAGTCACAAGGCTTTCAGTTCCCAGGTCTACCTGCAGCAGCAGTACCTCATGAATCTTAACCACTTACCCTTTATATTTTAAATAAAAAGGCAGCTGTAAACAATATTGATATCAATGTCATGACAAAAAGCACACTTGTCAGTTTAGCGACAGGAGACTCGAGCAGGTTCTTATATCAAAATGTTAATGAGTAATGAAGGAGCCAGTCAATTACGGTTCACATACAACACTGAAGTAGGAAGAGAATAGAGTGTGTTACCCCATGGGAATCAAGCAATCCCTGGCCTTCTCATTGTCCATCATCCGACTGCTAATATCCCCCAAGCTGCCAGGATCACTTGCACTCCTTCGACTCATGCTCTCAACTCTGCATCAAACAAATCAGTACACTGTCCTTTAAAATAATTTAAATCATCATCTATTTACTTTTCTGGCTCAGCCTTAGGTGGAGTATTGCATCCAATTCTGGGCACCACACCTCCAGAAGGATGTCGAGGCCTTGGAGAAGGCGCAGAGGGGATTTACTAGAATGGTACCAGGGATGAGGGACTTCAGTTAATGTGGAGAGACTGGAGAAGCTGGGACTGTTCTCCTTAGAACAGAGAAGGTTAAGGTGAGCTCTAATAGAGGCGTTCAAAATCACAAATGCCTTGATAGAGTAAATGAGGAGGCGGTTTCCACTGGCAGAAGGGTCAGTAATCAGAGGACCCAGACTTAAGGTAATTGGCTAAAGAATCAGAGGGGAGATGAGAAGCTTTTTTTTTAATAAACACAGCGTGTTGTTGCGATCTGGAATGCACTGCCTGAAAGGGCAGTGGAAGCGCATTGAATAGTAACTTTCAAAAGGTAATTGGATAAATACTTGAAAGGTTAAAATTTTACAGGGCTCTGACGAAAAGAGAAGGGAGAGTGGAACTTTCAAAGGGCCAGCAGAGCCAGGACAGGCCGAATGCCCTCCTTCTGCGCTGTAATAATTTGAAAGAAAAGTTAACATTTTTTAAATCTCTCCAGGCTGATTTACACACTTGGTACCAATTCAGGGCGGAAAGAATGACACTAAATTTTACCAGTTTATTAACCAATTAGTATTAGGTGGTGCTCTTAGTTTATCACTTAAAACTGTCACCTGCCATAACCTTGAGTGACAGACCTCAGCACTTCCCTCTGGTGTTCTAGAGCTCAGCATACTCTCTCCACGCACAACCCAATTGTGGGCGTTTTTCCACAGTTGATGTGGACACCATGTGAAAATTTCACAGACCCACCATTCTACTTTAATGAAATCCCAGTTGAAAAAACGACAAACAGGTGAGTGAACTTAGAGCCAGTGATCTATACATAGATTCAGAGCACATCATAAACCACTCTCACACGATGGCGCGACACAGTTGAATGATGTGAGACATCATTGTGTCAGGAGTGTAGCCTGCTTGGGAGGAACAGGTGACATTGGACATCTGGGTCCTAAAGCTCTCCAAACTGGGTCTTATTTCTGGGTCTGTTGTAGATGAATCAAGAGAGACTTTTTTTTTTAAATACAAGAACTGAGAGGTTAAAACTGAACAGACTTAAATCACTGTCGATGCCATGAGTCCACTTCAGGCAGAAGTTGTGGATTTTTAAGGCCCCACTGGAATTAGAAAAACTGGAACATACTCCCGGAGAATCTGAGGCAAACATTTACGACTACTATACACTAGAAAAGAGGGGCAGGATGGGATTCGATGGGCTGAAGGGCCTTAGTCATTGGGCCACAGCTAGAGTCACACATGGAGTAGCCATCTCTCAACCAGCACAATGTAGGAGGAACGTGACCCATCAATGTATTGTTAAGAATCAACACGGTGGGGAAATTCTTGTTCATACTAGCAAGCTAGTTCATCTCGGTTGGGTGGGCAAAAACAAACATCCCTCCAGGACCGATTGTTGACTCTCCACAGGTATTTGTAGCTGGGTGCATCTGATCGGATTAGGCTCTAATACAATCGCCCCCACATACGGTCAAGCAGCCTGCTAGCGTCCACCGCCCAGACTCTCACGCCAAAGGCGGAAGACGAAACAGCTGCTCAGCCCGTCAGTTCCTGCCACAGATTCTGTACAACCAGCCCCATTCGTGGATCCCATTCAAACTGCAAGCAAGGAAACCAGCAGTCGGCTTGCAAAGAACAGCTGTATTCGTGCAGAGGTACCGAGGGACGCAGGCAAACCTTACAGCCGCATCTCAGCAGCAACCACTGCCTTTGGATGACTGTGGGGCAACACGGCAGAGAAATAAAACTGCTGCAGAACGTTCTGTTCAACAACAAACCTACCCACAAGCCAGCCCGATGTCGTAGGAACCATTCCTGATCCCACCTGGAAAGGAACACATTGCTTCAGTCAGTTCATCACAGACTGCACACACATTTACTGTTTAAAGTACAAGTAAATTATATTCATTTAAAAACACAGCAATTTACACTTGAAGTGACTGCACTTTAATCCTTCATATTAATAGGCCACAGCACAGAAAGCCATTTGGCCCATCACACCTGTGCCAGCTCTTTGAAAGAAACTCGCTGCTTATGAGGCTGATGGATGAGGAGACGATCAATGATTTCAAAAGGAAATTGGATGGGCAATGGGGATACAGCAGGAGAGTGGGGCTGACTGGATGGCTCTACAGACCATCATGGAGTCGATGGACCGAATGGCCTCCTTCCGTGTTGTAATGACTCTATCCAATTAGCACAAAACTCAAGGCTGACGCTCCCGTCCAGTACTGAGGGGGTACTGCAGTGTTGGAGGTGAAGTCTTCTGGGTGAGATGTTAAACCGAGACCCCATCTGTCCTCTCAGGTGGGCATAAAAAAGATCCCATGGAGTTATTTCGAAGAGGAGCGGGGGAGTTCTCTCCGGTGACCTGGCCAGTATTTATCCCTCGATCAACATCACTAAAACAGGTTATCTCTATCACTCTGCTGTGCGCAGACTGGCTGCCGTGATTCCTACATCACTTCAAAAGTACTTCATTGGCTGTAAAGCGCTTTGGGACAAAGGAGCTATATAAATGTTTGTCTTTTTTTTTTTAATTATTGACTTAGAAGACAGGTCCATAGTCCATAGCATTTATCTGCGAGCAGCTACTAAAGGCCAAGAGTCTCCAGAGTACAGTGACCCACGAGCTCAGCCTCAAACATTGCCCTTCATCCAAAGTCTGAATCCACACAGCCAATATCAATAAACACTTTCAAAACAAGTGGAAAATGACAGAATGTTTGGGGCCAACTGCAATTTTCACAGCAGTATGAAGCTCGTTTATTTGCTGACTCCTTTCATACAATAATAAAACTTATATAAAAATACAATCAGTGTTAAACTGTCCCACGTCACAGGATATTTAAAAAAAGACTCCTGACAGTGAAGACAGCCCTCAATGATTACCAGACCGCTATTAAAAAGTCAGGGTCATGAAGCTGTTGGATTGTCACAAAAAACTAACTGGTTTACCGATGCTGAGAGGATGTCTCCCCTCATGGGGGAATCCAGAACTAGGGGGCACAGTTTCAGTTTCAAATTAAGGACTCTCCCATTGAAGACGGAGATGAGGAGGAATTTCTTCTCTCAGAGGGTTGTTAATCTTTGGAATTCTCTACCTCAGAGCAGTGGAGGCTGGGTCACTGGATCAAGGCCGAGTTAGACAGATTTTTGATCTACAAGGGAGTCAAGGGTCATGGGGGACTGGCAAGAAAGTGGAGTTAAGGCCACAATCAGATTACGCATGATCTTACTGAATGGTGGAGCAGGTTTGAGGGGCTGAATGGCCTACTCCTGCTCCTATTTCTTGACCATTTAGGGGAGGAAAGCTGCTGTTCTCACCTTTGTCTGGCCTGTAAGTGACTCCAGTCTCACCCCAACTGCCCTCTGAACTGTTCTAGCAAGCCAGCCACTCAGTTTTATTAAAACCACTACCAGTGGTTCAAGAAGGTCCACTGCCACCTTCTCAAGGCAACTGAGAACGGGCAATAAATGCCAGCCTTGCCAGATTCAGGGAACAGATGAGTTCTAGTTCCCATTTCCGTTACAGTCCAAGTATTGTGTGTCATGACAAGTGTGGCCTATCTGACAGGGTAAAGTGGGCTTCCAAGCTGTGTCTGGAGGCAAAGTATAAACAGGGCTTGAACACAAAATGGCTGTGTCTAGTAGCACAGGAATCTTAGCGGGCACGGTGGACTCGGAACCTTCTGGCACAGGGCAGCTTTGTACCTGATGTTGTTTAGCATTTTAGTGTGAATGGGGAAAATCCAGTGCAACAATGTCCTCAACACTCAGTGCAGCTGCTTTCACTGGTGGAGGTTCCATAATATAAATCTTTCCCTCCCCCTCCCACCCAGACAAATCCAATGTCTATGGCGATGTTCCAATGCCAAGAGGTACCTGGTATTACCGCGGATCTGTAATCAATCTGTTGGAAAACAGTTTTTGGGTTATTGAATGTCATATATCCCGATTGTTCTTAAGTTGTAAGCTTGTTGTATATTTTATATGCTTCTCCCTACATCTGGTTAACCGAGTCCATGCATTATGTTTATTGTACTCACTAACCAGAAACCATGGGTCTCGGTTATGGCCTTGCTTTCTCATCTCTTCCCAGTACACACATAACACAAGCCTTTTCATATAGTTGCCTCCCTCTTTGATTGATTTACATACATACGTAATGGAGCAGGAGTAGGCCACTCAGCCCCTCAAGCCTGCTCCACCATTCAACAAGATCATGGCTGATCTGATTGTAACCTCAACTCCACATTCCTGCCTACCCCGATAACCTTTTACCCCCTTGCTTATCAAGAATCTATCTCCCTCAGCCTTAAAAATATTCAAAGGCTGTTTCCACTGCCTTTTGAGGAAGAGAATTCCAAAGACTCACGACCCTCAGAGAAAAAAATTTCTCCTCATCTCTGTCATAAATGGGTTTTTTTTTAAACAGTGACCCCTAGTTCTAGATTCTCCCACAAAAGGAAACATCCTTTCCACATCCACCCCGTCAAGACCCCTTAGGATCTTATATGTTTAGTGTTTCTTAGCTTCTGTCAGTCCTGGCACAGTTTGTAGCATTTTTTCTCTGAATCAGAATGTCACGAGTTCAAGTCCAACTCCAGACCTTTGAGCAGAAAGACCAGGCTGACACTGCAGTGCAGTACTGAGGGAGTGCTGCATTGTTGAAGGTGCCGTCTTTTAGATGAGACATTAAACTGAGGCTCCTTCTGCCTGCTCGGGTGAACGTAAAAGATCCCGTGGCACTATTTCAAAGAAGAGCAGGGGAGTTCTCCCTGGCGTCCTGGCCAATATTTATCCCTCAACCAACCAAAAAGGAGTATCTGGGCATTATCACATTGCGTTTGTGGGAGCTTGCTGTGTTCCTATTGGCTGCCACATTACAACAGTGACTACAATTCAAAAAAGTACTTCATTGGCTGTGAAGCATTTTGGGACATGCTGAGGTTGTGAAAGGCGCTATATAAATGCAAGTCTTTCTTTCTATATCATGGATGGTTAATGAGGTAACAGCTCCCATACTCCAGACCCGACATGAACAACAGTTACAGCAAGAGAATATTTCCATTATGAGACAAAGCACTGACCTGCTATGTTGATGAAAGCCTGTAACCCAGAGGAACACTGTCTGTTGACACAGTACACAGGGACAGATTCGGGAATACCGCTGGGAAGGAGAAACAATAAACGGATTGAAGTGACCAACAGGACAGAGTCTGTGAGTTAAGACAATTTGGAGAGAAGCAGAATGAAAACGAGTACCTCAAGAACTGAGCTATCCTCGCCATCAATGCTCCAGCACCCGGCTGCAAGACATTCCCTAACGGAAGATCAAATGAATGCTCATTGTGATGGTGAAAGAGGCCTGCATTTTGTCTTTGTACATCGAAGAAAATTCTCAAACCATTTCACACTGTCAATGACTTTTGGCCAGGGATTGTTTCTGACAATACAGCAGCTATTCTGTCACAGTGCTAACCCCTAAATGAGCAGCTGTGAGACCAGTGATGCGCTCACCTGTGCTTTGTTAAGGTGAACAATTCAGAACCTGCTCGGGTTTGAAACTACTTCTGTACAATTGAAAATGCATTCAGATTAACAGGCCGGTGAAAGGAGTGGAACTGGAGACACCCAATGTGGCCGTGACTCTGGGTAGCACTCTCGCCTTTGAGTCAGCAGATTGTGGCTTCAAGCCCCACTCCAGAGACTCGAGTACTGAATCTAGGCTGACCTACCCAGTGCAGTACTGAAGGAGGTGCCATCTTTCAGATGAGACATAAAACCATCTGCCCCCTCAGGTACACGTAAATAATTCCAGGGCACTATTTTGAAGAGGAGCAGGGGAGTTCGCCCCAGATTCATAATTAATACTTAATCCCTCAGCAGGAAAACAGATTATCTGGTCATTTATCACGTTGCAATGTGCAAATAAGCTACATTACAATAGGCCCTATGTTAAAGAGTACTTCATTGGCCACTGAAGTGGAGCACTCCCTCAACCTTGTACTGAGGATCTTAGAACCAAATCCTCAATGATAGTACTTACTGTGAAATTTCACTCTGGATCTGAATTGGGTTAAAGATGGATAATAAAGGAACTTTTCAAAAAGAAAGTTTTCACTCACCAACACATATGTCCCCCAGCTCGCGAGGGTTTAGTTTGACATCCTTGAGCACAGCCAGCAAGACAGCGGACAGCAACTCATCTGGTGTTGTGTCCTGCAAGAAGCACAGAAGTTACTGGTCCACCAGAGTTAAGTCAGAAACACATGAAAGGTGAAGGAATAACTATGCGGGAAATATTGTCAAGAAATACTCCCCTCAATATGGCCCTGATTAAATAAAAATTACAGCTACAAGTGGGAGAGCATCCAATAAACAATTCTATTTCCAAATACAGCTCGGGGAGGAATGGTTCCTGGGGAAATTATTCGGGAAAAGGGAGGAAGTCTTTCATTTAAAGACTAGTGTGGGATAAATTAAGAAAAAAAATCCCAGTCAAGCAGACAGTGTCTGCTCAAAAGACAGCTAACTTCTGGAGGGAACCAGAATTGAGAATTATCCTACAGCAAATCAGCTTGAATTACTAATCCCTGGAATGCTGCATGGATCTCCCGGGAACTGCCATTGAACAACTGAGCACCTTAAATATTTCAAAGCAGTAACAACTCCAACCATATCACACTCCACTACCACCACCCTCCCCTCTCTCCGTTACCTTGAAGCTTCCTCTCTTGGCCCTGCCGATCGCTGTCCTCACTCCGTGAACCAGTACCACCTCCTGCTGCAGGCGGCCGGCCTCCCCCTGTCCCGGCCCCGGACTCTGCTGCTGCAGCTGCCCGGGTCCCGGGGACAGGTGACGGGACAAGACCTGGAGCCGGAGCATGTCAGACCGAGAGACGGAGAGGGGTGAACTTCCTCTGGATCTCGATGTGTTTATTGATCCCGGTTTCTCTCTCTGTATTTCTTGATTTTGCTACATTTTCCCGTCACGTGACGCATCTCAACAGCAAACCCGGAATCAGAACCAGCCATCCCCAGATATCCCAGTTCAACACCATCCACACTGATATCCCAGTTCAACACCATCCACACTGATATCCCAGTTAAACACCATCCACACTGATATCCCAGTTAAACACCATCCACACTGATATCCCAGTTAAACAACATCCACCAACATCCCAGTTAAACACCATCCACACTGATATCCCAGTTAAACAACATCCACCAACATCCCAGTTAAACACCATCCACACTGATATCCCAGTTAAACACCATCCACACTGATATCCCAGTTAAACACCATCCACACTGATATCCCAGTTAAACAACATCCACCAACATCCCAGTTAAACACCATCCACACTGATATCCCAGTTAAACACCATCCACACTGATATCCCAGTTAAACAACATCCCCAGATATCCCAGTTCAACACCATCCACACTGATATCCCAGTTAAACACCATCCACACTGATATCCCAGTTAAACAACATCCACCAACATCCCAGTTAAACACCATCCACACTGATATCCCAGTTAAACAACATCCACACTGATATCCCAGTTAAACACCATCCACACTGATATCCCAGTTAAATACCATCCCCAGATATCCCAGTTAAATACCATCCCCAGATATCCCAGTTAAACACCATCCACACAGATATCCCAGTTAAACACCATCCACACTGATATCCCAGTTAAACAACATCCCAGTTAAATACCATCCACACTGATATCCCAGTTAAACACCATCCACACTGATATCCCAGTTAAACAACATCCACCAACATCCCAGTTAAACACCATCCACACTGATATCCCAGTTAAACACCATCCACACTGATATCCCAGTTAAACAATATCCACCAACATCCCAGTTAAACACCATCCACACTGATATCCCAGTTAAACACCATCCACACTGATATCCCAGTTAAATACCATCCCCAGATATCCCAGTTAAACACCATTCACACTGATATCCCAGTTAAACACCATCCACACTGATATCCCAGTTAAATACCATCCCCAGATATCCCAGTTAAACACCATCCACACTGATATCCCAGTTAAACACCATCCACACTGATATCCCAGTTAAACACCATTCACACAGACATCCCAGTTAAACACCATCCACACTGATCTCCCAGTTAAACACCATCCACACTGATATCCCAGTTAAACAACATCCCAGTTAAATACCATCCACACTGATATCCCAGTTAAACACCATCCACACTGATATCCCAGTTAAACAACATCCACACTGATATCCCAGTTAAACACCATTCACACTGATATCCCAGTTAAACAACATCCACCAACATCCCAGTTAAACACCATCCACACTGATATCCCAGTTAAACACCATCCACACTGATATCCCAGTTAAACACCATTCACACTGATATCCCAGTTAAACACCATCCACACTGATATCCCAGTTAAACAACATCCACCAACATCCCAGTTAAACACCATCCACACAGACATCCCAGTTAAACACCATCCACACTGATATCCCAGTTAAACACCATCCACACAGACATCCCAGTTAAACACCATCCACACAGACATCCCAGTTAAACACCATCCACACTGATATCCCAGTTAAACACCATCCACAGATATCCCAGTTAAACACCATTCACAGATGTGAGAAACGTAGCCCACTTAATAATAATTTACACCAAGTCAAACTCTGAAGAAGTAAGTTTATTTAACGTTCTTGCAAGATCGGGTGTCCTACAAGCAGGCTCACCCATCAACATATTCAGTTCATGTTTATACAATACAAATCCATTTTTCCACGCCTTTAGTTTACATTATTGGTTATAACGTATTATGACACTAACCTATCCTATAGTTGCTACAGTCTCCTCCTCTGTTTACTTCTCCCCCTACTCTAACTTTCTAGCCCCTAACTCTTGTTGTTGTTTTACCTTATTTGGCTCTCCATTGTGTGTTTTAACTTGCAGCTGTCAGCATTTATCTTAGTGGGGCAGTTTCTTATTCACTACATCCTTTGTTCTAACTCTTGCTGTTTCTCTTTTCTCTGCCTAAGCACAATTTTTAACTGCTGTACTGTCTCAAGGTCTTTACTTACATACCCTTATCAGTTCTCTTTTTCAGTGATTTCATTATGTTGTGTAGAAATGACTTCTTGGTAATTTTCCACAAGCTGTAGAAACAACATTTCAGTATTTCTTATTCTCACAATTCCCCCTTTTCTTTTACTTAATCCTTGTTGTTTTCTACATACTGCGGAGGGTTCTCATATGTCCTCTCAAATTCTCTGAGCATTATTTCAGCCGCCTTTTCAATGTCTGTATTTCCGTTGATACTATCCACTTTGTCATTACCTAACAGGTACATACTCTCTTCCTGGCCTCTTTGTATTGACATCTGCTTCGTCAAAGCTGTCTCAATCAATCGCTGTGTCAGCCCTTTTACACAAGGAATAATACAACACCCGATGGCTATTAGTATTCCGACAACCGTGATCAGGGAGGTAAAAACCGAGATTATCATGCCTTTCCATTTTCCAAACCAGGATTCAAGCCACCCCGTCAGGGAAGTGTCTGCTCCTGAATTTTCGGCCATCTCCTCTGCTAAAGTTGTTAACCCTTGCAGTGCTCGGGTGATTGAACCATCGGGTGCTGTGTTATTTGGGATAAATGTGCAACATTTCCCTCCTAACATTATACACACGCCTCCTTTTTCTGCTAAGATCATATCTAGAGCCAGTCGATTTTCCCAAGCCATTCTACTAGTGGCATCTAATTGTTCAGCTATACCTTTTACCGCATCTCTAGTATAATTTATAAATCTTTGTTGGTTGTTTTAAATATAATTTATCCAATCTACATTTTTGTTAATCGTGACCCACCAAAACAAAGACTCGAAACCGGCGGTTATTTGGTTTCGGGCCTTGAGTTCATCAGGTACCCCTCTTGGGACCCCTATGAAATCCATGTATACCTGGTCGTCAAAAGAGTTCGCTATCGCTTCCCTTTTACCCCTTTCCCTCGTTATTATCTTTTGTTTCTCAAATGCCAAGGTGAATGGTATTGCCAATTGAACAATTGCGCACGTCCCCTTCCACTGGGAGGGTAGGGTCTGTCTCAGGATTTTTCCTCCGCAATACCACCATAAATCCACTCTTGGGACATTCAATGATGAGTAGTTCCCTCCCCTGACTCTTCCAGTTACGTCCTCAGTCTCTATGCATGACTTCAACTCTCCCATATTTCTGGTTAGCTCCGCACCGTGTCGACTTACGCATGATGTGTGATTCACACCGGTGGCTAAAAATGAAGGGGGAGTCCTTGAATCTTTTTTCTCTAGGGGAGGGAACATTAATGACAAGGATATGCAAGTTTGAATACCCCAAGCCGTCTTATCCTGATATAGGGCTAACATGCATTCCATGCCCTTTCGGTCACGCTCCCACCCCAGTGGGAAAAGTACTACTTGAGCTATCGGTCTACCAGATGCACAAGCATAGCAATTGTTTTTGTTCAAACTTTTTACAGGTAATTTTATCCATTCGACCCAGGCATTTGTGTCCCCGTAACCGGTTTCTATCTCAATTGTCTTTCTCAAGTCTTTTACCTCTATTATTTTTACTATGTTAGGGTCATTATGAGAGGTCCCTTTTAGTTTGTTAGATGGTTTACCAGTCTTATCTATTGTTACCTGAAAACAACATTTTAATTCACCTTTCTTTTTCCCTTCTCTAACTGTTACTCCAAACACCTTGTTGTCTAATTGGAAGTGGGTACTTTTGATTTGTCGTTCTTCTGTTATTGAGCCATTCCGCTGGCGTTGGATGGATATTCCACCAGGCGTTTCTGTCCACTCGGTTCTTTTTATCGTCAAATAGGGTTGCATTCCTTATCTGGACAATCTGGGCCTGGTTTTATGGGGCTCTGGTGAATGGATATAATCGGTGGGAGTGGGTCTCCTGTTAGTAGTCCATCCCCATAATAATGGAGGGACTCCACATAATAATTTCTTTGGTTATGTATGCCCCCACATGGGATTAGGAAACATAAGTCTACTTCTACCACCTGAGGGTCCTGGCTCTTGGGGATTTCAATTCGTGTACCGTTGTCCCCGTCAGTTCCGTCCCACATTGTTATTTTTCCCATTACTGGGATGACTAATACTGCATACAAAAACATCCAACCCATTTTATTTCCTGGCTACTTTTGAAAAGAAAGAGAGAAAGAGAAAAGGCACACAATATTACAGACAGTATTTCCGCGCTCGCGCCGCTATATAAAAAAGTTCGTTACTCAAAGTCTTTTTAGCTTTATTTTCAATGGTTCTTCTGTTAATTCGGTTGTCCAAGTTCCTTCCTCGGCCGGGGGGGTTGTACCGGCCCCTTGATTCTTGTGTCGTGGGTCCAACCTCTTTCTGCCGTTCTTATGGTTGTTTCAGTGGTTAGGAGAGTCTGGTATGGTCCTTCCCAGTTCGGTTGTAGTTTAGTCTCTTTCCACGATTTCACCAGAACCCAATCTCCTGGTTGGATCTTGTGCACTGCAAATTCGAGAGGTGGGGTCTGTACTAACAGGCCTTGCTTCCTGAGGAATGACAATGAGGAAGACAACAGCAGTATATAGTTCTTTAGAAACGAATCTTTAGTTTCTAAGGTTGGCATCTCGCCCCTGGTTCCCATATAGGGTAATCCGAATAGCATTTCATAGGGGGACAGTCCCACATCTTTTCTAGGGGCTGTCCGAATTCTGAGTATCGTTATAGGTAAACATTTGGTCCAGGGTAACCTTGTTTCAAGTACCAGTGCCATGCCTTTCTGCTCACTTCCACATTCCCCCCTTTTATCATTCTATGATAACCTTCTCTCCACTGATCAACTTATTTATGATTATATATATTCACTAGGATTATGTGGATCTATTTACTCAAATAACATTTAAACAGTATAATATAAAAGCAAATATAAAAAACTCAGCAACTGCTGAATCAGAAGGGTAGGCTGAGCCACCCTCTAACAAGGGGGCGTGTATTAGCCTGGTCGGTGTGTTTTTCATTCTAACTTTCCCCTAGGATTGTCATGTCTGGGTGATAAGAAGAGTGCTGTTGAAGTACAATGTCTCTCTCTCTCTCTCTCTCTCTCGCTGTACCAGCTGCAAGGCCAAGTTGCCTCTGCAGCCCTGAAGTTATGAAGTCATTTCTGATGAGCTGTCCCTCCCTGCAGCACTGAAGCTAGCTTGTTAGCAATACATGACTGATTAATTGTTTCATCTTAAATGTTCCCATGTAATTCTGTTCTTAAAAATTCTAAAATCTAAATTCTGTTCTCACAGTCCCCCCTTTGATTCTTCAAAACATTTTTAAAAATCATTCCCTTGATCCCACCTAGGTGCCTTTAATGGTCTCTATTTGTCTAGAAACAGCCTTCAACACCCAGAGGGGTCACACTCAATACGCCGCCTGCTTGTGCCATAAGAGGGGCCTGCGGGAACTCTGTAAAGGCATAAGTTTTGCAGGGGCTTCAACTACTTGTTTACAACATAAAAGGGTGGAACACTTGTACAATTACCATCTCATTTAAGCTTCACTGTTTTTCTCTGGCTTCATCTCTATTAACGAAAACTTTCTGCGCTTCTCTGAGCAGTTCATCCAATTGTTTTTCACTCCATCCATCTATCTTTTGAATTTTCTTTTGGATGTCTGGCCATGATTTTGTTACAAAATGGACTCGAAGGAGTCCTTGGGCAACCGAGTCTTCTGGATCTAAACCTGAATATTTCCTCATTGTGTCCCGTAATCTCTGTAAGAAATTTGAGGGAGTCTCATCCTTTTCCTGTCTTACTTCGAAGGCCTTATTCAAATTTTGTGATTTCGGGACAGATTCCCTAATGCCTTTTACTATCAGATTTCTAAGGTCTTTCATCTGGCCCCTATGGCCGACGTTATTGTTCTGCCACTGCGGGTCTTGATTAGGGTATTTTTGTTCGGCTGGTTCGTTTCCCCCTACCCCGGGAGGGTTTTCTCTTTCCCAAATTTTCAGGGGTCTTCTACGAGGACTTTCATTTCCTTTTTAAACACTCTTACCTCTCCTGACGTTAATGGTGCACTAACAAATCCAATTTCATTATTTCCTATTGGTACCTCTCTCAAGGGCATCATTGTCTTAGGAGACTCTCTGTCTCTATCGTCGTCGTTATCGTCGGGTTTAGGGGTGGTCCTTCTTGCTGTCCTTAGATCATATTTGGGTCTTTTTCTCCTTGGCTTTTGACTCTAAATCCCAATACTCCAACATCCGTCCCAATGGACTTTCTGGAGGGATGTTGCCGGCAGACTTTCCTTGTCTCCCATCGTCTTCCTTTTTAGACGATTTATTTCCCATGGTAAACTGAAGGGTCTTGTACCCTACGGTATTCACCTCCTAGCTGAAGGGTCTTATACCTTACGGTATTCACCTCCTAACTGAAGGGTCTTATACCATACAGTACTCACCTCCTAGCTGAAGGGTCTTATACTGCCCCACAGTATTCACCTCCTAACTGAAGGGTCTTGTACCCTACGGTATTCACCTCCTAGCTGAAGGGTCTTATACCCGACAGTATTCACCTCCTAACTGAAGGGTCTTGTACCCTACGGTATTCACCTCCTAGCTGAAGGGTCTTATACCTTACGGTATTCACCTCCTAACTGAAGGGTCTTATACCTTACGGTACTCACCTCCTAGCTGAAGGGTCTTATACTGCCCCACAGTATTCACCTCCTAACTGAAGGGTCTTGTACCCTACGGTATTCACCTCCTAGCTGAAGGGTCTTATACCCTACGGTACTCACCTCCTAGCTGAAGGGTCTTATACTGCAGGACTGTAAAATTCACTCCTCAAGGACTTTTAGTACTTAGAAGGTCTTATCCTACAGTTAACCAGTATTCACCTCCTAACTGAAGGGTCTTATACCTTACGGTATTCACCTCCTAGCTGAAGGGTCTTATACTGCCCCACAGTATTCACCTCCTAACTGAAGGGTCTTGTACCCTACGGTATTCACCTCCTAGCTGAAGGGTCTTATACCTTACGGTATTCACCTCCTAACTGAAGGGTCTTATACCAAACAGTACTCACCTCCTAGCTGAAGGGTCTTATACTGCCCCACAGTATTCACCTCCTAACTGAAGGGTCTTGTACCCTACGGTATACCATACAGTACTCACCTCCTAGCTGAAGGGTCTTATACTGCAGGACTATAAAATTCACTCCTCAAGGACTTTTAGTACTTAGAAGGTCTTATCCTACAGTTAACCATAAGTCACCAAGATAATACTTAAAAGTCGTTTTTCTTACCTTCGTCCGTGCACGGAGTTGCCTGACTTCACGTGTGTACCTGCCGCACTAAATACTCGTTCAGAGTGACTTCCCTAGGATCGTTTTCAGTCGATTGCTCGGGTCCGCTACCAACGAGAGAAACGAGACCGTTTTTAAATTAACGGGATGCGTCTTCTCGTCTGTCGTCGGCCGCGGTCCCGGCAATGATGAAGAGATCCCGGACGAGCCCCCAATTGTGAGAAACGTAGCCCACTTAATAATAATTTACACCAAGTCAAACTCTGAAGAAGTAAGTTTATTTAACGTTCTTGCAAGATCGGGTGTCCTACAAGCAGGCATACCCATCAACATATTCAGTTCATACAATACAAATCCATTTTTCCACGCCTTTAGTTTACATTATTGGTTATGACATATTATGACACTAACCTATCCTATAGTTGCTACAGTCTCCCCCTCTGTTTACTTCTCCCCCTACTCTAACTTTCTAGCTCCTAACTCTTGTTGTTGTTTTACCTTATTTGGCTCTCCATTGTGTGTTTTAACTTGCAGCTGTCAGCCTTTATCTTAGTGGGGCAGTTTCTTATTCACTACATCCTTTGTTCTAACTCTTGCTGTTTCTCTTTTCTCTGCCTAAGCACAATTTTTAACTGCTGTACTGTCTCAAGGTCTTTACTTACATACCCTTATCAGTTCTCTTTTTCAGTGATTTCATTATGTTGTGTAGAAATGACTTCTTGGTAATTTTCCACAAGCTGTAGAAACAACATTTCAGTATTTTTTATTCTCACAACAGATATCCCAGTTAAACACCATCCACACATATCCCAGTTCAACACCATTCACAGATATCCCAGTTAAACACCATCCCCAGATATCCCAATTAAACACCATCCACACTGATATCCCAGTTAAACACCATTCACAGATATCCCAGTTAAACACCATCCACACATATCCCAGTTCAACACCATCCACACTGATATCCCAGTTAAACACCATTCACACTGATATCCCAGTTAAACACCATTCACACTGATATCCCAGTTAAACACCATTCACACTGATATCCCAGTTAAACACCATTCACAGATATCCCAGTTAAACACCATTCACACTGATATCCCAGTTAAACACCATTCACACTGATATCCCAGTTAAACACCATTCACACTGATATCCCAGTTAAACACCATTCACACAGACATCCCAGTTAAACACCATCCACACTGATATCCCAGTTAAACACCATCCACACTGATATCCCAGTTAAACACCATCCACACTGATATCCCAGTTAAACACCATTCACACAGATATCCCAGTTAAACACCATGCACACAGACATCCCAGTTAAATACCATTCACTGATATCCCAGTTAAACAACATCCACCAACATCCCAGTTAAACACCATGCACAGATATCCAGTTAAACACCATTCACACTGATATCCCAGTTAAACACCATACACAGATATCCAGTTAAACACCATTCACACTGATATCCCAGTTAAACACCATACACAGATATCCCAGTTAAACACCATTCACAGATATCCCAGTTAAACACCATTCACAGATATCCCAGTTAAACACCATTCACACAGATATCCCAGTTAAACACCATGCACACAGACATCCCAGTTAAATACCATTCACTGATATCCCAGTTAAACAACATCCACCAACATCCCAGTTAAACACCATGCACAGATATCCAGTTAAACACCATTCACACTGATATCCCAGTTAAACACCATACACAGATATCCAGTTAAACACCATTCACACTGATATCCCAGTTAAACACCATACACAGATATCCCAGTTAAACACCATTCACAGATATCCCAGTTAAACACCATTCACAGATATCCCAGTTAAACACCATTCACAGATATCCCAGTTAAACACCATTCACAGATATCCCAGTTAAACACCATTCACAGATATCCCAGTTAAACACCATTCACACTGATATCCCAGTTAAACACCATCCACAGATATCCCAGTTAAACACCATGCACAGATATCCAGTTAAACACCATTCACACTGATATCCCAGTTAAACACCATCCACAGATATCCCAGTTAAACACCATGCACAGATATCCAGTTAAACACCATTCACACTGATATCCCAGTTAAACACCATGCACAGATATCCAGTTATACACCATTCACACTGATATCCCAGTTAAACACCATCCACAGATATCCCAGTTAAACACCACGCACAGATATCCAGTTATACACCATTCACACTGATATCCCAGTTAAACACCACGCACAGATATCCAGTTATACACCATTCACACTGATATCCCAGTTAAACACCACGCACAGATATCCAGTTATACACCATTCACACTGATATCCCAGTTAAACACCACGCACAGATATCCAGTTATACACCATTCACACTGATATCCCAGTTAAACACCATCCACAGATATCCCAGTTAAACACCATCCACAGATATCCCAGTTAAGCACCATCCACAGATATCCGGTTAAACTGGGTAAGTGAGTTTACAACTTATATAAACTTACCTTTTTGTTTTGGCGGTTTCTTTTTGCAGCGGCGACAGGGAGAGTGAGGTGGCAGCTGGGTAAGTAAGTACTATATATTAGGGCAGTGGCTGAACCCGAGACACGACACCTGTAGTGTCTCCCACCCGCCCTCCTCCTCTAACGAAAAAAAAAGGACTCGGTGGTGTGCAGATAAGGTAAGGCTTTTTCCATTTCTTTTTTTTTCGTGTGATTGGTAAAAACTTTTCGTTCCTTTTTCATTTATCTAAGTTAAGACTAACTTAAGCTTAAGATTAAAAATGGCAGGAGATCTCAGACCCGTGTTATGCTCCTCTTGCTCAATGTGGGAGCTCAGGGACACGGCTGATGTCCCTGACTCCTTCACGTGCTGGAAGTGTGTCCAGCTGCAGCTCTTGTTAGACCGCATGACGGCTCTGGAGCTGCGGATGGACTCACTTTGGAGCATCCGCAATGCTGAGGAGGTCGTGGATAGCACGTTTAGCGAATTGGTCACACCGCAGATTAGGATTGCTGAGGGTGAAAGGGAATGGGTGACCAAAAGGCAGAGAAAGAGCAGGAAGGCAGCGCAGGTGTCCCCTACGGTCATCTCCCTCCACAACAGGTATACCGTTTTGGATACTGTTGAGGGAGATGGCTCACCAGGGGAAGGCAGCAGTAGCCAGGTTCATGGCACCGTGGCTGGCTCTGCTGCTCGGAAGGGCGGGAAAAAGAATGGAAGGGCTCTAGTCATAGGGGAGTCGATTGTAAGGGGAGTAGATAGGCGGTTCTGTGGTCGAAAACGAGACTCCCGAATGGTATGTTGCCTCCCAGGTGCACGGGTCAGGGATGTCTCAGATTGGCTGCAGAACATTCTGAAAGGGGAGGGTGAACAGCCAGTTGTCGTTGTGCACATAGGCACCAATGATATAGGTAAAAAACGGGATGAGGTCCTACAAGCAGAATTTAGGGAGTTAGGAGCCAAGTTAAAAAGTAGGACCTCAGAGGTAGTAATCTCAGGATTGCTACCAGTGCCACTTGCTAGTCACAGTAGAAATGAAAGAATAGTCAGGATGAATGCGTGGCTTGAGAGATGGTGCAGGAGGGAGGGGTTCAGATTTTTGGGAAATTGGGACCGGTTCTGGGGGAGGTGGGACTATTACAAATTGGACAGTCTGTACCAGGGCCGGACTGGAACCATTGCAGCAGCTTTTTCGGGAGCAGAGTGTGAGCGAGTGAGCAGCTGGGAAGGTCAGTTTGAAAGTAAATTTAATTTCCTTTTGTTTTTCGGCGGAGGCCAGGGGGCTGCTGGGTAAGTAAAACACTATATATTTGGGCGGTTTAAAATAACTTTCCTTTCATTGCAGCAGCTTTTTCGGGAGCAGAGTGTGAGCGAGTGAGCAGCTGGGAAGGTCAGTTTGAAAGTAAATTTAATTTCCTTTTGTTTTTCGGCGGAGGCCAGGGGGCTGCTGGGTAAGTAAAACACTATATATTTGGGCGGTTTAAAATAACTTTCCTTTCATTGCAGCAGCTTTTTCGGGAGCAGAGTGTGAGCGAGTGAGCAGCTGGGAAGGTCAGTTTGAAAGTAAATTTAATTTCCTTTTGTTTTTCGGCGGAGGCCAGGGGGCTGCTGGGTAAGTAAAACACTATATATTTGGGCAGTTTAAAATAACTTTCCTTTCATTGCAGCAGCTTTTTCGGGAGCAGAGTGTGAGCGAGTGAGCAGCTGGGAAGGTCAGTTTGAAAGTAAATTTAATTTCCTTTTGTTTTTCGGCGGAGGCCAGGGGGCTGCTGGGTAAGTAAAACACTATATATTTGGGCGGTTTAAAATAACTTTCCTTTCATTGCAGCAGCTTTTTCGGGAGCAGAGTGTGAGCGAGTGAGCAGCTGGGAAGGTCAGTTTGAAAGTAAATTTAATTTCCTTTTGTTTTTCGGCGGAGGCCAGGGGGCTGCTGGGTAAGTAAAACACTATATATTTGGGCGGTTTAAAATAACTTTCCTTTCATTGCAGCAGCTTTTTCGGGAGCAGAGTGTGAGCGAGTGAGCAGCTGGGAAGGTCAGTTTGAAAGTAAATTTAATTTCCTTTTGTTTTTCGGCGGAGGCCAGGGGGCTGCTGGGTAAGTAAAACACTATATATTTGGGTGGTTTAAAATAACGTTCCTTTCATTGCAGCAGCTTTTTCGGGAGCAGAGTGTGAGCGAGTGAGCAGCTAGGAAGGTCAGTTTGAAAGTAAATTTAATTTCCTTTTGTTTTTCGGCGGAGGCCAGGGGGCTGCTGGGTAAGTAAAACACTATATATTTGGGCGGTTTAAAATAACGTTCCTTTCATTGCAGCAGCTTTTTCGGGAGCAGAGTGTGAGCGAGTGAGCAGCTGGGAAGGTCAGTTTGAAAGTAAATTTAATTTCCTTTTGTTTTTCGGCGGAGGCCAGGGGGCTGCTGGGTAAGTAAAACACTATATATTTGGGCGGTTTAAAATAACTTTCCTTTCATTGCAGCAGCTTTTTCGGGAGCAGAGTGTGAGCGAGTGAGCAGCTGGGAAGGTCAGTTTGAAAGTAAATTTAATTTCCTTTTGTTTTTCGGCGGAGGCCAGGGGGCTGCTGGGTAAGTAAAACACTATATATTTGGGTGGTTTAAAATAACTTTCCTTTCATTGCAGCAGCTTTTTCGGGAGCAGAGTGTGAGCGAGTGAGTAGCTGGGAAGGTCAGTTTGAAAGTAAATTTAAATTCCTTTTGTTTTTCGGCGGAGGCCAGGGGGCTGCTGGGTAAGTAAAACACTATATATTTAGGCAGTTTAAAATAACTTTCCTTTCATTGCAGCAGCTTTTTCGGGAGCAGAGTGTGAGCGAGTGAGCAGCTGGGAAGGTCAGTTTGAAAGTAAATTTAATTTCCTTTTGTTTTTCGGCGGAGGCCAGGGGGCTGCTGGGTAAGTAAAACACTATATATTTGGGCGGTTTAAAATAACTTTCCTTTCATTGCAGCAGCTTTTTCGGGAGCAGAGTGTGAGCGAGTGAGCAGCTGGGAAGGTCAGTTTGAAAGTAAATTTAATTTCCTTTTGTTTTTCGGCGGAGGCCAGGGGGCTGCTGGGTAAGTAAAACACTATATATTTGGGCGGTTTCTGAACCCGAGACACCACACTTGTCGTGTCTCCCACCCGCCCTCCTCCTCTAACCAAAAAGAAAGGACTCGGTGGGGTGTTTCTAAGGTAAGGCTTTTTCGATTTCTCTGGTTTTATTGTGATTGGTAAAAACTTTTCGTTCCTTTTTCATTTAACTAAGTTCAGCTTAAGATTAAAAATGGCAGGAGATCTCAGACCCGTGTCATGCTCCTCTTGCTCAATGTGGGAGCTCAGGGACATGGCTGATGTCCCTGACTCCTTCACGTGCAGGAAGTGTGTCCAACTGCAGCTCTTGTTAGACCGCATGACGGCTCTCGAGCTGCGGATGGACTCACTTTGGAGCATGCACGATGCTGAGGAGGTCGTGGATAGCACGTTTAGTGAATTGGTCACACCGCAGATTAGGATTGCTGAGGGAGAAAGGGAATGGGTGACCAAAAGGCAGAGAAAGAGCAGGAAGGCAGCGCAGGAGTCCCCTGCGGTCATCTCCCTCCAAAACAAGTATACCGTTTTGGATACTGTTGAGGGAGATGGCTCACCAGGGGAAGGCAGCAGTAGCCAGGTCCATGGCACCGTGGCTGGCTCTGCTGTTCAGAAGGGCGGGAAAAAGAGTGGAAGGGCTATAGTCGTAGGGGATTCGATTGTAAGGGGAGTAGATAGGCGGTTTTGTGGTCGAAAACGAGGCTCCCGAATGGTATGTTGCCTCCCAGGTGCACGGGTCAGGGATGTCTCAGATCGGCTGCAGAACATTCTAAAGGGGGAGGGTGAACAGCCAGTTGTCATTGTGCACATAGGCACTAATGATATAGGTAAAAAACGGGATGAGGTCCTACAAGCAGAGTTTAGGGAGTTAGGAGCCAAGTTAAAAAGTAGGACCTCAGAGGTAGTAATCTCAGGATTACTACCAGTGCCACGTGACAGTCAGAGTAAAAATGAAAGAATAGTCAGGATGAATGCGTGGCTTGAGAGATGGTGCAGGAAGGAGGGGTTCAGATTTTTGGGACATTGGGACCGGTTCTGGGGGAGGTGGGACTATTACAAATTGGACGGTCTACACCTGGGCCGGACTGGAACCAATGTCCTTGGAGGTGCTTTTGCTAACGCTGTTGGGGAGGGTTTAAACTAATGTGGCAGGGGGATGGGAACCAATTGAGGTCAGTTGACAGTAAGGAGGTAGTAACAAAAGCCTGTAAGGAACTAGATAATGAAGTCAGTGTGACTAAGGGGAAGAGCAGGCAGGGAGCAGATGATGAATATAAAGGGACTGGTGGTCTGAGGTGCATTTGTTTTAATGCAAGAAGTGTAGTAGGTAAGGCAGATGAACTTAGGGCTTGGATTAGTACCTGGGAGTATGATATTGCTATTACTGAGACTTGGTTGAGGGAAGGGCATGATTGGCAACTAAATATCCCAGGATATCGATGCTTCAGGCGGGATAGAGAGGGAGGTAAAAGGGGTGCATTACTGGTCAAAGAGGATATCACAGCTGTGCTGAAGGAGGGCACTATGGAGGACTCGAGCAGTGAGGCAATATGGACAGAACTCAGAAATAGGAAGGGTGCAGTAACAATGTTGGGGCTGTACTACAGGCCTCCCAACAGCGAGCGTGAGATAGAGGTACAAATATGTAAACAGATTATGGAAAGATGTAGGAGCAACAGGGTGGTGGTGATAGGAGATTTTAATTTTCCCAACATTGACTGGGATTCGCTTAGTGTTAGAGGTCCAGATGGAGCAGAATTTGTAAGGAGCATCCAGGAGGGTTTTCTAGAGCAGTATGTAAATAGTCCAACTCGGGAAGGGGCCATACTGGACCTGGTGTTGGGGAATGAGCCCGGCCAGGTTGTTGAAGTTTCAGTAGGGGACTACTTTGGGAATAGTGATCACAATTCCGTAAGCTTTAAAATACTCATGGACAAAGACGAGAGTGGTCCTAAAGGAAGAGTGCTAAATTGGGGGAAGGCCAACTATACCAAAATTCGGCAGGAGCTGGGAAATGTAGATTGGGAGCAGCTGTTTGAAGGTAAATCCACATGTGATATGTGGGAGGCTTTTAAAGAGAGGTTGATTAGCGTGCAGGAGAGACATGTTCCTGTGAAAATGAGGGATAGGAATGGCAAGATTAGGGAACCATGGATGACAGGTGAAATTGTGAGACTAGCTAAGAGGAAAAAGGAAGTATACATAAGGTCTAGGCGGCTGATGAAAGACAAAGCTTTGAAAGAATATCGGGAATGTAGGACCAATCTGAAACGAGGAATTAAGAGGGCTAAAAGGGGTCATGAAATATCTTTAGCAAACAGGGTTAAGGAAAATCCCAAAGCCTTTTATTCATATATAAGGAGCAAGAGGGTAACTAGAGAAAGGATTGGCCCACTAAAGGACAAAGGAGGAATGTTATGCTTGGACTCAGAGAAAATGGGTGAGATTCTAAACGAGTACTTTGCATCGGTATTCACCGAGGAGAGGGACATGACGGATGTTGAGGTTAGGAACAGATGTTTGATTACTCTAGGTCAAGTCGGCATAAGGAGGGAGGAAGTGTTGGGTATTCTAAAGGGCATTAAGGTGGACAAGTCCCCAGGTCCGGATGGGATCTATCCCAGGTTACTGAGGGAAGCGAGAGAGGAAATAGCTGGGGCCTTAACAGATATCTTTGCAGCATCCTTAAACACGGGTGAGGTCCCGGAGGACTGGAGAATTGCTAATGTTGTCCCCTTGTTTAAGAAGGGTAGAAGGGATAATCCAGGTAATTATAGACCGGTGAGCCTGACGTCAGTGGTAGGGAAGCTGCTGGAGAAGATACTGAGGGATAGGATCTATTCCCATTTGGAAGAAAATGGGCTCATCAGTGATAGGCAACATGGTTTTGTGCAGGGAAGGTCATGTCTTACCAACTTAATAGAATTCTTTGAGGAAGTGACAAAGTTGATTGATGAGGGAAGGGCTGTCGATGTCATATACATGGACTTCAGTAAGGCGTTTGATAAGGTTCCCCATGGCAGGCTGATGGAGAAAGTGAAGGCGCTTGGGGTCCAAGGTGTACTAGCTAGATGGATAAAGAACTGGCTGGGCAACAGGAGACAGAGAGTAGCAGTAGAAGGGAGTTTCTCAAAATGGAGACGTGTGACCAGTGGTGTTCCACAGGGATCCATGGCTTGGAGGGCCGAAGGGCCTGTTCCTGTGCTGTAATTTTCTTTGTTCTAAACACCCTCCACACTGATATCCCAGTTAAACACCCTCCACACTGATATCCCAGTTAAACACCCTCCACAGATAGAGTCATACAGCATAGAGACAGGCCATTCGGCCCACCGTCTCTATGCCGACCATAATGCCTATCTATACTAATCCCACCTGCCTGCATTAATTCCATATCCCTCTATGCCTTGCTCATTCAAGTACCTGTCCAGATGCCTCTTAAATGTCATTACTGTTCCTGCCTCCACCACCTCCTCAGGCAGCTCATTCCAGATACCTACTATTCTTTGTGTGAAAAATTTACCCCTTTGAACCTCCTCCCTCTCACCTTAAATCCAAGCTCTTTAGTTTTAGTCACCCCTACCATGGGAAACAGACTCTGCCTATCTACCTCTCTCAATTTTATATACCTCTGTTATGTCCCCTCTCAGCTTCCTTCGCTCCAGGGGAAACAGACCCAGCCTATCCCATCTCTCTTTATAACTCAAGCCCTCCAAACCAGGCAACATCCTTGTGAATCTTTTCTGCACCCTCTCTAGCTTAATCACTTTTTTCCTGTAGTGCAGCGACCAGAACTGCACACAGTACTCCAAATGTAGACTAACCAACGTTATGTACAACTGAAACATGACGTCCCAACTTTTGTACTCAAGTGCCTCGGCCAATGAAGGCAAGCATGCCATACGCCTTCTTCACCACCCTGTCTACTTGTGTTGGTGGTGACAAACTTTTGAGGGCAGCCAATTTTGAGCAGGATGTTCTCTAAGTCTTTACAATTGACAGAGTCAAAGGCTTTTGTGAGGTTGAGAAAGGCCATGTGCAGCACAAATCACCTCTAGGCATTTACCCATTGTCACAAGACAAGGGGGCCAGAGAGATAGTTGACCATGGATTACAAAAGTGAAGGAACTGTTACTGCAACTGTACATGGCATTCCCTGCATTTCTCTTGGATTTGCTGTGCAATGAAGATCGTGTCGGTGGTGCCTCTCAGGAAAAAACCACACTGACTCTGGAAACAGCTCTTCAGCCAACGGGAGGTGATTGAGGACAATCCTTGCAATGATCTCACCTCGGCAGACAGCAGGGGGATTCCTCTGTCGTTGCCACAATCTGTCTCATCTCCCTTCTTGAATAGTCACAATCATAGCGTCCTGAAGTATCTCAGCAAGTACTCCTCATCCCAGATGAGATATAGAAACATAGAAAATAGTAGGCCATTCGTCCCTTCGAACCTGCTCCACCATTCATTATGATCATCCAACTCAGTAACCTGTTCCCGCTTTTGCCCCATATCCTTTGATCCCTTTCGCTCCAAGAGCTATATTTAACTCCTTGAAAACATACAATGTTATGGCCTCAACTGCTTTCTGTGGTCACAAATTCCACAGGCTCACCACTCTGAAGAAATTTCTCATCTCAGTCCTGAATGGTTTATCCCATATCCTTATGATCCTTGGTTCTGGACTCTTTCTCCCCCCACAATCGGGAACATCCTTCCTGCATCTACCATTTCATGTCCTGTTAGAATTTTATAGGTTCCTATGAGGTCCCCCCTAACTCTTCTGAACTTCAGCGAATATAATCCTAACCGACTCAATCTCTCCTCATACAGCATTCCCACCATCCCAGGAACCAGTCTGCTAAACCTTCGCTGCATTCCCTCTATTACAAGAACATCCTTCCTCAGATAAGGAGGCTAAAACTGCACACAATATTCCAGGTGTGGCCTCACGAAGGCCCTGTATAATTGCAGCAAGTTATCCCTGCTCCTGTACTCGCATCCTCTTGATATGAAGGCCAACATACCATTTGCCTTTTTTACTGCCTGTTGCACCTGCATGCTTACCTTCCACGACTTGCGTACCAGAACACCCAGGTCTTGTTGCATGGCTGATGCAATATAATGTGGATAAATGTGAGGTTATCCACTTTGGTAGCAAAAACAGGAAGGCAAAATATTATCTGAACGGCTATAAACAGGGGAATATGCAACACACCTGTCCAAACCTACACTGCCTCTGGAGAATCCTTGACATCAGGTGGCAGCACTGTATCTCCAATGCAGCCAACAGCTCCAGCATATACACCCTGAGCCAGTGGCACTCAAGATGGCTCAGCCATGTGAGCTGCATGGAAGATGGCAGGATCTCCAAGGATGCATTTTGTACAGCAAGCTTGTCACTGATCTCACGGGTTGTCCATGTCTCTGCTTTAAAGACAGCTGCGAACGCGACATGAAGTCCTGTGACAGCAACCACAAGTCGTGGGAGTCAGTTGCCAGCCATCAGCAGAACTGGCAGATAGCCATAAAGGCAGAGACAGAGAGCCAACTGTCTAACAGCCCTGCCAACCAATTTTATCTGCAGCGCCTGTGGAAGAGTCTATTACTAGAATCAACCTTAATTGCCACTCCACAAATCACCTCTAGGCATTTACCCATTGTCTCAAGACAATGGGGCCAGAGAGATAGTTGACCATGGATTACAGAAGTAAAGGAACTGTTACTGCAACTGTATATGGCTTTGGTGCGACCATAACTGGAGTACTATGTAGTTTTGCTCAGTACCAAAAGCAATTAAGAAAACTGTTGTCATGCAGTGAGCTAACAAGGTCAAGAATGCACTGACTGTGGTGCAGGCAGGTCCAATCAAGGCATTTGAAAGGAAATTAGATCAGAAACATAAGAATGTACAGGGTCATGGCAGCAGTGCATTCCTGTCCGTCACCAAGATGCCCCTGTGTCACTTGCCTTAATTCCAGTGGTTAACATGCTTGGGAACAGGACAGCTTGAGAAAATTAGGACAACTGTCCATGTGAAGGAACACCAACAATCATCCCATTGGCAAACAGTTACATTTGCATAAAATCACTTACACCTTGCTGGAAACTGCACTGCTTTTATTGGGAGAAGTTGCTGTTAATGCCAGAACCATGACTTTGTTGAAGCAACAATCCATACAGGCTCCACTGTGCATGTGGCATAGCATCCACTAGACTGCCCACTGGAGCAGCTGAATACCAATCATGAGAGTTCACATTTGCATTTGTGCAATTCTTCACCCAATGCTATTGGGAGTTACTCAATGCAACTAAAATCAATTTTGCTGTATTGAGTGTCTGAAGGTGCCTCCTCCAAAGAAGCCAAACTGTAGTAGGATTGCAGAAAGTACACCATGGTCAAGATGGCAAAAGCAACATTTATTCACAGGGAGATGAAGCATGCATAGAGCAAAAACACCAGACAAACTGCTGTAAGTAATTTATTCAACACAATTATATTTACATTAAAGCACTTGTGAAAACCACTAAAAAATTAGACAATTATAGTAAATTGTAAACAAATTCCAACTTGAGATTTTGTTTCTGGGTGAATCATACCAACTTTTATTCTAAAAATGGTAGTGGTTAGAATCATTGAAAATACAAATTTCTCCCCCTGCCCCCCAAAAATGTTACATCATGGGAAAAGTGCAGTATCCAAGTTAAACCTGCCAGGTGCTACTCCAATGTTGGCTGATACCTTTCCAATAAAGGACCTCATCTCAAAATGCTGCACTTGTACGGAAGCTATTCAGCCATCTACCCAGAAAATCCACCTCTAACCTACACCTAATTGATAGCAGTAAATGGTTAATCTCTGCATTGAGGCCACTGCATTTATTTATATGGAGTCAGGGTGAATGATAGTGGTATGTTGGTATGACAGTGTGGGACTGGAGTCACATGGCCAGTCTGGGTAAGATTTTTCCATCAAGGAAAATTAGTGAAAGTTGAGTTTTTAAAATGGCAATTGAGATGGTCACTTACTGAATTTAGAAACTAAAGTCAAGTTCTCTGCCCATAGCAGACTGGGTCTTGCACTCTGGATTTTTAGTCCAGGCCTACTGTACTCTATGATCAGCATGAAGAACATCAGTACTAAAAATTTACTGATGAGCCCCTTGACCTACAAGATTTCCATTTCATTCCTGTGATCTCCTTTACATCAAAAGGAAACTACAATCCCATCTCTTCAGTTCACGAACATGAACTGAGCTTTCATTAGCTTGGCATTTTAATTCTCTGCCCCAACTTGCACTTCTATACTGCTCCAACAAAGCAGGAGGAACAGCACCTCATCTTTGTTACACTTTCTGGACTGATTGCAACCATAACCTCTGCTCCCATTTCCCCCCCCCCCCCCACCTAATTGCTGCTGTTGCTGGCTCAAAATCCTGGAACTCTCACTGTGGGTCTACCTACACCACATGTACTGCAGCAGTTCAGAAGGCAGTTCACCAACTCATTGGCAATGGATGCTATGCTTGCCAGTGACACTCATCCAGAGAATGAATTTAAAAAGGTGGTCTAGGTCAGAGGATGGGTGACTGGGACAGAATGCAATGACCAGTAAAAAGGAGTTCATAACTACTTGGTGATTTCCTTTATTATCTCATCACTATTCAAATGCACTCCTGGTTGGTCACATTTGAGCCTGTAAACTTGAGGGCATCTAAAATTGACTATCTTAACACATACCAAGTCCTGTTCCCCAATCAGCCCTGTGCTTGCTGACCTATATTAACTTGATCAAACAAGGTCTTGATTTTTAAAATTCTCATCCTTGGTTTCAAATCCCTCCACAGCCTTACCCCTCCCCATCTCTAATCCATTCCAGGGGAGGGAGTGTACAAGAGAAAGATAAGCAAAGAGCCAGAGGGGTGACCAAAAAGTCAGAAAAGACAGGACTTGAGCCAATTTATAAAACTGGAAGCAAAGGAGCAAGTAGGTAAAGAAAAATGAGAGCAAAGGGACAGAAATCAGTTGAAGCATGCAGACAGCAATACAAAGCTACAGGAAGCTGCAATCAATACAAGTGAAACATCTGCAGAACTCCAAGCACATCATTTAGATTCAAACCACACAAGGCAGTCTCAGGACAGACAAAGGAACAGCATTGGTAACCACATCAATAAACCCAGTGGTTTGCAGGCTAATAGCAATGTACAAAGGCTACCACAGAAGCCCAAAGATCCCACTGACAAAAGAAATGCTACCGCTCCTACATATACCAGACAATTCTCCAGTTAACTGTAATCAATTAGCATGATCCCAGTTGCAGAAGCAGCTAGAAACCAGAATGAATGTAGCAAAATGATTACAATCATAGCAAAAATTTATGACAGAAAGAGGCCACTTGGCCCATCATGTCTGCACTGTCCAAAAAACAAACCACCTACTCTAATCCCACCTTCCAGCATTTGCATATCCAGAATCCTTTCAAATGAAGAGGGTTTCTGCCTCAACTACCCTTTCAGGCAGAGTTCCAGTCCCTGCCACTCTGGTGGAAAAACTCTCATCTCCTCTAATTTATCTAACAATCATTAAATCTATGCCCCCTCATCACTGACCTCTCTGCTAAGGTGAAAAGACCCTTCACATCCACTATCCAGGCCCCCTCAATTTTGCACATTTCAATCAGATCACCCTTCTGTTCAAAGGAGAACCCCAGTCTATCCATTCTTTCCTCAGCTGCATTTTTCTAGTCCTGGCAACATCCTCAAATCTCTGTACCCTCTAGTACAATTACATCCTTTCTGTAATGGTGACCAGAGCTGAACAAAGTACTCAAGCTGTGGCCAAACAGAGTTATACAGTTCCAGCATAACATCTTTGTTCTTACATTCTATACCTCAGATAAAAGGAAAGGATTCCAAATGCCTTAACCATCTTATTCACCTGGCCTGCTACCTTCAGAGATCTGTGGACATTCACTGCAAGGTCCCTCACTTCCTCTACACCTCAGTAATTTCCATTAATTGTGTATTCCTTTGCCATGTTTGACCTCCCCAAACACTCACTTTTCCAAGTTAATTGCATTTGCCAGTTTGCTGCCCATCTGACCAGATCAATATGGGATGGATGGCACAGTGGTTAGCACCACAGCCTCAGAGCTCCAGGGACCCAGGTTCAATTCTGGGTACTGCCTGTGCAGAGTTTGCAAGTTCTCCCTGTGACCGTGTGGGTTTTCACCAGGTGATCCGGTTTCCTCCCACCGCCAAAGACTTGCAGATGACAGGTAAATGGCCCCTAGTGCAGGTAGGTGGTAGGGAATATGGGATTACTGTAGGGTTAGTATAAACGGGTGGTTCTTGGTCAGCACAGACTCAGTGGGCCAAAGGGCCTGTTTCAGTGCTTTATCTCTAAATAAATAAATATCTTCCTGCAGCTATCCTCCTCACTATCAATCATATGGCCAATCTTTGCATCATCTGCAAGCTTCTTGATCATGCCCCCTACATTTATATCCAAATCATTAACATGCCACAAAAAAGCAGGGGACCCAGCACTGAGCCCTGTGGAACACCACTGCTAACAGCTGCCAATTACCCTTTGTTTCCTGCCATTGAACCAATTTTATATGTACCATGCTGCATTTCCCTGGATCCCATGGGATTTTTTTTTAAGTCTGCCATGTGGGACTGCCAAAAGCTTTTTAAAATGATGATTCTGAATACAAACATTCCTTCTGTCCAGAGGTGCAAAACATCTGCTGCAGTCACCAGTGTTCACTGTACCCAACCCTGTAACAAGAGCAATTTGTACATTTAATGGGAAGAGAACTTTAAAGCTCTCAGCTGTAAAATCAACAGCAAAAATGTGTGAGGTTTTTATAACCTTGTTCTTTAAGCGGAAGAAGGCCTCAAACTCTCCCCTCACCATTCATCTAGCAAGTAATAGGAAGATACAGATCACAGGGAGATCTGTTCAGCTGTGACTTGCATTGCCAAAAACGTGGGTTCCGCTTGAGCGGGCGCTTCCAACTAGCCAATGCGCCAACACACCCGGCCAATCCCGCGGCACCAGGCCCCACCGCCCCCCACCCAGGGTATCCCGCGGCACCAGGCCCCACCGCCCCCCAGCCCAACCAATCCCGTGCCATCGCCCCACCAGCCAATCCCGCGCCATGACCCCCGCGGCACCACTCCGCCCAACCCAGCCAGCCAATCCCGCGGCACCATCGCGCGCCCCCACCCCGCCAATCCCGCGGCACCAGGCACCATCGCCCCCCGCCCCCTCCCTCAGCCAGCGAATCCCGCGGCACCGCCGGGTGTTCCCACCCCGGCCAGCCAATCCCCCAGAAGAGAACGCGCAACTAGCCAATGCCGCAGTTTGCAGCAGATCGGTCGGTTAATGACCCGTCGCCTCCCCAGCTCCATTAGACAAATCAGGATCAGTAGAGGGACAGTAAACCGAGACAAATTCACAACGACGTACAGACAAACAAAAAGCGCGCCGAGCCCACCCCGTGTGGTACCATCGGCTCGGGCGGGAAAATAACGGCTCCACGTGGCCGGAGACTGAGCCTGAATTCGGAACTGCCACATAACAAAACTCACTTACCAGCCGCAAACCAAGAAAGACCAACCTGCTCGCCACACCGGCTTTTATAGGCACGGACAGCATCACATGATCCCATCCGACCAATCAGACGGTTTGGTGCGACACTCAAACAACGAGCGAGGGAAATAACAAGAGCGTCCCTCATCAGGATTCTCATAGCGCCGCCACCTTGGAGGACTATCGGTGCCGATTGTGTATTACCTGCGCCTTGGGCAGCTCCAAGGGGAATTCTACTGTAACTCCCTTGGTTACCAACCTTCCAAGAATGTCCTGGACACTAAATCTTAGAATGGTTACAGAACAGAAGAAGGCCTTTTGGTTCTACATGTGGTGCAAGCTCTCTGCAAGAATAAGCACTCTGCCGCAATTTTTTTCTCCTGGGGTGCTTATCCAAATCCCTTTTGAAGGCATCTACCACACTCTCAGGCAGTGCATTCAAAGAACAGTACAGCACAGGAACAGGCCATTCAGCCCTCCAAGCCTGCGCCGATCTTGATGCCTGCCAAAACTAACACCTTCTGCACTTCTGGGGCCCATATCCCTCTATTCCCTTCCTATTCATATATTTGTCAAGATGTCTCTTAAACGTCGCTATCGTATCTGCTTCCACCACCTCCCCGGCAGCAAGTTCCAGGCACATAGAACATAGAACAGGACAGCACAGTTCAGGCCCTTCGGCCCGCAATGTTGTGCCGAACCTTTAGAGTAGGTTAAAGGTTCGGCACAACATCGTGGGCCGAAGGGCCTGTACTGTGCTGTACTGTTCTATGTTCTATGTCACTCACCACCCTCTGTGTAAAAAAACTTGCCTCGCACATCCCCTCTAAACTTTGCCCTTCGTACCTTAAACCTATGTCCCCTAGTAACTGACTCTTCCACCCTGGGAAAAAGCTTCTGACTATCCACTCTGTCCATGCCGCTCATAACTTTGTTAACCTCTATCATGTCGCCCCTCCACCTCCGTCGTTCCAGTGAAAACAATCTGAGTTTTTCCAACCTCTCCTCATAGCTAATGCCCTCCAGACCGGGCAACATCCTGGTAAACCTCCTCTGTACCCTCTCCAAAGCCTCCACGTCCTTCTGATAGTGTGGCGACCAGAATTGCATGCAATATTCTAAGTGTGGCCTAACTAAGGTTCTGTACAGCTGCAACATGACTTGCCAATTTTTATACTCTATGCCCCGACTGATGAAGGCAAGCATGCCGAATGCCTTCTTGACTACCTTATCCACCTGCGTTGCCACTTTCAGTGACCTGTGGACCTGTACGCCCAGATCTCTCTGCCTGTCAATACTCCTAAGGGTTCTGCCATTTACTGTAGACCTCCCACCTGCATTAGACCTTCCAAAATGCATTACCTCACATTTGTCCGGATTAAACACCATCTGCCATTTCTCCGCCCAAGTCTCCAACCGATCTATATCCTGCTGTATCCTCTGACAATCCTCATCACTATCCGCAACTTCACCAACCTTTGTGTCGTCCGCAAACTTACTAATCAGACCAGCTACATTTTCCTCCAAATCATTTATATATATTACAAACAGGAAAGGTCCCAGCACTGATCCCTGCGGAACACCACTAGTCACATCCCTCCATTCAGAAAAACACCCATCCACTGTTACCCTCTGTATCCTGTGACCGAGCCAGTTCTGCATCCATCTTGCCAGCTCACCTCTGATCCCATGTGACTTCACCTTTTACACCAGTCTGCCATGCGGGACCTTGTCAAAGGCTTTACTAAAGTCCATATAGACAACATCCACCGCCCTTCCCTCATCAATCATCTTCGTCACTTCCTCAAAAAACTCAATCAAATTAGTAAGACACGACCTCCCCTTCACAAAACCATGCTGTCTCTCACTAATAAGTTCGTTTGTTTCCAAATGGGAGTAAATCCTGTCCCGAAGAATCCTCTCTAATAATTTCCCTACCACTGACGTAAGGCTCACTGGCCTATAATTTCCTGGATTATCCTTGCCACCCTTCTTAAACAAAGGAACAACATTGGCTATTCTCCAGTCCATGGGACCTCACCTGTAGCCAATGAGGATGCAACGATTTCTGTCAAGGCCCCAGAAATTTCTTCCCTTGCCTCCCTCAGTATTCTAGGGTAGATCCCATCAGGCCCTGGGGACTTATCTACCTTAATACTTTGCAAGACACCCAACACCTCCTCCTTTTTGATAATGAGGTGACTGAGACTATCTGCACTCCCTTCCCTAGGCTCATCATCCACCAAGTCCTTCTCCTTGGTGAATAATGATGCAAAGTATTCATTTAGCACCTTGCCCATTTCCTCTGGCTCCACGCATAGATTCCCATCTCTGTCCTTGAATGGACCAACCCTTTCCCTGTTTACCCTCTTGCTCTTTATATATGTATAAAAAGCCTTGGGATTTTCCTTAATCCTGTTTGCCAATGACTTTTCATGACCCCTTTTAGCCCTCCTGACTCCTTGCTTAAGTTCCTTCCTACTGTCTTTATATCCCTCAAGTGCTTCATCTGTTCCTAGCCTTCCAGCCCTTACAAATGCTTCCTTTTTCTTTTTGACTAGGCTCACAATATCCCATGTTATCCAAGCTTCCCGAAACTTGCCAAACTTGTCTTTCTTCCTCACAGGAACATGCTGGTCCTGGATTCTAATCAGCTGACGTTTGAAAGACTCCCACATGTCAGATGTTGATTTACCCTCAAACAGCCGCCCCCAATCTAAATTCTTCAGTTCCTGCCTAATATTGTTATAATTAGCCTTCCCCCAATTTAGCACCTTCGCCCGAGGACTACTCTTATCCTTATCCACAAGTACCTTAAAACTTATGGAATTATGGTTACTGCTCCCGAAATTCTCCCCCACTGAAACTTCGACCACCTGGCCGGGCTCATTCCCCAATACCAGGTCCAAAATGGCCCCATCCCTAGTTGGACTATCTACATATTGTTTCAAGAAGCCCTCCTGGATGCTCCTCACAAATTCTGCCCCATCCAAGCCCCTAGCACTAAGTGAGTCCCAGTCAATATTGGGGAAGTTAAAATCACTCACCACTACAACCCTGTTACCTTTACATCTTTCCAAAATCTGTCTACATATCTGCTCCTCTACCTCCCGCTGGCTGTTGGGAGGCCTGTAGTAAACCCCCAACATCGTGATTGCACCCTTCCTATTCCTGAGCTCCACCCATATTGCCTCGCTGCATGACCCCTCTGAGGTGTCCTCCCGCAGTACAGCTGTGATATTCTCCTTAACCAGTAATGCAACTCCCCCACCCCTTTTACATCCCCCTCTATCCCGCCTGAAGCTTCTAAAGCCTGGAACATTTAGCTGTCAATCCTGCCCTTCCCTCAACCAAGTCTCTGTAATAGCAACAACAACATATTTCCAAGTACTAATCCAAGCTCTAAGTTCATCTGCCTTACCTGTTATACTTCTCGCATTGAAACAAATGCACTTCAGACCACCAGTCCCAGATGTGCTCAGCAACATCTCCCTGCCTGCTCTTCCTCTTAGTCTTACTGGCCTTATTTACTATGCACTCCTCATTTACTTCACTAGCTGTCCTACTGCTGTGGTTCCCACCCCCCTGCCACACTAGTTTAAACCCTCCCGAGTGACGCTAGCAAACCTTGCAGCCAGGATATTAGTGCCCTTCCAGTTTAGATGCAACCCGTCCTTCTTGTACAGGTCCCATCTGTCCCTGAAAAGATCCCAATTGTCCAGATATCTGAAACCCTCCCTTCTACACCAGCTGCTCAGCCACGTGTTTAGCTGCACTATCTTCCTATTTCTAGCCTCACTGGCACGTGGCACAGGGAGTAATCCAGAGATTACAACCCTAGAGGTCCTGTTTTTTAACTTCTTGATATCCTTTACCTGGTCTGGCCTACATGTGACTCCAGACCCATGGCAATGTGGTTGATTCTTAAATACCCTCTGACCTGCTCTTGTGGCCACAGTATTTATGTCGCTGGTCCACTTCAGTACCTGGTCAACGGTAACTCCCCAGAATGTTGATAGTGGGGCCTTCAGCAATGGTGATGCCATTGAACATCAAGGGGAGATGATTAGATTCTCTCTTCTTTGAGATGATCATTGCCTGGCATTTGTGTGGCGTGAATGTTACTTGCTACTTATCGTCCCAAGCTTGGATGTTGTCCAGGTCTTGCTGCATTATTTAGATGGAGAGAGACTGCAGAATGCTGTAGTACAGAGGGACCTGGGTGTCCTTATACATGAATAACAAAAAGTTATTATGCAAATAATTAGGAGCGCAAATGTCGGCATTTACTGCAAGGGGGATGGCGTATAAAACTAAGGAAGTCTTGCTACAACTGTACAGGGCATTGGTGAGACCGCACCTTTGGTCACCTTACTTAAGTGGGGATATACTTGCATTGGAAGCAGTTCAGAGAAGGGAGCCCAACATTTTGCCGCCATGGCATATTGCCAGTGACAGAAACCTAAGTGACCAATTAAGGGCTGATTCCCCACCCCGCAGGCATTCTGCCCATGTCAGGAAGGCCCACCACCACGTAGGAAACTGGCATGTAAACCCTGGAGGACCCCCTTGATGGGCACTCCATAGCCCCATGGCTTCCCCCAACCCATTTCACCACTCTTCGAGGGCGCCTCACCATTTAGACACCCTCTCCCTGGTGATGCAGACTCAGCAATGGCCACCGCTAGTGGTGCTGTTGCTGATGCTGCCGAGCTGCTGGCCTTCTGATTGGACCAGCAGCTCTTGGGGGGGTAGAGGTCCTGGTGGCGCCCTATTAATTGGCCACCACCAGCAAAATGCCACCCAGGGTTCCACCGCCCGCTGGAGTGGATTAGGCTCCCACTTTTGGCCCCAGCAGTGGAACATAACCATCAGCAGAGAAGTTCAGCCCAATATTTTGATCTGAAGTGGAGAATGACCAATCACTGAGCAAATGTAGTGTCTGTATCGCAAAAACTGAAGAGCTGCAAAATATACATACCATGCTTACTAGGTGGTTTCAATAGCTGCACATTCATTCAAAGCACCAGGTAAACCTGATATTTATAGCTGAAGCAGAGATATATGTTGTAGTTGTTGTTATCCAGTCCTCGCCTCTTGTACATCCCTAATTTCCTTCGTCCCTCCATTGGCAGACATGCCTTCAGCTGCCTAGGCCATAAGCTCTGGAATTCCTTCCCCACCTCTTTTAAAAACACTTTTTAAAACGTACCTTGTTGACCAAGCAACGATCACCTGTCTCCATCTTTGGCTCAGTGTCAAATTTTGTCTGATAATGGTCCCGTGAAGTGCCTTGGCAATTTTTCTCTGTTATGCTGAAGGCAATATAAAATTACAAGTTGTTGTGTCAATCTTTGAAGCAGAAAACAAACACAGAATCACAGAATTGTTACAGTGCAGAAGGAGGCCATTTGGCTCATCGTGCCTGTGCTGGCTCTCTGAAATACCATTTTACCCCGCCTTCTCTCCGTATCCCTGCACATTCTTCCTTTTCAGTTAACAATCCAATTCCCTCTTAAATGCCATGATTGAATCTGCCTCCACCACACTCTCAGGCAGTGCATTCCAGATCCTAACCACTCACTGTGTGAACAGGGTTTTCCTCGGGTCGCCATTACTTCTTTTGCCAATTACCTTAAATCTGTGCTCTCTTGTTCTCGATCCTTCCATCAATGGGAACTGTTTCTCCCTATCTACTCTGTACCGACCCCTCATGATTTTGAATACCTCTATCAAATCTCCTCTCAACCTTCTCTTCTCCAAGGAAAACAGTCCCATCTTCTCCAATCTATCTATATACCTGAAGTCCCTCATCCCTGGAACTATTCTCGTGAATCTTTTCTGCACTCTCTGTAATGCCTTTACATCTTGTCTAAAGTGTGGCATCCAGAGCTGGGGATACAGTACTGCAGCTGAGGCCAAACCAATATTCTATACAAGTTTAACATAACTTCCTTGCATTTGTACTTTATGCCCCTATTAATGAAGCCCAGGATGCTGTATGCTTTATTCACCGCTCTCTCAACCTGTCCTGCTACTTTCAATGATTTATGCACTTATACATCCAGGTCCCTCTGCTCTTGCACCCCCTTTAGAATTGCACCCTTTATTTTATATTGTCTCTCTGCGTTCTTTCTACCAAAATGAATCACTTCACATTTCTCTGCATTAAATTTCATCCGCCACTTGTCCACCTATTCCACCAACCTATCTATGTCCTTTTGAGGTTCTACACTATCTTCCTCACAGTTCATAATACTGCTAAGATTTGTATCATCTGTATATTTTGAAATTGTGCCCTGTACACCAAGGTCTAGGTTATTAATATATATCAGGAAGAGCACTGACCCTTGGGGAACTCCACCACAAACCTTCTTTCAGTCCAAAGACATCCATTAAATACTACTCTCTCTCCTGTTACTCAGCCAATTTCATATCCATGTGGTTATTGTCCCTTTTATTCCATCAGCTCTAACTGTGCTCACAAGTCTTTTTCATAGCATTTGAATTGAAAGCACTGAAGAATGTGTTACAGATACTTTGCTTACTCTGAGCTTTAAATAATTATGTGTACATCTGAGACACAGAGTAACCATAGCATCTTCATCCAGAGCACTGAATAAATGCCAGGCCTGAATAAACCGGAATTTTATAAATGGGTTTCCATCTCCTGTTGGAAGCATAAAAGATTTTAGTCAGGTGGGGAGCCTTCTGCCCGCTCACTACACACCATTGTCAGCTGTGACTCAGTTGTTGCACTCTTTGCCTCTGAGACAAAAGGTTGTTGGTTTGAGATCCACTCCAGAAACTTGAGCACAAAATCCTCACACTCCAATGCATTACTGGGGGAGTGTTGCACTTTTGGAGGTGCTGTCTTTTACATTAGACATTAGAATTAGAATTAGAACATTAAACCATTTACACAGCACCATTCATGACATCAGGGCATCCCAATCAGCTTCTCGGCCAACAAAGTATTGTTGCAACATAGGAAATGTAGTGGTCAATTTGTGCATAGCAAGCTCCCACACACAGTAGTGTGTCACGCTCACTGAGGGGAACAATGATGAAATATGAAATGAACTGGAGGAATTATGAAAACAAAGTAAACTGTTGAACTAAGCTACACGAAAATGGACACTTTGCTACCCGGCAACATGGAGGGAGAGGTCAGGTGATCTTCTCCTCTACGAACATGTTTGTCTGTTGAAGACAGGACCATTATTAACTGGTATCTGGAATATCTGGAATCGCCTTGAGGAGACACATTGAAATGTAAAAAATGCCCATTCCATGCTAACAACTCATCATCAAAAAGTGGGCTAGCAAAGGCTTTTGCAGACAGACTGACTCAGATAATAGGTGTGGAATAACACCTATTTATCAAAATTGACAACATTCAGACGTCATTATGTAACAATGGTCCCCACTTCCTGGGACATTGTATGAACACCCCAGGGGAGAGTGTCTTGAGTCAGCTGACTGAAACCAAACCCTGATAGGTTTTAACCTTAAAAGAAGTAAGTTCTCTGAGAGGAGGTGAGACAGAAATCCATTCCAGCCAGAGAGACTGTGACATCGATCAGCTAAGCAAGGAGCCCTGCCAGCACCATCTTTAAACTACTGAAGCAGAGAGATTGCAAGGTGACCTTGAAAACTCCCCATTTGTGAAATTGAACCAGGACTTCCACTACCCAATTTGGACTGAGTTTTAACCAAAGGAGTCTGCAACATTTCATCAATTCCAAGACAAGGAATATTCAGGCCTGCAATGCTATTAAAAATTCCTCCCGAAAAGCCCAAAGTGAACTCCCTTTACAACAATCAGACTCTAATTTCATGCTACCCTCTACTCTATCTTTTCTTGTGTGTGTGCATGTATATGAATGTGTGAGTGGGTGAGGTTGCGAACATTTTCGGGTATTATTTTAATAAATAGTTATCTTTCTTTTTTAAACCTACGAGAAAACCTGTTGTTTGTCTGTTTATTTGACCCTTAAAACAGTAAGGGACTAAAATACTAATTTTTCAAAAAGGCTATCTGCAGTCAGTTGAGAGGTGAAAGGTAGAAGCCACCCACACCACTTCCCACCTGTCTGTAACGAATGTGATAAATAACCAGATAACAAGAAGAGAAAATGCTGGGAATGCTGAGTATCAGGCTGCATCTGTGGAGCGAGAAACAGAGTTAACATTTCAGGTCAAGAACCTTTTGTCAGAACTGGAAAAAGTTAGAAATGTAACAGGTTTTGAGCAAGTACAGAGGTAGGGAAAGGGGGAGGGATGAAAGAACAAAAGGGAAGGTCTGTGATAGCGTGAGAGCAGGAGTGATGAAATGAGAGAGGGTGGTGATGCAAGGCTAAAGGAGATGGTAATGGGACAAGTAAAGAAACAAAAAATACGTTTAGAGGAGGTGTAAATGGGAATAGCAGAATCATTACCAACAGCTGCTGTCTGAATAAGTCGGAGCACTGGATTTGATCTGAAATTGTTGAGCTTAATGTTGAGTCTGGAAGGCTGTAAAGTGCCTAATCAAAGGATGAGGTGCTGTTCCTCGAGTTTACATTGAGCTTCATTGGAACAGTGTAGGAGGTTGAGGACAGAGAGGTCATAACCTCTGCCCCAATTTTTCCAGGGAAATTCTTTTTTATTTTTATTTATTTATTTTTTTATTTAGAGATACAGCACTGAAACAGGCCCTTCGGCCCACCAAGTCTGTGCCGACCATCAACCACCCATTTATACTAATCCTACATTAATCCCATATTCCTACCACATCCCCACAATTCCCCTACCACCTACCTATACTAGGGGCAACTTATAATGGCCAATTTACCTACCAACCTGCAAGTCTTTGGCTGTGGGAGGAAACCGGAGCACCCGGCGAAAACCCACGCGGTCACAGAGAGAACTTGCAAACTCCACACAGGCAGTACCCAGAATCGAACCCGGGTCGCTGGAGCTGTGAGGCTGCGGTGCTAACCACTGCGTCACTGTGCTCTCTCGTGAGATAGCGCCACTGTGCTCTCTCGTGAGATAGTGCCATGGGACCTTTTACATCTACCTGAGAAAACAGCCATGGCTCAGTTTAATGTCTCATTCAAAGGATGGCATCTCTGTCACTGCAGTGCTCCCTCAGTACTGCACTGAGAGGGTCAGTCTGGATTTTATGCTCAAGTCTCTTTTAGTATGTACATTTGAGACACCGAAGAAATGTTGTATCTGCATTGAACGTACAACACACTGAAGAAATATAAGGTATAGATACAGTGTTCACTTGATTCTTCCAATAGTTACAGATACATCCAAAGCATCGAGTGAACCCAATATTTATACCCAAAACACAGATCAAACTAAACATTCATAGCAAAAGAAGGCAGTAAATGTAGCCCCTGAAACTCCTCGATGTGCAACCCTGGCAGTGTCTCCTTGAGTAGGCCTGATGGTGGTCTCTAGCACTGGTATTTGAGGGGCCAATGGGACAGGGCCAGCCATGGCTCAGTGCGTAACATGCTTACCTCTGAGTCAGAAGGTTGTGGTTTGAAGCTCACTCCAGAGACTTGAGCACATAATCTATGCTGACACGCCTACTGAGGGAGTGCTGCACCGTCGGAGGTGCTGTCTTTTGGATGTGATGTTAAACTGAGGCCCTTCCTCCCCTCTCAGGTGGACATGAAAGATTGCATAGCACAATTTTGAAGCAGGGGAGTTCTTCCCAGTGTCCTGGGCCAATATTTATCTTTCATTCATCAGAACAAAAACAAATTAACCTGGTCATTATCACATTGCTGTTTATAGGAGGGATTATGTGCACAAGTCTCTAGAGCGGAACTTGAACCCCCAACCTCCTCCTAAGCAGAAGTGAAAGCCCTACCCACTGAACCACAGTAGTATTTAATTTTAAAATGGGAGACTGAGCTAATCCAGATAATTCCAGGCCAGTTAGTTTAACCGTAGAACTGTAGAAAAAATTACGGCACAGAAGGAGGCCATTCAGCCCATCGTGTCTGCGCCGGCTGAAAAAACTAGCCGCCCAATCTAATCCCACCTTCTAGCATCTGGTCTGTAGCCTTGCCAGTTACAGCACTTCAACGGCATGTCCAGGTACCTTTGAAAAGAATTGAGGGTTTCTGCCTCCACCACCGAGCTGGGCAGTGAATTCCAAACACCCACCACTCTCTGGGTGAAAAAGTTTCTCCTCATGTCCGCTCTAATCCTTCCACCAATCACCTTAAATCTGTGCCCCCTGGTAATTGACCTCTCTGCTATGGGAAACAGGTCCTTCCTATCTACTCTATCTAGACCCCTCATAATTTTGTACATCTCAATTAAGTCACCCCTCAGCCTCCTCTGTTCTAAGGAAAACAACCCTAGCCGATCCAATCTTTCCCCATAACTGCAATTTTCAAGCCCTGGATACATTCTTGTAAATTTCCTCTGTACTCTCTCCAGAGCAATTATGTCCTTCCTGTAATGTGGTGACCAGAACTGTACGCAATACTCCAGCTGTGGCCTAACCAGTGTTTTATACAGTTCCAGCATTACATCCCTGCTTTTGTATTCTATACCTCGGCCAATAAAGGAAAGTATTCCATATGCTTTCTTCACCACTCTATCTACCTGTCCCACCACCTTCAGGGACCTGTGGACATGCACTCCAAGGTCTCTCACTTCTTCTACCCCTCTCAATATCCTCCTGTTTATTGTGTATTCCCTTACTTTGTTTGCCCTCCCCAAATGCATTACCTCACACTTCTCCAGATTGAATTCCATTTGCCACTTTTCCGCCCACTCAATCAAACCATTGATATCATTGTAGAGTCTACAGCTATCCTCTTCACTATCAACTACATGGCCAATTTTTGTGTCATACGCAAATTTCCCAATCATGCCTCCCACATTTAAGTTCAAATCATTAATATATACAGCAAACTGCAAGGGACCCAACACTGACCCCTGTGGAACGCCACTGGAAACCACTTTCCATTCGCAAAAACATCCATCGACTATTACCCTTTGTTTCCTGTCACTGAGCCAATTTTGGATCCAACCTGCCACATTCCCCTGTATCCCCTGGGCTTTCATTTTACTGAACGGTCTGCCATGCGGGACCTTGTCAATGCCGAGGTCAGACTGACCGGCCTATAATTATTTGGCTTATCCCTTGCACCCTTCTTGAACAATGGTCGCAGACCTCCAATCCTCTGGCACAACGCCCATTTCCAGTGAGGATTTGAAGATGATCTGCAGCACATCCGCAATTTCCTCCCCGGCTTCCTTTAACAACCTGGGATGCAATCCATCCGGCCCTGGCGACTTGTCGACTTTCAAGGATGTCAGAGCCTCTAGTACTTCCACTCTCAGCATGCTAATCGTATCTCATATTTCACACTCCTCCTCTTTTACTACAATGTCTGTATCATCCCTCTCCTTTGTGAAGACAGAGACAAAAAACTCATTAAGAACACTGCCCACATCTTCTGCATCCACGCATAAGTTCCCTTGTACATCTCTGATAGTCCCTAGCCTTTCCTTAGTTATCCTGTTGCTCTTAATGTACTGATAAAACATCTTTGGGTTTTCCTTGATTTTACCTGCCAATAATTTTTCATGTCCTCGCTTGGCTTTTCTAATTTCCTTTTTTACTTCACCCCTGCACTTTCTATACTCCTCTAGGCTTTCTAAAGTATTAAGTTTTTTGTGACCGTCGTAAGTTTTCTTTTTCTTTTACCAGGTAAGCTTCTAGATAACCGGGGGCTCTAGATTTGGCCGTACCACCCTTTATCTTTGTGGGGACATGCCTACACTGTGCCTTTACCTTAACACCTGTGCGAGGGAATATTTTAGAGTCTTGAATAAAGGATGCAATTGCCACATATCTAGATTAAGTGAAAATTGTTAGAAGTAGCATGGATTTCAAAAGGAACAATTACAGCTTTCTAGACTCAATATAGAGTTCAACAGTTTCATATCATATCCAGTGCTCCTATTTATTCAGATGATTGTGCTCAACAAGCTTCATAGAATTCTTTGAGGAGGTAACAGGCGTAGATGGGAGGAAATGCAGCAGATGTGTTGTGCTTGGACTTCAGTTTGATAAGGCAGCATGCAGGATATTACTCAAGAAGATTAAGGGGTATGGAATTAGGAGGAGGATAGAAAAATGCTTAGAAGGGAGCAAAAGGAGAGTATGACTTAAGGTCAGTTGGTTGGAAGTGGGCAGTGGTGTCCTAAAGGGTTCACTTTTGGGGTCACTGTGTATATCAATAAGTTGGATATAGGCTTGAAGCCAGTGGTGTCAGAATTTGCAGCAAAATATGAGACATAGCAGTAATTGCATTCTGAATGAAAGTAGGCTCGTTCCTGTAGAAGAGAACAACAGCAAGAACTTGCATTTATATAGTGCCTATAATGAAGTAAAACGTTTATCACGGTCACAGCCACATCATATGACATTTGTGACTTTGATAAGGGCCGTTTCAGTACTGTGGCAGGGTCGGAAACCTGATTGGAAGAATTCAAACAAGGAGTTCTGGGAAAGATGGGCGCAGATTTTGGAGGTGACAACATGTTCAAGGACTTTAGAGAGAAATGGGAGGTTGCAGATGGGAAGGCCGTCTGCAATGATAGATTGGTCAAGGTTGATTTTTTTTTTGAGATGACAGATTTGAAAGCGATGAAACATTACCTGAGGAGAGGGAACTGTTAGCAAAGTCGGCTGACATGGGAACCAAGAAGAGAAGTTGAGTGGTCAACAGTTTGGTGGGAGCAGGAGGTGGGTCTCATGGACAAGATGAACTGAGAAAGGGCATGAGGGAGATTGGAGAGAAAGATGGAATTTCAAGGCTGAGGCGAAGGGAAACCTTAGGGGAAGTTTGGCCCAATAGGCTAATGGAAGGGAGGGACACAGCAGAGGCATTTGAATGGAAAACCTCAATCCAAAGCAGAGAGTTTTAGGGGTATAGGTTCACAAGACAAAACTTCAGGCTAATAGGGTTGTTTAAAAAAAAATGGGATATCAGATTTTGTCACAGGATTTCAAGAACAGATGTAGAACTAGAATTTAAGCATTGAAATTCTATTGTATAGATGCAATTTATTGTGGTTGAGGACACAGGATATGACTTTTTGGGTGAAAAAGGTCTTGGATTTATATAATGCTTTTCAAGACCTCAGATCACAAATCACTTTACAGCCAATGAAGTACTTTTGAAATGCAATCATTATTGTAACATAGGAAGTTCAGCAGCCAATTTGCACACAGCAAGGTTCCGCAAGTAGCAATGTGATAATGACCAGATAATCTGTTTTAGTGACGTTAATTGAGGGATAAATATTGACCAGGACACCGGGGCTAACTCCCCTGCTCTTTTATTTTATTTTATTTAGAGATACAGCACTGAAACAGGCCCTTCGGCCCACCGAGTCTGTGCCAACCAACAACCACCCATTTATACTAACCCTACACTGATCCCATATTCCCTATCACCTCCCTACACTAGGGGCAATTTACAATGGCCAATTTACCTATCACCTGTAAGTCTTTGGATGTGGGAGGAAACTGGAGCACCCGGCGAAAACCCACGCAGACACAGGGAGAACTTGCAAACTCCGCACAGGCAGTACCCAGAATCGAACCCAGGTCCCTGGAGCTGTGAGGCTGCGTTGCTAACCACTGCGCCACTGTGCTGCCCAAAATAGTGCCAGGGGATCTTTTACGTCTGCCTGAGAGGATAGATGGAGTCTTGGTTTAATGTCTCATCTTAAGAGCACCTCTGACGCTGCAGCACTCCCTCAGTACTGCACTGGGAGTGCCATTTTGTGCTCAAGTCTCTTTTAGTATGTACATTTGGAAACACCAAATAAATGGTGTATCTGCATTGAAAGCACTGAAAAAATATAAGGTACAGATACAGTGTTCACTTGGTTCTTTCAATAGTTACAGATACATCCAAAGCACTGAGTGAACCCAATATTTATACATAAAGCAGAGAACAAACATAGCAAAAGCAAGCAGTAGATGTAGCACCTGAAATTCCTCAGGCTGAAATCCTGGCAGTCCCTCTGTGAGTGGGGCTGACAGTGAACTGCAGCACAGGTCCTGCAATGGAGTGTCAGCCTTAACATTTCTGCTTAAATCTTTGGAAGAGGATCTAGAACCCTCAGCTTTCTGACTCAGAGTTAAGACTTAAAAAAAAAACATTTGTGGGAGTTACTGGCCAGGCCAGCATTTATTGCCCATCCCTAATTACATTTGAATAGAGTAGCTTGCTAGACCAAGTAAGGACAGAAAGTTTCCATCCCTAAAGGACATTAGTGAACCAGATGGGTTTTTACAACAATGGTTTTGTGGTCACCGTTAGACGAGCTTTTAATTCCAGATTTATTAATTGAATTCAAATTTCACCATCTGCTATGGTGGGATACGAACCCATGTCCCCCAGAGCATTAGCCTGGGCTCTGGATTACTGGGCTGGTGATATTACCACTACACCACTGCCTCCCCTGCTACTCACTAAGCCACAGCTAACTTGTGTTGAAGTAGTAGCTTGTGAAGGGTCGTGGGAAAGCCAGCTAGGTAGTGTTAGAGTAGTCAAGTCATGATATGATGAAGACATAGATTAGGAATTTGGCAGCAAAAGGGAAGAGGCAGCAGGAGATTATGGGCAGTGTTTCAAAAGTGCAAGAAAACAGTTCTGGCAACATGGCAGAGCTGAGGAGGATACACAGATCATGCACTGAGCAAGACACTAATGTTCTACATCTCTCAACTCAGCTTGAGACAACAGTTTGTGGGGAGGTTGATGAAATTGGGATCAGTAGCTCGGTGATGCTGCCAGGACCTGAGGGATTGGGTTCAGTATTTTCAACTTTCAACTGGAAATTTAAGAAAAGTGAGAGAGGAAAACCAGGGAATTATAGACCAGTTAGTCCTAACTTCAGTTGTCAGGGAACTGTTAGAGTCTATAATTAAGGATAGGGTGCCTGAACACCTTGAAAATTTTCAGATGATCAGAAAGAGCAAGCATGGATTTGTAAAGGGTAGGTCAAGCAAGATAAAGCTGATTGAATTTTTTTTGAAGAAGTGACCTAGTAGTGGACAGGGGAATGTCTATGGATGTTGTTTATATGGCACAGCCAGAAAGCGTTTGATAAAGTCCCTCATAAGAGATTGCTAGCTAATGCTGAAACCCATAGAATTGAAGGCAAATTATTGATCTTGTTCAAAAATTAGTTGAGCAGCAGGAGACAGAGAGTAGGGATAATGGGCAGGTACTTAAATTGGCAGCATTTGACTAATGGTGTCCCTTATAAACTGTGTTGAGCCCTCAACTATTCACCATATTTATGAATGATTTAGATGATGGGATAAAAAGCCATATATCTAAATTTGGTGATAACACAAAAATAGGCGATAGTGTAGGTGGAAGCATAAAATTACAAAGATATATTGATAGATGAATTGAAGGGGCAAAACTGTGGCAGATGGATTTCAATGCAGGTAAATGTGAGGTCATTCACTTTGGAGCTAAAGGGATTGAACAGGGTACTTTCTAAATGGTGAAAAGCTAGAAACAATGGAGGTCCAAAGAGACATAGATCATTAAAATGTCATGAACAGGTACAGAAAATAATCCAAAATCTATTGGAATGCTGGCCTTTATAATCTAGAGGGCTAGAATACAAGAGGGTAGCTTCAGCTATACAAAGCCCTGGTTAGACCACACCTGGAGTACCGTGAGCAGTTCTGGGCACCACACCTTCAGATGGATAAAAACAGAAAGTGCTGGAAATACTCAGCAGGTCAGGCAGCATCTGTGGAGGGAGAAGCAGAGTTAACGTTTCATCAGAACTGGCAAAGAATTAGGTTTTAAGCAAGTGAAGGGGGGGGGGGGGGGGGATTGGTGGGGATGTGAACAAAAGGGAAGGTGTGTGATAGGGCAGAGGGCAGGAGACATATGGCTGTGAAAACGAGTTTTTGTAGACATTAAACACTAACAGAGAAATAGAAAGCAATTGAAGGTTAACAGGGTAAATGAGACAAATGGAAATCCCGTATGGTGAGTACAGCAGAACTTCTTCAAGGTAGGCATTCCTGGAAGAGAAGTGGCAGTGAATTAAACACTAAAATAAAAGCAAAATACTGCAGATGCTGGAAATCTGAAATAAAAACAGAAAGTGCTGGAAATACTCAGCAGCTTCCAGCTTCCCGACACAAGGGGAGCAGTTTAACTGCCAGGAGGCCAAGCACCAAGCAGCAGACTGTGGTGACTGCGCTCCAAGCAGGCCTACAGGTCGTCCCTGCCTGCCTGGATTGGGGTGCAGCCAAAGGCCACGCTATAGAGGGATTTTCCCTCTGCCCCAAGTGATGGCCTGGCTGCCTTTTCTATTTTTTTAAGAAGTTGGTGAGAGGGCACTCCATATTGAAGCACACTCTGAGTTACTTACCCTTTCCTGCAGCCTGCTGCTTCTCGGAAGCTGGAAGGTCTCTGATTGTCCCTCAGCTTTGAGAGCCTATCCTCCGCCCTTAATATATAATTCAATGTAATCTGTTTTGAAAACATTGAAGATATATATGATATAGATAAAGTGTTCACTTGGCGCTTCCAATAGTTACATATACATTCAAAGCACCAAGTAAACTCAATATTTACATCTAACGTTGAGAATGCATGTTGTATGACATATAAAGCAGGAAATTAATGCAGTATTTGATCAACGGAGGAAATGTCAGAAATAATTATATCAAACTGTGTGCGCACAGGCCTGCCCGCAGGGAACAAGTCCCGAGCCTGAATGGATAGTCCTCAGGCCAGCCAGCTAATAGCCTATTATGGAATTGGCAAGCTGTGGATACTTAATGGGCCTCGCCAGGCAGCTCGCTGGAGAAGAGGCATGGATCGGGCTGCTGTGTCACCAGCCGCAGTCCACCACAGTCCCCAGGGGAAGGGATTGAAAGAGGGGAGGAGACTGAAAGGGGTGGTGTGATTGTGCAGGGCATTGACTGAAAAGGAGAGGGGGCGACTGGAAAGGTGGAGGGGGGGTCATGCAATAGGGGACAATCGGGATTGGGGGGTATCAGGAGTTGTGATGGCTGGGAAAGGGGAGCATTCTGCAGGGGTGTGGGGGCTGCGGAAATCAGGAGAGCGGACAACTGGAAAAGGGGAATGACGACTGTGAGGTGGAGAGTTGATCAGGAGCTCAGTAGGAGGACAAAATGTATGTTTTAGATGGTGGCCCACAGCGGTCCTTTTCAGTTCCATTGGTTAGGCCGTATGCTGACCTCATTTTTCTGAGTGCAGCTTCTGTTGGCGTCATCAGTCTCAGGGCAAACCAATATAGCAGAGGATTGTTTGATAGGCATTAGGCCCGTTATTGCACATGCACATTTTTTCAGGCAGCTATTTTTTCTGGCCAGTTACAAAAATGGCTCGTATTGGACAGTCACTTCCTGTCTGCCATATTGGAGGCTTAGGCACCAACTTAGTGCCTGAGAAACAGGTGTGGTGCCATCGAATTTCTAGGCCACAATGTTTGCATCAAGTTTTCAGTAATTATAAAGCACAGAGTAAACCCAATATTTCTATCGAAAATGAAGAATACACATATCAATATCTAAAGCATTGGGGGAATATAATATGTACAGCTAAAACCCCGTATAAGTGCTGTCTCACTTCACCTTGGAAACACCGACAAAATATGAGATATAGATATTAAGTTTACTCAATGCTCCAAATAGTTACATAAAGACATGCAAAGCACTGAGTGAACCCAATATTCAAATCCAAAGCAATATTTGTATCTGTATCGAACACAGAGAATAATCACAATGGACTGGATTTTGTGGTCAGTGGTGCATGAACAGTGCCAGTCGTTTGTTACACTTGCACTTGTTCATTGACTTTTTACGGACTTTTGCACTGGAAGTTCCTGTGAGCCAAACATCCAGAAAGCACAGCGGCCTCTGCAGAGTGTCTGGAACCTGTGTGAACAGGGCAAGCAGCTGCATATCTTCTTAACCAAAGAGATTGAAGAATCGTTAGCTGAGCTGCACAGAGTCTGAACCAGGAATATTGAATCAGGTACAGAAAGCAAAATAAAGAGAGGGAAAGAAAGATTGGATTAAGAGGGAAAGAGAGACAGAAAGAAAATTATTTTTAAAATGTAAATCTCCAACACTAATTAAAATCTGAAGGAATGTGACTCTAAAATTATAATTGTTAATTTTCACTGTCAGAGAGGTGGTTTGACAGTACGTAAGACATCACACTGTTAAAAGGGGACTTACACTAGAATGCACAAGCCCTAACTTTTCCGGCATGTTTAGTTCATATCTATGAGGTTAGTACAGGAATTTCACGCTGTTCAGTGTTGGGTCTCTTTGGGGCTGAATTTTATGAGACCCCTAGGGACAGGAACGGAGGGTGTGGGGAGTGGGGAGTGCCTCTCACCTTTCCAATGCCCTGGAACTTAGTCCGGGGCGAAAAAGGCCAAATCCCACCCAGAGGCCAATTGAGGCCGTTAGGTGCCCAATTAATGGCCACTAAAGGGCCTTTTCATGCTGCCATTGGCATTTTACCTGCAGCTGGTGGGAGCCCTGCCACATGGGAAGGTCGCCCAGTAGAACAAGGCGGTCTCCCTGCGGGTTTTGGGTGGGGGGAGGACCTCCTCCGTGGGCAATCTCAGGCTCACGGAGGGCCCCCAGCGGTAAAGGCCATTCATTTGCTAACAATGATCCCCGCACTCAATGCCCACCTTCCTACCCCCCACCCTCGCTGGGGCCTGCCAGACTGGCCCCAGTGACCCCATCACACTTGTCTGGGATCCGGGGCTCCAGCGCTGGGTCTGGTCTCAAGCCTCAGGCCTCTTGTAGTACCGGCACTGGCCAACACTCCTGGTGGCACTGTCGATACTATTGAGCTGCCGGCCCTCTGATTGGCCAGCAGCTCTGGGAGGCTGGAGCCCCGTCCTTCAAGGGACGGGGACCATGGTGCGGTCAGTTAGTTGCCCGAGAGCCATTAATTAGAGCCTGGGGTGGCTCCAAAGGGCCAGGGAGGGGCTCCCCTCACCTTTTGGGCCTGGTGTCGGGACTCCCCGCCGGCACCATTAAATCTAGCCCTCGGTATCATGTAGCTTTTGGATGAACAGGGCAATTCGTACAGCACTTTCCCGATTTGCGATTAAATTGTGCACGTGCAGTCCTTGAAAGTTGCTGTCCAATTTCCGCATAAATATTGGTAAGTGCCATCAATCTCCCTGTTACTCATACCATAAAATCTGGCCCAATAATTATAATTCAATGTAGGCCCTAAACTTCCTCGGATTGTGATCCCAGTGCTCTCTCCATGAGGTCATCATTTAACCCTTTGAGCCCGAGTATCATTCCGCTGAATCTGTGCTGCACCCCCTCCAAGACTAATACATCCCTCCTGAGGTTCAGTGTCCCGGTCATTCTTCCCCCAAGTCCCCATGCCCTTGGCTGCCTGATCCAAAATGAAAACATGGTCTTACCTTTCTTCGATCATCCAGGGTGTTTTTCTTCTCCAGAGCCTCACCCAGTGGAGCTGACCAGCACCCATCTCTTCCTCTTCTTGTGATGGTCTCCATGAATACGCTGGGTCCCTCTTCTCTGCCAAGGAAGTGGGAACTTTCAGTGCAGAAAAACCTCCTCCCCACACTCACCCAGCATAGATTTGTGCCTTCATAGAATTGCATGAATTGCACAGCACAGCAAGAGGCCATTCAGCCCAACTGGGTTATGCTGATGTTTATGCTCTACATGAGCCTCCTCCCATTCCTTTTCATCTCACCCTAGCAGCATACTCTTCAATCCCTTTCTCCCTCATGTGCCTATCTACCTTCCCTTAAATTCATCTGTGCTATTCACCTCAACTACTCATTGTAACAGTGAGTTCCACATTCTAACCACTCTCTGGATAATGACATTTCTCCTGAATTCCTTTATTCGGTCCGTCTAGTTCATTCCAACTCTCTGTAGAGCAATCCAATCAGTCCCATTCCCTCACTCTATCCTCGTAGCCCTGCAAGTTTATTTCCCTCAAGTGTCTATCCAATTTCCTTTTGAAATCATTCATCGTTTCCACTTCCACTACACTCATAGGCAGTGGGTTCCAAGTCATTACCACCCGCAGCATAAAAAAGCTCTTTCTCTATATGCCCCCTGAAAGGAGGAAAGCGCGGTGCAGAGGCAGAGAGTTGTAGGGAGAGTATCCCAGAGCTTAGGTCCTAGGCAACTGAAGGCGCTGCCACCAATGGTGAAGTGATTGAAATCAGGGATGTTCAAGAGGCCAGAATTGGAGGTGCTATCTCAGAAAATTGTGGGGCTGTAAGGCATTACAGAGATAGAGAGGGGCAAGGCCATGGAGGGATTTGAAAGGAAGAATGAGAATTTTAAAATCAAGATGCTGTTTGACCGAGAGCCAATGTAGGTCAGCGAGCACATGGGCGATGGGTGAACAGGACTTGGTGGAGCTAAGACACAGGCAGAATTTTGGATGACCTCAAGTTTACAGGGGGTAGAATGTGGGAGGCCAGCTAGAAGTGCTGGAATAGTCAAGTCTAGAGGCAACAAAGACATGAATGAGGGTTTCAGCAGCAGATGAGCTGAGACAGGGTCAAAGTTGGGGGGATATTTACCGGTTGGAAATAGGTGGTCTTAGTGATGGTGCGAATATGTGGTTGGAAGCTCATTTCAAGGTCAAATATGATGAGAAGGTTGTGAATAGATTGGTTTAGTCTCTGACTGTTGCCATGGAGAAGGATGGCATCAGTAGCTAGGGAAAAGACCAAATACAATAGCTTCAGTCTTCCCATTGTTTAATTGGAGGAAATTTCTGCTAATCCAGTACTGGATGTCAGATAAGCAGTCTGATAATTTACCAACAGTGAAGGAGTCGAATGAAGTGATGGTGAGGTAGAGCTGGGTGTCATCGGGGTACATGTGAAAACTAATGCTGTGTTTTCGGATGATGTCGCAGAGGGACAGCATGTATGAGAAATAGGATGAGAAACAGGACAGATCCTTGGGTGACACCTGAGGCAACGGTGTGGGAGCAGGAAGAGAAGCCATTGCATGTAATATTCTGGATACAATTAGATAGATAAGAATGGAACTAGGGAAGAAAACCCACTGTCCTTACCTGGTTTGGACGTCTGTGTGACTCCAGCCCAGCTCTAAAGTGGTTAACTCTTGCCTGTCCTCTGAAATGGCCAAGCGAGTCACACAATTGCCTTCTCAGGGCAACTAGGCATGTGCCAGCGATGCCTAAAACATGAGAATGAATAAAAACTAAAGTCTAGAAGAGAATAAGTGATGAGACTGAATTCAAAACACTGAAGAAATCTGATAGAGACACGGAGCCTATTCTGAGCATGGATACTTTTATCTATACATATATCCAAAGCACAGACCCAGCACGGCATCTTTATCGATAGAAAATGCACGGCCTGAAATTCCTGAGATTGGGAGGGTGCGCCCCATGCTGGTCTCCAGCCCCACTGCTAGGAGGGACAGAATTCTGGTCGGTCATGGAAAAGGGTACGTTTTCAGATCTGAGATGCTATAGATTAGAATTAGAATTAGAATTAGAACATTACAGCGCAGTACAGGCCCTTCGGCCCTCGATGTTGCGCCGACCTGTGAAACCATCTGACCTACACTATTCCATTTTCATCCATATGTCTATCCAATGACCACTTAAATGCCCTTAAAGTTGGCGAGTCTACTACTGTTGCAGGCAGGGCGTTCCGCGCCCCTATTACTCTCTGCGTAAAGAAACTACCTCTGACATCTGTCCTATATCTTTCACCCCTCAACTTAAAGCTATGTCCCCTCGTGTTTGCCATCATCATCCGAGGAAAAAGGCTCTCACTATCCACCCTATCTAACCCTCTGATTAAAATGATATAGATGTTCAGACTACTGCCACCTTGGTGTTGGGGCTAGCGATTAAAATAAATCTAGTATCTTTTTCTAAATATTGAATAAATGTTTCTCTCTATGTCTGAATAAATATAGTATCTGTCAACAAAACATTGAAGGAATATGTTTCCCTTCTCTCTCTCTCCTCTCTTCTCCCATCTTCTCCCCTCTCCCCTCCTACTTCCCCCCTCTCCTGTCCTGTTCCCTCCCCTCCCCTTTCCCTTTCCCATTCCTTCTCCTCTCACATCTCCTCTCTCTCCTCCCTATTCCTCTCCTCCCCTGTCCCCTTCCTTCCCCTCTCCCTATCCCATTCCTACTCCTCCTCTCCTCCACTTCTCTCCTCCACTTCCGTCCTCTCCTTTCTCTCCCTCTCGACTCCTTTCCTCTTCTCTTCCTTTTCCTCTCCTCTCCTCTTCTCCCTTTCCCTCTTCTCCTGTCCTCTCCCCTCTCCTATCCCCTCTCCCTTTTTTTCTCCTCCCCTCCTCTCCCCTCCTCTCCTCCCCTCTCCTTTCTCTTTTTCTCTCTTCCCCTCCTCTCCTCACAGCTTTCTCTCTTTGCTCTCCCCTTCCCTCTCCTCTCCTCACATCTCTCTTTCTCAGCTCTCCCTCTCTACTCTCCTCACCCTCTCTCTTCTCCTCCGCTCTGTCTCCTCTCCTTCCCTGTCCTCTCCTCTCCTCTTCCCTCCCACTCCCCTCTCCCTGTTGCTCTCCCTCGCCACAGTCCACTTACCGAACAGACCATCTCTTCTTGTCATTGACGAAGTGGCATTTATAAGGGTCTCAGCTGCTATCTACCAGTGTGCTTCATCCAGTGCAGAGTGCCTGCAGACCCTGAACCTAATATATAGACTGGCCCATCAATTGATATGATACAATAAAGTACTCATTTGCATTTCATTACTGATGGAAAACCAGACTTCTGACCTTCTCCTGTTTGTGAATCCGTGCTGGGTTGTGTTGGGTTGGGGTCGGGGCTCATTGGCTTTTCCTTTGTAGCTGTCACTCACACTTTCTAATGAGTTCTTCCAAATTGTCTTGACCACATTTAATGTTGGGGTCACTTGATATTGAGACTCGGAACTTAATCACTCTTTCTTATTTTGATTATGGTGGATACCAACTGTTGCTTTTCTGGTCTAACATAAAGAATAAAAAGTTAGAGCCTAGCAAATTTAAGTTTCCTACATTGTTTTTAATGTAAGACATTGCCTTAAACTGGGCTAGAGAAAGAAAGAAAGACTTGCAGAAAGGTAGTGTGAAGTGACACATTTTAGTAGGAAGAGTGAGGAAAGACAGTTTGAACTAAATGGTCCCATTTTCACAGAATCACAGAATTGTTACAGCACACAAGGAGGCCATTTGGCCCATCGTGACAGCACCAGCTCTCTGAATGAGCAATTCACCCAGTGTCACTCCCCTGCCTTCTCCCCGTAACCCTGCACATTCTTCCTTTTGAATGCTTCAATTGTACTTGCCTGCACCACGTTCTCAGGCAGCGCATTCCAGACCTTAACCACTCGCTGCGTGAAAAAGGTTTTCCTCATGTCGCTTTTACTTCTTTTACCAATTACTTTAAATCTGTGCCCTCTCGTTCTCGATCCTTTCACAAGTGGGAACAGTTCTCTCTATCTACTCTGTCCAGACCCCTCATGATTTTGAATACCACAGTACCTGCCAAACCCGCAACATCTACTGCCTAGAAGGACAAGGGCAGCAGATGCATGGGAACACCACCATCTGCAAATTCTCCTCCAGGTCACACACTATTCTGACTTGGAACTATATCGCCGTTCCTTCACTGCTGCTGGGTGAAAATCCTGGAATTCCCTCCCTAACAGCACTGTGGGTGTATCTACACCGCACAGACTGCAGTGGTTCAAGGAGGTGTCTCACCACCACCTTCTTAATGGTAATTAGGGATGGGCATTAAATTCTGGCCTTGCCAGCAATGATCACATCCCGTGAATGGATACAAAAAAACGTGTGGGTGAGAACAGAACTCGAACCATAAATATAAGATAGTCACTAATAAGTTCGCTGAGGGATTCAGGAGTGTAGCGTATTGTAATAGTTGAGCATTTTGTTATACTGCCCTCTGTGTTGGGGAGGTGTAAATAAAGCTTGTCAATAATAGCTGCTTGTGAGTCCACATGTTAGTCTAACTCAGTGACATACACAACAGAATTGAGATGGGATTGAATGCTTTTTTACTTTTCATTTGGGAAATTATGGTGTGAAGAACATTGTGACACACTTTTTGGAACTCCTAAGGTTGATTTTGAGGAAGTTTTGGGTGATTTGAAAGTCTGTTCCGTGTGTGTTCAGGTACAACTCAGTGAGGCAGCACAGTACATAATTGAAATAAAAATGGCACAGCAGATATATGTTGAGATAATGGGGGAATTCAACCCTACCAAAGAGGACTGGTGTAATTACGAATGAAGGTTACACATTTGGCTGAAAGCAAATAAAATAGAAGATGAGGATAAAGCAAATGTTCTCCTCACCATGATGGGGCCAGATTCTTTTGAGGTGATGTCTAATCAATCTTGCCCATGCAACCCAGTACTATGGACTGCTCTGAAATTAATGAGATTCTGGACTCATTATGGAACGCCTAAGAATGAAATTGCACTGAGAGTTGCATTCCATGTAAGGAAGCAGTTGCCAAGTGAGACCATTGCAGATTATATTCTCGAATCCAAGAAACTCTCTCGTCACTGAGAGTATGGCGCGAACTTAGAAGTCAACCTTAGAGACACATTTGTTGGAGGTCTAAAGAACTGTAAAATCCAGGTTAAGCTTTTGAGTAAAGGCAATAAGTTGACTTGGAAGGAGGCCTGCAATGAGGCCACAGCCATGGAAATGGCAAGGAGAGATCGTTGCAAATTGCAAGGAAGTTCTTTTCCTGAGCTGGCATGGGAGGTCCACCGGATTTCAGTGGGAACCTGGCCACGGCAGCCCGGTTAACAGCGCAAGAAATTTAAATGCTAATGTTGCCATATTAGCCACAAACCATCTAAACATCCCCATTTCCAGTCAAAGTGCTATGCCTGTGGGAAAGTTGGTCATATCCAGACGGCATGCAGGAGTAGAGGAAGCAGTAGTGCTCCAGGGCGCGGTAAAGCTCCAGGTTGCATCAGTGCACCAGCCGAAGGTCATGGTAGACCTACAGCTAGTTCAGGAGCCTGGAAGTCTTCAAATGCGCATATGATAGATATGGAAATGATCTAATCGAGAGGAAGATCAAGAGTTGTACGCAGTCAGACAACAAGAAAAACAGCACATGAAAGATGAGAGTAAAAGGGCTGAAGATATAATTCCAGCGCTCACAGCAAAAGTAAAAGTCGGAGATTCACAACTTACTTTCATCGTTGATACATCTGTAGCAGTGTGTGTTATTTCAGAAGGAGAGTGCAAGAAGTCCCTAAGTTGTATTCCCTTACACAAAACTAGTGTGAACTGTGACAGTTATTCCAATAACAGTATTCCAGTGTTAGGTGAAGTTAGTGTTAGGCTGGAATACAATGATGCATTCTATTACTTACCATTGGTAGTAATAGGAGGGAACAAAGTTTCCCTGATGGGAAGGAATTAGTTTAAGAAAATACTGTTAAACTGGGCCAAGCTATTTACAGTAGTGATGAGTAAGAGTACGGTTGACATTGAGGAAGTGCCAAGAGAGCACACAGTGGTCTTTGAGTAAGGAGGACCAAATGATCCAACCAAGGTTCTTTTCATTCCATGGACAAACACAAGAAAACTGTGGGAATGAGTACACGATTATGTCTTTGAAGTGGAGGGAAAAGGGTATCTTGTTTTGGTTGATAGCTATAGCAAGTGGGTAAATGTTGAGCCAATGCCCAATAACACAAGTGCCTAAACTATTGAGGTTTTAAGAAGTTGGTTCGCAATTTATGGGTTGCCAGAGGTATTGATGTCAGATAATACTCCACAGTTTACATCAGAAGAATCTTAAATATTTCCAAGTAAGAATGGAGTCAAATACACTCTAATACCACCATATCACCCAGCATCAAATAGCGCTGCAGAAATAAATGTACAAATTGTGAAGAGGTCTTTGTAGAAGTATTTGCTACGTGATGATGGCACAATGTTCAGCACCATTCACGACTCCTCAAATACTGAAGTGGTCCATGTAGAAATGCAGCAAGACCTGGACAATATCCTGGCTTGGGCTGATAAGTGGCAAGTAACATTCGCGCCACACAAGCGCCAGGCAATGACCATCTCCAACAAGAGACAATCAAACCATCTCCCCTTGACATTCAATAGCATTACCATCGCTGAATCCCCCACTATCAACATTCTGGGGGTCACCATGAACCAGAAACTGAATGGGAGTAGCCATATAAATACCATGGCTACAAGAGCAGGTCAGAGACTAGGAATCCTGTGGCAAGTAACTCACCTTCTGACTCCCCAAAGGCTGTCCACCATCTTCAAGGCACAAGTCAGGAGTGTGATGGAATACTCTCCACTTGCCTGGATGGGTGCAGCTCCAGCAACACTCAAGAAGCTCAACACTATCCAGGACAAAGCAGCCCACTTGATTGGCACCCCATCCACAAATATTCACTCCCCCCACCACCGACGCACAGTTGCAGCAGTGTGTACCATCTACAAGATGCACTGCAGAAACACACCAAGGCTCCGTAGACAGCACCTTCCAAACCCACGACCTCTACCAACTAGAAGGACAAGGGCAGCAAATGCATGGGAACACCACCACCTGCAAGTTCCCCTCCAAGTCATACACCATCCTGACTTGGAACTATATCACCGTTCCTTCACTGTCACTGGGTCAAAATCCTGGAACTCTCTTCCTAACAGCACTGTTGGTATACCTACCTCACATGGACTGCAGTGGTTCAAGAAGGGATCTCACCACCACCTTCTCAAGGGCAATTAGGGATGGGCAATAAATGCTGGCATGGCCAGCGACACCCACATCCTATGAATGAATAAGAAAAAAGTCATCGGTTGCAGGCCAGCTGGTGGCTAGTCAGGCCTATCTGTGACCGGCAGATTGTCCCACAGAAGGTACAAGTGAAGGTGTAGTCGCTGCTGGGGGCAATTGGATCTATCCTTCTCCTCCTTTTCTCTTTCTTGCTGATTCTTCACTCAAAGGTGTCTGTAGCACTCCTGATGTAGCATCTCCAGGCAACACAGTCTATGCCTGCGCTTCCCAATGGCGATGGTCGATGTGGCACACAGAGAGGGACTTCTTCAGGGAGTCCTTGAAACATTTGCATGGGGCCCCTCTGTTCCTTGTACCCATGGTCAGCTCTCCATACAACATGATCTTGGGCAGGTGACTGTCGTCCATCTGGGCAATGTGACCCGCCCAACTCAGTTGGCTTTGCAGGAGGATGGCCCCAATGCTGGTGATGTTGGCTGTTTCCAGGACTTCAATGTTTGTGATGTAGTCCTGCCAGCGGATCTTGAGGATGCTGTAGATGCAGCACTGATGGAAGTGCTCTAGAAGGTGTACATGACGGCAGTATAGGACCCATGACTCGATGCTATACAGAAGGGTGATGAGGACTATGGCTTTGTACACTTTGAGTTTAGTCTGTGCTCTGAGGCTGTGGTTGCTCCACACGTTTATAGAATCTGACGAATGTACTGTTTGCTTTTGAGAGCCTATTGTCCACTTCCTTGACTCTGGTGGCATCAAAGGAGATGACGCTCCCCAAATAAGTAAATTGCTTGATGACATTCAGCTTGGTTCCCTCGATGATAATGCTTGGTGGTCTATATTCTTTTTGGGGTGCAGGCTGATGCAAGACTTTAGTTTTCTTTAAACTGATTTTTAGTCTGAAGAGTTGTGTCGCCTCGGAAAAATGTTTTGTTATACGTTGCAGGTCTGACTGACTGTGGGGCAGGAGAGCACAGTCATCGGTGAAAAGAAGTTCACGGATGAGTTTTCTTGTGTTTTTGTGTGAGCCTGAAAACGCCTGAAGTTGAAAAGGCCTCCCTCAGTCCGGAAGCGTATGTAAACTCCCTCTTTAAGGTCTTCCTTTGCCTGCTGCAGTTCATGCTGAATAAGATGGTGAATAAGGTCAGGGCAAGCACACATTTCTGCTTCACACCATTGGAGATACGGAAGGGACTCGAGAGGTCACTGTTTTGCTTGACTTGTCTGTATTGATTTTAATGAAACTGCTTCACCAGGGCCAGGAACCTGGGTGGGCATCCAAGTTTTTCAAGGATTTTCCAAAGTTCATCTCTGCTCACAGTATCGAATGCCTTGGTGAGGTCTTTGAAAGTGACGTACAGGCCTTTGTTTTGCTCATAACACTTTTCTTGTAATTGTCTGAGTGCAAATACCATGTCAGTGGTGCCTCTGTTTGCTCTGAAACCACACTGTCTCTCTAGGAAGTTTTATAAGATCATTTATCAGTTATGATTAGAGATACAGCACTGAAACAGGCCCTTCGGCCCACCGAGTCTGTGCCGAACATCAACCACCCATTTATACTAATCCTACACTAATCCCATATTCCTACCAAACATCCCCACCTGTCCCTATATTTCCCTACCACCTACCTCTACTAGTGACAATTTATAATGGCCAATTTACCTATCAACCTGCAAGTCTTTTGGCTTGTGGGAGGAAACCGGAGCACCCGGAGAAAACCCACGCAGACACAGGGAGAACTTGCAAACTCCACACAGGCAGTACCCGGAATCGAACCCGGGTCCCTGGAGTTGTGAGGCTGCGGTGCTAATCACTGCGCCACTGTGCCGCAATGGTAGGCACAAGCCTGTTCAGAAGTATTCTAACTAGGATCTTCTCAGCAATAGAAAGGAAGGTGATCCCTCGGCAGTTGGAGCAGTCTGACTTTTCTCCTTTGTTTTTGTACAAGGTGATGATAACGGCATCACGAAGACCCCGTGGAATCCTGCCCTGTTCCCAGCAGGCTGTGAAAAACTCAAGGAGCTTGGTGTATAGGGCAGGACCACCATGCTTCAAGGCTTCGGGTGGAATTCCATCTACTCCGGGGGCTTTGTTGTTTTTCATCTGGTTGATGGCGGTCACAGTTTCCTCCAGAGTTGGCCTCTCATCCAGTTCTTCTTTGACAGGCTGTTGTTGGATGTGATTGATGGCAGTATCATGCACTGTGCACTTGGTGCTGAAGAGAGTTTCAAAGTGCTCCGACCAGCGATCCAGGTCTCACTCCTTGTTAGTGTGTAGGGTCTTGCCATTGGTGCTCTCAGCGGGTTTTAGGTTTGATGTGCTGGTCCATAGACAGATTTTGTTGCTTCATAGAAACTTCTTATGTCGCCAGTTTCAGCGTACAGTTGAGTTTTTTCTGCAAATGCATGCTTGACAGTAGGTTGTCTTTTTCTCTTGGCCGGCGGCTGAGCCAGGTGAGCCTAATGAGCTGAACTTTTTATTTTTAGCAGGTGGGGGGATTCCCGCCTCGGGCAGCTGGGAGCCTCCCGGAGAAATTCTGCGCCACCAAGCCAATTAACAGCCCAGTGCCGGGATTGCCCTCCCTTTAAAGATGGGGATCCTGCCTCCAAGAGTTTCTGGCCAATCACAGGGCTGGCAGCTCAGCAGTATTGGCAGCGCTACTGGGAGCATTGGCTACTGCTGGTACTGCAAGAGGCTTCGGACTCAGGCCCAGCGCTGGAGCCCGGATCCAAGGTAAGTGAGGCAGGTGTTATATTTTGTTGTTATAATGCGGACATACCAATCACGCAGACAATTCACTACCTTAGGATATAGTTTAGACAACTAGCATAGACGCATTTAAGGTGAAGCTCGATAAACGCATGAGGGAGAAAGGAATAGAAGGCTATGTTGATGGGGTTGGATGAAGAGGAGTGGGAGGAGAGCTGTGTAGCATAAACACCAGCATGGACCAGTTGGGCTGAATGGCCTGTTTCTGTGCTGCAAATACTTTGTAATACTTAGTAAATATATCATTATTATGTACTGGGGGTGGAGGAGTTGTGGGCTGGGGATCCCCTATGGGCACACGATGGAGAAGAGGTCCACACCCTTTCAGCCTACCTGCCTTTCTCCCATCACATTTGTGAGCCATATCAACCCCCTGCACTTTGCCAGATTTCCCATGCTTCACTCCCTGTCTGCTATTCTGCTGTTGCCATTTACACCTCCACTTGACCCATCTTTCTTTACTTGTTGCATTCTCACCACCTTTAGCATTCCGCCATCGTCCCTTTTATCAATTAGCACTCCTGCCCTCCATTCTATCACAGACCCCTCCACTTGCTCTTTTCCTGCCCCCAGGCTCTTTTTGGCTTAAAAACGAATCATCTGCAACATCTTCCCATTCTGATTCAAGGTTACCAGCATGAAATGCTAGCTCTCTCTTTTACTCCAACAGATGCTGCCTGACCTACTCAGTGCTTTCCACCATTGTTTTGCTTTTTATCTCAAAATGTATTAATGCTTACACTATCAGGTCCCTATTAGGATATGTGTAATCTATTGAGTGACTGAGTTAATCTTAGAATCATAGAAAGGTTACAGCACAGAAGGAGGCCATTCAGTCCATCGTGTCCGTGCCAGCTCTCTGCAAGAGCAACTCACCTCGTCCCACTCCCCTGCCTTTTTCCTGTAGATCTGCAAATTTTTTTCTGCATATAATTATCCAATTCTCTTTTGAAGGCCTTTATTGAATCTGCCTCCAACACACTATCTTGTCTTGCCTGACAAAGCAGACCCTGAAATCATGAATTTACATGGCTTTATTAGCACAATTAGCGTAATACAATTAGCAACATCGTATTATTAAAAGTACTCAAGGTATTTAGCTGGATATTACTAACTGTGAAAATTAATATCTAAGGTTACAAAGGCACTTTAAGTCATGCCAAATTAACTCAGTATCAGCCAGGAACCCTTAATCACCTCATCCATCAATTAGGCACTTTACAACCTTCCAGACTCAACATAGATTTCAATAATACAAAAGCAAAATACTGTGGATGCTGTAAATCTGAAATAAAAACAGAAAGTGCTGGAAATACTCAGCAGGTCTGGCAGCATCTGTGCAGAGGGAAAAAGGGAGAAACAGAGTTAATGGGCTAGATTTTACCAGCCCTTTGGGAATGGTCTCGGATGCGGGAAGGTTGGCAAAATGGTGCTGGAAAGTGTCGGGTGATGTGTCTGTTGTCTTCCTGCCACCATGCCATGAAAGGTGGCAGATAGCCAGCCTGCCTGCATGGAATCCAATTGTGTAGAAATGCAGAACGACCTGGACAATATCCAGGCTTGGGCTCATAAGTGGCAAGTAACATTCATGCCACACAAGTGACAGGCAATGACTATCACAAACAAGAGAGAATCTAACCATCTCCCCTTGACATTCAATGGCATTACGATTGCTGAATCCCCCACTATGAACATCCTGGGGGTTACCATTGACCAGAAACTGAACTGGAGTAGCCATATAAATACCGTGGCTGCAAGAGCCGGTCAGAGGCTAGGAATCCTGAGGCGAGTAACTCACCTCCTGACTCCCGAATGCCTGACAACCATCTACAAGGCACAAATCAGGAGTGTGATGGAATACTCTCTACTTGCCTGGATGGGTTCAGCTCCAATAACACTCAAGAAGCTCGATACCATCCAGGACAAAGCAGCCCGCATGATTGGCACCCCATCTACAAACATTCACTCCCTCCACCACCGACGCACAGTGGCAGCCGTGTGTACCATCTACGAGATGAACTGCAGCAGCTCACCAAGGCTCCTTAGACAGCACCTTACAAACCCGCGACCTCTACCACCTCGAAGGACAAGGGCAACAGATGCATGGGAACACCACCACCTGCAAGTTTCCCTCCAAGCCACACACCATCCTGACTTGGAACTATATCGCCGTTCCTTCACTGTCGCTGGGTCAAAATCCTGGAACTCCCTTCCCAACAGCACTGTGGGTATACCTACCCAACATGGACTGCAGTGGTTCAAGAAGGCAGCTCACCACCACCTTCTCAAGGGCAAGTAGGGATGGGCAATAAATGCTGGCCTGGCCAGCGACGCCCACATCCCGTGAAACGAATAAAAGAAAAACTGAGCCAATTAAGTCCCCAATTAGTGGCCTTTTCCTGCATCCACTGGGGGCGGGTTCTGCCGTGAGGAGAAGGCCAGGTAAACCATAGCAGCCTCCCAACTGGCTCCGGGATGGGACAACCCACCTTTTCCACTACGGGGCCCCCCCCCCCGGCAACAATTTCCACCCCTGCGACAATGTTGTCACCTACCCTCAACAACCACCCTGCCCTTCCCTTGTCGGGGCCTGCCTGATGGTCCCTGTGCCCCCAGACCCCACTTACCTACCTTGAAGGGCGTACGGCCATCGATGTGTCCTTCTCCTGCAGATGCAGCCCCAGCTCTTGGGGCGGGACGCTGTCCTTAATAGAGATGGCAGCCCCAATCCTGTTGGTAAGATGAGGCCTCGGGTACCACTGACCTCTGAAGTGGGTTTGCCCACCCCTCTCCCTGCTTTTGGCCCCAGCAGCAGGACTCCTGCCGCCTCCATAAAATTCTGGCCAACGTTTCAGGTCGATGACCATGCATTGTTATTCAAATTATTGACTTCAATAACTTCGAGATCATAACCACTGCTCCCATTTGTGCCAGACAGCAGATGCTGGAAATGCTGTTCACACGTATACCTCTTCTAGCCCTTTATCTTTCTACTTGTCCCATTACCTTCTCCTTTTGCCTTACACCATCATCTCTTTTGTCATTTAATCTCCCCTGCCTATCTCAGACCTTTCTCCCTCCCCCTTTCCCTGCCTCTGTACTTGCTTAAAACCTGTTACACCTCTAACTTCTTCCCATTCTGATAAAAGGTCATTGACCTGAAATTTTAATTCTGTTTCTCTCTCCACAGATGCTGCCTGACCTGCTGAGTATTTCTAGCATTTTCTGTTTTTATTTCAGAGTTCCAGCATCTGCATATTTTGCTTTAGTCTGTAAATCACTGCTAATCTGATATTGTATTCAATGTGCAGAATAAACACTAGGCTGACACTTCAGTGCAGTACTGAAAGAGTGCGGCACTGTTGGAAGTGCCACCTTCCTGAAGTGCAGCACTCCCATAGTACTGCACTCAAGTTTTACGGTCATGTTTCTGGAGTGGGACGATGAACGAACAACCTTATTACTGGGAGGTGAGAATTCTACCGTTAAGCCACAGCTGAGACAGTCTCATGTCATGCACTGCTTGATCCATCAGAGAAATTAAACAAAATGAGATGACTCCACTAAGGCCTAATTGCCAAAGAAAATACATGTTGCCCGAGCAGCTGAGAGATCACGTTTGTTCTGACTATAATATGAAATGCTGTCTGGACAAATTGACAAGTTTAATAGAATTTGATCTCACTTATTTTCATTGCATCAACAATATTTGGTTCCTTTGCACAATTCTCATTTAACTCTTAATGGGTTGGGTGATTTTACATTTCTGTTGCTCCGCGATCCACTTCACCCAATTAGATGGGGTTCGGAAACAAGTGCCGATCAAGTTTTCAATCTCACCGGAGGAAAAGGCGCTCAACAATTTATATAATAAAAATGCACTGACCCCAGTCTTTTGGTAAACTTCCACAGAAGATGTGGTACAAGGAAGACTCAATTGTTTGCCAGCAAATAAATGAGCAGTGATTGAGGGTGCAATAACTCACCCATCCTAAGCCCATTGTGCCTTGGCTGGTTCTTTGAAAGAGCTATCCAATTAGTACCACTCCCCACATTTTCCCCATGGTCCTACAAATATTTCCTTTTCAAGTATTTATCCAATTCCCTTTTGAAATTTTCTATTTCCACCATCCTTTCAGGCAGCGCATTCCACCATAAGAAATTGCGCAAAAAACATTCTCATCTCCCCTCTGAGTCTTTTGCCAATTTTCTTAGATCTATGTCCTCTAGTTACTGACCCTCCTGCTGGTGGAAACAGTTTCTCCTTATTTACTCGATCACAGCCCTTCATAATTTTCAACACACCTTCCTGACTTGGAATTATATCGCCGTTCCTTCACAGTCACTGGATCAAAATCCTGGAACTCCCTCCCTAATAGCACTGTGGATGTAACTACACCATATGGACTACAGCGGTTGAAGAAGGCAGCTCACCACCACCTTCTCAAAGGCAATTAGGGATGGGCAACAAATGCTGGCCTTGCCAGTGACACCCACATCCCATGAAAGAATAAAAAAATTTAAACACCTCTACTTAATCTCCCCTTAACCTTCTCTACTCTAAGGAGTACAATCCCAGCTTTCCCAGCCTCTCTGCATAACTGATACTATTCTAGTACTTCTCCTCTGACCCTCTCCAAGGCCTTCCCATCCTTCCTAAAGTGTGGTTCCCTAAAAATGGGCACAATACTCTAGCTGAGATCCAATCAGTGATTTATAAAGATTTAGCATAATTTTCTTGATTTTGTACTCTGTAGTTGTATTAATAAAGCCCAAGGTCCTATCTGCATTTTAACAGCCTTATCAAGTTATCCTGTTACTGGCAAAGATTTGTATATGTGAACCTCCAAGTCTCTCTGTTCTTGCACCCTCTTTAAAATTGTATAATTTAGTTTATGTTGGTGCTCCTCATTCTTTCTTCCAAAAGCATCTCTTCAAACTTCTCTGCGTTAAATTTCATCTGCCATCTGTCTGCCTGTTTTACCAGTCTATGTCCTTCTGAAGTTTGTTGCTACCCTCCTCCCTTTTAACTATATTTCCAAGTTTTGTGTCATCTGCAAACTTTAAAATAATGCCCTGTAAAAAGTCCAGGTCATTAACATATAACCAAGAAGAGCAGTGGTCCTAACATCAAGCGCTAGAGGGCACCAATGTGTACATCCTTCCAGTCTGAAAAACCACTGGTCTCTATTCTCTGCTTTCTATCTCTGGACGAATGTGTATCCACACTGCCATTGCCAATGGTCTTCATTGCTGGTGTATGAGATAAATCAGAAGCTGCAAAAAGAGTACAAGGTACAGGGTGTCTTACTATAATAAAAACAAAAAAACAAATGATAGGGTGTCTTACTAACTTGGTTGAACTTTTTGTGGAAGGAACAAGGAAGATTAGAACAAAGGAACAAAGAAAATTACAGCACAGGAACAGGCCCTTTGGCCCTCCAAGCCTGCGCCGATCCAGATCCTCTATCTAAACATGTCGCCTATTTTCTAAGGGTCTGTATCTCTTTGCTTCCTGCCCATTCATGTATCTGTCTAGATACATCTTAAAAGACGCTATCGTGCCCGTGTCTACCACCTCCGCTGGCAACGCGTTCCAGGCACCCACCACCCTCTGCGTAAAGAACTTTCCACGCATATCCCCCCTAAACTTTTCCCCTCTCACTTTGAACTCGTGACCCCTAGTAATTGAATCCCCCACTCTGGAAAAAAGCTTCTTGCTATCCACCCTGTCTATACCTCTCATGATTTTGTACACCTCAATCAGGTCCCCACTCAACCTCCGTCTTTCAAATGAAAATAATCCTAATCTACTCAACCTCTCTTCATAGCTAGCGCCCTCCATACCAGGCAACATCCTGGTGAACCTCCTCTGCACCCTCTCCAAAGCATCCACATCCTTTTGGTAATGTGGCGACCAGAACTGCACGCAGTATTCCAAATGTGGCCGAACCAAAGTCCTATACAACTGTAACATGACCTGCCCACTCTTGTACTCAATACCCCGTCCGATGAAGGAAAGCATGCCACAAGCCTTCATGACCACTCTATTGACCTGCGTTGCCACCTTCAGGGAACAATGGACCTGAACACCCAAATCTCTCTGTACATCAATTTTCCCCAGGACTTTTCCATTTACTGTATAGTTCACTCTTGAATTGGATCTTCCAAAATGCATCACCTCGCATTTGCCCGGATTGAACTCCATCTGCCATTTCTCTGCCCAACTCTCCAATCTATCTATATTCTGCTGTATTCTCTGACAGTCCCCTTCACTATCTGCTACTCCACCAATCTTAGTGTCGTCTGCAAACTGATGAGGATAGTGCAATAGGTGCGGTCTACATGGATTTTAGTAAGGCATTTGACAAGGTCCGACATGGCAGACTGGTCAGAAAAATAAAAGCCCATGGGATACAGGGGAATGTGGAAAATTGGATCCAAAATTGGCTCAGGGACAGTAACAAAGGGTTGTAGTCAGCGAATGGAAAGTGGTTTCCAGTGGCGTTCTACAGGGCTCAGTGCTGGGCCTTGCTGTTTGTGGTTTATATTAATGATTTGGGCTTAAACGTGGGAGGCATGATTGGGAAATTTGCAGATGACACAAAAATTAGCCGTGAAGAGGATAGCTGTAAACGCCAGAATTATATCAATGGTTTGGTTGAGTGGGCGGAAAAGTGGCAAATGGAATTCAATCCGGATAAGTGTGAGGTAATGCATTTGGGGAGGGCAAACAAAGTGAGGGAATACACAATAAATGGGAGGATATTGAGAGGGGTAGAAGAAGTGAGAAACCTTGGAGTGCATGTCCACAGGTCCCTGAAGGTGGCAGGACAGGTAGATAGAGTGGTGAAGAAGGCATATGGAATACTTTCCTTTATTGGCTGAAGAATAGAATACAAAAGCAGGGATGTAATGCTGGAACTGTATAAAACACTGGTTAGGCCACAGCTGGAGTATTGTGTACAGTTCTGGTCACCACATTACAGGAAGGACATAATTGCTCTGGAGAGAGTACAGAGAAGATTTACAAGAATGTTGCCAGGGCTTGAAAATTGCAGCTATGAGGAAAGACTGGATCAGCTAGGGTTGTTTTCCTTAGAACAGAGGAGGCTGAGGGGTGACTTAACAGACTTGTACAAAATTATGAGGGGCCTAGATAGAGTAGGCAGGATGAATCTGTAGCCCCTAACGGAGAGGTCAATTACCAGGGGGCACTGATTTAAGATGATTGGTGTTAGGATTAGAGGGGACATAAAAAATCTTTTCACCCAGAGGGTGGTGGGTGTCTGGAATTCGCTGCCTGGATCGGTGGTGGAGGCAGAAACCCGCAACTCATTTAAAAGGTACTTGGACCTGCACCTGAAGTGCTATAACCTGCAAGGCTATGGACCAGCTGCTGGAAGGTGGAATTAGATTGTTTTTTCAGCTGGCACAGACACGATGGGCTGTATGGCCTCTTTCTGTGCCATAACTGGTCTATGGTTCTATGGTTCTAAATACTGCCAGCAGCCTGCAGATGTTTCAGGGAGGGGCAAGGGAGCTATCACAGCAGTTAATCTAACTGTACAGTCCCAGGATGCAAACACAGAACAGAACAAGACCAAAAATAAATATACGTCTTATGACAGGACTGAGTTTCACCTGTGGTGCAAACATTTTCCTTTTGGCTAATTGGTGCTCTCATTTCTGAACCAGAATGTTGTGGGTTCAGAGATTTGAGCACAAAATTTAGGCTGACAATGCAGTGCAGTAAAGGGAGCACCTCCGACAGTGGAGCACTCCCTCAGCACTGTGCTGAAATATCGGCCTAGAGTCTTGCATGTCGAACAGACTAGCAAGTTGGAAGTGATTAATGCATTTCTGCCTAATGCTGAGTTAATTTTACAGGACCTGAAATACCTTTGTAACCTTAGTTATTAATTTCCACAGTTAATAAAGGCTATCTAAGCACCCTAAGTGCTCTTAATATTAAAATGTTGTTAATTATATTATTCTAAACAGAGTAAAGGGAGAAACTGTTTCCACTGCTAGGAGGGTCAGTGACCAGAGGACACAAGGTGAGAAATTGGGCTTGTTAACTCCCATTTTTTGCGATCTACAAATGTCCTTAGAGCTTCAAAATGTCATCCATGGTGTGCACCCACACTCGTGGGGCAAATCGCGGCGGACGCCATATTGATAGTGTGCATGCAGCGAATGCCCGCTGGGAGTATGCAAAGCAGGCAGATCATGGTGTCAGTCAACTTGCAATGTTCATTTGATGCCAGCTCTGCCATTTTGGAGCTCAATGCTTCAGCTATTACCCTGTCTTTACCTCGCACAGCTGAACAGTGCTATTTAAAGGTATCATCAACTACTTACAGGTGAGTTGCTGATTGATTTATTCTGGCTCTTGCTACAATTCTATAAGTGTTTGGTGCTTTCCATAGTTGTTTCAAGTTGCGAATGTCCACAGGGAGTGGTGTAGCAGTTACTGAAGTACTTCGTCCTGAATGAAAGACTTCTTCACAAACCAGTTGCTCCCAGATTTGTATGCCCTAGTAGATATTTCCTTTGGAATACAGTATGACTATGGGAATAAACAGAGGCCACACAGAGCAGGACAAGGTTCTGGAAGAGGAAGGAGGGGGAGGGGAAGAATGGCTCTCAGCAGGAGGCCATATCTGTTGTATGATTGCCTTAAGAGTGATGTCCCTTTAAGATCTCAGTATGCTAATGAGCTAAGTACCAGGGTGTAGTCTTGTGACTTGAAGCCAGAGTCACTCTGCAGCTGTAACAGTCAGATGAAGGTTCTGTAAATAGTTTGCTCTGTACCATATATAATAGTTTAGCTGTTAATAAACCTGTAAGGGATCTTCAGCAAACTGGACTCCACGCATCTCATTTATGTTGCATCAGACAACATAAAGAACTCATTACAATATCCACAGAGTGGTCAGGGAGCAATTCTCCTACCTGAACCTCAACCAGGGACAATGTGTGAGCTGTCTGCACTTCAGGAAGGGCATCCCATTTAAGATGGAAATGAGGAAGAATTGCTTCTCTCTGAGGGTCATTAATCCATGAGGCTTTGCTAGGACTGTAGGTTTCCTCATGCTGCAGGGTGCCATTGACTGCACGCACATCACTTAGTGGGTGCCACATGTCAACTCTGCCCTGTGCCAGAACTGAAAGGGATTCCACTCTCTCAATGTAGCTGGTGTGTAAGCATAGGCGACAAATCATGCAGGTCAATTCCCAATATCCTGACAGCAGTCGAGATGCCTTCATTCTGGGGCAGTCCACTGAACCAGCTGCATTGGACCCACCACGCCAAACCAGAGGGTGGCTCCTGGGTGACAAGGGCTATCAGCTGACGACATGGCTGATGACTCCGGTGCGCAACCCACGCACATGTGTGCAGCATGCATCCAATAAAAGTCATACTGTTAATAGAAATGTGATAGAGCTGACCCATTGCTGTGCTGAAACAATGCCTCCACTGCCTGGAGTGATCTGGAGGAGCCCGGCAGTACTTGGCAAAGTAGGTGTCAAGATTCGTGGTGGTCTGCTGTGTGCTGCACAACCTCGTCATCAGGAGGGCTTAGCCCTTGCCACCAGCTATATGACAAGCAGCTGATGAGCTGAAACACGAGGAGGAGGAGCTGGAGGAGGAGGAATAGAGGAGGCAACCTAGACATCCTTTCTCTGGCCGTGCTGTCCATGATCAACTCATCCGAGTGTGATACCAGTAACCGCAACCCTGGCTGCCTATTCACCAACAATCCCACACCTTACCTTCCCTCTGACACTGACCATCACAGTGGCACTTGGCTACAATAAAATTATAAAACCAAATTTATAAATGACATGATGCCTTATTGCATACAACTGTAGCCAGCAAAGGCTCAATGGGGAAAGACCACAGTGTAAGGTCCCCCCACCAAGCTGAACTGAGGGGCTGGATCCATGGGAAACCCCTCGAACTGTATCGGAGAAATTTTGTGTGCTGTAAATGTAAAAATGTATATGGCATGACAATGAAATGGAAGGGTTGTGAGGCAACTCATGATTGTATAGAAGGTAACTGATCACCTTTGCACTGTTTGTATTTTTTGACTTGATGTTGTTTTAAACTGTTTGGAAATGTAATTTTTACAGATTTTTATGAATAAAGTATATTTTGGAAATAAAAAAAAATACAACTGTAAACTAATCACTCTTGTGTATTCCCTTAGCGTCTGTCTCCGTGTGTCTTTTCCTGTCCTAGTGCTCCTACGCAGTGCTATCCATTGGCTGCAGCATGTCTGGTGGAAGGCTGCTGGATTTCAGTGGGTGAGACTGCAGAAGCCCTTGGAGACTGACCTTGAGAAGCTCTGGGTCTAGAAGGCCCAGCTTCAGGCTGCATCATCTTGGCATGGGCTGGGTGTCTGACAGACAACAGCGGGGGCACTGGAGGAGAGGCAATGGTGGGAGGATGAATGCTGGCATCCTGAGAGAGGACAACAGGTTCGTGCTTCATGGAGCCACTGTCACTCGTGCGGGCACCTCAGCAATCTTAGTCACCTGTTGGAGGACAGGTTGCTGGAATGCTGTGCCACCCTGAAAGCCCCTTTTCACATTGTAATCCACAGCTGTGATGGCAGCAGTCTACGCTTGCATGGCAGCAGGCTGACCTTGCATTAGAGCAGTCTGAGCTTCCACTGCAGCACTGAGACGTTGGGTGGCTGCTGCTTGTGCGGCAATGGATGCTGGGACATTGGCCATTAGCCATTGTTCCGTGGCTGGGTCCACAAGTGTGTGAACAGAGAATGCTACCGCTTCCATGCTGGAAAGGATGGGCGGCGAGCTCTGTGCCAATTGGTGCTGGACTCCACCACGCTCCTTGACATTGACCATAGACTTCCCAATGCTTCAAGCATTTTGTTGTGCACATTCATCAGCATTCTTCTGTAGACTGTCCCATTTAAGGCTTTGTCGAGTCCTCTGACTCAAATCCCGTCTGCAAGTCGGCACCTGTGCTATCTTTGCAACCCCCACCCCCATACCCTGGCTTCAGCCCACTTGTGTCCAGTGTCTCACCATGTACAGATCCTGCCTTTAATCTATCCTTTAAGGTATGCATAGTGTCAGTATCTGAGCTGGTTGATGGCTGCGAGTGTGAAATCAAGTGACAATACGTGTCTTCATTATCACTCTCTTCTTGATGTTCCTTCACTTGCCTGGATAGATTGCATCTATTGGGTATCTGAAAGGAAAAAGGCAAAAACGTGATGTTGTGATGAAAGGAGTGAGGGTGCGGTGCTGAAATAACAGGTGCATGCTTACACTATTTGTAAATCAGGAGAGAGTGTGAGATAATGGGGAAGTGGGATGTGAGAATAAAGGCCTGCTACCCGACCCAAACCTGTCGGGACCCGACGACATGTGTCGGGTTCAGGTTGGGTTGGGCCCCTCTTCCGGATCTGGCTTTCGGGCTCGGGTCGGGTCAGGCTGATTCCAGGTCGGGCCAGGTCGCATCGGGCCGGACACACACGGTAAGTGCTCTGCTGATAAGTATTGAAATTAAAAAGCTTACCTGAGCTGGGAGTCCAGGACAAAACTGAATTTGCGCAGTGAGCGAGTGACGTCACTCTGACATCATCGCGCATGTATTGCAGTTTCCTGGAGGTTCCGCGTCGGAAGGTAAGTAAAGGGATGGTCGGGTCGGGCTTGGGTTGGGTCAGGCTTGGGGCAAAATCGGAGGGACTCGGGCCGGGTCAGGCTCGGGTCCGCTGTGGTTCGGTCGGGTTCGGGTCAGGTTCTTTTTCCTGACCTGAGCAGTCCTTTATGTGAGAAGGAGGATTAGGTATGACAATGGCTTCAGCCCTGCCGCTGACCACGGCCACAGTAATGCACATAATGGCCAACACTGTCTCTCCTTCATGGGTTCAGATATGCATGCGCACCTTTCCCCCTCCAGTTCGCTTCTGCTGCTTCCCGTTAAACACCACCTTGCCCTGCAAGAGAAAGCAAGTGCGTCAGTGAGTGTCATGCAAACTGTTTGGCTGATGTGGCTTTCATGGTTGAATAGCTGGCAGTGTGTGCTAGCTGTGAGATGTGGATGTGAGACTTGCAGCAGTGCTATGTGTGTGAGCATGTGGTGGAGTGTATGAACATCAGATATAAGTCCTGATTGCTAGAGATTGTTGGTGAGTGAGTGTTGGGGGTCTGGTGCATTGAGCAGTGTTTAACACTAGTGATACAGTTGGTAGGAGGTGACATTTGAAGATACATTCACTGACCGTGACCAGTTGTGTGAGGTCATTGAACTTCTTGTGGCACTGCATCCATGTCCTCAGAGCTTGATTTCTGGCATTGGCCTCCATGGTTATCTGCTCGCATTGTCTTTTGACCATGTATCTGGAGGGCTTCCTTTCCCTTGCGGATACATAACATTTCTCCTACTTTCTATCTTCTCCACCAAGACCTCCAATGAAGAGTCTGAAAACCTTCAAGCCTGCTCTCCTCTGGTGTGCCATTCTTAGGCTGGATTAGGGATTAGGCTGGATGGCTCCTTATTGGCTAGTACAGATGGGCCAAATGGCCTCCTTCTGTACATTAAATTTGTATGATTAATTCTATGATCTGGAATGCACTACTTGAAAGGGCAGTGGAAGCAGGTTCAATAATAACTTTCAAAAGGAAATTGGATGTATACTTGAAAAGGAAAAAATTGCAGAGCTATGAGGAAAGCGCAGGGTTTGTGTGACGAATTGGGTGGCTCTTTCAAAGAGTCAGCATGGGTGAGATGGGCTGAATGGCCTCCTCCTGTGCTGTATGATTCTATGAGGTATTGAACAGCCACAATCAAGTGCTCTATCCTGTTCTGAATGATCCTTGTACCGCAAATTCTGTACAAACCAGATGTTTTCCAATAGAGTGAAGTCAGTTCATTTGTGTTTATATAAATTGCGAATGTTTTTTTGCTGTCGTTTAAGTCAAATCTGAAGACTTGCTCTGTTCACACTTGTTTCTGACTCTGGTTTGTGGATCTCTGAACACGAGACAAAAGAGAAAATAAAACAACCTAGATCATTAGGAGTTAAGTTCAGATTTGTGTGAATAATAACCAAATTATTGGATGCTTTGTGCAAATTGGTGGGATCAGATAATAATGAACTTGTCAATTTATCTTGTCAGCTTCTTATTATTGTCAGAATAACTTTGATCTTTTCTCTTCCCAGTCAGGATATAACCTTTAGTGAAATTATCTCATTTCATTTCATTTTGATAACTGATTACAAAGTGGAAGGCACTAACTGTGGCTTAAACTCTCTCTCTTTCCCAACTTTGACTTCCTTGCACTGTGCCAATGCAAGCTTCGGTAATATCAAGAAACGACTGAAGGCACTGGATACTGCAAAAGCTATGGGCCCTGACAATATTCCGGCAATAGTACTGAAGACCTGTGCTCCAGAACTTTCCGCGCCCCTCGCCAAGCTGTTCCAGTACAGCAACAACACTGGCATCCACCCTGCAATGTGGAAAATTTTATTTATAATTCAGAGATACAGCACTGAAACATGCCCTTTGGCCCACCGCGTCTGTGCCGACCAAAACCACCCATTTATACTAACCCTACAGTAATCCCATATTCCCTACCACCTACCTACACTAGGAGCAATTTACAGTGGCCAATTTACCTATCAACCTGCAAGTCTTTGCCTGTGGGAGGAAACCAGAGCACCTGGCAAAAACCCACGCAGTCACAGGGAGAACTTGCAAACTCCGCACAGACAGTACGCAGAATTGAACCCAGGTCCCTGGAGTTGTGAGGCCATGGTGCTAACCACTGCACCACTGTGCTCAGGTATGTTCCGTACACAAAAAGCAGGACAAGTCCAACCCGGCCAACTACAGCCCCATCAGCCTACTCTCAATCATCAGTAAAGTGATGGAAGGTGTCATCAACAGTGCCATCAGGCGGCACTTGCTTAGCAATAACCTGCTCAGTGATGCTCAGTTTGGGCTCCGCCAGGGCCACTCAGCTCCTTACCTCATTACAGCCTTGGTTCAAACATGGACAAAAGGGCTGAACTCAAGAGGTGAGGTGAGAGTGACTACCCCTGACATCAAGGCAGCATTTGACCGAGTATGGCATCAAGGAGCCCTAGCAAAACTGAGGTCAATGGGAATCAGGGGGAAAACCCTCCACTGGCTGGAGTTATACCTAGCGCAAAGGAAGATGATTGTGGTTGTTGGAGGTCAATCATCTGAGCTCCAGGGCATCACTGCAGGAGTTCCTCAGGGTAGTGTCCTAGGCCCAACCATCTTCAGCTGCTTCATCAATGACCTTCCTTCAATCATAAGGTCAGAAGTGGGGATGTTCGCTGATGAATGCACAATGTTCAGCACCATTCGTGACCCCTCAGATACTGAAGCAGTCCATATAGAAATGCAGCAAGACCTGGACAATATCCAGGCTTGGGCTGCTAAGTGGCAAGTAACATTCGCGCCACACAAGTGCCAGGCAATGACCATCTCCAACCAGAGAGAATCTAACCATCTCCCCTCGACATTCAACGGCATTACCATCGCTGAATCCCCCACTATCAACATGCTAGGGGCTACCATTGACCAGAAACTGAACTGGAGTAGCCATATAAATACCGTGGCTACAAGAGCAGGTCAGAGGCTAGGAATCCTGAGGCGAGTAACTCACCTCCTGACTCCCCAAAGCCTGTCCACCATCTACAAGGCACAAGTCAGAGTGTGATGGAATACTCTCCAGGCTGGGGCTCTTTTCTCTAGAAAAGGGAAGGCTGACCTAATAGATGTCTTTAAAATTTGAAGGGATTTGATAGGTCACGAAGATGTTTCCACTTGTGAGAGAGACCAGAATTAGTAAGAATGAATCCAATAGGAAATTCAGGAGAAACTTTTTTAACCAGAGAGTGGTTAGAACCTCGGAGTCTGCAACCTGCAGCTCTTTAACATCTCATTTGTGGCTCCTAACCTTTTCCAGTTGGATTGTTTTAACCTGAAAAAGCCTAAAAAAGTTAAGAAAAGTAAGGGCCGTGTTTTTATTGTGGTGCTGCACTCTGTGGTTTCAAATGATTATTTCAACAAAAAGAATCATTGTGCTCTAGATTAATGTGTTTCGAGTGATATAGCTTAACCATGGTTATAGATGGCTCAAAGAACATGTTTTATTGTGACCACTATTGTTTCGAATAGAGCGGAGATGATAAATTATTCTGAGTAAGTTATCAGAAGTTTTTCTAACCACAGGAATCAATAGCCGAAAAAATTGTCTTTATTCCATACATCTTAAGTTATAGTTTGTTTAAAAGATGACTTTATTGACAAAATTAAAGTTTAAAAAAGTGATAATTCAGAATTAGGTCCATTTTAATTTTGAGGGGGAAAGTGTGACTAAAAGTTGTGTCAACAGGAAGCAAGGTTTGTAGACAGGAAAGGATTTGAATGTTAAAGATATTGAGATGTCCCAACAATCCTGGACAAGTTTTCTGCAGAATCGACATTCTCATGTTACAGCATATGTTTGTCTTGCAGCAGGACTTTGTCTTGAAGTGGTCCAAAATAATGTTACTGGCTGCACTCAAGCTAACCGTTCCTGCTGAATGCCTGCAACTAAAAAGATGTGAATGTAGTCTGCCGAGATGAGCAGGAGTGCCCTTTCTGATCCTAGATTAAACCAACTTCCCAATCACTGCTGTTCCCTAGCTTCCAAAGTCCCATCCCTGAGATCCTGACCCTCAACCTCTAGTTTCCCTAGTCTCAACCTCCGATCTTCTGCCTCCAGGATCCCTGACATCTGATCTCCTGAACCCAACCTCTGAACTCTTAGCAGCGATCTCCTGACCCCAAAATACTTGACCTCCCTCCACACTCCAGCCCATTGAACCCTGACCGCTGATCTCCTTCCTATCCCCCCAATCTCTCTCTCTGTTGGCCCCCTCCCGGCCCTGCAATCTCGAAGCTGCAGACCGCTGCCACCATAACCTCCCCCACTCCCCTCTCTGTCTGCTGATCACAACCCTTCTCCAGCCACCAATCACTCCCCGCACCCGACAAATAATCGCTCCCTCTTCCTTAATTTTAAATAATAATAAACAATTACAAATGCAGACCTCAAGGACAGCATTGTTATCTGGTAATTTCTGCAAATAACTGATTCTACAAAGAAGTGAGCCTTGTACAAACACAATCTGTAATAATTAACTTGTGTAATCAATATTAAGTGTGATTCTACTTGTGCCATTGTATCAGACTGTGACTGCAGGTGGAAACCAACAAGATGAAGTCCTTCGTGACTCTACTCCTGTGTGCAGGAGCAGCCATGGTCACTGTCGCCATTCCAGTTACGTTAAGTCCACCAATAGACCAGGAAGCAGTTCCTTCTGCTACAGATTTACAGGAAGAGGAGAGAGTCACAAACAAAACTTCTGGCATATTCAATGCACTGAAGAAGGTATTTTGTGCAATATAGCGATGTAGAAAAAAATGTTTGATGTGGCCCCAATTCTACACCAGAAAGAGACGAGTAAATTTGCAGCAAAATTACAGAGGTGCAATAACTATAGAGTAGTTATAATGGGGAACTTAAATTATCCTAATAAATACTGGGATAGCAATCGTATAAAGAGCAAAGAGGGAGAGGAGTTTCTGAAGTGTGTCCAGGAGAATTTTCTTGATGAGGAAGGAGGCGTTGCTGAATTTGATTCTGGGGAATGAGATCAAATGGATCAAGTGTCAGTAGGAGAACATTTAGAGAACAGTGATCACAGTATCAGAAGTTTTTGATTCTCTATGGAAAAGGACAAGGAGCAATCCAGTGTAAAAATAATTAATTGGGGTAGGGCCAGTTTCAATGGGGTGAGAACAGATCTGGCCCAGATCTGGAATAAAAGATTGGCAGGCAAAACTGTAACGGAACAATGGGCTGTCTTTAAAGAGGAAATAGTTTGGTTACAGTTGAGTTACATTCCAACAAGAGGGAATGTTAGTGCAACCAAAGCCACAACTCCCTGGATGGCAAAAGTGATAAAGAGTAAGACGAAGCAGAAAAATGGTGTGTATGACAGATATCAGGTTGATAATACAAGTGAGAACCAGGCTGAATATAGAAAATTCAGAGGGGAAGTGAGAAAGGAAATGAGAGGCAAAGAGTGAGTATGAGAAGAGACTGGCAACTAATATAAAAGGGAATCCAAAAGTCTTCCATAGCCATATAAGTAGTAAAATGGTAGTAAGAGGAAGTGGGGGGGGGGGGGGGGGGGTGGGGAAAGGAACCAATTAGGGACCAAAATGGGGATCTATGCATAGAGGCAGAGGGCATGGCTGAGGTACTAATGAGTACACTGCATCTGTGTTTACCAAGGAAGAAGATACCGCCAAAGTCATAGTGAAAGAGGAGGTAATTGAGATACTGGATGGGTTAAAAATTGATGAAGAAGTGATATTAGAAAAGCTGGCTGTACTTAAAGTTAATAAGACACCAGGACCAGATGGGATGCACCTAAGGATGCTGAGCAAAGTAAGGGCGGAAATTGCGGAGGCAATTCCATTCCTCCTTTGATACATGGGTGGTGCCAGAGGACTGGAGAATTACAAATGTTACACATTTGTTCAAAAAAGGGCCAGAGAACACAGATTTAATGTGAATGGCAAAAGAACCAAAGACGACATGAAGAAAGCACTTTTTTTACACAGGGAGTGGTCAGGATCTGGAATGCACTGCCTGAGAGGGTGATGGAGGGAAATTCATTCGTGGCTTTCAAAAGGGAATTGTATAAAAAACTGAAGATAAAATATTTTGCAGGCTTAGGGGAAAGGATGGGGGAGTAGGACTAGCTGAATAGCTCTTGCAGAGAGCAGGCCCAGATTTGATGGGCTGAATGGCCTCCTTCTGTGCTGTAACCATTTTATGATTCAATGGCCGGAATTTTATGACCCCCCCCCCCACAATGAGTGGGCTGGTGGTGTTGGGGGGCTGTAAAATTGAGTGTGAAGCAGTGGGGGGGGGGGGGGGGGTTGTGGGGGCCCCCACTGCAATTTTACGCGGGGCAGTGGCAGCGAGAAATGGCCCAGGCCAATCAAGGCCCTTAAGTGGCCAATTATCTGCCACTTAAGGGCTCCTCCCACCACCGCTGGTATTTTACCCACGGCAGCCGGACAGCAAAGGCCCGAAGAAGGCTGTTAGGATTTACCTGGCGACCTTCTTGTGGGCTGGGAGAGGGGGTGGAGGCTCTCATGATCGGGCACCGTGTGCCCCATGGAGGGCACGTCCCCCACCGCCCAACCACCCCCACTGGACAGCACTGTCCCCACCACCCCCTCTTGCCTCTCTAGGGCCTGGACGATTGATTAGTTCCAGGACCATCCTTCCTCTTGCTTCCATTGGCTGGGTGTAGTCCCAGCAGTGGCCACCGCTCCTGGTGGCGCTGCTGGGACTACGAGCTGCCAGCCCTCTGATTGGCCGGCAGCTCCATTAGACGGGACTTTCTGCCTCAAGGAGGTGGAAGTCCACCCAAGGCCAATTAAGGGCCCGGGGAGCAAAATGTCCCGCCGTGGCTCCCCACGCCTGGCGGAGGCGGATCGCCCCCGACTTTTCGGCCGGTGGGTGGGGCCTCCCGCCCAACATCAAATTCGAGCCTATGTTTTTATGATATAGCACCTTTAACATAGTAAAATGTCTCCAGGTTCTTCACAGTAACATTATCAGACAAAAGTACGACGCTGAGTCATGTAAGGAGATATTAGGACAGGTGACCAAAAGCTTGTTCAATGATGTAGATTTTGAGGAGCATCTTAAAGGGGAAAGAGAGGTGAAGAGGTTTAGGGAGAAATTCTAGAGCTTAGGGCTGAGGTAATGGAAAGCACGGCCGCCGTTGGTGGAGCGATGAAAATTGGGGATGTGCAAGAGGCCAGAATTGGAGGAATGCAAAGATTTCTGAGGGTTACAGGGCTGGAGGAATGTTTTCGAGATAGGAGGGTGCTGAGGCCATGGAGGGATTTGAAAACAAGAATGAGAATTTTGAATTTGAGGCGTTGCCAGACTGGGAGTCAACGTAGGTCAGCAAACACAGGGGTGATGGGTGAATGGGACTTGGTGCAAGTTAGGATACAGTTGGTAGTGTTTTAGATGACCTCAAGTTTACAGAGAGTGCAAGGTGGGAGGTCGGCCAGGAGAGCATTGGAATAGTCCATTAGTTCCCATGATGGGAAGTCAAGAAAATCTGCTATGCCAAATGAGGAATTTTAATTCATCGGTTGGAAACTTACATGAAATTTTTAATGAAAGCAAAGAGCTGGAATCCTACAGTTAACCTTCAAAACATTGGCAGCCAAAATGGCCACCGCAAAGCTAATGCTGTTTGTCATTTTTATAAATGACCTGGATGAGGGTGTAGAAGGGTGGGTTAGTAAATTTGCGGATGACACGAAGGTCGGTGGAGTTGTGGATAGAGTCGAAGGGTGTTGTAGGGTACAGAGGGACATAGATAGGCTGCAGAGCTGGGCTGAGAGATGGCAAATGGAGTTTAATGCGGAGAAGTGTGAGGTGATTCACTTTGGAAGGAGTAACAGCAATGCAGAGTACTGGGCTAATGGGAAGATTCTTGGTAGTGTAGATGAGCAGAGAGATCTTGGTGTCCAGGTACATAAATCCCTGAAAGTTGCTACCCAGGTTAATAGGGCTGTTAAGAAGGCATATGGTGTGTTAGCTTTTATTAGTAGGGGGATCGAGTTTCGGAGCCACGAGGTCATGATGCAGCTGTACAAAACTCTGGTGAGGCCGCACCTTGAGTATTGCGTGCAGTTCTGGTCACCGCATTATAGGAAGGATGTGGAAGCTTTGGAAAGGGTGCAGAGGAGATTTACTAGGATGTTGCCTGGTATGGAGGGAAGGTCTTACGAGGAAAGGCTGAGGGACTTGGGGTTGTTTTCGTTGGAGAGAAGGAGGAGGAGAGGTGACTTAATAGAGACATACAAGATAATCAGAGGGTTAGATAGGGTGGATAGTGAGAGTCTTTTTCCTCGGATGATGATGGCAAACACGAGGGGACATAGCTTTAAGTTGAGGGGTGAAAGATATAGGACAGATGTCAGAGGTAGTTTCTTTACGCAGAGAGTAGTAGGGGCGTGGAACGCCCTGCCTGCAACAGTAGTAGACTCGCCAACTTTAAGGGCATTTAAGTGGTCATTGGATAGACATATGGATGAAAATGGAATAGTGTAGGTCAGATGGTTGGCGCAACATCGAGGGCCGAAGGGCCTGTACTGCGCTGTAATGTTCTAATGTTCTAATGATAGAATGGTGCAAATCTTCCGGCAACTTGTGTAAATTTGAGCTATCTCTTCCTTGGCACAAATTGCTGGACTATTTCTACATTAATAATGGCGAGTGCCATTAAATTTGGTGTTTGTTCAGCAACAAATTTTGGCCCAATATATCTTTCATTGTTTAATTAACCCCTGAATAACTAGTTATTGACGCTGGATAAAAACAACCTTTCTTGGCAGTTTTAAGTTGCGAGTCAATGATTGGCTATTTCAACTGACTGGAGTGCTGGGGTCTTTATTGCTTTAAAGCTACAGAAACTTGCTTAAATAAGCAGCATCAATGCTGACATGCCTCAGCCTTTGGATTACCATGGCAACCAGCCTGACTTCACCTCTACTGCCTTAATGTTGAGCAACCAGTTGAATTTAACACTGCAAACATAAGAATTCGAAAATCCATTTCAGCCAATACAGGCAAAGGACAATTCTTACACCAGTCAGAGGAAATTTATAAAGGAAGACTATAGGTGAGAGTTTAAACTCACTCAAACTCACTCACTTACACAGAGTTAAAATCAGGCCCTATATGTGATTTTCTTGCAGATCCTTCCAGAAATAACCTTTGAGGATAATTGTATGCGTTTCCGTTTTGGTCTTATCTGCCGTTTGGAACCTGGTTCCCTCGAGGTAACTGACCTTTTGTTTTCCATTGGAAATAGTACAGAATGCCAGCATTCATTCCTGACTTCTCTAAATCAAAAGTGACCATCACATTTACTGATGTATAACTCAGGCTAAAATCTACTCATTTGTATTTCTTGAGAGAAGTAATATACAGAAGCAAAATAAAAATCATATTAAATGGCAATGTATTATTTAACATCCAGTGGCACACTAACAAGCTTTCTGAATGCAATATTAAAAGCACTTCAGAGTCCTTAAGGCCACGTGCCCCATATGCAGAGAAGGACATCAGTACAGACATGATGGGCTGAATGGCCGAACTCTGTGCTGAAAACTTCTGTGACTCTCTGAAATGGGCCACACAGTCTCCAAAGCAGAACTTGTAAAAAAACATTTATGCACAGAAAAGCTGCATGAAAAATATTTTTAAAATCCATGATTTTGTTATGATTCTCAGTTTGAGCAAGCTTGCTGTTTATTAATGAATACAATTAAAACAATGAAAAGCTGTGTTTTTTTTAGCGATTGAATCAGAAGATCAAAGTTGACAAAGTGGAAAGTGAGCCCATGGAATAAGAAGTTTGGGACTGTTCACCATCACCTGTGAACGTAACTTGAGAATTAGACGTTGCATCATTCTCTGGCTGGATATACACCGGCAGTTCTCTGATATATTAATGCTATCTGGTGTCCAGGAAGGTTGTTGCTCCACAGAAGCACTGTGTAAACAAGAGAAGGCACAATAAAAAATGTTTCTCATATACACAAAGTTGGTTCACTCTTTTCAGCCCAATCATTTTTTTCCCCCCAAGGTTGATGAATCCCTTTACACAAGTCCATAGCTATGTTTATGCTACACCCAAGCCTCCTCCCACCCCTCTTCATCTAATTCTACCAGCATATCCTCCTATTCTTTTCCCCATCATGTGCTTATCCAGCTTCCCCTTAAATGCATTTGTGTTATTCCCCGCAACTACTCCTTGTGGTAGTGCGTTCCACATTCTCACCACTCTCCATGCATAGAAGTTTCTGCTGAATTCCCTATTGGATTTATTACTGACTGTGTTATATTTATGACCCCTAGTTTTGGTCTCCCCACAAATAACAAAGAACAAAGAACAGTACAGCACATGAACAGGCCATTCAGCCCTCCAAGCCTGCGCCGATCTTGATGCCTGTCTAAAATAAAACCTTCTGCACTTCCGGGGACCGTATCCCTCTATTCCCATCCTATTTATGTATTTGTCAAGATGCCTCTCAAACGTCGCTATCATACCTGCTTCCACCACCTCCCCTGGCAGCAAGTTCCAGGCACTCACCACCCTCTGTGTAAAGAACTTGCCTCGCACATCCCCTCTAAACTTTGCCCCTCGCACCTTAAACCTATGTCCCCTAGAAACTGACTCTTCCACCCTGGGAAAAAGCTTCTGACTATCCACTCTGTCCATGCCGCTCATAACTTTGTAAACCTCTATCATGTCGCCCTTCCACCTCCGTCGTTCCAATGAAAACAATCCGAGTTTATCCAACCTCTCCTCATAGCTAATGCCCTCCAGACCAGGCAACATCCTGGTAAACCTCTTCTGTACCCTCTTTAAAGCCTCCACGTCCTTCTGGTAGTGTGGCAACCAGAATTGCACGCAATATTCTAAGTGTGGCCTAACTAAAGTTCTGTACAGCTGCAGCATGGCAATAGGAAACATCTTCTCAGTGTCTACTCTATCAACCCCTTTCATAATATTAAAGACCTCTATTGGTTTACCCCTCAGCCTTCTTGTTTCAATATATGCAATGACCTCATACAATCATTCCTCAATAGAATTTAGACAATAAAGATAAGGCTCTGAAAATTTGAATTCTGAAATTTCTGGAAACAATTATACAGACATGTGAAATATGGTTTTGAGGACATGTATGATAGAGTGAGTTAAATGCTAGCTTTCCCTCTCTGAAACCTGGAAGCAAAGTCAGCATAAAAATATGCAAAATAGATTCTTGCATATAGATGATGCAAACCTTCAGCTGATAAAAACTGACACTGAGCCGAGGAAGGAGACATTAGGACGGGCAACCAAAACCTTGGCCCATGATGTAGATTTTAAGGATCATTTTAAAGGAAGAGAGATATGAAGAGAGAATATTTCAGAGTCTATAGTCTAGATGGCTGAAGGCATGGCTGCCAATGTGGGAACAAAGTAAATGGGAGAATGCACAAGAGGGCAGATTGACAAAGGCAAAGATCTCAGAGGGTTTTTAGGGTTGGAGAAAGCTATGGAGGTAGGGAGGGGTGAGGTCCTTGGAGCAATTTGATCATGAATGGTAGGGGTCTGGAACTCACTGCCATTATTGCATTTAAAAAAAAAACACTTGGATATGCACTTGAAGTGCCGTAACCTACAGGGCTATAGACCAAGAGCTGGGAAAATGGGATTAGGCTGGATAGCTCTATTTTGGCTGACACTAGCATGCTGGGTCGAATTGCCTCCTTCTGTGCTGTAATTGTCCTGTGTTTCTATGAGGATGAAAATTTTAAAGTTGCGATCTGCTGGACCAGGAGCCAATGTAGCTCAGTGAGCACAGTGGTGATGGCCAAATGGGATTTGATGTCAGTGAGAGTACAGATAGGGGAGTCCTTTGATCAAGAAGGGAGTGAAGGATAAACCAGGTGACTATAGACCAGTTGCTCTGACGCCAGTTGTGGGCAAACTCTTAAGGTCTAAAATTCTGATATTTCTTGGTGCCAAAGTGGTGCCAGCTAGGCATTTGGTACTTGGCCCATAGGCAGAGATACACCCCTTCTAAAATATATGCTGTTTGATTGGCAGAAGGTGTCCCAATCCTCAAGGTAGCGTTACCAACTCTGGTTGGATGTTTACCTGGAAGTAGCGTCAGATGACCTCCCCGACCACCTCCCCCCCAACTCAAGCCATTGGGTGCCTGACACAATCATCCTCATGACACGTTGTCTTCTCAAATCAAGTGCAAAGTGAACAGATTCTTCCTTAGCAAATGGATGATACTTGACTGTCAGTCAAATAGCCTTTCTCACCCCCATCTCCATTGTTTTTCTAAAGGATAAACAAAAGTGTTCAAGGTAAATGAAAAAAAAAATGTTTTTATGCCCATGTAGTTTTTCTCCACTGTTGCTAGAAGCAGTGCCTCAGGAATTCAATCTTTAATTCCTGGGCAATCCTGGAGCATTGGCAAACCTATCCCAAAGGGATGACTTAAGTGTATTTGTGTAGATGAGGAATAATTGGGTTACTTGGCAAACGATGAAGTGGACCTGGCACCCTCGGTAACTTGAGCTGCCTGTATCCTAATGTGCGTCAAGCCTCGTTCAACCCTGTGACCTACATTGGAACCTCTGACATGGTCTTTGTTGCCAGACAAATCCAAGAAAAATGTTAAGAATAACATCAAGAAGTCTTTATTGCTTTCATCGACTGCCTGAAGCATTTGACTCAGTAAATCTTGAGGCTCTATGGATTGTGCTCCAATGAGTTCAATATCCAAAAAAGTTCATCACAATCCTGAATTGCTTCATCATGACATGTCTTGAGAGGGAGATCTGAAACAGACTGAAACAGACTGGACTGGGGTCAGGCACGGCTGTGTGATAGCCCCAATACTATTCACTATCTACCTGATGGTGGCTATTCACCTCATCAAGGATCAACTGCCCTCTGGTGTCGGTATTAAATACCATCTAGATGGAAAGCTCTTTAACCTCAGTCGCCTCCGTGCCAAAACTAAACTGACCACCGTAGATTTACGGTTTGTGGATGATTGCAGTGTCATTGCCTACTCTGCATGCAAGTCTTGATCGCTTCAATTCTGCATGCAAGAAATTCGGCTTGTCCTTGAATGTTCCCAAAGCAAAACTCATATCAACACACACCTAGTCAGTCAAATATTCCACCTCCCATATATGTTGATGGACAGACTTTGGAATATGTTGAGCATTTCTTCAAAGAAACCTCCAGTGATAAGGTGAGTAGTACTACTTAAATTAGTGTAATTTATTAAGGACTTTAGATTATACCGGATAGTGATGGGAGTACAGTGGTGCAGTGGTTAACACCACAGCCTCATAGCTCCAACAACCCAGGTTCAGTTCTGGGTACTGCCTTTGTGGAGTTTGTAAGTTCTCCCTGTGACTGTGTGCGTTTCTGTTGGGTGCTCCACTTTCCTCCCACAACCAAAGACTTGCAAGTTGATAGGTAAATTGGCCATTGTAAATTGCCCCTAGTGTAGGTAGGAGAATGGTGGGGACATGGTAAGGAATATGGGATTAATGTAGGAGTAGTATAAGTGGGTGGTTGTTGGTCAGCACAGATTTGGTGGGCCAAAGGGCCTGTTTCAGTGCTCTATCTATCTAGAGTAGAACAAGATCCCTAGTGTAATTAGTATTTTTTAAAGGGAGTAACTAAATTAATTTAAAGGTAAGTCATTGCACCCATGGTATGCTCCTCCTGCACTATGTGGGCAATCAGGGATGCTTCCAGTGTCCCTGACAACCATGTGTGCAGGAAGTGTATCCATCTGCAGCTACTGACTACCTGCATTACAGAGCTAGGGCTGCGGGTGGATTCACTGTGGAGCATCTGCGATGCTGAGGATGTCGTGGATAGCACGTTTAGAGAGGTGGTCACACCGCAGGTAATGGCAGCACAGGCAGAAAAGGGATGGGTGACCACCAGGTGGAGTAGTAGGCGCAGGCAGGTAATACAGGAGTCCCCTGTGGCCATCCCCCTCTCAAACAGATATACAGCTTTGGATACTGTTGGGGGGGATGGCCTCCCAGGGGAAAGCAGCAACAGCCAGGTTCGTGGCACCAAGGATGGCTCTGTTGCACAGCAGGGGAGAAAAAGGAGTGGAAGAGCTATAGTGGTAGGGGATTATATCGTAAGGGGTACAGGAAGGCGTTTCTGTGGATGCAAACGTGACTCCATGATGGTATGTTGCCTCCCTGGTGCTAGGGTCAAGGATGTCACGGAACGGCTGCAGGACATTCTGAAGGGGGAGGGTGAGCAGCCAGCGGTCGTGGTACACATTGGTACCAACGACATAGGTAGAAAAAGGGATGAAGTTCTCCAACAAGAATTTAGGGAGCTAGGTAACAGATTAAAAAGCAGGATCTCTAAGGTTGTAATCTCTGGATTACTCCCGGTGCCATGTGCTAGTGAGTATAGGAATAGGAGGATAGAGCAGATGAATGTGTGGCTGAGGAGATGGTGCAGGAGAGAGGTCTTTAGTTTCCTGCATCATTGGGTCTGTTTCTGGCAAAGGTGGGACCTGTAAAAGTTGGATGGGTTGCACCTGAGCCGGAATGGGACAAGCATCCTTGCTGGGAGATTTGCTAGTACTGTTGGGGGGTTGGGGGGAGTGGTGGTGGGGGTGGTTAAACTAATTTGGCAGGGGGATGGGAAACAGAGTGGAGATACAGTAGGGGGTAATATAGAACAGAAAGTGAGTCTGCCTAGTAGGCAGAGCAAATATAGACCTAGTAAGGCACAAGGGAAAAATGCAAGGTTGGATTGCATCTATTTTAATGCAAGGAGTCTTACTAGTAAGGCAGATGAATTGAGGGCATTGATTAGCACATGGGATTATGATATTATTGCTATCACAGAGACATGGTTGAGGGAGGGACAGGACTGGCAGCTCAATATTCCAGGGTATAGAATCTTCAGGCGCGACAGGGGAGGGGATAAAAGAGGAGGTGGCATTGTACTGTTGATCAAGGAGCCAATTACTGTAGTAAGGAGGGATGACATCTTAGAAGGTTCCTCAAATGAGGCCATTTGGGTAGAACTTAAAAACAAAAAGGGGGCAATCACTTGGCTGGGTGTGTACTACAGGCCTCCAAACAGTCAGCAAGAGATAGAGGAGCAGATATATAGGCAAATCTCTGAGAGGTGTAAAAATAATAGGGTAATAATAGTAGGGGATTTCAACTTCCCCAATATTAATTGGGATAGTCTTAATCAAAAGCCTTAAAAGGGGCGGAATTCTTAAAATGCATGCAGGAGAGCTATATGAGCCAGTACATAGAAAGTCCTACAAGAGAAGGGGCAGTACTGTACCTAATCCGAGGGAATGAAGCCGGTTAAGTGGTAGAAGTGTCAGTGGGGGAGCATTTCGGGGATAGTGACCATAACTCTGTAAGATTTAAGGTAGTTATGGAAAAGGACAAAGATGGACCAGAAATAAAGGTACTGAATTGGGGGAAAGCCGATTTCAATATGATTAAACAGAATCTGGCCAAAGTGGACTGGGAGAAGCTAGTTGTCGGAAAGTCTACATCACATCAGTGGGAGTCATTCAAAGAGGAAATTGTGAGAGTTCAGAGCCAACATGTACCCCATTAAGGTGAAGTGTAGGACTAACAGGCCCAGGGAACTGTGGACGCCAAGGGATATAGAGGATTGGATCAGGAAAAAAAAGGAGGTTTACGGCAGAAGCTGAAAAAAGCGGAGGCACTAGAAGAGTATAGAAAGTGTTCTTCTTTTGGGCCTCCTTATCTCGAGAGACAATGGATACGCGCCTGGAGGTGGTCAGTGGTGTAGGGTGGCACTTATAAAAGTAATTAGGAGAGGCGAAGAGAGGACATGACAAAACACTGGCGGAAAATCCCAAAACATTTTATAAGTATATTAAGGGTAAGAGAATAACCAGGGAAAGAGTAGGGCCCATTAGGGACTAATGTGGCAATCTTTGTGTGGAGCCGGAGGACATAGGTGAGGTTTAAAATGATTACTTTTCATCGGTGTTCACGATGGAGAAGGACGATGTAGGTGTAGAGATCAGGGAGGGGGTTTGTGCTTTACTTGAACATATTAGCATTGAAAGGGAGGAAGTATTAGCTGTTTTAGCGGGCTTAAAAGTGGATAAATCCCCAGGCCCAGATGAGATGTATCCCAGGCTGTTATGTGAGGCAAGGGACAAGATAGCAGGGGCTTTGACACAAATTTTCAAATCCTCTCTGGCCACAGGAGAGGTACCAGAGGATTGGAGGACAGAGAATGTGGTACCATTATTTGAGAGGGGGAGCAGCGATAAACCAGGTAATTACAGGCCAGTGAGTCTAACATCAGTAGTTGGGAAAATATTGGAAAAAATTCTGAGGGACAGGATTAATTTCCACTTGGAGAGGCAGGGATTAATCAGGGATAGTCAGCATGGCTTTGTCAGGGGGAGATCGTGTCTAACTAACGATTGACTTTTTCGAGGCGGTGACTAGATGTGTCGGTGAGGGTAAAGCAGTTGATGTAGTATACATAGATTTCAGTAAGGCTTTTGATCAGGGCCCCCGCATGGGAGATTGGTTAAGAAGGTAAGAGCCCATGGAATCCAGGGCAATTTGGCAAATTGGAACCAAAATTGGCTTAGTGGCAGGAGGCAGAGGGTGATGGTCGAGGGCTGTTTTTGCGATTGGAAGCCTGTGACCCGTGGTGCACCACAGGGATCGGTGCTGGGACCCTTGCTGTTTGCAGTGTACATTAATCATTAAGACGTGAATATAGGAGGTATGATCAGTAAGTTTGCAGATGACATGAGAATTGGTGGTGTTGAAAATAGTGAGGAGGAAAGTCTTAGATTACAGGGAGATATAGATGGGCTGGTAAGATCGGCGGAGCAGTGGCAAATGGAATTTAATCCTGAAAAGTGTGAGGTAATGCATTTTGAGAGGACTAACCAGGCAAGGGAATATACAATGGATGTTAGGACCCTGGGAAGGACAGATGGTCAGAAGGACCTTGGTGTACTTGTCCATAGATCACTGAAGGCAGCAGCACAGGTAGATAAGGTGGTTAGGAAGGCATATGGGATACTTGCCTTTATTAGCCGAGGCATAGAATATAAGAGCAGGGAGTTTATGATGGAACTATATAGTACGCTAGTTAGCCCACAGCTGGAGTACTGTGTACAGTTCTGGGCACCACACTATAGGAAGGATGTGATTGCACTGGAGAGGGTGCAGAGGCGATTCATCAGGATGTTGCCTGGGCTGGAGCATTTCAGCTATGAAGAGAGACTGAAAAGGCTAGGGTTGTTTTCCTTAGAGCAGAGAAGGCTGAGGGGAGATATGATTGAGGTTTACAAGATTATGAGGGGCATTGATAGGTTAGATAGGAAGAAACTTTTTCCCTTAGCGGAGGGGTCAAGAACCAGTGGGCATAGATTTAGGGTAAAGGGCAGGAGGTTTAGGGGGGATTTGAGGAAAGATTTTTTCACCCAGAGGGTGGTTGGAATCGGGAATGCACTGCCTGAAGAGGTGGTGGAGGCAGAAACCCTCACAACATTTGAAAAGTATTTAGATGAGCACTTGAAACACCATAGCATACAAGGCTACGGGCCAAGTGCAGGAATATGGGATTAGAATAGTTAGGTGCTTGATGGCCGGCACAGACACGATGGGCCGAAGGGCCTGTTTCTGTACTCTATGACTCTATTTCCCATACCTTGGCAGTTACCTCTCTCAAAAGGCCACCATTGAAGAGGAAATCCAACACCGGATCAGCTGCGCCGGCTCAGCCTTCTACCAACTACGGCAGCATGTTTGACAACAAAGACCTCCACAAATTAACAAAAGTCCTCGTGTACAGAGCAGTTGTCCTCACCACACTCCTGTACTGCAGCGAGACCAGAACTGTGTATCAGCGACACATAAGAGCACTAGAGAAATTCCATCAGCAATGCCTCCGCCACATCCTCTGGACCATTGAACAAACGCTCGTGTCCTTCTTGTTACGACCTCAGTGAGACCGTTAACATTACAAATACGAGATATAAATTCCGAGGCCAATTTAAAGAATTACGCGTTTAGACTTTTATTCATAACAATGGCACAGTGGCGCAGTGGTTAGCACTGCAGTCTCACAGCTCCAGCAACCCAGGTTCAGTTCTAGGTACTGCCTGTGCGGAGTTTGCAAGTTCTCCCTGTGACTGTGTGGGTTTCTGTTGGGTGCTCCGGTTTCCTCCCACAGCCAAAAACTTGCAGGTTGATAGGTAAATTGGCCTTTGTAAATTGCCCCTAGTGTAGGTAGGTGGTAGGAGAATGGTGGGGATGTGGTAGGGAATATGGGATTAATGTAGGATTAGTATAAATGGGTGGTTGTTGGTCAGCACAGACTCGGTGGGCCGAAGGGCCTGTTTCAGTGCTGTATCTCTAAATAAATAAAAAAGAAATCCCTGTGAACTAAATAGTACTTTGTAAATAGCTGATGCCCCAGATTATAAAGAAAGGCATTTTCTTATTAAAATACATGAAAACCTCACACCACATTATACATTACACAGTCCTCTTTGATGGCGAAATCTTTGTGGTTAAAAGTCCCAAACTCCTCCCAGTTGCAATGGGTTGGATTGCCCAGACCTTTTCAAAATCAATGTCCTCTTTTCTCACTTCCCTGAGCACTTCTGACCTGGTCCTCTGTGAACAAAGTGATCCTGTTGGTCTTTTCCTTCTCCACCAACTTCAACTTTCAGAAAAACAAGTTCAAGTCTTCACAGCGTTTTGCCGTATCTGTCTTTGCTAAGAGCAGATGTTCCTCTCTCTCCCTTGATGCTGCCACCACTGGTTGTCTTCCTTTCTTACGGCCTTCTCTGAGGCTGCCACCGCTGATTTCCTTTCTCAAAGCCTGCCTGCCTTCAGAAAATCTGTTAACTTTATCTGGAATCAAAAGTCATTGTACTTTTCCAATATGCAAAGTCCAGAGATCTGGTTTCATCAGAGCCACTTGGGCTTTTCATTGTTCTCAATTGTTAACAGCTGCCATGCACACTTGCACACTCAGAATCACTGACTCCTTGTTTACGATCCGAAAGTCTAGGAGGGTGAAACCCATTGTCCTTCAGGTGTTATACCCTTGCAGTCTCTGTTTTTCATTAAAAAAGTTGGTCTTGGATCTTTGTTGTCCTGGTAACCAAGATTTCTGTCTTGTCCTTAAGCAGAGTTGATGTGAGGTCACCTGACTTCTGTGACTCCATCTTAAACTTTTAAAAATCACAGTTTTTGAAACATAATCATGTTACAAACCCCAACATTCAAACATTCTTGAAGCCAGATCCACAAGCAAATCAGGCAGAAATCCTACAAAAACATCTCTGATGGACTGGCCACTTTATCCACATGGCTGAAAATCATCTCCCCCACCAGGTCCTGTTCTCACACTTATCAAATGGGAAACGTTTCAGGGGAGGACAAAGAAAATGTTTCAAAGACACTCTGAAGCTCTCGTTGAGGTGTGGCTACATTGACATTGATGACTGGGAGAAGCTTGTTGCCAATCACTCAGAATGGCGACAACTTGTCCACCAAGCTGCATCATGCTTCGAGTCCCAGTGCCTTGATGATGAGGCCGAGCGATGGCAGAGAAGGGAAGAAAAGGAAGCCAATCCTGCACCCCAGATCCCATTACCTTGTGGGACATCCTGCCCAATGTGCCCAAAGATCTGCAGGTCGGAAATCGCCCTGTTGAGTCACATGAAGACACATGGCAGAAGCTTGTGACCCTGAGTAGACATCATCCTCGAATCGAGGGACAGCTGATGACCCATCAACCCTGAGACCTCCATTGGCCCCCGGTTAAGCAATGCCTCCTCCAGCACTACAAAGCTCTGCAATCTCTGTGTTCCTTTAAATTCTGAAGCTCTTGCGCATCGCCGATTTCCTTCACTCCACCCTTGGTGGTTGTGTCTTCAGCTCTAGAATTTCCTCCTTAAACACCTCCGCCTCTCAACCTCTTTCTCCTTCTTCAAGATGTTTCTTAAAACCTACCTCATTGACCAGGCTTTTGGCCATCTGTCCTAACATCCTCTTATGTAGCTCAGTGTCAAATTCTGTTTGAAAATTGCTCCTGTGAAGTACCTAAGTAGATTTTAAAACGTTAAAACTGCCTGAAACAGTGGTGGAGGAAGGTTTCATAAAGGGTATTGGATAAGTATTTGATGGGGAAAAATATAGGTCTATGGAGAAAGAACAAGGGAGTAGGACTAATTGAATAGCTGCACTAAATAGCTGGCACAGGCATGATGGGTTGAATGGCCTCTTGTGCTGCATCATATGAGTTTATGATATAAATGGTTATTATGGTTGAGCTCAAGATCTCCAAATTTTGTCCGAAGTCAGTTTTGACTGGAAGAAAAAACTCAGCTCAGAAAGGTATTCTGCAAGCTGCCCTTGAAGCAGTTTCATCCATCACTTACTCAAATTATGCGACAGCCGAAGCTAAACTGTTATTGCCCTTTTAATTTACTGCCTGTGGTCCCCACCCTGGTGCAAGGTGCGCAGGCGCGTCTCCGGAATGCCGTTGCTACCCAAGTGCTTCCCTCAGCAACGGCGGAGGCGCAACTGAACTTTATTGACGCCGTCAGGTTTGATCGGCAGTTGAGCGGACCAATCGGAAAACAATATTTGCAGGCGGCGCCCAGCTCTGGCCAACCCGTGGTTAGGAAAAGAAAAGGGACGGGACGTCCGCCAGCAAGTGTTTCCCCCAGCCCGGAGGCAGTGTGAAAAGTTGGCGCAGCTTGGCCGGGGTGAGCTGAATGAAGGTAGAGGGAAGGCAGCAGCGCATAAGCTGCTCAGGCCCCCGGAATGGACAACAGCAACGTGGAGGAGACGGCGGCAGCTCTTGTGAGGGAGTATCTTAGCCGCAAGGTGGGTTCAGCCTGGCGGCAGCGGCTCACTGCCACTGTGAGGAGGAGGATAGATAAGTAGACGGAGGGGGGGATTGAGGGATAAATAGACGGAGGGGGGGATTGAGGGATAAATAGACGGAGGGGGGGATTGAGGGATAAATAGACGGAGGGGGGGATTGAGGGATAAATAGACGGAGGGGGGGATTGAGGGAGGGGGGAATGAGGGATGGCTCTGGGGAGGGGAGGAGTGAGGGATGGCTCTGGGGAGGGGAGGAGTGAGGGATGGCTCTGGGGAGGGGAGGAGTGAGGGATGGCTCTGGGGAGGGGAGGAGTGAGGGATGGCTCGGGGGAGGGGAGGAGTGAGGGATGGCTCGGGGGAGGGGAGGAGTGAGGGATGGCTCGGGGGAGGGGAGGAGTGAGGGATGGCTCGGGGGAGGGGAGGAGTGAGGGATGGCTCTGGGGAGGGAGTGAGGGTTCAAGTGAGTATAGAAATAGGAGGATTGTGCAGACAAATGTGTGGCTGGAAAGATGGTGCAGGAGGGAGGGCTTTATATTCTTGGAATGCTGGGACCAGTTCTGGAGAAGGTGGGACCTGTACAGGGCAGACAGGTTGTGGCTAAGCAGAGCTGGGACAAATTTCCTCATGGGGCGATTTGCTAGTGCTAATGGGGAGGGTTTAAACTAACTTGGCAGGGGTGTGGGAACCAGGAGGAAATATCATAGAGGAATACCAAGCTGCACAGAATACTGGGAGTGATAGATAGCACGAGAATAGGGAATAATAAGTTATCAGGTAGAGTCAGAGTAAGGAAGAAAGTAATAAAGTCTAAATCAGGGTTAATATGAATGTATGTGAATGAACGGAGTGTTAATAAAAGCAAAATACTGCGGATGCTGGAAATCTGAAACAAAAACAAGAAATGCTGGAATCACTCAGCAGGTCTGGCAGCATCTGTGGAAAGCGAAGCAGAGTTAACGTTTCGGGTCAGTGACCCTTCTTCGGAACTGACAAATATTAGAAAAGTCACAGATTATAAGCAAGTAAGGTGGGGGTAAGAGATAACAAAGGAGAAGGTGCAGATTGGACCAGGCCACATAGCTGACCAGAAGGTCACGGAGCAAAGGCAAACAATATGTTAATGGTGTGTTGAAAGACAAAGCATTAGTACAGATTAGGTGTGAATACACTGAATATTGAACAGCAGCAAGTGCAAACCTGAAAAAAACGTTAATAAACTTGGTAAGTTACAGGCGCAGATTGATGTGGAAATATGATGTTGTGGCTACAACAGAGACCTGGCTCAAAGAAGGGAAGCTCTGGGTGTTAAATATTCCTGGATATAAGGTGTTCAGGAAAGATAGAAAAGGAAGAAAGGGAGGGGTGGGAGTGGTGGTATTGATTAAGGAGAGCATTGTAGTGCTGGAGAGAGGATATCCCTGAGGGGTCAAGGACTGAATCTATTTGGCTAAGGAACAAAAAAGGTGCAATTATGTTGCTTGGTGTAGTCTACAGGTGAGCAACTAGTGGAAAGGATGAAAAGGAACACATTTGCAAGGAAATTACAGAGAGATGCAAGAATTACAGAGTAGTTGTAATGGGAGACTTTAATTATCCTAATATACACTGGGCTAGTAGTAGTGTAAAGGGAGGGGCAAGAGTTCCTCGAGTGTGTTTAGGAAAATTTTCAACAGCAGTATGTTTCCAAACAATTGTATCATAAGGTTGTTTTTTTTATTTGCTTGTGACTAGGCCAGTATTTATTGCCCATCCCTAGATGCCCTTGAACAGAGTGGCTGTTTTAGAGGGCATTTAAGTATCAACCACATCGGGTATGGAGTCACAATAGGCCAGATATGGTAAGGACGACAGGTTTCCTTGCCGAAAGGGCATTAGTGAACCAAATGGATTTTTACAACAATCGACAATGGTTTCATGGTCACCATTAGACTAGCTTTTAGTTCCAGATTTATTAATTGAATTCAGATTTCGCCATCTGACGTGGTGGGATTCGAACCCATGCCCCCAGAGCATTAGCCTGGGCTCTGGATTACGAGATCAGTGACACTGCCACTACGCCACTGCCTCCCCATATGGAAAAGGGCAAAGAACAATGTAGAGTTAGAATAATTAACTGGGGACAAGTCAACTTTAATGGGGTAAGAATGGATCTGGGCCAAATAAATTGGAATCAAAGAATGGAAGGAAAAACTAGCTGAACAATGGGCTACCTTCAAAGAAGAGATAGTTTGGGCAGTCGAGGTATATTGCCTTGAAGAGGAAAGTTAGGGTAAACAATGACAAAAGAGTTGGAGATGAAGATAAAGAGAAAGTATGCTTATGACAGATGTCAGGTCGATAATATACTTAAGGTTAAAAATGGCAGGAGATCTCAGACCCGTGTTATGCTCCTCTTGCTCAATGTGGGAGCTCAGGGACATGGCTGATGTCCCTGACTCCTTCACGTGCAGGAAGTGTGTCCAGCTGCAGCTCTTGTTAGACCGCATGACGGCTCTGGAGCTGCGGATGGACTCACTTTGGAGCATCCGCGATGCTGAGTAGGTCATGGATAGCACGTTTAGCGAATTGGTCACACCGCAGATTAAGATTGCTGAGGGAGAAAGGAAATGGGTGACCAAAAGGCAGAGAAAGAGCAGGAAGGCAGCGCAGGTGTCCCCTGCGGTCATCTCCCTCCAAAACAGGTATACCGTTTTGGATACTTTTGAGGGAGATGGCTCACCAGGGGAAGGCAGCAGTAGCCAGGTTCATGGCACCGTGGCTGGTTCAGAAGGGCGGGAAAAAGAGTGGAAGGGCTATTGTCATAGGGGATTCGATTGTAAGGGGCGTAGATAGGCGGTTCTGTGGTCGAAAACGAGACTCCCAAATGGTATGTTGCCTCCTAGGTGCACGGGTCAGGGATGTTTCAGATCGGCTGCAGAACATTCTGAAGGGGGAGGGTGAACAGCCAGTTGTCGTTGTGCACATAGGCACCAATGATATAGGTAAAAAACGGGATGAGGTCCTACAAGCAGAATTTAGGGAGTTAGGAGCCAAGTTTAAAAAGTAGGACCTCAGAGGTAGTAATCTCAGGTTTGCTACCAGTGCCACGTGCTATTCAGAGTAGAAATGAAAGAATAGTCAGGATGAATGCGTGGCTTGAGAGATGGTGTAGGAGGGAGGGGTTCAGATTTTTGGGACATTGGGACCGGTTCTGGGGGAGGTGGGACTATTACAAATTGGACGGTCTATACCTGGGCCGGACCGGAACCAATGTCCTTGGGGGTGCTTTTGCTAACGCTGTTGGGGAGGGTTTAAACTAATGTGGCAGGGGGATGGGAACCAAATGAGGAGGTCAGTGGACAGTAAGGAGGTAGTAACTCAAGCCTGTAAGGAACTAGATAATGAAGTCAGCGTGACTAAGGGGAAGAGTAGGCAGGGAGCAGATGATGAACGCAAAGGGACTGGTGGTCTGAGGTGCAAGAAGTGTAGTAGGTAAAGCAGATGAACTTAGGGCTTGGATTAGTACCTGGGAGTATGATGTTATTGCTATTACTGAGACTTGTTGAGGGAAGGGCACGATTGGCAACTAAATATCCCAGGATATCGATGCTTCAGGCGGGATAGAGAGGGAGGTAAAAGGGGTGGAGGAGTTGCATTACTGGTCAAAGAGGATATCACAGCTGTGCTGAAGGAGGGCACTATGGAGGACTCGAACAGTGAGGCAATATGGGCAGAACTCAGAAATAGGAAGCGTGCGGTAACAATGTTGGGGCTGTACTACAGGCCTCCCAACAGCGAGCGTGAGATAGAGGTACAAATATGTAAACAGATGATGGAAAGATGTAGGAGCAACAGGGTGGTGATGATAGGAGATTTTAATTTTCCCAACATTGACTGGGATTCACTTAGTGTTAGAGGTCTAGATGGAGCAGAATTTGTAAGGAGCATCCAGGAGGGTTTTCTAGAGCAGTATGTAAATAGTCCAACTCGGGAAGGGGCCATACTGGACCTGGTGTTGGGGAATGAGCCCGGCCAGGTGGTTGAAGTTTCAGTAGGGGACTACTTTGGGAATAGTGATCACAATTCCGTAAGTTTTAGAATACTCATGGACAAAGATGAGAGTGGTCCCAAAGGAAGAGTGCTAAATTGGGGGAAGACCGACTATACCAAAATTCGGCAGGAGCTGGGGAATGTAGATTGGGAGCAGCTGTTTGAAGATAAATCCACATTTGATATGTGGGAGGCTTTTAAAGAGAGGTTGATTAGCGTGCAGGAGAGACATGTTCCTGTGAAAATGAGGGATAGAAACGGCAAGATTAGGGAACCATGGATGACAGGTGAAATTGTGAAACTAGCTAAGAGGAAAAAGGAAGTATACATAAGGTCTAGGTGGCTGAAGAAAGACGATGCTTTGGAAGAATATCGGGAATGTAGGACCAATCTGAAACGAGGAATTAAGAGGGCTAAAAGGGGTCATGAAATATCTTTAGCAAACAGGGTTAAGGAAAATCCCAAAGCCTTTTATTCATATATAAGGAGCAAGAGGGTAACGAGAGAAAGGATTGGCCCACTCAAGGACAAAGGAGGAAAATTATGCGTGGAGTCAGAGAAAATGGGTGAGATTCTAAACGAGTACTTTGCATCGGTATTCACCGAGGAGAGGGACATGACGGATGTTGAGGTTAGGGAGAGATGTTTGATTACTCTAGGTCAAGTCGGCATAAGGAGGGAGGAAGTGTTGGGTATTCTAAAAGGCATTAAGGTGGACAAGTCCCCAGGTCCGGATGGGATGTCTCCCAGGTTACTGAGGGAAGCGAGAGAGGAAATAGCTGGGGCCTTAACAGATATCTTTGCAGCATCCTTAAACACGGGTGAGGTCCCGGAGGACTGGAGAATTGTTAATGTTGTCCCCTTGTTTAAGAAGGGTAGCAGGGATAATCCAGGTAATTACAGACCGGTGAGCCTGACGTCAGTGGTAGGGAAGCTGCTGGAGAAGATACTGAGGGATAGGATCTATTCCCATTTGGAAGAAAATGGGCTTATCAGTGATAGGCAACATGGTTTTGTGCAGGGAAGGTCATGTCTTACCAACTTAATAGAATTCTTTGAGGAAGTGACAAAGTTGATTGATGAGGGAAGGGCTGTAGATGTCATATACATGGACTTCAGTAAGGTGTTTGATAAGGTTCCCCATGGTAGGCTGATGGAGAAAGTGAAGTCGCATGGGGTCCAGGGTGTACTAGTTAGATGGATAAAGAACTGGCTGGGCAACAGGAGACAGAGAGTAGCAGTGGAAGGGAGTTTCTCAAAATGGAGACGTGTGACCAGTGGTGTTCCACAGGGATCTGTGCTGGGACCACTGTTGTTTGTGATATACATAAATGATTTGGAGGAAAGTATAGGTGGTCTGATTAGCAAGTTTGCAGATGACACTAAGATTGGTGGAGTAGCAGATAGTGAAGGGGACTGTCAGAGAATACAGCAGAATATAAATAGATTGGAGAGTTGGGCAGAGAAATGGCAGATGGAGTTCAATCCGGGCAAATGCGAGGTGATGCATTTTGGAAGATCCAATTCAAGAGTGAACTATTCAATAAATGGAAAAGTCCTGGGGAAAATTGATGTACAGAGAGATTTGGGTGTTCAGGTCCATTGTTCCCTGAAGGTGGCAACGCAGGTCAATAGAGTGGTCATGAAAGCATACAGCATGCTTTCCTTCGTCGGACGGGGTATTGAGTACAAGAGTGGGCAGGTCATGTTACAGTTATATAAGACTTTGGTTCGGCCACATTTGGAATACTGTGTGCAGTTCTGGTCGCCACATTACCAAAAGGATGTAGATGCTTTGGAGAGGGTGCAGAGGAGGTTCACCAGGATGTTGCCTGGTATGGAGGGCGCTAGCTATGAAGAGAGGTTGAGCAGATTAGGATTATTTTCATTGGAAAGACGGAGGTTGAGGGGGGACCTGATTGAGGTGTACAAAATCATGAGAGGTATAGACAGGGTGGATAGCAAGAAGCTTTTCCCCAGAGTGGGGGATTCAATTACTAGGGGTCACGAGTTCAAAGTGAGAGGGGAAAAGTTTAGGGGGGATATGCGTGGAAAGTTCTTTACACAGAGGGTGGTGGGTGCCTGGAACGCGTTGCCAGTGGAGGTGGTAGACGCGGGCACGATAGCGTCTTTGAAGATGTATCTAGCCAGATACATGAATGGGCAGGAAGCAAAGAGATACAGACCCTTAGAAAATAGGCGACAGGTATAGATAGAGGATCTGCATCGGCGCAGGCTTGGAGGGCCGAAGGGTCTGTTCCTGTGCTGTAATTTTCTTTGTTTCTTTGTTCTTTGAATATAGAAGGTTCATAGGGGAAGAGAAAAGGCAAATAAGAGAAGCAAAGAGTGTGGAAAGAGACTGGCAGCTAACATAAAGGGAATTCCAAAGACTCCTATAGGCATATAAATGGCAAATGGTGCAGTAGGGCCGATTAGGGACTAAAAGGGAGATTTACGCATGGAGACGGGGAGGATAGAGGAGGTAATTAATGAATACTTTGCATCTGTCTTTACCAAGAAACAAGATGCTACCCAGGCCATAGTGATAGAGGAGGTACACGAGAAGGTTTTAAAATTGATAAGGCGGTGGTATTAGATAAGCTATCTGTACTTAAAGTTGATAAAGCACCAGGACCAGATGAGATTTTCCAGTCTTCCTTAGACTCGAGGTGCTGCCAGAGGACTGGAGAATTGCAAATGTTACACCCTTGTTCAAAGAAGGATGTAAAGATAAGTCCAGCAACTACAGACCAGTCAGTTTAACTTCGGTGGCGGCGAAACTTCTAGAAACAATAAATTGAGACCAAATTAATGGTCACATGGACAAATGCGGGTTAATTAACGAAAGTCAGCATGGATTTGTTGAGGGAAAATCATCATTAACGAACTTGTTGGAGTTTTTTGAAGAAGTGACAGAGAGGGTTGATGAGGGCAATGATGTTGATGTGGTGTACATGGACTTCCAAAAGGCACAAAATTATAGCTCATGGAATAAAAGGGACAATAGCAACATGGATACGAAATTGGCTGAGTGACAGGAAACAGAGAGTAGTGGTTAATGGATTTTCTACGGGCTGGAGGAAGGTTTGTAATGGTGTTCCCCAGGGATCAGTGTTGGGACCCTTACTCTTCCTGATATATATCAATGACCTAGACCTTGGTGTACAGGGAACAATTTCAAAATTTGCAGATGGTAATTGTGAACTGTGATGGGAATAGTATAGAACTTCAAAGGGACATAGGTAAGTTGGTGAAATGGGCGGACAAGTGGCAAATGAAGTTCAATGTGGAGAAATGTGAAGTCATTCATTTTGGGAGTAAGAACATGGAGAGACAATATAGCATAAAGCATACAATTCTAAAGGGGGTGCAAAAGGAGAGGGACCTGGGGGTATATGTGCTTAAGTCATTGAAGGTGGCAGGACAGGTTGAGAACACGGTTAATAATGTATACAGTATCCTGGGCTTTATTAATAGGGACATAAAGCACAAGAACAAGGAGGTTATGTTAAATGTATATAAGACACTAGTTTGGCCTCAGCTGGAGTATTGCTTCCAATTCTGGGCGCCGCACTTTAGGAAAGACGTGAAGGCATTGGAGAGAGTACAGAAAAGATTCACGAGAATGGTTCCAGGGATGGGGAACTTCAGTTATGAAGACAGATTGGAGAAGTTGGGATTGTTTCCTTGGAAAGGAGAAGGTTAAGAGAAGATTTGATGGCGGTATTCAAAATCATGAGGGGTCTGGACAGAGTGGATAGGGAAAAACTGTTCCCACTAGTGAAAGGATCGAGAACGAGAGGGCACAGATTTAAAGGGATTGGCAAAAGAAGCAAAAGCGACATGAGGAAAAACAACTTCACGCAGCGATTGGTTAGGATCTGGAATGCAGTGCCTATGAGTGTGGTGGAGACAGGTTGAATCAAGGCATTCGAAAGGAAATTAGACTGTTATCTGACAAGGAAAATGTGCAAAGTTATGGGGGAAGGCGGGGGAATGGCATTGGGTAATTTTGCTCATTTGGAGAGCCAGTGCAGACACGATGGGCCGAATGCCTTCCTTCTGTGCTGCAACAACTCTGTAATTCTGTGGGACGAGGGATGGATCTGCGGAGGGGGGGAGCGAGGGATGGATCTGCGGAGGGGGGGAGCGAGGGATGGATCTGCGGAGGGGGGGAGCGAGGGATGGATCTGCGGAGGGGGGGAGCGAGGGATGGATCTGCGGAGGGGGGGAGCGAGGGATGGATCTGCGGAGGGGGGGAGCGAGGGATGGATCTGCGGAGGGGCATACGAACATGCGAATTAGGAGCAAGAGTAGGCCACTTGTCCCCTCGAGCCTGCTGCGCCATTCTATAAGTTCATGGCTGAACATATTACTTCACATTTCCACCTACCTCCGATAACCTTCCACCCCCTTGTTTATCAAGAATCTATCTACCTCTGCCTTAAAAGTATTCAAAGACTCTACTTCCACCACCTTTTGAAGAAGAGAATTCCAAAGATCCACGCCCCTCAGAGAAAAAATTTCTCCTCATCTCTGTCTTAAATGGGCGACCCCTTATTTTTAAACAGTGACCCCTAGTTCTAGATTCTGCCACAAGGGGAAACATCCTTTCTACATCCACACTGTCAAGACACCTCAGGATATATTATGCTTCAATCAAGACGCCTCTTACTTTTCTAAATTCCAGCGGGTACAAGCCTAGCTTGTCCAGTCTTTCCTCATAAGACAGCCCGTCCATTCCAGTTATTAGTCTAATAAACCTTCTCCAATGCCTCCAATGCATTTACATCCTTCCTTAAAGAAGGAGACCAGTACTGTACACAGTACTCCAAATGTGGTCTCACCAATGCCTTGTATAGCTGAAGCATAACCTCCCTACTTTTGTATTAAATTCCCCTCATGATAAACGATAACATGCTATTAGCTTTCCTAATTACGTGCTGTACCTACAAACTAACCTTTCCGATTAATGCACTAGGACAACCAGATCCCTCTGCACCTCAGAGCTCTGCAATCTATCACCATTTAGATAATATGCTTTTTTATTCCTCCTGCCAAAGTGGACAATTTCACACTTTCCCACATTATTCTCCATTTGTCAGGTCTTTGCCCACTCACTTATCCCTTTGTCGCTCCCTTATATCCTTTTCACACGTTACTTTCCTACCTATCTTGGTGTCATCAGCAAATTTAGCAACCAAGCCCTTGGTCCCTTCATCTAAATTATTTGCAGAAATTGTAAAAAGTTGAGGCTCCAGCACAGATCCCTGTGACACACCACTCGTTACATCTTGCCAATCAGAAAATGACCCATTTATGCCTACTCTCTGTTTCCTGTTAGCTAACCAATCTTCTATCCATGCCAATATGTTACCCCTACACCATGAGCTTTTATTTTCTGCAATAACTTTTGATTTGGCACCCAATCAAATGCCTTCTGCAAATCTAAGTACAATACATCCACCGGTTCTCCTTTATTCACAGCACATGTAACTCCCTCAAAGAACTCCAAAAGATTCGCAAGTGGGTGGAAGGTTATCGGGGATAGGTGGAAATGTGGAGTAATCAGTTCAACCATGAACTTATTGAATGGCTGACTGGCCTACTCCTGCTCCTAATTCCTATGTATGTATGTATGTACATATGAACCTCCTTCCTAATGTGTGTTTCTCAGAATTGGACAGTATAGCTGAGGCCTAACCAGTGATTTATAAAAGTTTGTCATAATATCTATGTATAACATGCCTCAGATCTGACTGAAAGTGTCCTCGAGCTCGTCCGAATACATTACCAGACAATCTGTTTTAATGATGTTGGTTGAGGGATAAATATTGGCCAGGACATTGGGGATAACTCCCCTGTTCTTCTTTGAAATAGTGTCATGGGATCTTCTGCATCCACCTGAGAGGGCAGACAGCACTCAATTTAACATTTCAACTGAAAGATGGCACCTCCAACAGAGTAGCACTCCCTCAGCACTGTGCTAGAGTGTCAACTTTGATTTTTCTGCTCTGGTCCTGGAGTGGGACTTGAACTCACAACTTTCCGACTCAGTGATGAGAGTGCTACCAACTAAACCATGGCTGACACTGATATTTTATTTAACATTTCATCACTTTCTCATTCTTCTGTTGAAAGACAGTATTTCTCTTGGTGTATAAAGGACTCTACTTTCCTAGTTTGACCCAAAAGTATTTTCCAAATTAGTGACCTCTTTATGATGGAAACAAACCCTAGATAACACTATCCCTAAACAGAAATTAGTGAATTGGGTAGAGTGTCGAATTATAGTTGAAACTATGTGACTTCTTTTACCAAATTGTGGATGCCTGTTCATTAGCTTTCACAACCAGGTAGCATCTTGCCATGACTGTTAAACCCGATACTGGCACTTCACAACTTTCTGGACTCAGCATCTAGTTCTGAAGAAGGGTCTCTGACCTGAAACGTTAACTCTGCTTCTCTTTCCACAGATGCTGCCAGACCTGCTGAGTATTTCCAGCATTTCTTGTTTTTATTTCAGATTTCCAGCATCCGCAGTATTTTGCTTTTAATCTAGTTCAGCAATTTCAGCTCATAACCACTGCTCCATTTTTTTGGACACAGGTGCTGATAATGATTCTGCTGTTGTCATTTACTGCTCCTCTGGATCCATCTTTTGCTTCTTTACTTGTCCCATTACCACCCTCGTTTTTCCTTGCACCATCATACATTTTGTCATTTAATCACTCCTGCCTTCCACCCTATCACAGACCTTTCCGTTTGCTTTTTCCTCCCCTCCCCCCTTTGTCTGCCTCTGTACTTGCTTAAAACCTGTTGTATCTGTAACATTTTTCAGTTGTGATGACAGGTCACCGACCTGAAATGTTAACTGTTTCTCTCTCCACAGATGCTGCCTGACCTGCTGAGTATTTCCAGCATTTTCTGTTTATGCTTTTAATGACTTTTGGCTATTATATGTCTGCCCGAGTTCTGGTAGACAGCACTAAGATGTTCAGATATTACACTTCCTTGTTTATTGAGAGTGCCTTTCGAAAAAAAGCAGTTGTTTGCTGGGTTAAAATCCTGGAACTTGAGGGAAGTAAATTTACAGGCTACGGGCATTGAGCGGGTGAGTGGGACTGACTAGATTGCTCCATGGAGAGCTGGCTTGGACTCGATGGGCCAAATGACTTCCCGTGTCGTGAATTACTACTCTATTTTGATTTCACTGAGAATATCACAGATCACACGAAAAAATATAACAGTTTGCTGTGCTTTGGTTTTCAGGCCCTGTTCCCTTTCCCTGTTTGGTTCTTGAATGTAAAGTACTTAGCTACATATTGGAACAGTGCGTATACTTGAGTATGCGCCTAAGAAAGTAATTATTGATCTGAGTATAGGCTGCAGCTCAAATTCAAACTGCTGTGCTTTAATATATAATAACCTATTTCCACATCAATACATATTCCTAACTTTGTGCAATTGACCAGGGGTGGGCACCCAGACTGTTTTTTCTGTTCCTTCCACCATACTTAAAGGTAATTTAAGCTTCTACTCAACAGTGTGTGTAGCTGGGATCCCTGGTCAGAATGGCTCAGTATCACACCCATTTGATTTAGACCCTGAGCTTTCAGGGGCATTGTGCAGTTTGGAAGTGTTATATATTTCTTCTCAGATTTTTGATTTTTATATAAATTTTGATTTTTAAAGTTGAAAAGTGAAATTATTTAAAATAGCCAGCACTATCCCTGTAGAAATTGACCAGTAAAAGCAGTTATTGTGCAGTTGATTGTAATTTGAAAGTGTCTGATATTGAGGTGTAATTTTTTGTATTGTCCCTGCCGAAGATGATGGTGAAAAGAAAATCGAGATAGGTAAAGCTTAAAGGTGAAGCTGAGTTTCTGATTTTAGCTAAGGTGGTGATATGGGCATTGCAAGTTCGGACAGTAGAAAATGGGATGAGAAGGTTATCCTGTGTAGAATGGCCTATATGCTCTGGAGTTTAGAAGAACGAGAGGTGATCCCATTTGAAACGTGTTAGATGGGGAGATGGTGGCTTGATGGTAATGTCACTGAACAAGTAATCCAAAGGCCCAGGCTAATCTCCCAGGGACACAGGTTCAAATCCCACCACAGCAGCTGGTGGAATTTAAATTTAATTAACTAATTGAAAGCTAGGCTCAGTAATGGTGCCATGAAACTATCATTGATTATCGTAAAAACCCATCTGGTTCATTAATGTCCTTTAGGGAAGGAAATCTGCTATCCTTACCTGATCTGGCCTACATCGGGCTCCAGATCCACTGCAATGTGGGTGACTTTTAACTGCCCTCTGTAATGGCCTGCAAAATGCAAAGGGCAATTAGGGATGGGCAACTAATTCTAACCTTGCCAGCCATGCCCACCTCCCATGGAAGAATTTAAAAAAATGTAAAATTTGTAAAGGGCTTGACGGGATAGATGCTGAGAGACTGTTTCCCCGGCTGGGGAATCTAGAATATGGAGTGGTTGTCCCAGGATAAGGGGTCGGCGATTTAAGACTGAGATGAGGAGAAATTCCTTCACTCAGGGTTTTCTTTGGAATTCTCTATCCCAGAGAGCTGTGGATGTTTAGTCATTGAGTATATTCAAGGCAGAGACTGATTGATTTTTAGACTCTAAGGAATCAAGGAATATGGGGGGGAATTGGAATTGAAATAGACGATCAACCATGATCTTATTAAATGGCAGAGCAAGCTTGAGGGGCTAAATGGCCTACTCCTGCTCCTAGTTCTTACGTTAAAATGGTTCTTGCTCCTGATCGCTGTCCAGTGATTTCTGATGCAAAGCGTGTCTGGATATTGGGTGAAGACAACTCAGCTGAAATGCTCACCATAGACAAATGGACGGAAAATGCTGCTGATAAGATTATTTTTGAAATGGTGAGGAACTAGGAATTGTAGACCAGTGTTTCTCAAAATGGGCTCTGTGGATCCCAGGATGAGTAACAGCTGGAGGTGAGCTTGTTGCAAACAGGGAAGTGGGTGCAGAGCGCGGCTGCCACATGTGCAGCACCACTATCTGAACTTTGAGGGGAGTGCTGAGAGCGGCAGGCAGATTGCAAGGTCGTGTGCACCAGCTGAGTTCAGTCTTGTTCAAGAGAGGGGAATTATTTTTAAATATCTAATAATGATATCCTACTAAACTCAAAAGGGTGCTAAAATACAAGTTTGCCCCAGGTATTGAGATATAATTTAGGTGGAGGTTCGTGATTACTCATCCATTTGAAAAGGGGTCCTTCAAGCAAGAAAAGGTTTGAGAACCACTGCAAAGAGAATTGGGAGTCCAAGTGCACAAACTGTTAAAAGCTAATAGATGGTACAAAAATAAATCAAAAAGGACAATGGATTCAGTTTGGGGCACCGTACATCAGGGGGCTTGGAGCGGATGCAGCGCAGATTCTCCAGAATAATACCGGGGCTCGGGTTAACAGGAGGAAAGTTTGCAAAAACTTGGCTTGTATTCTCTTGAGTAATAAAATTGAGAGGTGATTTGATTTTAAGTGTTTAACATGTTAAAAAATTTGTCCTGGATGGTGTCGAGCTTCTTGAGAGCTGTTGGAGCTGCATTCATCCAGGCAAGTGGAGGGTATTCCATCACACTTCTGACTTGTGCCTTGTAGATGGTGGACAGGCTTTGGGGAGTCAGGAGGCGAGTTACTCGCTACAGAATTTCTAGCCTCCGAGCTACTCTTGTAGTCACAGTATTTATATGGCTGCTCCAGTTCTGGTTGATGGTAACCCCTAGGATGTTGATGGTTGGGGATTCAGCGATGGTAATGTGTTGAATATCATGGGCAGATGGTTAGATTCTTTCTTGTTTGAGATGGTCATTGCTTGGCACTTGTATCACGCGAATGTTACTTGCCACTTATCAACCCAAGCCTCAATGTTGTCCAGGTCTTGCTGCATATGGGCATGGATTGCTTCAATATCAGAGGAGTCACAAATGGTGCTGAACAGTGTGCAATCATTTGTGAACATCCCCACTTCTGACCTTATGATGGAGGGAAGGTCATTGATGAAGCAGCTGAAGATGGTTGGGCCTAGGACAGCATCCTGAGGAACTCCTGCAGCAACGTCCTGGGACTGAGATGATTGACTTCCAACAACCACAACCATCCTCCTTTGTGCTAGGTATGATTCCAACCAGTTTTCCCCCTGATTCCCATTAGATTAGAGATACAGCACTGAAACAGGCCCTTCGGCCCACCGAGTCTGTGCCGACCATCAACCACCCATTTATACTAATCCTACACTAATCCCATATTCCTATCAAACATCCCCACCTGTCCCTGTATTTCCCTATCACCTACCTATACTAGTGACAATTTATAATGGCCAATTTACCTACCAACCTGCAAGTCTTTTGGCTTGTGGGAGGAAACCGGAGCACCCGGAGAAAACCCACGCAGACACAGGGAGAACTTGCAAACTCCGCACAGGCAGTACCCAGAATCGAACCCGGGTCCCTGGAGCTGTGAGGCTGCGGTGCTAACCACTGCGCCACTGTGCAGTTTGGCTAGGGCTCTTTAATGCCACTTGGTCAAATGCTGCCTTGATATCAAGGGCATTCACTCTGTCTTCATCTTTGGAATTCAGCTCTTTTGTCCATGTTTGGACCAAGGCTGTAGTGAGGTCTGGAGCTGAGTGGCACTGGAGGAACCCAAACTGAGCATCAGTGAGCAAGTTATTGCTGTTTAATTGCTGCTTGTTCGCACTGTCGATGAGAGTTTCTGTCACTTTGCTGATGATTGAGAGTAGACTGATGAGGTGGTAATTGGCCAGGTTGGATTTGTCCTGCTTTTTGTGGACAGGACATACCTGGGCAATTTTGCAATTTTCCACATTGTTAGGTCAATGCCAGTGTTGTAGCTGTATGGACCAGCTTGGCTAGCGGCGTGGCTAGTTCTGGAGCACAAGTCTTCAGTTCTACTGCTGGGGTTTTGTCAGGGTCTATAGATTTTGCTGTATCTAGTGCCTTTAGCTGTTTCTTGATATCATGTAGAGTGAATCAAATTCCCCTGATCGTCTTCAAAATAGTGCCATGGGATCATTTACATCCACCTTAGAGAGCAGAAAGGGCCTCAGTTTAATGCCTTATCTCAAAGATGGCACCTCTGACAGTGCAGCACTCCCTCAGTACTGAACTAGATTGTCAGCCTAGATTTTGTGGTTAATTCCCTGGAGTGAGACTTGAACCCACAGCTACCAACTGAGCCATGGCTGACACCAAAGGAGGTAGAAATCAGCCATAGCCTAATTGCATGACTAATCAGATTCAAGAGTCTGAATGGTCTCCTCCTGTTCCTATGCTAATTTATGAAGATTATCTGTTTGGACAGAGACTCATAGGCTGGGATCAATGGAACTGTGCCTTAATATGAATTCTATGGGCTGAGGATATGCAGAAGGGCACGGGAGTTGGAAGTAGTGATTGGAGATGCTGCCAAACTCTAACAAGTTCTGTGTGCAATCAGTGCAAGGCTTTTGCATTTTGACTGAAAAAGTTACAAAATGCATGTATACCAAAATACCAATTTAAAATTCTTGGAATGCCAAGTGAAAAAAAAACATGCTCAGTCACTAGACCAGCGGTTCTGTTTCTAAGCCAAAGCATGTGCTTTTTACTGCCCATTTGGACTGTTTTGTGTGGTTCTGGACACCCTGATTTAAGGAGCACATCATTGCACTGGATTTGACCAAGGAGAGTGACCAGGATGATTCTGCGATTTAGGATTCTTGAATCATAGAGAGACCCTATAGGGCTGAATATTAGAAAGAGCAAAGGCAAGAGGAAGCATAGCCCAGGTTTTGAAAAGGCTTTAATACAGCAGGCTGTTAAACTTGGACCATCAGCACAGAATTAGAGGCTATGAATTTAAAGTTAACATACCTCAAGCAAGATTTGAAATTGGAAGGAATTATATTCCAATTGAACTATGACTGTGAAGAAAAAGAGAGAACTTGCATTTTTATAGTGCCTTTTCATAACCTCAGGACATCTTAAAGTGCTTTACAGCCAATGAAGTACTTTGAAAGTGTAGTCACTGTTGCAATGTCGGAAACTTGGCAGTTAATTTGAGCACAGTAAGCTCCTGCAAATAGCAATGAGATAATGATCAGATAACAAAAACAAGAAATGCTGGATTCACTCAGCAGGTCTGGCAGCATCTGTGGAAAGAGAAGCAGAGTTAACGTTTCGGGTTAGTGACCCTTCTTCGGAACTGATAAACTGATAATGATCAGATAAACTGTTTTTGTTTAGTGATGTTTGTTGAGGGATAAATATTGACCAAGACACCAGGGAGAACTGCCCTACTGTTCTTCTTCTTAGTAGTTTTCATGTAACAGACACCTAAATCATGCAATCATTTTTATCTTGATTAAGACAAATATTGATCTGATGGGAACAAAATAGAAGGTTAGAAGGCTGAATACAGAAGGTTTTGTGCGGAGGCGGTGGCGCAGTGATATTGTCACTGGACTAGTAACCTAGAGACCCAGGGAATTGCTCTGGGGACATGGATTCAAATCCCACCACAGCAGAAGGTGGAATTTGAATTCAATTAATAAATCTGGAATTAAAAGCTAGTCTAATGATGGCCATGAAACCATTGTCGATTGTTGTAAAAACCCATCTGGTTCACTAATGTCCTTTCGGGAAGGAAATCTGCTGTCCTTACCTGGTCTGGCCTACATGTGACTCCAGACCCACAGCAATGTGGTTGACTCTTACATGCCCTCTGAAATGGCCTAGCAAGCCACTCAGTTGTATCTAACCACTACGAAGTCAATAAAAATGAAACCGGTCGGACCACCCAGCATCGACCTAGGCACGGAAACGACAACGGCAAAACCAGTCCTTTCAACCCTGCAAGGTCCTTCTTACTAACAGCTGGGGGCTTGTGCCAAAGTTGGGAGAGCTGTCCCACAGTCCAGTCAAGCAACAGCCTGACGTAGTCATACTCACGGAATCACACCTAACAGACAATGTCTCAGACACTGCCATCACCATCCCCGGGTATGTCCTGTCCCACCAACAGGACAGACCCACCAGAGGTGGTGGCACAGTGGTATACAGTAGGGAGGGAGTTGCCCTGTGAGCCCTCAATATTGACTCTGGACCCCATGAAGTCTCATGGCATCAGATCAAACATGGACAAGGAAACCTAAGGCTGATTACCACCTACTGCCCTCCCTCAGCTGATAAGTCAGTACTCCTCCATGTTGAAAAGCACTTGGAGGAAGCACTGAGGGTGGCGAGGGCACAAAATGTACTCTGGGTGGGGGACTTCAATGTCCATCACCAAGAGTGGCTCGGTAGCACCACTACTGACCGAGCTGGCCGAGTCCTAAAGGACATATCTGCTAGACTGGGTATACGGCAGGTGGTGAGGGAACCAACAAGAGGGGAAAACATACTTGACCTCGTCCTCACCAGTCTGCCTGCCGCTGATGCATCTGTCCATGACAGTATTGGTAGGAGTGACCACCGCACAGTTGTTGTGGAGACGAAGTCCCGCTTTCACATTGAGGATACCCTCCATCATGTTGTGTGGCACTACCACCATGCTAAATGGGATAGATTTCGAACAGATCTAGCAATGCAAAACTGGGCATCCATGAGGCACTGTGGGCCATCAGCAGCAGCAGAATTGTACTCGACCACAATCTGTAACCTCATGGCCCGGCATATCCCCCACTCTACCATTACCATCAAGCCAGGAGACCAACCCTGGTTCAATGAAGAGTGCAGGAGGGCATGCCAGGAGCAAAATGAGGTGTCAACCTGGTGAAGCTACAACACGGGACTATCTGTGTGCCAAACTGCATAAGCAGCATGCGATAGACAGAGCTAAGCGATCCCATAACCAAAGGATCAGAACTAATCTCTGCAGTCCTGCCACATCCAGCCGTGAATGGTGGTGGACAATTAAACAACTAACTGGAGGTGGCTCCACAAATATCCCCATCCTCAATGATGGGGGAGCCCAGCACATCAGTGCGAAAGATGAGGCTGAAGCATTTGCAACAATCTTCAGCTGGAAGTGCCGAGTGGATGATCCATCTCGGCCTCCTCCTGAAGTCCCCAGCATCACAGCCAGACTTCAGCCAATTCGATTCACTCCGTATGATATCAAGAAACGACTGAAGGCACTGGATACTGCAAAAGCTATGGGCCCTGACAAAATTCTGGCAATAGTACTGAAGACGTGTGCTCCAGAATTGGCCGCGCCCCTAGCCAAGCTGTTCCAGTACGGCTCCAACACTGGCATCTACCCTGCAATGTGGAAAATTGCCCATGTATGTCCTGTGCACAAAAAGCAGGACATGTCCTACCCGGCCAATTACCGACCCATCAACCTACTCTCAATCATCAGTAAAGTGATGGAAGGTGTCATCAACAGTGCCATCAAGCGGCACTTGCTTAGCAATAACCTGCTCAGTGATGCTCAGTTTGGGTTCTGCCAGGGTCGCTCAGCTCCTGACCTCATTACAGCCTTGGTTCATACATGGACAAAAGAGCTGAACTCAAGAGGTGAGGTGAGAGTGACTGCCCTTGACATCAAGGCAGCATTTGACCGAGTTAGGCATCAAGGAGCCCTAGCAAAACTGAGGTCAATGGGAATCAGGGGGAAAACCCTCCGCTGGCTGGAGTCATACCTAGCACAAAGGAAGATGGTTGTGGTTGTTTGAGGTCAATCATCTGAGCTCCAGGACATCACTACAGAAGTTCCTCAGAGTAGTGTCCTAGGTCCAACCATCTTCAGCTGCTTCATCAATGACCTTCCTTCATTCATAAGGTCAGAAGTGGGGAGGTTCGCTGATGATTGCACACTGTTCAGCACCATTTGTTACTCCTCTGATAGTGAAGCAATCCATGCCCATATACAGCATGACCTGGACAACATTGAGGCTTGGGCTGATAAGTGGCAAGTAACATTCGCGCCACACAAGTGCCAAGCAATGACCATCTCCAACAAGAGAGAATCTAACCATCTCCCCATGACATTCAGCGGCATTACCATCGCTGAATCCCCCACTATCACCATCCTAGGGGCTACCATCAACCAGAAACTGAATTGGAGTAGCCATATAAATACTGTGTCTACAAGAGCAGGTCAGAGGCTAGGAATCCTGTGGCGAGTAACTCACCTCCTGACTCCCCAAAGCCTGTCCACCATCTACAAGGCACAAATCAGGAGTGTGATGGAATACTTTCCACTTGCCTGGATAGGTGCAGCTCCAACAACACTCAAGAAGATCGACACCATCCAGGACAAAGCAGCCCACTTGATTGGCACCCCATCTACAAACATTCACTCCCTCCACCACCGACACCCAGTGGCAGATGTGTGTACCATCTACAAGATGTACTGCAGCAATGCACCAAAGCTCCTGAAACAGCACCTTCCAAACCTGCGTCCTCCACCAACTACAAGGACAAGGGCAGCAAATGCATGGGAACACCACCACCTGAAAGTTCCCCTCCAAGTCACACATCATCCTGACTTGGAACTATATCGGAGTTCCTTCACTGTCGCTTGGTCAAAATCCTGGAACTCCCTTCCTAACAGCACTGTGGGTATACCTACCCCAAATGGACTGCAGCGGTTCAAGAAGGCATCTCACCACCACCTTCTCAAGGGCAATTAGGGATTGTTAATAAATGCTGGCCTGGCCAGCGACACCCACATCCCATGAATGAATAAAAAAAAATGTTATGACTCCTTAACTGCTGGAGCAGTGAAAATGCCATGCTGAGTAAGGTTTGTGTGTACAGTTAGAGTTAAACTGGAGTTTTGCTCAAGTTCCCTTTGGAAGCAGTGGAAACGTTGTAGATTCTTAGGAACAGGAACAGTCATTCAGCCCCTCAAACTCTTCTGCTAGTCATTAGAATGGTTGATCTGTATCTTAACTCCATTTATCTGCCTTGGTTCCATAACCCTTAATACTCTTGGATTGCAAAAACTTGTTTTAAAGTTTTCAACCTTTGCTCCAGGGGATTAAATTGGTGTTTTAAGGTCTGTGGTAGCCCAAATTTGACAGAGCATTTGAATGAGTTGAGGGTCTCTGCCTCAGCTACCCTTTCAGGCAGTGAGTTCCAGCCCCCCATAACCTTCTGGGTGAAAAAGTTTTTCCTCATCTCCCCTCTAATCTTTCTACAATCACTTTAAATCTATGCCCCCTCGTCATTGACCTCTCTGCTTAGGTGAATGGACCCTTCACCTCCATTCTATCCAGGCCCCTCAAAATTTTGTACATTTCAATCAGATCTCCCCTCAGCCTTCTCCGTTTCAAGGAGAACAACCTCAGCCTATCCAGTCTTTCCTCATAGTTGCATTTTTCCAGTCCTGGCAACATCCTCGTAAATGTCCTCTGTACCCTCTCTACTTCTAGACTCTGCAGCCAGGGGAAATAGCCTCTCAGCATCTACCCTGTCAAAGCCATCTCAGAATTTTATACGTTTCAATGATAATAACTTTCATTCTTCTAAACTCCAGGGAATATAAGCCCATTCTACTCAATCTCTCCTCACAGAGCAACCCTCTTATCCCATAGACCTTTGCATGTCCCCTAAGGCAAATATATCCTTCCTTAGGTATGGAAACCAGAACTATGCACAGTACTCCAAATGTGGTCTCATCAAGGCCTTGTATAATTGCAGCAATACTTCCTGAAGGCTGAAGTACTGACTCATGGGTGTTGATTATTCTGAATATATCAGTGAATGTTAAGGAGGAGTCTCCACTCAGCTTGAATCTTTCCTCCTCATGCACTTTGCAGCAACGCACCGGGTAGCATTGAGGAGAGTGCGGAAGGTGACCTTTGTGACTTAAGTGGCAGTGCTGCTGTGAATTTAAATTATGACATACAAAGAGATTTGAGGTTCAAACATTGCAAACAAAATTTAGTTGGCTGCAGTATTGCTACCTCAGGACGATGCATATTACTAGTATTTGTATGACTGAACTCTGAAATGATCTGTCCTAGTTAGAAGAGAAAAAAAATGTTTTTGCAGCTGATTTTTAATGTATTTTCCCTTCCCATCCCTGCAGGGTTTAAAGAAGACTATTTCTGCTATGGACCAGGAACTTCCTCGCACAGAGGGCGGCATTAATACACGAAATGAGCTGAAGAAAGTGCTGCACCTGGAATCACTTTATAAACAGAATAAGGTGAAGAAGGATTGCTCTTCATTTGCTGAATGCATGATGGAAGCTGGAACAAACAACAAAGCCCATGCGATCGGCGATGGCTTTCAAGTATTGTCTTCATTTATAGCTTGACAATTCAGAACTCTGACGCAAGCTTACTTGCTAATGTGATTTTAGTCCTCCATTGGACCAAGCTTGAGTGTGTTTTTACCTATAAAATATCAGCAATGTACATTCTCCACTGCCACAACATTAAAGCAAGCCTACATGGCTTGTATGTAGACCTTTCTGAATTCCTTTGGGTTAGGTAAAAGATATAGAATCTTACAGCACAGAAGTGAACCATTCAGTCCATTGTGCCTATGCCAGTTCTTTGAAAGAGCTATCCAATTAGCCCCACTCCCCATTGCTCTTTCCCTGTACCTTTGCAGTTTTCTCTCCATCCAGTTCCCTTTTTGAAAGTTACTATTGAATCTGCTTTCACCACCCTTTCATGCAGTGAGGAATTCTAGATCAGAACAAGTTGCTATGCAAAAGAAAATTTCCTCACCTATACCCACCTCACCCCGATTCTTTAGCTAATTTCCTTAAATCTGTATCCTCTGGGTACTGGCCCTTGTACGTGCCAAGTTCATAAGGTGTGCTATGGTTAAAATATTGTCAGCTATAGAGCAATAGATTCCCAGCTGTTTAAGCATAGAGTCTTGCCATGGAGTAAGCCCTCATCAGATTAATTTGTCTGTCGTTTTTCGACTGAGTCGAAAAACTAGAGATGGGGTTACTGTCCAGCTTTTCAAGTGTGACTGCAGCATTCATTCGTTAGGTTGTTATAAGCTTCATCTAGATGGCTGAACCTGTAGCTGGTGATAAGCACATTAGAATTAGAATTAGAATATTACAGCGCAGTACAGGCCCTTTGGCCCTCGATGTTGCGCCGAGCTGTGAAACCATCTGACCTACACTATTCCATTTTCATCCATGTGTCTATCCAATGTCCACTTAAATGCCCTTAAAGTTGGCGAATCTACTACTGCTGCAGGCAGGGCATTCCACGCCCTTACTACTCTCTGAGTAAAGAAACTACCTCTCACATCTGTCCTATATCTATCACCCCTCAACTTGAAGCTATGTCCCCTCGTGTTTGCCATCACCATCCGAGGAAAAAGACGCTCACTATCCACCCTATCTAACCCTCTGATTATCTTATATGTCTCTATTAAGTCACCTCTCCTCCTCCTTCTCTCCAACGAAAACAACCTCAAGTCCCTCAGCCTTTCCTCGTAAGACCTTCCCTCCATACCAGGCAACATCCTAGTAAATCTCCTCTGCACCCTTTCCATAGCTTCCACATCCTTTCTATAATGCGGTGACCAGAACTGCACGCAATACTCCAGGTGCGGTCTCACCAGAGTCTTGTACAGCTGCAGCATAACCTCGTGGCTCCGAAACTCGACCCCCCTACTAATAAAAGCTAACACACCATATGCCTTCTTGACAGCCCTATTAACCTGGTTAGCAACCTTCAGGGATTTATGCACCTGGACACCAAGATCTCTCTGCTCATCTACACTAACAAGAATCTTCCCATTAGCCCAGTACTCTGCATTCCTGTTACTCCTTCCAAAGTGAATCACCTCACACTTTTCCGCATTAAACTCCATTTGCCATCTCTCAGCCCAGCTCTGCAGCCTATCTATGTCTCTCTGTACCCTACAACATCCTTCGGCACTATCCACAACTCCACTGACCTTAGTATCATCTGCAAATTTACTAACCCACCCTTCTACACCCTCTTCCAGGTCATTTATAAAAATGACAAACAGCAGTGGCCCCAAAACAGATCCTTGCGGTACACCACTCGTAACTAAACTCCAGGATGAACATTTGCCATCAACCACCACCCTCTGTCTTCTTTCAGCTAGCCAATTTCTGATCCAAAGCTCTAAATCACCTTCAACCCCATACTTCCGTATTTTCTGCAATAGCCTACCGTGGGGAACCTTATCAAACGCCTTACTGAAATCCATATACACCACATCCACTGCTTTACCCTCATCCACCTGTTTGGTCACCTTCTCGAAAAACTCAATAAGGTTTGTGAGGCACGACCTACCCGTCACAAAACCGTGCTGACTATCTCTAATGTACTTATTCTTTTCAAGATGATTATAAATCCTGTCTCTTATAACCTTTTCCAACATTTTACCCACAACCGAAGTGAGGCTCACAGGTCTATAATTACCAGGGCTGTCTCTACTCCCCTTCTTGAACAAGGGGACAACATTTGCAATCCTCCAGTCTTCCGGCACTATTCCTGTCGACAATGACGACATAAAGATCAAGGACAAAGGCTCTGCAATCTCCTCCCTAGCTTCCCAGAGAATCCTAGGATAAATCCCATCCGGCCCAGGGGACTTATCTATTTTCACACTTTCCAAAATTGCTAACACCTCCTCCTTGTGAACCTCAATCCCATCTAGCCTTGTAGCCTGAATCTCAGTATTCTCAACAACATTTTCTTTCTCTACTGTAAATACTGACGCAAAATATTCATTTAACACTTCCCCTATCTCCTCTGATTCCACACACAACTTCCCACTACTATCCTTGATTGGCCCTAATCTAACTCTAGTCATTCTTTTATTCCTGATATACCTATAGAAAGCCTTAGGGTTTTCCCTGATCCGATCCACCAATGACTTCTCGTGTCCTCTCCTTGCTCTTCTTAGCTCTCCCTTTAGATCCTTCCTGGCTAGCTTGTAGCTCTCAAGCGCCCTAACTGAGCCTTCACGTCTCATCCTAACATAAGCCTTCTTCTTCCTCTTGACAAGCGCTTCAACTTCTTTAGTAAACCACGGCTCCCTCGCACGACAACTTCCTCCCTGCCTCACAGGTACATACTTATCAAGGACACGCAGTAGCTGCTCCTTGAATAAGCTCCACATTTCGATTGTTCCCATCCCCTGCAGTTTCCTTCCCCATCCTATGCATCCTAAATCTTGCCTAATCGCATCATAATTTCCTTTCCCCCAGTTATAATTCTTGCCCTGCGGTATATACCTGTCCCTGCCCATCGCTAAGGTAAACCTAACCGAATTGTGATCACTGTCACCAAAGTGCTCACCTACATCTAAATCTAACACCTGGCCGGGTTCATTTCCCAGTACCAAATCCAATGTGGCATCGCCCCTGGTTGGCCTGTCTACATACTGTGTCAGAAAACCCTCCTGCACACACTGGACAAAAACTGACCCATCTAAAGTACTCGAACTATAGTATTTCCAGTCGATATTTGGAAAGTTAAAGTCCCCCATAACAACTACCCTGTTACTCTCACCCCTGTCGAGAATCATCTTCGCTATCCTTTCCTCTACATCTCTGGAACTATTCGGAGGTCTATAAAAGACTCCCAACAGGGTAACCTCACCTCTCCTGTTTCTAACCTCGGCCCATACTACCTCAGTAGACAAGTCCTCAAACGTCCTTTCTGTCGCTGTAATACTCTCCTTGATTAACAATGCCACACCCCCCCCTCTTTTACCATCTTCTCTGTTCTTACTGAAACATCTAAATCCCGGAATCTGCAACATCCATTCCTGCCCCTGCTCTACCCATGTCTCCGAAATGGCCACTACATCGAGATCCCAGGTACCAACCCATGCTGCAAGCTCACCCACCTTATTCCGGATGCTCCTGGCGTTGAAATAGACACACTTTAAACCAGGTTCTTGCTTGCCAGTGCCCTCTTGCTTCCTTGTAACCATATCCCTGACCTCACTACTCTCAACATCCTGTACACTGGCACTACAATTTGGGTTCCCATTCCCCTGCTGAATTAGTTTAAACCCCCCCGAAGAGCACTAGCAAACCTCCCCCCCAGGATATTGGTACCCCTCTGGTTCAGGTGAAGACCATCCTGTTTGTAGAGGTCCCACCTACCCCAGAAAGAGCCCCAATTATCCAGGAAACCAAATCCCTCCCTCCTGCACCATCCCTGCAGCCACGTGTTCAACTCCTCTCTCTCCCTATTCCTCGCTTCGCTATCACGTGGCACGGGCAACAACCCAGAGATAACAATTCTGTTTGTTCTTGCTCTAAGCTTCCACCCTAGCTCCCTAAATTTCTGTCTTAAATCCCCATCTCTCTTCCTACCTATGTCGTTGGTGCCTATGTGGACCACGACTTGGGGCTGCTCCCCCTCCCCATTAAGGATCCCAAAAACACTATCCGAGACATCACGAACCCTGGCACCTGGGAGGCAACATACCAACCGTGAGTCTCTCTCGTTCCCACAGAACCTCCTATCTGTTCCCCTAACTATGGAGTCCCCAATGACTAATATTCTGCTCCTCTTCCCCCTTCCCTTCTGAGCAACAGGGACAGACTCTGTGCCAGATATCTGTCCCCCATTGCTTACCCCTGGTAAGTCGTCCCCCGCAACAGTATCCAAAACGGTATACCTGTTGTTGAGGGAAACAGCCACAGGGGATCCCTGCACTGCCTACTGGTTCCCTCTCCTTCCCCTGACGGTAACCCATCTACCTACTTCTTTTACCTGAGGTGTGACTACCTCCCCATAACTCCTCTCAATAACCTCCTCCGCCTCCCGAATGATCCGAAGTTCATCCAGCTCCAGCTCCCTAACGCGGTTCTCGAGGAGCTGGAGTTGGGTGCACTTCCCACAGATGCAGTCAGCAGGGACACTCTTGGCGACCCTTACCTCCCACATTCTGCAGGAGGAACATATAACTGCCTTAATCTCCATTCCCACTATTCCAAATTCCCAACAAATCTACTGAAAAACCAAAAAAACAAAGTCAAAACTTGTTAGGTTAGCAATCCAACGGACAGAACTTCCCAAATAAAAAGTTTACCTTATCAACACACCAGAGTCCTTTTTTTTGGTTAGAGGAGGAGGGTGGGTGGGAGACACTACACGTGTAGTGTCTCGGGTACAGCCACCACACAAATATATACCCTTTTCCTTACCCAGCAGTCCCCTGGTCCTCCGAAAACAAAAGGGAATTCACTTTTAAACTTACGCTGAAATTGACTTCTCAGCTGTAAGCCCGTTCACGCACCTCCGTTGCTATCAACGCTGCAGTCACCGAAACTAAAAGAAAGAGATTCTAAACCACACAAATATATACCCTTTTCCTTACCCAGCAGTCCCCTGGTCCTCCGAAAACAAAAGGGAATTCACTTTTAAACTTACGCTGAAATTGACTTCTCAGCTGTAAGCCTGTTCACGCACCTCCGTTGCTATCAACGCTGCAGTCACCGAAACTAAAAGAAAGAGATTCTAAACCACACAAATATATACCCTTTTCCTTACCCAGCAGTCCCCTGGTCCTCCGAAAACAAAAGGGAATTCACTTTTAAACTTGCGCTGAAATTGACTTCTCAGCTGTAAGCCCGTTCACGCACCTCCGTTGCTATCAACGCTGCAGTCACCGAAACTAAAAGAAAGAGATTCTAAACCACACAAATATATACCCTTTTCCTTACCCAGCAGTCCCCTGGTCCTCCGAAAACAAAAGGGAATTCACTTTTAAACTTACGCTGAAATTGACTTCTCAGCTGTAAGCCCGTTCACGCACCTCCGTTGCTATCAACGCTGCAGTCACCGAAACATCAGACCTTTTTATTTTTTGTTGATGTTTGCCACACTTTTACCAGTTTTTCCAAATGTGTTTGCTATTTGTTTGCCTCTACATAAATCAAATGTGATTAACAAACCAATAACTGAATGGCATTCAGATTTTGTATCCATTTTAGAGTAGAGGTAGGTGGAAATCTTTTGACAACTCTCACTTCATTAGGATAATTGAAGAAGATAAACTTGGGAGGGCCAAGCATGCTTTCTTGGGGGCTACTGAAAGCACATTTAGCCTAGCAAAAAACATCGCAAGGCACTTCACAGGAATGTTATAGAGTCAAAGAGAGATATAGCACTGAAACAGGCCGTTTGGCCCACCGAGTCTGTGCCGACCAACCAGTATAAATGGGTGGTTGTTTTGGCACAGACTCGGTGGGCCGAAGGGCCTGTTTCAGTGCTGTATCTCTCTATGACACCCACTTATACTAATCCTACATTAATCCCATATTCCCTACCACATCCCCACCATTCTCCTACCTACACTAGGGGAAATTTACAATGGCCAATTTACCTATCAACCTGCAAGTCTTTGGTTGTGGGAGGAAACCGGAGCACCCGGCGGAATCCCACGCGGTCACAGGGAGAACTTGCAAACTCCGCACAGGCAGCACCCAGAACCGAACCCTGGTCACTGGAGCTGTGAGGCTGCGGTGCTAACCACTGCACCACTGTGCCGCCGCAAACAGACAAAATTTGAGACCGAGCCACATAAGGAGATACTAGGAGAGGTGACTAAAGATTAAAGAGGTAGGTTTTAAAGAATACCTTAAAGGATGACAGAGAGATTTAGGGAAATGATTGAAATTGGGGATGCTCAAGAGGTCAGAATTAGAGGAACACATATATATGTAAGAGGGTTGTGGGGCTGGAGGAGGTTACAGAGATGGGGAGGGATTTGAGAATGAGAATGTTAAAATCAAAACGTTGCTTGACCAGGAGCTGATGTAGGTCAGCAGGCACCGTGGTGATAGGTGAAGGGGAGGGACTTAGTGTGAGTTAGGATACAGACAGCAGAGTTTTGGATGACCTCAAGTTTGCAGAGGGTAGATTGGGGAAGACCAACCAGGAATGTGATGGAATACTCAAGTCTAGAGGTAACAAAGGCACGAGTGAGGTTTTCAGTGGCAGATGAGCTAAGATGGGCGATGTTATAGAAGTGGAAATAGGCAGTCTTAGTGATGGTGTGAGTTTTTTTTCATTCATGGGATATGACCGTTGCTGGCAAGGGAATATGTGGTTGGAAGCTCCTCTTGGGGTCAAATGTGACACCAAGGTTGTGAACAGTCTTGTTTCATCTCAGGTAGTTGCCAGGTTGGCAGCTAGGGACCGGAGTTTGGAGCGTGGATGGAAAACAATGGCTTTAGTCTTGCCAATATTTAATTGAAGGAAATTTCTGCTCATCCAGTACTGGATGTCAGATAAGCAGTCTGATCATTTAGCAACATTGGAGGAGTTGAGGGAGGTGGTACTGAGATAGAGCTGGGTGTTGTCCAAGTACATGTGAAAACTAACACTGTGCTTTCAGATGATGTCGCTGAGGGGCAGCATGTAGGTGAAAAATAGGCGAGGCCAAGGATAGATCCTTGAGGGATACCAGAGGTAATGGTGTGGGAGCAGGAAGATAAGCCATTGTAAGTGATACTCTGGCTACGATTCGATAAGAATGGAACCAGGCTAGAGCAATCCCATCCAGCTGGATGACATTGGAGAGGCGTTGGTGAAGGATGGTGTAGTCAGCCATGCCACCTTTTCTCCTTTAAGATGCTCCTTAAAACTTACCTGTTTGACCATGTTGGTCATCTGACCTAATACCTCCTTATGTGGCTATGTATCATATTTTGTTTTATAATGCCGCTGTGAAGTGCCTTAGGATGTTCCATATTGTTAAAAGCACTAAGTAAATATAAGTTGTTGAGGGAATTTTGGAGCTTGGGCCTGTGGCAATTGAAGGCACAGCTGCCAATGGAGGAGGCAAATCAGGGATGCTGAAGAGGCCAGAATTGGAGAAACATGCATCAGCCATATACTATTTCTGGATGACTTCTTGTAAGAGACCCACAAATGTTATACTTTGCAATGATGATTGTTGACTCATCTAATCTTATTGAGTATGTTACACCTTTTTTCTTTTAAACTGTTTTGCAGGCTCAGCTGATGCCTTTAAAGACAATGCTTGAGATAATCACAAAATATTTCCTGGACAGTTATGAGAACACAAAGATAATGGCAAGGGACAATTTTCGAGCACCAGCTATAGTAAGCCAAAGAGCAACAGGAGTGCGTTTTGACAATACCTTCGTAAATATCTATGACCTCTCTGATGAGGACAAAGGTGGAGGCGTAGCATTTCATGACTTGAATAAATCAGAGACTTGCAGGTATAATAAGTCTGATACTGGTGCATGACAATTGATTTATAATATTGGAAAGGTATCCTCACAGTGAAAGAACAGGCAACAAGAAGTGTAAGGAACTCGGGCTCAAACTTTGACAATGGAATCGACAATGAGACTAGTCAACTTGTAACAAGTCAGAAAGATTTATTAAGTATAAAACTTAACAAAACTAGACAATAATTTACAGGCTCAGACAGGCTTTACTTCCCGTTTAACTGTGGATGGCAGAGCACGATAGGACTTGTTACGTAATCTTCTCTTGCTTGTAGTTTCGTCTTCCGTGCTGCTGTGAGCCTGTCCTTTGTGACGGTCTCCTTCTCCACTGTGTCAAGGGTTTTTGTCTCGTGCCTTTTATACAGTTTCCAGCGCCTGGGCCTTTTTGGTCTGATGTGATTTGTACATAAAAGTACATTTTATCAGTTACAATCCAAAACCGTTTTGATCTGTCCTTGCAGTTACATGAGTCTTTCATCTAAGCCCGCATGAGCAGCAGTCAAAAAGTTCATCCAGAGCTTAAAATTCAACATTTAAAATTGAATATTTACAATTTTCCCGCAGAAGTCAGTAATGTTGAGGTTCAAATGACACCAGAGCTGAGAGATTATAACTTTATCAGGGAAGACTGAACAAGGTGAGGTTCTTTTTTCTAGAAAAAAGACTAAAGGGTAACCTGATGGAGGTCTTGAAAATTACGAAAGGGTTTGACGGGGTAGAGAAGATGTTTCCACTTCTTGGGGAGTCCAAAACTAGGTGGTTATAAATGTGAGATAGTCACTAATAAATCCAATAAGTAAGTCACGAGAAACTGCTTTACACTGAAAGTAGTTAGAATGTGGAACTCGCTACCATATGGAGTAGTTGAGGCCAATAGCATAGATGCATTTTAGGGGAAGTTAGATGAATACATAAGGGAGAAAGGAATCGAAGGATATGTTGATAGAGTGAGATGAAGTAGGATGGGGGGAGGCTTGTGTAGAACATAAACATCGGTATGGACCATTTGGGCCAAATGGCCTGTTTCTGTACATTCTGTGTAAGTCATGAGGCTGACGATGGTGGATGAGATTCACACAGCACTGTTGAAATATATTTCATCCTGTGGTAGAGCTGCTGCATTTGACAATTTTCTGTAAAACTGGCTAAATTAGGGCTCCTGTTACTTGATTACAGGATGTTCATGTAGCAGGAGTCATGGCATAAGGGGCTACCTACCAGCTCCCTGTATCAGTCTCCCCACAACCTCCCAAATTAATGTTGCAATTTCAGAAACTAGAGTGGGGAAGGGAATTTATGTAGCCGTAGTGTTGATTATGATATTTTTAACATTTTTTTTTGTGGATGTGGGCATCACCAGCATTTATTGCACATCCCTAATTGCCCTTGAACTGTGGGTCTGGAGTCACATGTAGGCCAGACCAGGTAAGGACGGCAGATCTCCTTCCCTAAAGGGTATTAGTAAACCAGATGAGTTTTACAACAATCGACACTTTAAATTAGCTTTTAATTCCAGATTTATTAAATAAAATGTACTCTTATGTACAAATTCCTTGGTGGGATTCAAACCCATTTCCCCAGAGCATTAGCCAGGGCTCTGGATTACTAGTATAATGACATTACCGCGACGCCACTGCCTCCTGACTGCCAGTTCAATTGCCATCCCTTCAGTGAGGATGTTGCCAAGGTATCAGCAGGTCAAAAGCATCCTGTTTCATTTGAATCACTCTAATCCTATGACTTCAAACATAATATAACACATATATTATCCAGATTCACTCTGATACCATAAACCCCATAGTGTGTAAGCAATCAGTAGTGATTATACAGCAATTGATGAATTACTGAAAAACACACTAGTAAGTAATGTTATGTATGGATATCACAAACCCAACTCACTGTATCTCTATCTCGTTTTAATATATGAACTTGGCTTTGGCAACCTCCAAATCATTAAAAGAACTATTCATTCATCGCATGATACAGCACAGAAGGAGCCCATTCGTGCCTGTGCTGGCTCTTTGAAAGAGCCATCCAATTAGTTGCACTCTCTGCTCTCTCCCCATAGTTATGGGTCATTAGTGTAACGTTGCATAGTTTAGTCATTACCAGGTAACCACGATTCTATTCACTTCCTAGGTTCCCTAATGATTCAGCTGGTTTGGCATCTATGCCTGTACCACCTTCAAAGACTCTACAAAGTTCGCTCAAGAAGAAGGATAGGTCTCCAGGTAGGAATGGGTGCTCTTCAAGTGGTGAACCGGGACTTCTTCCTGCTAACCTCCTTTCATCAGATTCTTCCAGGGCTGGCATGTTTCCTGTGGAAGCCAGAGGAACAAATATGGAGTCACAGAGGACACGATCCGGTCGCATAGTACGTGGCATGATGTCTGGTCCACTCTGCACAGTACAGGAGGTAGGTAGTTACTTGATCACTCGTTGACATCCTACCAATATCCCAAGTGGATTCCAGAATGCGACTAAATTACATTTGCCTCCCTCCTTGCATTATTCTTCTTCTCTCTTGAGGGCACCGACTTGCTGTACAGCACAATTCCACCAGGACTGGAAGGCCTTCAGTCATTTGTCCAAATAAAGAAAAGGCTTACATTTTTATATGCCTCTTTTACCGCCATAGCATGCCTCGAAGCTTTACAGCCAACGGAGTACCTTTGAAATATAGTCACAATTGAAATGTGGGAAACGTGGTAGCCAGATCTGCACAGCAAGCTCCAACAAACAACAGTGTGATAACTAGATAATCTGTTTATTCAGTGTTGTTGGTTGAGTGATTAATATTGACTAGGATACTGGGAAGAACTCCTCTGCTCTTTTTTGCAGTAGGTCCATGGGATCTTTTATGTTCAGTTGATAGAGAAGACAGGGCCTCAGTTAAGTCACATCTGAAAGGCAGTGCCTCTGACAGTTCAGCACTCCCTCAGTACTGCATTGTCGTGTCAGCCAAGATTTTTGTGCTCAGGTTTCTGGAGTGGACTTGAACCCACAACCTTCTGATTTGGAGGTGGGGGTGCTACCCACTGAGCCACGGCTGATACCCAAAATTCTGTTTATCTGCGTTGGTCATTTGTCCATAGCTCAGTGCCTGGCATACATTGGCCACAATGCTTGCTATATAGGAGCAGTAAATCTGCTACCCTTTTTTTTCATTTTCAGCTCCTTGAAGCTCAGCTGTGAAATTCCTCTTTTCAATTCTTTTCTGCTCTTCATAATCATCAACACAGCAACAAAATCTCAGGAACTTGCAATCCCTGAGAAGTCAATTTCATTTGTAGGTTGTGACATCGACGAAAGGCATTGACCTGTGTTTTTTTCAAAGTTTAAAGGGCAGATTCACACCCTCTATGTCCGGGTTCCTATTTAAAGAAGGGACTTTGGGTGAGGTATTGGAGAGCTGATGTTTCATGCAACTGTAACTAAGAAAGAGGTCAGGAAGGGAGAAAACCGGTGAAGGTTATCAGGAAAGAAAACCAAAAATACGTCCCAAGGAATTGCTCGGGGCTAAAACCACCAAGGTTCTTGTACTTCTCCTTTTATCATCCTGGTAATCTCAGTTAGAGAGGATAGTGAATGACTAGTGTGGTAAACTCATGTACAATAGAGCTGCACTTTTCTGATTGGGATGGGCCACTTTGTTGAGGCACAGTTGAGAGTGCTTTACTTTCTGTCTAGCCATTGCTGAAACTAACCCAGAAATACTTGATCCTGAGACCTGGTGCCTGAATTAGTTGTTTGATTCTCCAGTACTAACATTGCTCACCTTAATGAACGTGTAAATCTCCAGACCCAGTAACAAACACTGCAACATCTGTGTGGAGACTGCAGCGCTGGAGTAGACGAAACCTTGTACTCTGTAACCCAGGCCTTGATTAGACTAATCCTCGCATGCTGTAACCCAGGCCTGGAGTAGACTAAACCTCGTACTCTCTAACCCAGGCCTTGATTAGACTAATCCTCGCATGCTGTAACCTGGACCTGGAGTAGACGAATCCTCGTGCGCTGTAACCTAGGCCTGGAGTAGACTAATCCTCGTACGTTTTAACGCAGGCCTGGAGTAGATTAACCCCCATATGCTATAACCTGGGCCTGGAGTAGACTAACCCTTGCAAGCTCTAACCCTCGCACACTATAACTTGGGCCTGGAGTAGACTAACCCTTGCAAGCTCTAACCCAGGCCTTAGTAGATTAACCCTCGCACGCTATAACTTGGGCCTGGAGTAGATTAATCCTCTCGCAGGCTCTAAGCCAAGCCTGGAGTAGACTAACCCTCTCGCACGCTGTAAGCTGAGCCTGGAGTAGACTAACCCTCTCGCATGTTCCTACCTGGGCCTGGAGTAGACTAACCCTGTCGCATGCTCTAACCTGGACCTGGAATGGATTAATCCTCGTGTGCTGTAACCTAGGCCTGGAGTAGACTAATCCTCGTACGTTTTAATGCAGACCTGGAGTAGATTAACCCCCTTATGCTATAACCTGGGCCTGGAGTAGACTAACCCTTGCAAGCTCTAACCCTCGCACACTATAACTTGGGCCTGGAGTAGACTAACCCTTGCAAGCTCTAACCCAGGCCTTAGTAGATTAACCCTCGCACGCTATAACTTGGGCCTGGAGTAGATTAATCCTCTCGCAGGCTCTAAGCCAAGCCTGGAGTAGACTAACCCTCTCGCATGCTCTAAGCTGAGCCTGGAGTAGACTAACCCTCTCGCACGCTGTAAGCTGAGCCTGGAGTAGACTAACCCTCTCGCATGTTCCTACCTGGGCCTGGAGTAGACTAACCCTGTCGCATGCTCTAAGTCAAGCCTGGGGTAGACTAATCCTCTCGCATGCTCTAAGCTGAGCCTGGAGTAGACTAACCGTCTTGCACGCTCTAAGCCGAGCCTGGAGTAGACTAACCCTCTCACGCCTTCTAACCAGGCCCTGGAGTAGACTAACCCTCTCGCATGTTCCTACCCGGGCTTGGAGTAGACTAACCCTGTTGCATGCTCCTACCTGGGCCTGGAGTAGACTAACCCTCTCGCACCTTCTAACCTGGGCCTGGAGTAGACTAACCCTCATGCATGCTCCTACCCGGGCCTGGAGTAGACTAACCCTCTTGCACGCTCTAACCTGGGCCTGGAGTAGACTAACCCTCTTGCACGCTCTAACCTGGGCCTGGAGTAGACTAACCCTCTTGCACGCTCTAACCTGGGCCTGGAGTAGACTAACCCTCTTGCACGCTCTAACCTGGGCCTGGAGTAGATTAACCCTCTTGCACGCTCTAACCTGGGCCTGGAGTAGATTAATCCTCTTGCACGCTCTAACCTGGGCCTGGAGTAGACTAACCCTCTTGCACGCTCTAACCTGGGCCTGGAGTAGACTAACCCTCTTGCACGCTCTAACCTGGGCCTGGAGTAGACTAACCATCTTGCACGCTCTAACCTGGGCCTGGAGTAGACTAACCCTCTTGCACGCTCTAACCTGGGCCTGGAGTAGACTAACCCTCTTGCTCGCTCTAACCTGGGCCTGGAGTAGACTAACCCTCTTGCACGCTCTGACCTGGGCCTGGAGTAGACTAACCCTCTTGCACGCTCTAACCTGGGCCTGGAGTAGACTAACCCTCTTGCACATTATGCTTTGAATGATCTTTTCTGATGACTTTTTCCAATGTTGTGCAGGATTCCTCCAAAAAGCGCCTGATTAAACGGGCCTCTGGATCTAGCCTGTCTTTGCATACAATCGAGAGCGACATTGACAGCGGCTCCTTTTTGAAGGGTTACGTGCGACAGGTGGGCACCTCGTGCGAAAGTGCTGCCGGCTCTGACTGGCTTCCTGCCACCGGCACGCTGATGGTGGATAACACGACAGACGGCACAGCCAATCAGGATTACCCACAGAAGAAGCCTCCCTGCCTTTTTCCAGGCAGCCGCAGTAGTCAGAAGCCTCAAGATTTCAGATGGTTCCACGAGGCAGCGGATGACCTTGGCACAGAAAGGCTACCAGAGAGAGAAAGGGGGCAGACCCCGAGCGGACAGGAGAAAAAACTGCCGTCTAACCTCAACGTTAACTTGCCTGAAAAGAGCAGGAAGGTGAAGTTTGCTCCAGACTGCATGAATATTGAGTATGAGGCAAGAGAAAGTGATGTTAAGATGACAGAAGATCTACATTCCAGGTATGCAGCTGCTTCTCTCGTATTGTTTTGTCTGTTGGTAGATGAATCTATAAGCGTGGATTTGCTTGATGATTAATGAACCGGGCAAGGGGTGGTTCCCAGGTTTGATCCCTTATTTGAGGTGATCTCACCTGCGAAAAAAGTGGATACAAACACCAGACCTGTAGCTCCCCCTGGCTAAGGAGTAGAAAAACTTGCAAGAAGTATCTGCTCATCAACCCTATCCTGTACTGATTCCTAGAACATGTGTGTACGCTTGTACTGAGACCAGTAGCAGTCCCCACTGCCATATTTAAAGATCACATAATTTAGCACAGACCATGTTATAGACCTGGAACTTCCCTGGTCCTTATCAGCTGGTTCTTCATTGGTAGTGAACCCAACAGCTGTCCTGTTAGTGAGTCCAGTTGTGGGTTTATGGATGACTTTCACTGATTGTTCACGGTTGATGCGTTGTTTTACATGTCCTTAGTAGCTATGAGGTTCCAACCTTGGCTCAGTGGTTTCTTTTTAATTCTTTCATGGGATGTGAGCATTGTTGGCTAGGCCAGCGTTTGTTGCTCCCTCCTAACTATCCTTGAGGAGGTGGTGGTGAACTGCCTTCTTGAATCACTGCAGTTCTTGGGGTGTAGGTATACCCACAGTACTGTTGGGGAGTTCCAGGTTTTTGACCCAGCGACAGTGAAGGAACGACTATATAGTTCCAAGTCAGGATGGAGTGTGGCTTGGAGGGAATCTTGCAGGTGGTGGTGTTCCCATGAATATGCTGCCCTTTTCCTTCTAGGTGTTGAGGTCATGGGTTTGGAAGGTGCTGTGAAAGGAGCCTTGGTGAGTTGCTACAGTGCATCTTGTAGATGATGCACACTGCTGCCACTGTGCATCGGTGGTGGAGGGAGTGAATGTTGAAGGTGGTGGATGAGCTGCCAGTCAAGTGGGCTGTTTTGTCCTGGATGGTGTCGAGCTTCTTGAGTTGGAGCTGCACCCATCCAGGCAAGCAGAGAGTATTCCATCACGCTCCTGACTTGTGCCTTGTAGATGGTGGACAGGCTTTGGGGAGACCGAAGGTGATTTACTCGCTGCAGAATTCCTAGCCTCTGACCTGCTCTTGTAGCCACAGTATTTATGTAGCTGGTCCAGTTCAGTTTCTGGTCAATGGTAACCCCCAGGATGCTGATAGTGGGGGATTCAGCAATGGTAATGCCATTGAATGTCAAGGGGAGATGGTTAGATTCTGTCTTGTTTGAGATGGTCATTGCCTGGCACATGTGTGGCGCAAATGCTACTTGCCACTTATCAGCCCAAGCTTGAATGTTGTCCAGGTCTTGCTGAATATGGACATGGGCTTTTTCTGTATCTGAGCAGCTGTAATCATCAGCGAACATCCCCACTTCTGACCTTATGATGGAGGGAAGGTCAAGCAGCTGAAGATGGTTGGACCTAGGACACTACCCTAAGGAACTCCGGCGGTTATGTCCTGGGGCTGAGATGATTGACCTCCAACCACAACCATCTTCCTTTGTGCTGGGTATGACTCCAACCAGCAGAGAGTTTTCCCCGATTCCCACTGTCTTCAATTTTGCTAGGGCTCCTTGATGCCACACTCGGTCAGATGCTGCCTTTATGTCAAGGGCAGTCACTCTCACCTCACTTCTTGAATTCAGCTCTTTTGTCCATGTTTGGACCAAGGCTGTAATGAATTCAGGAGCTGAGTGACCCTGGCGGAACCCAAACTGAGCATCGGTGAGTATTTTGTTGCTGAGTAGGTGCCGCTTGATAGCACTGTCGCCAACACCTTCCATCATTTTGCTGATGATTGAGAGTAGACTGATAGGGCAATAATAGGCTGGATTGGATTTGTCCTGCTTTTTGTGGGTATCACTAGCCTCTGAATCAGAAAGCTGTGGGAAGTCCCACTCCAGAGACTTGAGCACATAATCCGGGCTGACCCTCCATGCACTACTGACGCAGTGCTGCACTGTCGGGGGTGCTGTCTTTCAGATGAAATGTTAAACTGACTCCCCATCTTCCCCCTTGGGTGGATGTGCAAGGTCCCATGGTCACTATTTCGATGAAGAGCAGGGTAGTCCTGCCCAATATTTATCCCTCACCATAAACAGATTCTTTGCTCATTATCTCATTGTTGTCTCTGGGACCTTGCTGTGCGTGTATTGGCTGCTGCGTTTACCTACATTACAGCAAAGAATTTAGTTGGAGGTAAAGCTGTGGTCAGAATTCTTTTTCCCTCATTGGAGTTTATCTGCTTGCTTTCCCTGCGCTTGGTTCGTACCTGATCAATATTGAGGTGTTGCTGTTTGTCTGAAGGTGAAATTTAAACAAATTCAGTGCAGCGTCACACATCAATTTCCATGCTTTTTAAAAAAAGTGAGGGGAAAGTGTGTTGTTTTAATGTGCAGCAGGCACAGTGATGTGTGATGTGCAACGATTTGATGTTTGGGTTTTAATCTCCTGCAGATTTCCAAGATCCAATTGCATTTTTATTGTAAAGGAATTCCATTCACTTGTAATTCTTCACCAGGCCATTGGAGGGAGTGCTGATCGCAAAGATGCTAAAACATAATGTTCGAACTGAATGCAGGTTTCACCTTGTTCAAAATACTCTTCAATGCTACTTAATTTTACAGCAAAGGAAATGTCTTTTCTCTGGGTGAAATGTTATGTTAAACTTACATAGAACCTTAGTTAGACCACGCTTGGAATACTGTGCACAGTTCTACTTTCCATGTTAGGAAAAAAAGAATATAGAAGCATTGGCGAAGGTGCAAAGGAGATTAACAAGGTGTTAGCGAAACTGAGGGGTTATAACTATCAGGAAAGATTGAAATGGCTGCTGCTTTTTTCTACTGAGGGGTGACCTGATTGTCTTTAAATTTATGAAGTGGTTCAGTAGGGTAGATATCTCCACTTGTCGGGAGACCGTAAATATAAAATAGTCACTAATAAATCCAATAGGGAATTCAGCAGAAAGTTCTTTATCCAGGGAGTGGCGAGAATGCGGAGCTCGCTACCACATCGTTAGTGTGCCCACCCTGGTTCCCTGCCAAAGCTAAATGCGCAATGTAACCCCACTGTAAATAGACCATATGTTATTGGCATTGCGTGTGAGAAACAGCACAAAGAGGAATCCCTGAAGTGCGTCCAGAAGACTCTGATCAGTCAAGAGTGACCTGATGATTGTACTTCTCGAGTCCAATATAGTTTGAAGGCTTTCAGTGGCGAGGTCACTGTGACACTAGTTGGCATGTGTTTAAGTCACGTTGGACTGCACGAGGACCCATTGTTTGTGGTAGAAGGGAAAAAGTGGTGCCCTCGAAATGTGGTCTGATGTTTGCACTGCAGTGTGCAGTTATGCAGTTATACAACAATTTTGGTTAAAGTAATCACAGTGTTTGAAATTTTACTCTTAACTGCTTCTCAAATGTTGGCTGTTTTCCCCCCCCCCCCCATCCCTTACCCCCTTCTGGTCTACCCCTCTATTTAAGTTTCCTGGAGCACACACCACTTGCTGCTGGGGGATGTCTACGATATCTGCATTGCTCTGAATCTGGCCTCTTGTCCATTCTCCACTTCCTTTGCTCCACAAGGCCATAAGTTCTGAAGTTCCCTTCTTGAACCCCTCTGTCTCTCTATCTGTCTCACCTTCTTTAAATTACTCCTTAAAACCTACCTTTTTTTGTTCGTGGGATGTGGGTGTCTCTGGCAAGACCAGCATTTATTGCCCATCTCTAAATGCCCTGGAAAAGGTGGTGGTGAGCTGCCTTCTTGAACCACTGCAGTGCTGTTAGGAAGGAGGTTCCAAGATTTTGACCCAGCGATAGCGAAGGAACGGTGATATAGTTCCAAGTCAGGATGGTGTGTAGCTTGGAGTGGAACTTGCAGGTGGTGGCGTTCCCATTGCATCTTCCGCCTTTGTCCTTCTAGGTGGTAGAGGTCGCGGGTTTGGAAGGTGCTGTCGAAGGAGCCTTGGTGAGTTGCTGCAGTGCAACTTGGGGATGGTACACACTGCTGCCACTGTGCATTGATGGTGATGGGAGTGAATGTTTAGGGTAACTAAGCTTTTGTACATCTGTGTTAATATCTCCTTTATGTGGCTCAGTATCAGATTTTGTTTCATAATGCTCCTGTGAAGCACCTTGAGTTGTTTTAATAGGTTAAAGGCGCATTATAAATGTCAGTTGTTGTTGCCTATCCCGTTCCTTCTGAGCAGCAATTTTATATCACCCTTCATGTAGGAGAATGATCTGGGAGCTTTAACGAGGGGGAGGAAGAGGAGGCTGAGCTGGAGACAGGAAAGTTTTTTGGGAGGGGAGGTGGAAACTTAACTCAGGATCAGAGTGAGGTTTCAGAGAGTCCTTTAGAGGAAGGGAGAGAGACAGCATGGCAAAGTGCACGAATGTGATGACCTGAAAGAGCAGTCTCTTGAGAGCTGCAATGGCAGGAACGGGCAACCAGAAGTGAGTTTGAGTCTAAAGGGAGGATGATGCAGGTTGGTACATACCCATGATCTAATTAAATGGCAGAACAGGCTCAAGGGACTGAATGGTCTACTCCTGTTCCTATGTTTCTAAGAAAATGATTCAGACAGGCTGGGGTGAAATTGAGAAGGGATTTGCAAATGAGGACAATTTCCTCCCTCCACATTCCAATCCAAATCAGTGGGTAGGGACTCAGGATGACAAGCTTGGACTGTTGGATATGACCGTGTTTTAATTGCTGCGGTTTGTTACTTGGCCACTGTGTGGCAGTGTGTCCTGTGTTGTGACATTGGCTGCATATTCAATATTACTCAGAGGTTTATTGAAAGGAGAGCATCAATGAATAGGTTTTTGCTGGGGCCGCGTAGGCTGTGCTTACTGCTGAAATTATTGGTCCTCAAATTCACTGCTTAGGCTCGCACATAGAATTACAATAGAAATGACTACATTCAGCCCAACCAGTCCGTGTTGTTTATCCTCTCACGAGCGGTAGTCATGATCCCACAAGCCTGCCCTGCTCCCATATCCCTTTATTATCCTTTCCCTCAACCACCTAACCTATTTTTAAAAGTTTCAGTCGCTAACTCCAAGAGTGAATTCCACAACCTCAAAACCCTTAATCTTATACTTATATCCCCTTGTTGTAGACCCTTCAATCATTGGAAACAGTCTTTTTCCATCTACTCTGTCCCAACCCGTCATAATTTCAAACATCTCTACCCAGACACCTGTAATCTTCACTCTTCTGGTGAAGTGAAGGACTGCTCCAACTTTGAGTTTTTCTCTGTACTTGTATACCAAGCAGTGAAACTGTACCTTACCCTCTTTGTCTCCGTGCACTTCCTATAGTGTGGATCCCTAATATGGTGGTGTACTGCAGTGATTACCCATAGCTGCACTGTGTTGGTGGCTGCTTCGAACAGGGAGGTTCCATGAAAATTGAGGGCAGACCAATCCTTTCAATTTCCCACCACGCGTTCTAGGTTGAAAACAGCCACTCTCTTTCCTCTCCCCTCATTGGAAGCCTTGTTTTATTAATAGTGGTAGCATTCATCACAGGATGTGGGTGTCAGTGGCAAGGCCGGCATTTATTATCCACCCACAACTACCCTTGAGTAGGGTGGTAAGCTGCCTTTTCAGAGGGCAGTTAAGAGTCAACCACATTGCTGTGGGTCTGGAATCAAATATAGGCCAGACCAGGTAAGGACAGTAGATTTTCATCCTTAAAGGAAGAAATCGGTAGTTTCATGGCCGCTATTAATGATGCTAACTTTTTTTAAATTCCAGATTTATTCAATTAACTGAACTTAAATTCCCCAGCTGCTATGGTGGGATTTGAACTCATATCTCCAGAACATTAGTCCAGGCCACTGAATTGCTAGTCCAGTAACATAATCGCTATGCTACCGCTCCCCCAATTCAGCTCCTTGTGCCTGTGCTGGCTCTGACAGCTATCCAAGTAGTCTGACTGCCCCCCTGCTCTTTCCCCATAGGTCTACAAACTTTTTTTTATTCATTCATGGGATGTGGGCATCTCTGGCTAGGTCAGCATTTATTGCCCATCCCTAATTGCCTCATTTTAAGTATATATCCAAAACCCCTTTGAAAGTTACTATTGAATCTGCTTCCACTGCCCTTTCAAGCAGTGTATTCCGGATTGCAACAGCTCATTGTGTATTTTTTAAAAAATTCTCATCTCTTCTGGTTCTTTTGCCACTTAAATTTGTGTTCTCTAGTCATTGTCTTTTTTACCACTGGAAGCAGTTTTTTCTTATTTACTCATCAAAACTCTTACATGTAACTCTGTTATATCTGATAACTCAGTTATATGATTTCTGAAGTTCAACAACTTTATATATAACGCCTTTTAATGTAATAAAATGTCCTAACACACTTCACAGGGGCGTTGTCAAACAAAATTTGACACTGAGCAGCATAAGGTAATAGTAGGGCAGGTAACTGAAAGCTTGGTCAAATGTTTTAAGGAGTGGCTCAAAGGAGGAGAGAGAGGTAGAGGGATTTAGGGAGAGAATTCCAGAACCTGGGGCCTCAGCAGTTGAAGGCACAGTCGCCAACAGTGAAGCAATTGAAATCGGGATGTGCCAGAGGCCAGAATTGGAGAAGTACATATATTGGAGGTTTATAGGACTGGAGGAAAATCACAGATAGGGAGTGGTGAGGCCCATGAGGTATTTGAGCACAAGGACAAGATTTTTGAAGTTAAGATGTTGCTTAACTGGGAGCCAGTGTAGGTCAGCAAGCACTGTGGTGATGTGTGAATTGGATTGGTGTACGTTAGGATATAGGCTGCAAAGTGTAAAGGGGGAACATGAGAGACTGGGCAGAATTGTGTGGAATATTCAACTCTGGAGGTAATAAATACATGGTTGTTGGATTTCAGCAGCATATGAGCTGAGGCAGGAGTTGAGTTGGGCGATGTTACAGTGGTGGAAATAGGCAGTGTTAGTGATGGCATGGATATGTGATCAGAAGCTCACCTCAGGGTCAAATATGACACCAAGTTTGTGAAAATTCTGCAGTTCAGCTTGAAAAGGGGTATTAGTAATTGGTAGGGGTGTTGTAAGAGGAAAGGGCAGTGCTTCTAGAAGGATGACTATAATAACTGGTTGGATGTAGTAATGGAGAGTCGCTGTAACCCAGGCGAGGAGGGAAGAGACTGCAGCTAATCTTTGTCAGGATTTATTGCGTGTTACTGGTCTGGGTCAGCTAGCAGAGAGATGTACTGCAGCTCTCCACAGGACAGTATGTTTAGAATTCCTGACAGTCTAAGATCAGTTGATAATATAATTACCATTTTCTCGCAATAAAAAGCCCAAACAAAATCCAGCAATATCCTGATAATGGATAGCAGTCTTGCCTTTTTACCCTAACTCTTAACTGGTTAATTAAACTTATCTTGCTTCAACTTCCCTCCACCCACCGTGTGTCTTTCAGATTCCCATAGTTACTTTAAATTTATTTTCATCTTGCTTTGACGTCCCTGTGTAACTCTGGAGAAATGAATCTGTTGCAACTTTAATTCAACACACACGCACACACGGGGACAGTATTATAGTGGTTATGTTAGTATGCCAGATGCTGGGCTAATGATCTAATAGAATGAGAGTTCAAATCCCACCCTGTGAATTTTAAGAATTTGAATGCAGTTGAAAAAGCTGGTATCGGTAAAAGTGACCACAAAGTTGTCAGATCATCATAAAAACCCTGCTTGTTCGCTAATGCCTTTTTTAAGGAAAGGAAATTGCCCATTCCTTTCCAGTCTGACCTACATGAGATTAACAGTCAGGCTTTGACATAAACTTTCAAACTTCAAATAAATTAAATTGCTTTGTTAAACCGACAGCTGCCTGGCAGTGGCAGTTACCTGTCCATCAGCTGAAAGTAGTTGGTTCAATAGGTGTTAATTACTGTCGCAGCTAGCTAGTGATACATCAGAGGCTCTATAAAGGCAGTCAGGTTTTCAAACTGCATGGAGTAAGGGGTGCATGGAGCGGAGACTTTTCCTGTGTGAGATAAAGTCAGAGTGTGAAGTTGGGAATTTGCTTTATGTGGGAATTCAGTGCAGAGGAGGAAAGAGGAATTGATGTGTGACATTCCAACACATAAGGTAAGTGGTTGGTGAACATTTTCTCTTTTTTTTTCTCTCTTATCTAAATTAAAGAATTTTAATTGGGGTTCTTCTTCTTCTTCTTTGGCCTCCTTGTCTCGAGAGACGATGGGTAAGCGCCTGCAGGTGGTCAGTGGTTTGTAGAGCAGCGCCTGGAGTGGCTATAAAGGCCAATACTAGAGTGACAGACTCTTCCACAGATGCTGCAGATAAAATTGGTTGTCAGGACTGTTTCGCAGTTGGCTTTCCCCTTGCGCTTCTGTCTTTTTTCCTGCCAACTGCTAAGTCTCTTCGACTCGCCACACTTTAGCCCCGCCTTTCTGGCTGCCCGCCAGCTCTGGTGATCGCTGGCAGCTGACTCCCACGACTTGTGATCAATGTTACAGGACTTCATGTCGCGTTTGCAGACGTCTTTAAAGCGGAGACATGGACGGCCGGTGGGGCTGATACCAGTGGCGAGCTCGCTGTACAATGAGTCCTTGGGGATCCTGCCATCTTCCATGCGGCTCACATGGCCAAGCCATCTCAAGCGCCGCTGACTCAGTAGGGTGTATATGCTGGGGATGTTGGCCGCCTCGAGGACTTCTGTGTTGGAGATACGGTCCTGCCACCTGATGCCAAGGATTCTCTGGAGGCAGCGAAGATGGAATGAATTGAGACGTCGCTCTTGGCTGACATACGTTGTCCAGGCCTCGCCATAGAGCAAGGTACTGAGGACACTGGCTTGATACACGCGGACTTTTGTGTTCCGTGTCAGTGCACCATTTTCCCACACTCTCTTGGCCAGTCTGGACATAGCAGTGGAAGCCTTTCCCATGCGCTTGTTGATTTCTGCATCGAGAGACAGGTTACTGGTGATAGTTGAGCCTAGGTAGGTGAACTCTTGAACCCCTTCCAGAGCGTGGTCGCTGATATTGATGGATGAAGCATTACTGACGTCCTGTCTCATGATGTTCGTTTTTTTGAGGCTGATGGTTAGGCCAAATTCGTTGCAGGCAGCCGCAAACCTGTCGATGAGATTCTGCAGACACTCTTCAGTGTGAGATGTTAATGCAGCATCGTCAGCAAAGAGAAGTTCCCTGATGAGGACTTTCCGTACTTTGGTCTTCGCTCTTAGATGGGCAAGGTTGAACAACCTGCCCCCTGATCTTGTATGGAGGAAAATTCCTTCTTCTGAAGACTTGAACGCATGTGAGAGCAGCAGGGAGAAGAAAATCCCAGTGCAGATGCGAGAACACAGCCCTGTTTCAAGCCACTCAGGATAGGAAAGGGGTCTGATGAGGGGCCGCTATGCTGAATTTTGCCTTTCATATTGTCATGGAATGAGGTAATGATACTTAGTAGCTTTGGTGGACATCTGATCTTTTCTAGTAGTCTGAAGAGACCACGTCTGCTGACGAGGTCAAAGGCTTTGGAGAGATCAATGAAAGCAATGTAGAGGGGCATCTGTTGTTCGTGGCATTTCTCCTGTAGCTGATGAAGGGAGAACAGCATGTCAATGGTCGATCTCTCTGCTCGAAAGCCACACTGTGCCTCAGGGTAGACATGCTCGGCCAGCTTCTGGAGCCTGTTTAAAGCGACTCAAGCGAAGACCTTCCCCACTATGCTGAGCAGGGAGATTCCACGGCAGTTGTTGCAGTCACCGCGGTCACCTTTGTTTTTATAGAGGGTGATGATATTGGCATCGCGCATGTCCTGTGGTACTGCTCCCTCATCCCAGCACAGGCAAAGCAGTTCGTGGAGTGCTGAGAGTATAGCAGGCTTAGCACTCTTGATTAATTAGGATGAATGAGAATGGACAGAGACTGCTTGAGTTGTGTACCTATCATAACCTCTGCATCACCAACTCGTTCTTTCACAATAAACCCTGTCACCAGGTTTCTTGGAGGCACCCAAGATCACGTCGTTGGCACCAGCTGGACCTCATCGTCACAAGGCGAGCCTCTTTAAACAGCATTCAAACCACACGCAGCTTCCACAGTGCGGACTGCGACACCGACCACTGTCTGGTGTGCAGCAAGGTTCGACTCAAACCAAAGAAGCTGCATCACTCCAAGCAGAAAGGCCACCCACGCATCAACACGAGCAGAATCTCTTATCCACAGCTGTTACAAAAATTTCTAAATTCACTTGAAAAAGCCCTTCAAAATACTCCCACAGGGGATGCAGAGACCAAGTGGGCCCACGTCAGAGACGCCATCTATGAGTCAGCTATGACCACCTACGGCAAACGTGTGACGCGGAATGCAGACTGGTTTCAATCTCACTTTGAAGAGCTGGAACCTGTCATAGCCACTAAGCGCATTGCGCTGCTGAACTACAAGAAAGCCCCCAGCGAGTTAACATCCGTACCACTTAAAATAGCAGAAGCGCTGCACAAAGAACAGCCAGGCGCTGCGCAAATGACTACTGGCAACACCTATGCAGTATTATTCAGCTGGCCTCAGACACCGGAAACATCAGAGGAATGTATGATGGCATTAAGAGAGCTTTTGGGCCAACCATCAAGGAGATCGCCCCCCCCTCAAATCTAAATCAGGGGACACAATCACTGACCAACGCAAGCAAATGGACTGCTGGGTTGAGCACTACCTAGAACTGTACGCCAGGGAGAATGTTGTCACTGAGACCGCCCTCAATGCAGCCCAGCCTCTGCCAGTCATGGATGAGCTGGACGTACAGCCAACAAGATCGGAATTCAGTGATGCCATTGATTCTCTAGCCAGCAGAAAAGCCCCTGGGAAGGACGGCATTACCCCTGAAATAATTGGGGTTAGTGTAACATTAATTGGAATAAGAAGAATATTCTGAGATTCAGGTAATTTATTAGTTAGATTTTATTAGTAATAAGGTATAGCAGCAGTAGTAAAACTTACTAGGAATGGGGCTTAGTAGTAGTGGAGTTTATTAATTAATTAAATAGTTAATTAAAACACAATAAAGATGGCAGGGCAGGTGATGTATTGCAGCTGTAGCATGTGGGAGCTGGTGGACACCAGTGTGATGCATGGCAGCCACATTGGCAGTAAGTGTCTGCGGCTCAAGGGGCTTTGGTTCAGAGTGGATGAGCTGGAGGCTGAGCTGCAGACACATTGATGCATCAGGGAGGGGAATGTTACTTTGTTCCAGAAGGCAGTCACACCCCACCGGATAAGGTCTTCTGATTTGGTCAGTGGTCAGGGACAAAAGGGTGTGACTGTGAGGCAGGTAAGGGGATGCAGAAGGAAGACGTAGAGGAGCCTTCGTCCTTGCAATTATCCAACAGGTTTGCGATTCTTTCAGCTTGTGTGGATGAGAGCGAGGGCTGCAGGGTGGATGAGCAAACTGACCATGGCACTGTGGTACATGAAGCCATTCAAGCATGGAGGAGTTAATGGGAATGTAGTTGTAGTATAGTTGTAGGACAGTATAGTCGGGGTAGACACAGTTCTTTGCAGCCAAGAGCGAGAATCCAGAAGGCTGTGTTGTCTGCCCAGTGCCAGGGTTCGGGACATCTGCTCAAGGCTGGAGTGGAACTTACAGTGGGAGGGGGAGGATCCAGTTGTCGTGGTCCATGTGGGTACCAACGACATATTGGACGAGGAAAGAGGTTCTGCATAGAGTATATGAGCAGCTAGGGGCTAAATTAAAAAAGCAGAACCTCAAAGGTAATCATCTCTGTATATTGTACATTGAGCGAGTCGAAGCCCTTCCTGTTGATGAAGGCTACTGCCTGGTCTGTAGGAACCTTAATGACCAGGTGCGTGCGGTTGATGACGCCCTGCACCTGGGTGAATCCAGCGATGGCCCCGAATACAATGGTCCTCTCAGGTTAACTTTCTGGGTCAGTGCAGAAGCACATATATTGGCTGGCCTTCAAAGATGGCATTGATGACTATCTTGATGCAGCGATGAGCCATAGACTGGGAGTTCCACACATATCTCCAGAGGATCCCAGAATGATCCTGAGGTGTAAATATTCAGCACCACTGTGACCTTTATCGCCACAGGCATTGGATGGTCACCACTTTACATAGGGCTTAGCTTATCCTCCATCATGGCGCACAGCTCCATGACCAAGTGCTGGAAAATGGGATTAGAACAGTTAAGTGCTTGATGGCCGGCACAGACACGATGGGCCGAAGGGCCTGTTTCTGTGCTGTATAACTCTATGACCGCCACCCTGGAGAAGTGCAATCTTTTGCAATACAGTTGCTCCAACATTGCACGAAGCTGAGCCTCTGACAGTAGATGGTGGATAACCTTTTCTGCTGGTTGCATGCCCCTCTGCACCTCCTCCTCTCTGTGCCCACTTAGGCAGAAGCTCCTGGTGGCCCTCCGGTTGCTGCTGGCCCACTGCCTGTGGTTGCAGCTCTCTGCTTCTCTAATGCTCCTCCTCCCTGGAGGTCTGGAAGCTTGAGTGAGTGAGGCCCATGGCAGATAGCTGCACAGTTGGAATCTGGAACGCCCTGCCTGAAGAGGTGGTAGAGGCAGGAACCATCACAACATTTAATAAGTATTTAGATGAACACTTGAAGCGCCATAGCATACAAGGCTACGGGCCAAGTGTTGGAAAATGGGAATAAAATAGGTAGGTGCTTGATGGCCGGCACAAACACGATGGGCCGAAGGGCCTGTTTCTGTGCTGTATGACTCTATGACTCAGTTACCAGGGCCTCTCACCCTCCCCTTGCTCTATTCACACAACTACCACTGCCGAGATGGCACTCATGCGTATATTTCTGCTGTCCCTGCTCCCAACTGGCACTGCCAATGCCCACACTGTTCGACCCTTCTTGCCAAGCCTTCAACAGCACTTTCCAAACCCGCAACCTCCACCACCTAGGACAAGGGCAGCGGATGCATGGGAACACCACCATCTGCAAGTTCCCCTCCAAGCCACACGCCATCCTGACTTGGAACTATATCGCCGTTCCTTCACTGTCGCTGGGTCAAAATCCTGGAACTCCCTTCCTAACAACACAGTAGGTGTACCTACACCCCAAGACTGAAGCAGTTCAAGAAGACAGCTCATCACAACCTTCTCAAGGGAAATTAGGGATGGGCAATAAAGGGTCTAGCCAGCGTAGCCCGCATCCCGTGAAACAATTAAAAAAAAAAAAAAATGCTAGAATTCACAATGGCTGCTGTCCGGAGCCAGCTCTGACTTTCTGCTAATCCACTACCTCTTATACCTGGCGAAGCTCTGAAGCCCCCTAGTTTCCATGCATGCTGTGTAAAATTTAAAATGGCTGGTAAAATAGTTAAATGCCTGTTAAACAGACTTAATTACTTTCCCGCTTGTTTCAGTGTGAGGCTGTCCTGCCATGCCAGCCGCCTTTCAGAATATCCACTCGTGATATAAAGACATTGGGCTTCCTCCCATCGCTTTTCGTTGTGATATTACAATGTTGCTCGATGGAGAGCTGTAGGTCAGCAAGCACAGAGCTGACAGGTGAACGGGACTTGATCTGAGTTTAGACATGGGCAGCAGAGTTTTGGATGATCTCAAGTTTACGGAGGGCAGAATGTGGGAATTAAAATTTATTTGAAACACAAATGCATTTGAAGTGTTGTTGTAAGGGACTGACAATGTGATTCCCTCCTCCCTCCTCCCTCCTCACGAGTTCAAAGTGAAAGGGGAAAAGTTTAGGGGGGATATGCGTGGAAAGCTCTTTACGCAGAGGGTGGTGGGTGCCTGGAACGCGTTGCCAGCAGAGGTGGTAGATGCGGGCACGATAGCGTCTTTTAAGATGTATCTAGACAGATACATGAATGGGCAGGAAGTAAAGAGACACAGACCCTTAGAAAATAGGCGACATGTTTAGATAGAGGATCTGGATCGGCGCAGGCTTGGAGGGCCGAAGGGCCTGTTCCTGTGCTGTAATTTTCTTTGTTCTGTGTCCTTCTCCCCCTCAATTGAAGTATGAAGTGTTATGGGAATGTATATGTCTGACTTCCTTCACATCCTCAAATCGTTGAGGCAGCTCATAGCTTTCCCAGTAGCAGTGGTTCACAGGCGTTTCCTGGACATTTTGAATCCCAGAACCAAAAAAGATTTGCAATATGGTTGTGGGAGTCTGGGGAAGGATTGAATACAATAATAGGAGATTGTATTAAATGGGTTACCATCGCCGTTTGAAATAGTGTAGAGTAGAATGTCCCATGATGAAATAGTGTAGAGTAGAATGTCCCATGAACGTGTGAGACTTTCATATGTAGCATAATTTCAAAGTCCTAGTCTCAGGGCAGTCACAAGTACACAGTTGCATGGAAAATTAGGAAGTTAAAGGGGAAGGTAGGAGTGCAGATTAGTGATGAGGCTGATTGTTGCCAGAAAATAAAAGGAAGGGACAGAACGTGTGAACGTCATATTGCACCAAGGAATCGTACAAGAGTAGGGAAATTTGATAAAACAAACTTAAAGGCTTTGTATCTGAATGCATGAAGCATTCGGAATAAAATAAGTGAGTTAACAGCGCAAAGAGAGACGAATGGGTATGATTTAGTGGTGATTACTGAGACTTGGTTGCAGGGAAACCAGGTTTGGGAATTGAATATCCATGGGTACTCAGTATTTTCGAAGGATAGGCAGGAAGGAAAAGGAGGAGGTGTAGCTTTGTTAGGAAAGGAAGAAATCAGTGCTGTAGTGAGAAACGATATAGGCACTGGAGATCAAGACGCAGAATCAGTCTGGGTAGAAATAAGAAATAGCAAGGGAAAGAAGTCCCTGGTGAGAGTAATCTGTAGGTCCCCAAACAGAAGTTCTGCAGTGGGGCACAGTATAAACCAGGAAATACTGGGGGCTTGTAAGAAAGGTACGGCAATAATCATGGGTGATTTTAATATGCATATAGACGGGATTAGTCAAATTGGCAAAGGTAGCCTTGCGGGAGACTTTATTGAATGTATTAAGAACATAAGAACTAGGAGCAGGAGTAGGCTGTCCGGCCCCTCGAGCCTGCTCCGCCATTCAATAAGATCATGGCTGATCTTTTCGTGGACTCAGATCCACTTACCCGCTCTCTCACCGTATCCCTTAATTCCTTTATTGTTCAAAAAGATATCTACCTTAGCTTTAAAAACGTTTACTGAAGTAGCGTCAACTACTTCACTGGGCAAGGAATTCCATAGATTTACAACCCTCTGGGTGAAGAAGTTCCTTCTCAATTCAGTCCTAAATCTGCTCCCTCTAATCTTGAGGCTATGCCCTCTTGTCCTAGCTTCACCTGCCAGTGGAAACATCCTCTCTACTTGTATCTTATCTATTCCCTTCATAATTTTATATGTTCCAAAAGATCCCCCCTCATTCTTCTGAATTCCAATGAATATAATCCCAATCTACTCAGTCTCTCCTCATAAGCCAACCCCCTCAACTCCGGAATCAACCTAGTGAACCTCCTCTGCACCCCCTCCAGTGCCAGTACATCCTTTCTCAAGTAAGGAGACCAAAACTGCACACAGTACTCCAGGTGCGGCCTCACCAGTACCTTATACAGCTGCAACATAACCTCTATGCTTTTAAACTCAATCCCTTTAGCAATGAAGGACAAAATTCCATTTGCCTTCCTAATTACTTGCTGTACCTGCAGACCAACCTTCTGCGATTCATGTACAAGGACACCCAGGTCCCTCTGCATAGCAGCATGCTGCAGCTTTTTACCATTCAAGTAATAATCCTTTTTACCGTTACTCCTACCGAAATGAATGACTTCACATTTATTAACATTGTATTCTATCTGCCAGACCTTTGCCCACTCACTCAATGTATCTATGTTCCTCTGCAAAGTTTCACAGTCATCTGCACACTTTGCTCTGCCACTCATCTTAGTGTCATCTGCAAACTTTGACACCCTACACGTGGTCCCCAACTCCAAATCATCTATATAAATTGTAAATAATTGCGGTCCCAACACCGATCCCTGAGGCACACCACTAGTGACTGCCAGCCAGAATAGCACTCATTTATCCCCACTCTCTGCTTCCTGTTAGTCAACCAATCCTCTATCCATGCTAATACTTTACCCCTAACGATAGAGATAGTTTCTTGGAGCAATATGCTGTGGAACCAACCAGGGAGCAGGCTATTCTAGATTTGTGTAATGAGGTGGGATTAATTAATCTCATAGTTAAGGATCCTTGAGGGAAGAGTGATCATGGCATGCTAGAATTTCAAATTAAGTTTGAGGGCGAGAAACTGGAGTCCCACACTAGCGTTCTGCAGTTAAACAAAGCTAATTACGTCGGCATGAGGACAGATTTGGCCCTAGTGGACTGGGCAGGAAGACTAAAAGGTAGGACAGTTGATGAGCAGTGGCAGATGTTTAAGGAGATGTTCAATTCCTCCCAACTAAAATATATTCCAGTGAGGAAGAAGGATTCTAAGAGGGGGGAAAAAACATCCATAGCTAAGCAAGGAAGTTAAGGATAACATAAAGACGAAAAACTAAGGCATACCGTATTGCAAAGGCCAGTGGCAGGCTGGAAGATTGGGAAACTTTTAAAGATCAACAAAGGGTTACTACAAAAGTAATAAAAAGAGCAAAGGTAAATTATGAAAGAAAACTAGCGCAAAATATAAAAACGGATAGCAAAAGCTTCTAAAGTATATAAAAGGTAAGAGAGTAGCTAAAGTGACTGTTGGTCTTTTGGAGGATGAGACTGGGGAGTTAACAGAGGGGAACACTGAAATGGCGGAGACACTAATCAGCATTTTGCCTCAGTTTTCACGGTGGAGGACACTAGTACCATCCCAATAGTAACAGGAAATGCAGAGGTTATAGAAAGAGAGGAACTTAGAAAAATCATCATCACTAGGGAAAAAGTACGGAGCAAACGATTGGGATTGAAGGCAGACAAGTCCCCAGGGCCAGATGGCCTACATCCGAGGGTCTTAAAGGAAGTGGCAGTGCAGATAGTGGATCCATTGGTTATACCATTCCAAAATTCCCTGGATGCGGGAAAGGTTCCAGTGGATTGGAAAAAAGCTAATATAACGCCCTTATTCAAAAAGGGAGGGAGGCAGAAAGTAGGAAACTATAGACCAGTTAGTTTAACATCTATCCTTGGGAAATTGTTAGAATCCATTATTAAGGAAGTAATAACAGGACATTTAGAAAGTCAAAACGCAATCCATCAGAGTCAGCATGGTTTTATGAAGGGTAAATCGTGTTTGCCTAATTTGCTAGAGTTCTTCGAAGCTGTAACAAGCAAAGTGGATAATGGGGATCCTGTAGATGTAGTATATCTGGAGTTCCAGAGGCATTTGATAAGGTGCCGCACAAAAGGTTAATACACAAGGTAAGATCACATGGGGTTAGGGGCAATTTATTAGCTTGGATAGAGGATTGGCTAACCAACTGAAAACAGAGAGTCGGGATAAATGGTTGTTAAGATGTAACTAATGGGGTGCTGTGGGGTTCAGTCCTTGGGCTCCAACTATTTACAATCTATATTAATGACTTGGATGCAGGGATAGAAGGTACTATAGCTAAATTTGCAGATGACACTGAAATAGGTGGGATAGTAAGTTGCAATAAAGAAATAAGAAATTTACAAATGGATATGGATAGCTTGGGTGAATGGGCCAAAATTTGGCAGACGGAGTTTAACGTGAATAAGTGTGAGGTTATCCACTTTGGTTGCAAGAATAGAAAGGCAAATTATTATCTAAATGGAGAGAAACTTCAGAATGCTTCAGTGCAGAGGGATCTGGGTGTCCTCATGCATGAATCGCAGAAAGCTAGAATGCAGGTACAGCAGATAATAAGGAAGGCAGATGGAATTTTGGCATTTGTTGCTAAAGGAACAGAATATAAAAGTAGGGAAGTGTTGCTGCGACTGTACAAGGCATTAGTGAGACTGCACCTGGAGTATTGCATACAGTTTTGGTCCTCTTACTTGAGGAGGGATGTAGTTGCATTGGAGGCAGTTCAGAGGAGGTTCACTAGGTTGATTCCAGAGATGAGGGATTTGTCTTATGAAGAGAGATTGAGCAGTTTAGGCCTTTACTCTCCAGAGTTTAGAAGAATGAGAGGAGATCTAATTGAGATATATAAGATGATTAAGGAGATTGACAAAGTAGACGTAGAGAGGATGTTTCCTCTTGTGGGGCAATCTAGAACGAGAGGTCATAGTTTTAGGATAAGATGTAGCAGATTTAAAACAGAGATGAGGAGAAATTGCTTCTCTGAAAGGGTCGTGAATCTGTGGAATTCACTATCACAGAGTGCGGTGGATGCTGCGACATTGAGTAAATTTAAGGAGGTGATAGACAGATTTTTAATTAGTAATGGGTTGAAGGGTTATGGAGAATGGGCAGGAAAGTGGAGTTGAGGCCGAGATGAGATCAGCCATGATCGTATTGAATGGTGGATCAGGCTCGAGGGGCTGAATTGCCTACTCCTGCTCCGAGTTCTTATGTTCTAAGAGACTGCAGAAGCTCCAAAATACATCATTTTTAAACAAAAATCTTTCAAATGAATGTAGACAATGTCACGCACCTTTGACACATGGCCAGTTTAATACAGAGAGGTCTGGGGCAAAGGTCAAGAACAGAAACCTCCTTTAATCCCTGGCGTAACATTAACCTCAGGTGAGAATGCAGCAATTCCTCTGCAAGAACAATTGATAATCAGGATGTGTACTGATGCTGGTATGCTTGTATTAATAACTTTTCCTCATGTTAATATTCCTTATGTCCTTTCAGAAGGATCAGGATTCTTACACACAAAAAAAATCATTGAATAACAGCATACTTACAGTAATTGGTTAGGGCTCAGCTGGAGCCGTGTGTTCAATTTTGGACGCCACGTTTTAGGAAGCATGTGGTCAGAGTGCAGAATGGTACCGGGGATGAGGGACTTCAGTTATGTGGAGAATCTGGGGTTATTCTTAGAGCAGGGAAAGTTAAGGGGAGATTTGATTGAGGCATTCAAAATCTGAACGGTTATGAGAGTGTAAATAAGGAGAAACTGTTTCCAGTGGCAGAAGTGTCGGTAACGGGAGCACACAGCTTTAAGGTGATTGGCAAAATAACCAGAGCAACATGAGGAAGCTTTTTTTTTAACGAATCGAGTTACGCTGATCTGGAATGCACTGCCTGAAAGGCAGGTGGAAGCAGATTCAATAATAACTTTCAAAAGGGAACTGGATAAATACTTGAAGGAGAAAAAATTGGCATGGCTATGGGGAAAGAGCCAGGGAGTGGGACTAGTTGGATAGCTGTACCAAAGAGCCAGCACAGACACAGTGGACCGAATGGCCTCCTCTGTGCTTCATTATTCTGTGATTCGATAAAATGTAGTCCACCGAAGAGAAATAGCACGCATGTGCAAATTTATATCAAATCTACTTGAGCTGTGAAAAATACCCCAACAGATCCCACCCTTCCAATGTTCGAGCACTATAAGAATAGGTTGAAGTAATAAGCATAATATAGCACCTTTCACATCCTCCGAATGTCCCAAAGCATTTTACAACGTCACTATTGTAATGAGTCCAAACATAGCAGACAATTTGTGCACAGCAATGTCTCATGAACTACGTCATTCTAAAACGTTAACTCTGTTTTTCTCCCCACAATGCTGCCTGACCTACTGAGTATTTTCAACATTCACTGTTTTTATTTTAGACAAGGTAATCTTTTTTTTTGATAGTGGTTTCTTCACGTCATGTTTGGGTCTGTTGTAAACAAATTGATGAGATTGATTACTATGATTAGTCAATAATAACTCAATGTCCTAAGGTACTTTAGCCACATAGAGATATTAGGAACATAGGAAATAGGGGCAGGAGTAGGCCATTTGGTCCCTCAAACCTACTCAAGCATTCGACTAGATCTTCTACCTCAATGCCATTTTTCCACGCTATCCCCACATCCCTTGATATCTTGAATATTTAAAAAACTATCTCTCTCTGTCTTGAACATACTCAATGACTGAGCCTCTACAGTCTTCTGGGATAGAGAATTCGAACATACAAACATATGAATTAGGAGCAGAAGTAAGTCATTCGGCTCCTCCAGCCTGCTCCGCCATTCAATAAGATCATGGCTGATCTGTTTGTGTCTCGAATTCCCATCTGTCCCCCATAACCTCTGATTCCCTTGCCTAACAAGAATCTATCTACCTCCACCTTAAAAATATTCAATGGCCCCGCTTCCACCACCACCTGAGGCAGAGAGTTCCAAAGTCGCACAAGCCTCTGAGAAAAAATCTCTCCTCATCTCTGTCCAAAAAGGGCAACCCCTAATTTTGAAACAGTGCCCCTTAGTTCTGGATTCACCCACAAGAGGAAACATCCTTTCCGCATCCACCTTGTCAAGACCATTCAGGATCTTATAAACTTGAATCCAGTCTCCCCTCACTCTTCTGAACTCCAGGGAAAACAAGCCTAGTCAGTCTAACCTTTCCTCATAAGACAACCTGCTCATTCCAGATATCAATCTGGTAAACCTCCTCTGAACCGCCTCCAACACATTTACATCCTTCCTTAAATAAGGAGACCAAAATTGCACACAGTATTCAAGATGTGGTCTCACCAATGCCTGTATAATTGAAGCATAACATCCTTACATTTATTTTTAATTCCTCTTGTAAAAAAGGATAGCCTTTTTTATTACATGCTGTACCTGTATACTAACTTTTTGTGATCTTGCCCCAGAAAACCTAGATCCCTCTGCACCTCGGAATTCTGCAGTCGTTCTCCGTTTAAGTAATACTCTGCTTTTTTATTCTTCTTGCCAAAATGGACAATTTCACATTTTCCCACATTATACTCCATCTGCCAGATTTTTGCCCACTATCTCAACCTATCTGTATCAGTCTGCAACCTGCTTATGTCTTCTTCACAACATACTTTCCTACCTGTCTTTGTGCCATCTACAAATTTAGCTGCCATACCATTGTTCCCCTCATCTAAGTCATTGAAATAAATTGTAAAAAGTTGAAGCACCAGCACAGACCCCTGCGGGACTCCTCTCGTCACATCCTGCCAATCAGGAAAGGACCCATTTATGCATACTCTGTTTTCTGCCTGCCTGCCAGCCAATCATCTTTCCATGCTATTATGTTACCCCCTATGCCATGAGCTCCTACCTTCCACCTTTTATGTGGTACCTTGCCAAATGCCTTCTGAAAATCCAAGTACAGAATGTCAACGGGCTCCCCTTTATCCACAGAACTTGTTACTCCTTCAAAGAACTGCAATAAATGGGTTAAGCATGATTTCCCTTCCACAAAACCATGCTGACTATTCCCGATTACCTTGGGTTTTTCTAAGTGCCCAGCTGCAGCCTCCTTGATGATCGATTCTAACACCTTCCCCACCACAGACGTCAAGTTAACTAGCCTATAGTTAACTGTTTACTGCCTCTCCCCATCTCCCACCCCCCCCACTTCTAACATAGAGGGATTATACTTGCTACTTTCCAGTCTGATGGAACCTTTCCAGAATCTAGCGAATTTTGAAAAATGAACACCAACGCATCGACTACCTCATTAGCCACCTCTTTCAAGACCTTACGATGAAGCCCATTGGGACTCAGGGACTTGTCAACCCACAACTCCATCAGTTTGCTAAGTACTGCTCCTTGGCGATTGTAATTTCCCCAAGTTTCTCTCTTCCTTCCACCTCCTGATTTACAGCTATTACTGGAATGTTTTTTGTATCCTCTATAGTGAACACAGAAGCAAAATATTTGTTCATTTCTTCCGCCATTTCCTTATTATCTACTGTTAATTCCCCATTCTTACTCTCTGGTGGACCAGCACTCACTTTACCTACTGTTTTCCTTTGTAAATACCTGTAGAAACTCTTGCTATCCATTTTTACATTTCTAGCTAGCTTCCTCTCATACTCTAACTTCTTTCTTCTGATTAACCTTTCAGTCATTCTCTGCCATTCTTTATATTCTGACCAATCACCTGACCTGCCACTCATCTTTGAGCAATTGTATGCATTTTCCTTCAGTTTGATGCTTTCCTTAACTTCTTTAGTTAACCACGGATGGTGGATCCTCCTTTAGATTTTTTTCTTTATAGTAGAACATATACATATTGAATATTCTGAAATATCCCCTTAAATATCTGCCACTGCTTCTCTATTGATCTATCTCCTAGTGACCCAGTTCACTTCAGCTAGCTCAGCTTTCATGCCCACATTGTTGCCCTTATTTAAGTTTAAAAAACACTCTTCTGTTTCAAACTGGATATAAAATTCAATCATATTGTGGTTGCTGCTACCTAGAGGTGCCTTTACTCCGAGGTCATTAATTAATCCTGTCACATTACACAATACCAAGTCTAATATAACCTGCTCTCTGGTTGGTTCCAGAATGTGCTGCTCTAAGAAACTACTTTGAAAGCATTCTATGAATTCTTCATCCAGGCTACTATTATCAGTCTGATTTTTCTAGTTTATATGTTTTTTATTTATTTATTTATTTAGAGATACAGCACTGAAACAGGCCCACCGAGTCTGTGCCGACCAACAACCACCCATTTATACTAACCCTACAGTAATCCCATATTCCCTATCACCTCCCTACACTCGGGGCAATTTACAACGGCCAATTTACCTATCACCTGCAAGTCTTTGGATGTGGGAGGAAACCGGAGCACCCGGCGAAAACCCACGCAGACACAGGGAGAACTTGCAAACTCCGCACAGGCAGTACCCAGAATCGAACCCGGGTCCCTGGAGCTGTGAGGCTGCGGTGCTAACCACTGCGCCACTGTGCCCCCCATATGTTTATCACAAGCACCCAATATTTCTTCTTTTATACTTTGTCTACATTGTGGTTACTGCGAGGAGGCCTGTAGACCATTCCCACTAGTGACTTCTGTCCCCTACTATTCCTCATCTCCATCCAAACCGATTTTACATCCTGATCTCCTGAATTCCACAGATTCGCCACCCTCTGAGTGAAGAAATTCCTCCTTATCTCAGTCCTAAATGGCCTACCTCTTATTCTGAGACTGTGTCCTTTGGTTCTAGCATGCAAGCTAGGGGAACATCGTTCCTGAATCAACCTCGTCAAGCTCTGTACAAAATTTGTATGCTTCAATGAGATCACCTCTCATTCTTCTAAACTCCAGAGGATACAGACCCAGTCTCCTCAATCTCTCCTCATCCACCATCCCAGGGATCAGTTTGGTGAACCTTTGTTACACTCCTCCCTCTATGGCAAGTATATCCTTCCTTAGGTAAGGAGACCAAACCTTTTTTTTTAATTCATTCATGGGATGTGCGCGTCACTGGCTATGCCAGCATTTATTGCCCATCTCTAATTGCCCTTGAGAAGGTGGTGGTGAGATGCCTTCTTGAACCGCTGCAGTCCATTTGGGGTAGGTATACCGACAATGTTGTTAGGAAGGGAGTTCCAGGATTTTGACCAATGACAGTGAAGGAACGGCGATATAGTTCCAAGTCAGGATGGTGTGTGACTTGGAGGGGAACTTGCAGGTGGTGGTGTTCCCATGCATTTGCTGCCCTTGTCCTTCTAGTTGCTAGAGGTCGCGGGTTTGGAAGGTGCTGTCTAAGGAGCCTTGGTGCATTGCTGCAGTGCATCTTGTAGATGGTACACACTGCTGACACTGTGCGTCGGTGGTGGAGGGAGTGAATGTTTGTAGATGGTGTGCCAATCAAGCGGGCTGCTTTGTCCTGGATGGTGTTGAGCTCCTTGAGTGTTGTTGGAGCTGCACCCATCCAGGCATGTGGAGAGTATTCCATCACACTCCTGACTTGTGCCTTGTGCCTATACAAAGTACTCCAGGCACAGTCTCACCAAGGCTCAATACAATTACAGCATGTGATCAAAAGTTTAGTCAGAGGTGCACTTTAAGGAGTGTTTTTAAGCGGGAGAGGGATGAAGAGGTTTAGCAAGGGAATTCCAGAACCTAGGACTTAGGCAGCCAATGTTGAAGTGCAAGAAGTGAGGGATGGATGAGAGAACAGAATGTGATGAGTACAGAGATCTGAGGTTTGTAGGGCTGGAGGGAGGTGAGGCCATAGAGGAATTTGAACACGAGGTTGCGAATTTTAAAGTCGAGGCTTTGCCGGACTGGGAGCAAACGCAAGTCAGCGAATGATGGTGAATGGAACTTGTTGCAAGTCAGGATAAGGACAAAAGAGTTTGGATGAGCTGAAGTTTATGAACAACTCCATTATTATTGTATCATACGCAAATCAGAAGGATGAACCTTGGTTTATTCTAGTAATTCTTATGTATCCTGCGAGACCAGTTATTGGACATCGACAGATGAGTCCCACAAGCAATTATAACTGCTTGCCTTGCTGAGCAGACATGGGTAAAATCACCCCTTATATTTCTGCTCCCTGGATTTTAAAGAAATAACTTCACTGCAGCAATAATCCTGTCTGTGTGTGGTTGCTCGTGATATCTTCTGGAAACTTTTAAGATTAAGAGTGCGATCTTCCCAGAAGAACATGAGCAATAGGAGCAAGAGTAGGCCATACATCCCCTCTGGCTGACTTTGCCATTCAAAGAGATCATAGTTGAACTTCTACATCAAATCTACTTTCCCACCTGATCCCCAGATCTCTTGATTCTCCTAAAGTCCAAGAACCTATCGATCTCATTTCAATTTACTCAACGATTGAGCATTCGCAGTTCTCTGGATTGGATAATTCCAAAGAATTACAATCCTCTGAGTGAAGAAATTTCTTATCTCAGTCCTGAGTGGTTGACCCCTCATCATTGGACTATGTCCCCTAGTTCTAAACTCTCCAGCCATAGGTAATAATCTTGCAGCATCTACCCTGTCAAGCCCTGTAAGAATTTTATATGCTTCAATGAGATCACCACTCATTCTTCTGAACTGTAGGGAATATAGGCCTAGTCAACTCAAGTCGATCTCTGTTCATAGGACAATCCCTCATCCTCGGAATCAATCTAGTGCACCTTCGTTGCACTCCCTCAAGGCAAGTATATCCTTCTTCAGGTTAGCAGGGCAAAACTACGTACAGTACTTCCAGATGTGGTCTCAAATCTCAGAGACCGAGATAATTCAGCAAGACTTCCTTACTCTTCTACTCCAGCTCCTTGCAGTAAAGGCTAACATAACATTTGCCAACCTAATTGCTTGCTGTACTATCCGCAGCATGAAGTTTGAAAACTTGCAGTTTGAGATTTTGGACATTTTCCCCATAACTGTTTCATAGAATCATGCAACACAGGAGCCACCTGGCCCATACCAGCTCTCTGAAAGAGCTATCCAATTAAACCACTCCCCTGCTCCTTCCCCACAAACTTGTAAATTTTTCCTTTCCAAATATTTATCCAGCTCCCTTTTGGAAGTTACTATTGAATCTGTTTCCACCGCTCTTTGAGGCATTGCATTCAGATTATAACCACTTGCTGGGTTAAAAATGTCATCTTTCCACTGGTCCTTTTGCCAAATGATCTTGAATCTGGATCCTCTGGTTACCGACTCTCTAGTCAGTAGAAACAGTTTATCCTTATTTAGTTTATCAAAACCCCCCCATAGTTTTGAACACCTCCATTAAATCTCCCCTTAACTTACTTGGCTCCAAGGAGAACAATCCCAGCTTCTCAAGTCTATTCAGATAACTGAATTTCCTCATCTCTGGCATAATTCTGGTGAATCCCCCCTGCACCCACTCCAAGGCTTTCACCTGCTTCCCAAAAGCATGGTGCCCAGAATTGGTCACAGTGCTCCAGCTGAGATCTAATCAGTGTCCTGTTCACGGTCTTGGTGTCACATTTGACCCAAGATGAGCTTCCAACCTCATATTTGTGCGATTACTGAGACCGCCTATTTCCACCTCTGTAAAGTCGCCCGACTGTGCCCCTGTCTCAGATCATCTGCTGCCGAAACCCTCATTCATGCCTTCATTACCACTAGACCTGACTATTCCAATGCATTCCTGACTGGTCTCCCACATTCTACCCTCCGTAAACTTGAGGCCATCCAAAACTCTGCTGCCCATGTCATAACTCACACCAACTCCCATTTCCTTATCACCCCTGTTCTTGCTGACCTACAGTAGCTCCCGGTCAAGTAACATCTTGATTTCAAAATTCTCATCCTCGCTTTCAAATCCCTCCATGGCCTCACCCCTCCCTATCTCTGTAATCTCCGACAAGATATCAGCGCTCCTTGAATTCTGGCCTCTTGTGCATTCCAATTTTTATTGCTCCATCAGTAGTGGCCGCTCCTTCAGTTATCCAGGATGTAAGCCCTGGAATATCCTCCCTACACCTCACTGCCTCTCTACGTTGCTTTCCTCCATTAAGTTACTCCTTAAAAGCTACTTCTTTGACAATATCTGACCTAATATCTCCTTATGTGGCTCAGTGTCATATTTTATTTTATAATGCTCCTGTAACATGCACTGGACATTTTATAATGTTAAAGGTGCTATGTAAATATGTTACATTTAATTAAGAAACTTGGGTTAAAATCCATTGCTCACAGTGCAAAATATTACCAAGTTTAAAAGCGTGAAAAAGATGAGGAAAACTGAGAAGTAATTACTAGGAAATGCCAAGCTTGAGTTTTGGAAGCAAATGGATTATCGGAGGAAGGGGGTGTGGTGTTAAGAAGGGACCTGTTTCTGCTTGGCCGGTTAGAAAGGTTTTTGTCTGGCACTATGTTTCAGTATGCTCATGATATTGGGACAATAGGTTTTCCAGTGGGAGTCCCTCTAACTTGTACCTTTGGAGAAGAGGAGGAGGATTTAATTGTGACTTGTCAGGCAGCTACGAGACAGACTGTGTGCCTATTGGATGCTACCCTCCGACCCATTTTTGCAGAGGTGCATTTACTTGACAACAGCCATTGCTGGACTGGCTACACTGGCTCCAGGTCAGTAGACAGCCAGATTCAGACCTGTGCCATCTGCTGAAAACACATCTCCCTGTGTCATAAGCCTGGCACTGTCATTGGCAGCTGTTTCACCCAAGTCCAGTTCCTCTGCCTCCTTCCAGGCATGCTGCATTGCTATCCTATGGGGAGGGCTGGTGTCTTCACTACCACCTTGCTCTGCACCATTTCTGCTTTGCCAGTCTTCAAACCTTGCTTAGAAATGAGGTTCCTTGCAGCCCTGTTTACACAAGCGTTACTGAACAGATTCTTCCAATAGTTATTAATGATAAGTGGTAAAGATTTGCAACTTTTCAAAGGGTAAAAGTTTTCTTTACCATTCGACCTCAGCCGGTCATTACTACTGATATCTCAGCACTCGACTCTTGCGACTCGTGCAGTCAATGTAAACAGAACATTTAAAAGTGCAAGCAATTATACTTTGACCAAGCCTCCTGCATTCTCTGAAGAAGCAGGCCTTTCTGGTATTTAGCATCGAGCAGTTGAAACTATTGGACTGGTTTGTAAACTTGGAGCAGATCGAACTCCTGAACCTGGAGCTATTAGACTTGAGAATCCTCCGTCAGCTACAAAGCTGAATATCTTTGAGGGCTCAGTTGGTAGTGCTTTTGTTTCTTGAGTCAGAAGGTCAGGGTTCAAGCCCCAGTCCAGAGCTTGAGCTTTCAATCCAGGCTGATATTTCAATACGGTAATGTATTGTGGAAGGTGCCATCTTTCAGATGAGATGGAAAACCAAGGCCTTGTCTGCTCTCTAATTAAAGATTCCATGACACTATTTTGAAGAAGAGTAGGGGAGCTGTCTTGATGTCCTGACTAATGCTTGTCCCTCAGATTATCGGGTCATTATCAGATTGCTGTTTGTGGGAACTTGCGGTGCTATTTCCCTAAATTACAACAATGACTACACTTCAAAAGTACTTAATTTGTTGTAAAGCACTTCAGAACATCCTGAAGTTGTGAAAGTCATTATATAAATGCAAGCCTTCCTTTCTTATACCGTTAGTTTAAGGGACGAGTTCCCGCCTCCAGCGCTGCCGGCCAATTGGTACCGTGGGACGCAGGTAAGTGGGTTCAGGATCGCCGGGGCCAGCCAGTCAGGCCTGGGTGGGGATGAGTGGGGCTGGGGGGGAAGGATCTTGCTGCAGAGGCAGCTATCGTCACCGGGGGGACCTCCAAGGGCTATGGATTACTCCCAGGGGTGGGAAACCTCACCCCACCCCGAGCTTGCTAGGAGGCTGCCAGGATGCTGAAAGGATGTTTACCCCTGTGGAAGAGATTAGAGCTATGGGACGCAGTTTTTTTTAAAAAAAAAGGATCGCCCATTTAAGACGGAGATAAAGAGAAATGTTTTCTGTTAGGGTTATGAGTCTTTGGAATTCTCTTCCCCAGAGCGCAGTGGAGGCAGGGTCATTGAATATTTTTAAGATAGAGGTAGAAAAATTCTTTACTGACAAGGGAATTAAAGGGTATCGGGGGTAGGCGGGAAAGTGAAGTTGAGGCCACAATCAGATCAGACATATGAAATGGCGGAGCAGGCTCGAAGGGGCTGAAAGGCCAGCTCCTGCTCCTAGTTCGAATGTTCTCGCCTGGCAGTGCCCCCACGCGGTGGCAGGGCCCTCCGACTTCAATAAAATCAGAGTGAGGCGGGAAGCTGCCCCAAGGGGCTTCAATTGACCTGGGGGCAGGAAGCCCATCCTTGGCCTTCCTTGCCCCGGATAAAAGGCAGAGGGCCAGAACAATGTTGGGCATGCCGTCCGACATCACCACTTGCCATTTTTTGTGCCCCCCCCCGCCTCTGTTCCCATCTCCGTTTCCAAGGGAAAGATAAAACCCTGCCCCTTGTTTTTATAAAATTCTCTGGACCCATTATAAAGGGTGATAGCCAGGTCCTTGAGTCCGAGAACTACTTGTCCTGCTACATTATCAATGAAGCTTAGATCATACCTTTAAAGGTTGCTCAGGAATGACTCTCTGTTCTTTACTGAGCTAATGTTTGAACGCTTTGTCCTTCATATTGTTTTGAGAGGAAAGTAGTTTGCTGATGGTATTAAGTTGCTGAATTAGGACAAGAGACTTTACCAACCGGAAGTCCCGAAAAAATTAATAGCTGATAGGGGACAGGGACTTAATACAATTAACGTAAGTAAATCATCAGTAACAAGGAAATTAATGGAACTAAAGAGTGAGAAATCCCCAGGACCTGATGGTTTCCATCCAAGGGTGTTAAAGGAAGGAGGGGAACACATTGTAGATGCCCTAACTATAGACTTTCAGATAAAAGCAAAATACTGCGGATGCTGGAAATCTGAAATAAAAACAAGAAATGCTGGAACCACTCAGCAGGTCTGGCAGCATCTGTGGAAAGAGAAGCAGAGTTAACGTTTCGGGACAGTGAACCTTCTTCGGAACTGACAAATATTAGAAAAGTCACAAGTTATAAGCAAGTGAGGTGGGGGTGGGGCAAGAGATAACAAAGGAGGTCTAGATTGGACCAGGCCACATAGCTGACCAAAAGGTCACGGAGCAAAGGCAAACAATATGTTAATGGTGTGTTGAAAGACAAAGCATTAGTACAGATTAGGTGTAAATACACTGAATATTGAACAGCAGCAAGTGCAAACCTGAAAAAATAACAGTGGGTAAGCAAACTGAACAAACTAAGATGAAATGAAATAAATGCAAAAAAAAGGATTGTAAAAAAGAATGTAAAAAAAAAAGGAAGAAAAAATAACTAAAAATGAAAGTAAAATGGGGGGCTGTCATGCTCTGAAATGATTGAACTCAATGTTCAGTCCGGCAGGCTGTAGTGTGCCTAATCGGTAAATGAGATGCTGTTCCTCGAGCTTGCGTTGATGTTCACTGGAACACTGCAGCAATCCCAGGACAGAGATGTGAGCATGAGAGCAGGGGGGAGTGTTGAAATGGCAAGCAACCGGAAGCTCAGGGTCCTGCTTGCGGACTGACTGGAGATGTTCTGCAAAGCGGTCACCCAGTCTGCGCTTGGTCTCCCCAATGTAGAGGAGACCACACTGTGAGCAGCGAATACAGTATACTACATTGAAAGAAGTACAAGTACTTCACTGCTTCACCTGAAAGGATTGTTTGGGGCCTGGGATAGTGAGGAGAGAGGAGGTAAATGGGCAGGTATTACACCTCCTGCGATTGCAGGGGAAGGTGTCCTGGGATGGGGACGAGGTGGTGGGGGTAATGGAGGAGTGGACCAGGGTGTCACGGAGGGAACGATCCCTTCGGAATGCTGACCGGGGAAGGGAGGGGAAGATGCGACTGGTAGTGGCATCACGCTGGAGGTGGCGGAAATGGCGGAGGATGATCCTTTGGATATGAAGGCTGGTGGAGTGAAAAGTGAGGACAAGGGGAACCCTGTCACGGTTCTGGGAGGGAGGGGAAGGGGTGAGGGTAGAGGTGTGGGGAATGGGTCGGACACGGTTGAGGGCCCTGTCAACCACAGTGGAGGGAAATCCTCGGTTGAGGAAAAAGGAGGTCATTTCAGAAGCACCGTCATGGAAGGTAGCATCATCAGAGCAGATGCGTCGGAGACGGAGAAACTAGGAGAATGGAATGAAGTCCTTACAGGAGGTAGGGTGTGAAGAAGTGTAGTCGAGGTAGCTGTGGGAGTCGGTGGGCTTATAATGGATATTAGTAGACAACCTATCCCCAGAGATGGAGACAGAGAAGTCGAGGAAGGGAAGGGAAGTGTCAGAGATGGACCATGTAAAGGTGAGAGAAGGGTGGAAATTGGAAGCAAAGTTGATAAAGTTTTCCAGTTCGGGGCGGGAGCAGGAAATGGCACCGATACAGTCATCAATGTACCGGAAAAAGAGTTGGGGGAGGGGGCCTGAGTAGGACTGGAACAAAGAATGCTCAACATATCCCACAAAAAGACAGGTATAACTAGGACCCATGCGGGTACCCATAGCGACACCTTTTACTTGAAGGAAGTGCGTGGAGTTGAAGGAGAAGTTGTTCAATGTGAGAACAAGTTCAGCCAGGCGGAGGAGGGTGGTGGTGGATGGGGACTGGTTGGGCCTCTGTTCCAGGAAGAAGCGGAGAGCCCTCAAACCATCCTGGTGGAGGATGGAGGTGTAGAACGATTGGACGTCCATAGTGAAGAGGAGGCGGTTGGGACCAGGAAACTGGAAATTGTCAAAATGACGTAGGGAGTCAGAAGAGTCACGGATGTAGGTGGGAAGAGACTGGACCAGCGGAGAAAAGATAGAGTCCAGATAGGAAGAAATAAGTTCAGCGGGGCAGGAGCAGGCTGACACAATGGGTCTGCCGGGACAGTCCCGTTTGTGAATTTTGGGAAGGAGGTAGAAGCGGGCTGTCCGGGGTTGTGGGACTATGAGGTTGGAAGCTGTAGAGGGAAGATCTCCAGAGGAGATGAGGTCAGTGACAGTCCAGAGGGAGGTAGGAAGGAGTGTCCGTGAGTTGGCGTTGAGCTTCTGCAAGGTAGAGGTCGGTACGCCATACGACAACAGCACCACCCTTGTCTGCAGGTTTGATGACCATGTCGGGGTTAGACCTGAGAGAACGGAGTGCCTCAAGTTCAGAGGGGGACAGGTTAGAATGAGTGAGGGGGGCAGAGAAATTGAGACGACCAATGTCTCGCCGACAGTTTTCAATGAAGAGATCAAGAGCGGGTAAGAGGCCAGGGGGAGGGGTCCAGGTAGAGGGAGAATGCTGGAGGCGGGTGAATGGGTCTGCTGGTCGGGGGGAGGACTCCTGGTCAAAGAAGTGAGCCCGGAGGTGGAGGCGACGGAAGAAGAGCTCAACGTCATGCCGAGCGCGAAATTCATTGAGGTGGGGGCGTAAGGGGATAAAACTGAGACCTTTGCTGAGTACGGAACGCTCAGCATCAGAGAGGGGGACTTTCAGAGTTCCCTACATTCAGGAGTGGTACCTCTGGATTGGAAAGTTGCACATGTCACTCCACGTTTTAAGAAGGGTGAAAGGGGGAACCAAGGAAATTACAGACCAGTTAGCCTGACATCTGTGGTGGGCAAGTTGCTGGAGTCCATAATCAAGGATAGGGTGACTGAACACCTAGAAAAATTTCAGTTAATCAGGGACAGCCAGCACGGATTCATGACTGGAAGGTCATGCCTGACAAATTTCATTGAATTTTTTGAAGTAGTGACTAAGGTAGTGGACAGGGGAGTGTCCATGGATGTTATTTATATGAACTTCCAGAAGGCATTTGATAAAGTCCTACATAAGAGACTTAACTAAGGTAGAAACCCATGGAGTTGAGGGCAAATTATTGACATGGTTTGAAAGTTGGTTGAGTACTCCGATTGGCAGGATGTAATTAGTGGTGTCCCGCAGGGATCTGTGTTGGGGCCTCAATTATTCACATTAACGACTTGGATGATGGAGTAGTAAGTCATATATCCAAATTTGCTGATGATACAAAGTTAGGCGGCATTGTAGACAGTCTAGATGATAGCATAAAATTGCAAAGAGATATTGACAGATGAGGTGAGTGGGCAAAACTGTGGCAGATGGATTTCAATGCGGGCAAGTGTGAGGTTATCCATTTTGGATCAAAAAAGGATAGAGCAGGGTACTTTCTAAATGGGGAGAGGTTAAGTACAGTGGATGTCCAAAGAGACTTGGGGCTTCAGGTGCATAGATCTTTAAAATGCCAGGAGCAAGTACAGAAAATAATCAAAAAGGCTAATGGAATGCTATCCTTTATATCCAGAGGATTGGAGTATAAAGACATAGAGGTTATGCTGCAGCTGTACAAAACCCTGGTTAGACCCCACTTGGAGTACTGTGAGCAGCTCTGGGCACCACACCTTAGGAAGGAAAGATTGGCCTTGGAGGGAGTGCACCGTAGGTTTACAAGAATGATAGCTGGACTACAGGGGTTAAGTTGCGAGGAGAGATTACACAAATTAGGCCTGTTTTCGCTAGAATTTAGAAGGTTAAGGGGTGATCTGATTGAAGTCTTCAAGATATTAACAGGAAAAGACAGGTTAGATAAAGATAAACTATTTCCACTGGCTGGCGATTCCAAAACTAGGGGGGGCATAGTCTAAAAATTAGGACCAGACCGTTCAGGAGAGATGTTAGGAAGCACTTCTTCACGTAAAGGGTGGTAGAGGTTTGGAACTCTCTCCCACAAACAGCAGTTGAAGCTAGAACAGTTGTTAATTTTAAATCTAAGATAGATAGATTTTTGTTAAGCAAAGATATTGAGGGATATAGGCCAAAGGCAGGTATATGGAGTTACGTCGTGGATCAGCCATGATCTCATTGAATGGCGGGGTGGGTTTGAGGGGCAGAATGGCCTACTCCTGTTCCTATCTTCCTATGTTCCAATGTCAGAGCTCTGTATGTGAGGATTCTCAGTTTTCCCGTATGACATAACTTGCACTTTATGTAGATCTTTCTGGTCACCAGACTAAAGATCAGGGTTGATGAAGGCTGAAAATTTTTTCCCAAAAAAATTCCAAGAAGCAAATATCATCTTGGATGTCAAGGTTCATGGCTCTGGAAAATTTCTGTGGCAATACAACATAATATCTAAATTTGGGGGTCACAAAGGCCAGCAACCAAGTGGATGGTCCTACTAGAGAAGGGGCTACACTCGACCTCCTCTTAGGAAATGAGGATGGGCAGGTGGTTGATGTGTCAAAGAACAGTACAGCACAGGAACAGGCCATTCGGCCCACCAAGCCTGTGCCGATCTTGATGCCTGCCTAAACTAAAACCTTTTGCACTTCCGGGGTCCGTATCCCTCTATTCTCATCCTATTCATGTATTTGTCAAGATGCCTCTTAAATGTCTCTATGGTACCTGCTTCCACCACCTCGCCCGGCAACAAGTTCCAGGCACTCACCACCCTCTGTGTAAAGAAATTGCCTCGCACATCCCCTCTAAACTTTGCCCCTCTCACCTGAAACCTATGTCCCCTAGTAACTGACTCTTCCACCCTGGGAAAAAGCTTCTGACTATCCACTCTGTCCATGCCGCTTATAACTTTGTAAACTTCTATCATGTCGCCCCTCCACCTCCGTCGTTCCAGTGAAAACAATCCGAGTTTATCCAACCTCTCCTCATAGCTAATGCCCTCCAGACCAGGCAACATCCTGGTAAACCTCTTCTGTACCCTCTCCAAAGCCTTTACCTCCTTCTGGTAGTGTGGCGACCAGAATTGCACGCAATATTCTAAGTATGGCCTAACTAAAGTTCTGTACAGCTGCAGCATGACTGGCCAATTGTTATACTCTATGCCCCGACCGATGAAGGCAAGCATGCCGTATGCCTTCTTGACTACCTTATCCACCTGTGTTGCCACTTTTAGTGACCTGTGGACCTGTATGTCCAGATCTCTCTGCCTGTCAATACTCCTAAGGGTTCTGCCATTTACTGTATACTTCCCACCTGCATTAGACCTTCCAAAATGCATTACCTCACATTTGTCCGGATTAAACTCCATCTGCCATTTCTCCGCCCAAGTCTCCAACTGATCTATATCCTGCTGTATCTTCTGACAATCCTCATCACTGTCCGCAACTCCACCAACATTTGTGTCGTCCGCAAACTTACTAATCAGACCAGCTGCATTTTCCTCCAAATCATTTATATATACTACAAAGAGCAAAGGTCCCAGCACTGATCCCTGTGGAACACCACTAGTCACATCCCTCCATTCAGAAATGCACCCTTCCACTGCTACCCTCTGTCTTCTATGACCGAGCCAGTTCTGTATCCATCTTGCCAGCTCCCCTCTGATCCCGTGTGACTTCATCTTTTGTACCAGTCTGCCATGTGGGACCTTGTCAAAGGCTTTACTGAAGTCCATATAGATAACATCCACTGCCCTTCCTTCATCAATCATCTTCGTCACTTCCTCAAAAAATTCAATCAAATTAGAGAGACACGACCTCTCCTTCACAAAACCATGCTGCCTCTTGCTAATAAGTCCATTTGTTTCCAAATGGGAATAAATCCTGTTCCGAAGAATCCTCTCTAATAATTTCCCTACCACTGACGTAAAGCTCACCAGCCTATAATTTCCTGGATTATCCTTGCTACCCTTCTTAAACAAAGGAACAACATTGGCTATTCTCCAGTCCTCTGGGACCTCACCTGTCGCCAATGAGGATGCAGAGATTTCTGTCAAGGCCCCAGCAATTTCTTTCCTTGCCTCCCTCAGTATTCTAGGGTAGATCCCATCAGGCCCTGGGGACTTATCTACCTTAATGCTTTGCAAGACACCCAACACCACCTCCTTTTTGATAATGAGATGACTGAGACTATCTACACTCCCTTTCCTATGCTCATATCCACCAAGTCCTTCTCCTTGGTGAATACTGATGCAAAGTACTCATTTAGTACCTCGCCCATTTCCTCTTGCTCCACACATAGATTCCCTTCTCTGTCCTTGAGTGGGCCAACCCTTTCCCTGGTTACCCTCTTGCTCTTTATATACGTATAAAAAGCCTTGGGATTTTCCTTAATCCTGTTTGCCAATGATTATCACAACCCCTTTTAGCCCTCCTAACTCCTTGCTTAAGTTCCTTCCTACTGTCTTTATATTCCTCAAGGTATTCGTCTATTCCTAGCCTTCCAGCCCTTACGAATGCTTCCTTTTTCTTTTAGACGAGGCTCACAATATCCCGCGTTATCCAAGGTTCCTGAAACTTGCCAAACTTATCCTTCTTCCTCACAGGAACATGCTGGTTTTGGATTCTAATCAATTGACGTTTGAAAGACTCCCACATGTCAGATAGCCGCCCCCAATCTAAATTCTTCAGTTCCTGCCTAATATTGTTATAATTAGCTTTCCCCCAATTTAGCACCTTCACCCGAGGACTACTCTTATCCTTATCCACAAGTACCTTAAAACTTATGGAATTATGCTCACTGTTCCTGAAATGGTCCCCGACTGAAACTTAGACCACCTGGCCGGGCTCATTCCCCAATACCAGGTCCACTACAGCCCCATCCCTTGTTGGACTATCTATGTATTGTTTCAAGAAGCCCTCCTGGATACTCCTTACAAATTCTGCCCCATCCAAGCCCCTAGCACTAAGTGAGTCCCAGTCAATATTGGGGAAGTTAAAATCACCCACCACTCCAACCCTGTTACCTTTACATCTTTCCAAAATCTGTCTACATATCAGCTCCTCTACCTCCCACTGGCTGTTGGGAGGCCTGTAGTAAACCCCCAACATCGTGACTGCACCTTTCCTATTCCTGAGCTCCACCCATATTGTCTCGCTGCATGACCCCTCTGAGGTGTCCTCCCGCAGTACAGCTGTGAAATTTTCCTTAACCAGTAATGCAACTCCCCCACCCCTTTTACATCCCCCTCTATCCCGCCTGAAGCTTCTAAATCCTGGAACATTTAGCTGCCAATCCTATCCTTCCCTCAACCAAGTCTCTGTAATAGCAACAACATCATAGTTCCAAGTACTAAACCAAGCTCTAAGTTCATCTGCCTTACCTGTTATACCTCTCGTATTGAAACAAATGCACTTCAGACCACCAGTCCCGCTGTGCTGCGCAACATCTCCCTGCCTGCTCTTCCTCTTAGTCTTACTGGCCTTATTTACTAGTTTCCCCCTCACTTATTTCACTTGCTGTCCTACTGCTCTGGTTCCCACCCCCCTGCCACACTAGTCTAAACCCTCCCGAGTGACGCTAGCAAACCTCGCAGCCAGGATATTTGTGCCCCTCCAGTTTAGATGCAACCCGTCCTCCTTGTACAGGTCCCATCTGTCCCTGAAGAGATCCCAATGGTCCAGATATCGGAAACCCTCCCTTCTACACCAGCTGTTCAGCCACGTGTTTAGCTGCACTATCTTCCTATTTCTAGCCTCACTGGCACGTGGCACAGGGAGTAATCCTGAGATTACAACCCTAGAGGTCCTGTCTTTTAACTTTCTACCTAACTCCCTGAACTCCCCCTGCAGGACCTCGTCACTCTTCCTGCCGCTTCCGTTGGTACCGATGTGTACCACAACCTCTGGCTGTTCACCCTCCCCCTTCAGAATGCCCCCTGTCCGTTCAGAGACATCCTTGACCCTGGCACCAGGGAGGCAGCATACCTTCCTGGAGTCTCTTTCATGTCCACAGATGCGCCTATCTGTGCCCCTGACTATAGAGTCCCCTATAACTATTGCTCTTCTGCGCTTTGTTCCTCCCTGCTGAACAACAGTGCCAGCCGTGATGCCACTGCTCTGGCTGCTGTTGTTTTCCCCTGATAGGCCATCCCCCCCAACAGTATCCAAAACGGTATACTTGTTCGAGGGGGACAGCCACAGGGGATTCCTGCACTGACTGCCTCCCCCTTCTAGTGGTCACCCATCTATCTGCCTGCACCTTGGGTGTAACCACTTCTCTAAAACTCCTGTCTATGACACTTTCTGCCTCCTGCATGCTCCTAAGTGCATCCAGTTGGTTCTCCAACCGATCCAGTGAGGAGCTGCAACTGGGTACACTTCCTGCAGATGTAGTCGTCTGGAACGCTGGAAGCGACACGGACCTCCCACATCTGACAGGTGAAGCACTTCACCCCTCTAACTGACATTTCTAGCACTATTTAATAAATAAAAATAAATACTTATTAAATCCTTACTTCTTTCTTTTTCTTTTTTCTTTTGGGCCTCCTTATCTCGAGAGACAATGGATACGCGCCTGGAGGTGGTCAGTGGTCCTTACTAAATTGTTACTAAATCCTTACTAAATTGTTATAATTAACGATATGGTCCCTAGTGCTAGCTTCCTACTATAAATATTAAATGCTGACCAAATACAGTAATCTCCTCCCTCTGGTTTAGTTACTCTTTTTAATAATTAGTTAATTAGTGTTTTAATCAATTTTTATCAATGTTTTATTTTCAATTTCAGTGGGGGAGCACTTTGGGACCAGTGACCATAACTCTATTAGCTTCAAGATAGTTATGGAAAAGGATAGGACTGGTCCTCGGGTTGAAGTCCTAAATTGGGGGAAGGCTAATTTCGATGGCATCAGACAGGAACTCTCAAAAGTTGAATGGGAAAGGCTGCTAACAGGTAAAGGGATGTCTGGCAAGTGAGAGGCTTTTAAAAGTGAGATGGGAAGAGTTCAGGGCCGGCATGTTCCTGATAGATCAAAGGGCAAGGCTGGCAAGTTTAGGGAACATTGGTTGACGAGGGATGTTGATGTCTGGTCAGGACAAAGAAGGAGGCATATGTCAGGTGTAGGCAGCTAGGATCGAGCGAGTCCCTCGAGGAGTGTAGAGGATGTAGGACTACACTTAAGAAGGAAATTAGGCGGGCTGAAAGGGGCCATGAGATTTCCCTGGCAGAAAAGATAAAGGAAAATCCTAAAAGATTGTATAAGTATATTAAGAGTAAAAGGGTAGCTCGGGAGAGAGTAGGTCCCCTTAAGGATCAGTGTGGTAGTCTATGTGTGGAGCCACGGGAAATGGGCTAGGTCTTAAATGAATATTTTTTGTCCGTATTTACCTTGGAGAAGGTCATGGAAGCTAGTGAGTTCAAGGGAGGAACACCAATATCCTGGAGCATATCAACATTACAAAGGAGGAGGTGTTGGAGGTATTGAAGCACATCAAGGTGGATAAATCCCCAGGGCCTGACCAGGTGTATCCTAGGATGCTATGGGAAGCAAGGGAGGAGATTGCTGGGGCCCTGGTAGAGATTTCTGTATCATCGTTAGCCACGGGTGAGGTACTGGAAGACTGGAGGATAGCTAATGTTGTGCCTTTATTTAAGAAGGGCAGCAGGGATAAGCCAGGGAACTACAGGCCAGTGAGCCTTACGTCAGTGGTGGGAAAGTTATTGGAAGGGATTCTGAGAGACAGGATTTATATGCATCTGGAAAAGCATGGTCTGATTAGGGATAGTCAGCATGGCTTTGTGCGTGGGAAATCATGTCTCACAAATTTGATTGAGTTTTAGAGGAGGTGACCAAGAGGATTGATGAGGGCAGGGTGATGTACATTGTCTACAAGGACTTTAGCAAGGCCTTTGACAAGGTCCTGCATGGTAAGCTGGTCCAGAAGGTTCGAACACATGGGATCCAGGGTGAGCTAGCAAATTGAATACAAAATTGGCTTGGTGATGGGAGGCAGAGGGTGGTAGTGGAGGGTTGTTTTTCAGATTGGAGGCCGATGACCAGTGGTGTGCTGCAGGGATTGGCGCTGGGCCCTCTGTTGTTTGTCATATATATTAATGACTTGGATGTGAATGTAAGGGGCATGATTAGTAAGTTTGCAGATGACACCAAAATTGGTGCTATAATGGATAGTGATAAGGTTGTCTAAAGTTACAACAAGATATCGGTCAACTGGGAAAGTGGGCAAGGGAGTGGCAAATGGAATTTAATGCAGACAAGTGTGAAGTGATGCATTTTGGGACGTTAAACCAGGGCAGGCCATATACAGTGAATGGCAGGGCCCTGGGGAGTGTTGTTGAGCAGAGAGACCTTGGGGTGCAAGTACATAGTTCCCTGAAAGTGGCAACACAGGTAGACAGGGTGGTGAAGAAGGCATATGGCATGCTTGCCTTCATCGGCCGAGGCATTGAGTACAAGAGTTGGGACGTCGTGTTACAGTTGTACATAACGTTGGTTAGGCCGCATTTGGAGTACTGTGTGCAGTTCTGGTCGCCGCACCACAGGAAAGATGTGATTAAGCTAGAGAGGGTGCAGAAAAGATTCACAAGGATGTTGCCTGGTTTGGAGGGCTTGAGTTATAAAGAGAGATTGGATAGGCTGGGTCTGTCTTCCCTGGAGCGAAGGAGGCTAAGAGGGGACATGATAGAGGTATATAAAATTATGAGAGGTATAGATAGGGTAGATAGCCAGAGTCTGTTTCCCATGGTAGGGGTGATTGAAACTAGAGGGCATAGATTTAAGGTGAGAGGGAGGAGGTTTAAAGGGGATCAAAGGGGTAAATTTTTCACGCAAAGAATAGTGGGTATCTGGAATGAGCTGCCTGAGGTGGAGGCAGGAACAGTAATGACATTTAAGAGGCATCTGGACAGGTACTTGAATGAGCAAGGCATAGAGGGATATGGAATTAATGTAGGCAGGTGGGATTAGTATAGATAGGCATTATGGTCAGCATGGACGTGGTGGGCCAAAGGGCCTCTTTCTATGCTGTATGACTCTCTCTCTGAATGAACCATTTAGACCAAGCTGCTTATTCTATCCTATGAAAGGATTTTGCTTCTGTTAGGTAAAAATGCAAACATTTTGTTTGATTCTTCCCAGTTTGGAAGGTTTTGAACATTCACCTTTTTACATGCATTAGCAGCTCAGGTTTTATAAGGATCAGGGTACGACTCACTTTACAGTTTTAAAGCTGGGTATTGTTCAGTAGTAATTTTTGTGGTGGTTTTATGATTTACATTGGCAGCTCCTTTTTATTCTTACCCTTGTTTTCAGATCCCTCCGTAGCCTCGCCTCTCCCTATCTCTGTCACCTGTTCCAGCCCGACAATCTTCTGAGATCTCTGCATTCCTCCAGTTATGGCCTCTTGCACATCCCTGATTTTTCGTTGCTCCACCATTGGCAGCTTTGAAATTCCCTTCCTAAATCTCAGCCTCTCCACCTCTCTCTCCTTTAAAATGCTGCTTAAAACCTAGTTTTTTTGACCAAGCTTTTGGATTTAGAAGCGTAGAAAAATAGGAGCAGTTGTAGGCCATTCGGCCCTCTGACCCTGCTCCGCCATTCAATATGATCATGGCTGATCATCCAAACTCAGTACCCTGTTCCTGCTTTCTCCCCGTATCCCTTGATCTTTTTAGCCCTAAGAACTATATCTAACTCTTTCTTGAATATATTTAATGATTTGGCCTCAACATCTGTCCTAATTGCTTATGTGGCTCATGCCACCTTTGTTAACACTCCTGTGAAGCGGCTTGCTACTTTCTACTATGTCATAAATATAATTTGTTGGTAGGATCTTTTATTTCTAAGTTTGTAAAAAAAAATTTCTATGAACAAGAACCAAAGGTTCCTTTTTGTCTTAGTTTCTCTGTCCTGATTCCTTGCATTATAATGATGTAAACAAAGGTTTTTCCAGGACAGTCTTGCTGTCTCCAAAATCCTGGTTTATGGCTTTCCTGGACTTCTTAGTCTGGGAGTCTATGTGCAGTGCCTTTGTTATGATCCCCGTGGAGACCACCAACAAACTAAATTGACAAGATTTCACTTTTATAAATTTTACTCAAACCAAAACTAACATAATTTAAACATGAACTAACAGTTAAATCTCAGACATTATTTATATCTTAAAGGTTACATGTTAACTATCAGATGGTCCTTTGGCAATCCTCTCAGCAGGATGATGCCTAACCATCACAAGTCCTTGAACTTTTCAAGTGCATCTCCAGATCCCGTCTTCCCAGATGCATACGGCAGTTTCCACTTGATGGCAGTTTCTCTGCAAACCGAACCCCACTGATACTGACTCCACCAAAACCTTGCACCCTTCCAGGACTGCTTTGTTTTGCTGACAACAGCCCTGGTGTAGTATCTTCACTGATCACTCCTAACATAACTCTTTAAGGCACCGAAAACAATGGTAGCAACTTGAATTTTCCAAGGGGCAGCTCCCAGAAAACAGGTTTCAATTCAAAGAGCTTATTTTTTATAAAACCAGCAGTTCCCAGCTTGTTTTAGTTTAGCAGCCCTGGGAAACTTTTAAAAAAAACAAACCCCAGCTTTACAGCTGGCTCCATCATCCTCCAGAATCGTCTTGTAAAACTGAAACCTAAACTCCAGATACATGTCTCTGGTTTAAAAAAAAAACTTTTATTAACTTGCTTCTGACTTCCCAGGACATTGAAGCTATTCATTTTCAAATAAGGGTCTGTCTCAAAAAAACACACTTTGAAATCCAAAGTCATAGCACCCAACAGGTCAGCTGCGCAGAACGCAGTCTGCACCATGGGAACTTCATCACACCTTGAAGGAAAGTTGTCCAAGAAGTGGGCACCACACAAACTGACTTCCACATTGAATCTTGCACCCAGATATTTCTTGGGGTGATTGTGGTGGGTCGGGGAGGGGGGTTGCGGGTGGTGGGAAAGAGTTCATAGCAGCCTGTAAATGTGAATAATATAGAGATCTTCCAGAATTTGATGGCAGGACCTCATTTGAATTTTTTTCTGTGTCTGGCAGGCCGCCAGATTGCAGAGTTGGTCATCAGGTGGGAATCCCTGGAACATGAGGCATAAGCTGGGGAGTGGAGAGGAGGGAGGAAGAGATCATGGATCGGGGTAGATGATGGGATATTAAATAGGTGTTGGGCCGCAAGTTGGGGTAGGGGGTGGGGTGGTGGGGGAGGGCGGCTGCTGTGGGCCCTCAGAGGCTGCAGGTTGGTGGCGTGTGAGGGTGGTTGGTGAGGGAAGCAGGTTAGCTTGGTTGGGTGGGGTGGCACACTCCTGCTCCTACTGGCCCACATGCAGCAGTGCTGGATAGGCACTTAACTAGATCGACCATTCTTTCCATCCTTCAGCTGCTAGGTTTCCTGAGCCCTGGGGAAACTGGCCTGCCGATATTAAATCTAAAAGTCTATTTAAGTTTGAGGCACACAGCCTTATTAGCATATTTAAATAACTGACCTGCCTCTTGATCAGGTTATTAGCCCATTCTTCTCCTCCAGTCAGACTCTGTTAAACTAGTAGTGGGCACATTGGAGGAGTGTTGAATTGGGTTTCAGACATTCTGAAATTTTAACCTACCTCCCACCACCCCTCTCCTGTGTGCTGTTGGGGGTTAAAATTCACACCTTAGAGTTTGGGTTATTAACTTTAAAATATGCCTATTTGTACATATGTGGATGACAAGATCTGAAAAAGTACTGGTCGTGGTTGTTTCTCTTCTCCAGAGGAGTGTTTTTGCACATTTACACACTACTCTGGGAAACCTGCTCCCTGAAAAGATTGCCGGCTGTCAGTGTGCAATAGAGGATGTAAACATAACACGAAAGCTAAGAGTGCAGTGTGGAAGAAATGCTATTGCACTGCACTACTCTCTAATCATGAGCTATTCATCAAGTTGCCAACGAATAAATCTGTTAAGCTATTGAGTTTCCATTGCTTTTGATTTGTATGTTGTGGTAGCTAAGTACAATTTGTTTGATTGCAGTGGTTGCATCAAGCTCAAAACATAATCTATGGAGGGAATAGTTACCTGAAATCAGATAAATATCCAATTAATGCTTTGTTGGTAAATAGCAACCAGGTAAAGGAGTGACAGGTGGCAGCCTGCATGTGTAGCAACAGCCCTGCCTAACACACATTTTATTATATTTACATCTTGAGTGTTATTGCATTTTCACGTGTACTCACTAGGCCATTGAAATAAATGAGTGGGAGTTTCCATCTTTGTTTCAGCCGGTTTTATACAGGGCGTAACTGAGCCATGCAAACCAAGGGGTTACCAGATTTGATCGCCGTCTATACTGAGCTATGTGATCTCAGCCAAGGTGGTTGCAAGGGAGGCTGCAGTTCACCTCAACGTCTCTGGGATAGGGAGGGGCAAATCTGCGAGTGATCCTGCACCTTCACTGAAGTGTGCTGAAACTGCCTTTCTGAACACTTGGTGCAGATTGCGCTCTACTATGATGGCCCCTGAAGTCAACAGCTTGCTGGCACTTCCCTTCGGGATTTGCATGTGAATAATGACCACATGAGAATGTTAATAACATTTACAGTGACATTTTATGGGAGTGGTGGGGGAGGAATATGCTTTGGAATGGGTTTAGTTCAGTGTGAAAATGAATCTGCACATGGATTTAGCTAACAGTAAATCATTTAGACTCCACATCTGCTTCACACAGGCGCATTAACACATTGGACTATACTGACTGTCTTCACATATAATAATATCTTATTCTTGCTTTCCAGAAAGTCCTCTATGTGTTCTCCTGAAAATCAGCTGATAGAACGCCTGCAGCTAGGTACTGCTTGTAAACCTTTTGAACCTTCTGTATATCTGAAATTCCCTTTTGCATATTTTGGAATTTGTTTTAAATAATGTTACAAGACTTAAGAAATAGGTGTCCTGCAGACCTCCACGACCAAGTGGTGAGGCCTGAATTGTGTCTTTTTTTCCTCTGGTGAAGACTCGCACAATAAGTTCCTGATAATTGGTTAGAGGAAGGCACTGTGAATGAGGAGGGGAGCTGTGGCCCTTTGTTGAAGAAAAGAAGGGAACTTGTTCAATTTACCCTCGGGTTTCCTTGTGCACCTCCTGTCCTGGCTACACTGGCCCAGGCTTAGGGACAAAACACCTATCTGTCATGTGCTCTCTTTAGATATTGTGCATGGAATGAAGGGGAGGGAACATTGAATAATTATCTTCAGCTTGGTATCTTGGTGCCAGTATACTCCAGGTATAGGTCTCGGGCCAGCACTTGAACAGTTTGTGCAGCTGAGTTTGCCTGTGAGCTGCATGTTGCAAAGGAGCTCTGCTGTAGTTTTCTTGGATGCATGTGCTTTGGTCTCCTGGGTGTTTAGATTTTTTTTTTAAACTACGAGAGAGGTTGTCTACTGGAGAGTCTCCCAACATCAGGACTTTTACCATCCACTCCTCTCTGTCACCTGCCTGTTTCAGGCAAATACACTAACCATTTGCCGTTATCACTAAAAACAGTTACAAAGGTGTTCCTGATGACATATAAAACGTGCCAGTTATTTCAGACTAAAGGGGACGTGATCATCCCCCAGTCCTATCTTTTCTACAGAAAAGAGCCCCAACTTTTTGAATCTTTCCTGATGGGTATAACATTTCAGTTCTGGTATCATCCGAGTAAGACTTCCTTGCACCTTCTCCAGTGCCTCTATATCCTTTTTATATGAGGTCTACAACTGTTCACTACTCCCAAGTGTGGTCTAACCAAGGTTCTACACAGGTTTAACATAACTTGACTGCTCTTCAATCCTGTCCCTCTGTGTTTTGTTTGCTTTTTTATGACCTTATTAACCTGCATCACTACTTCTTGTGATTTGTGTTTCTGTACCTTTAGTTTACTCTGCTGCGCTACCCCATTTAGCCACTTATTTTCCAAGGTTTCTGTGGTCTCCTTATTCTTCCTACCAAAATGTAGCACCTCACACTTATCTACATTGAAGTTCATTTGCAAATTACACACGCTTTCTGGAAGTTTAGTCACTGTCTTCCTACATTCTGTTGCAGTCCTCCTCTATTTTATCTACACTCCAATTTGGTGTCATCCACAAATTTTGAATTCAAGTCCAAATCATTTAAGCAAATGGTGAACAATGGTCCAGCACTGATCCTTGTAGAAAACCACTGCCCTCCTTTCGCCAGTCTGTTCTTCTTCTTTGGCCTCCTTGTCTCGAGAGACAATGGGTAAGCGTCTGGAGGTGGTCAGTGGTTTGTGAAACAGAGCCTGGAGTGGCTATAAAGACCAATTCTAGAGTGACAGACTCTTCCACAGGCGCTGCAGAAAAAATTCATTGCCGGGGTTGTTACACAGTTGGCTCTCGCCTTGCTCTTCTGTCTTTTTTCCTGCCAACAGCTAAGTCTCTTCGACCTGCTACACTTCAGCCCCGCCTTTATGGCTGTCTGCCAGCCCTGCGATCACTGGCAACTGACTCCCATGACTTGTGATCAATGTCACAGGACTTCATGTCACGTTTGCAGACGTCTTTAAAGCGGAGACATGGACGGCCAGTGGGTCTGATACCAGTGACGAGCTCGTAGTTCTGATACCAGTGACGGGATCGCTGTACAATGTGTCTTTGGGGATCCTGCCATCTGTTATGCGGCTCACATGGCCAAGCCATCTCAAGCGCCGCTGGCTCAGTAGGGTGTATATGCTGGGGATGTTGGCCGCCTCGAGGACTTCTGTGTTGGAGATACGGTCCTGCCACCTGATGCCAAGGATTCTCTGGAGGCAGCGAAGATGGAATGAATTGAGACGTCGCTCTTGGCTGGCATACGTTGTCCAGGCCTCGCTGCCGTAGAACAAGGTACTGAGGACACAGGCTTGATACACTCGGACTTTTGTGTTCCGTGTCAGTGTGCCATTTTCCCACACCCTCTTGGCCAGTCTGGACATAGCAGCGGATGCCTTTCCCATGCGCTTGTTGATTTCTGCATCAAGAGACAGGTTACTGGTGATAGTTGAGCCTAGGTAGCTGAACTCTTGAACCCCTTCCAGAGCGTGGTCGCCAATATTGATGGATGGAACAATTCTGATGTCCTGTCTCATGATGTTTGTTTTCTTGCGGCTGATGGTTAGGCCAAATTCGTTGCAGGCAGCCGCAATCCTGTTGATGAGTCTCTGCAGACACTCTTCTGTGTGGGATGTTAATGCAGCATCGTCGGTAAAGAGGAGTTCCCTGACGAGGACTTGCCGTACTTTGGTCTTCGCTCTAAGATGGGCAAGGTTGAACAACCTGCCATCTGATCTTGTGTGGAGGAAAATTCCTTCTTCTGAAGACTTGAACGCATGTGAGAGCAGCAGGGAGAAGAAGATCCCAAACAGTGTAGGTGTGAGAACACAGCCCTGTTTCACGCCACTCAGGATAGGAAAGGGGTCTGATGAGGCGCCACTATGCTGAATTGTGCCTTTCATATTGTCACGGAATGAGGTGATGATACTTAGTAGCTTTGGTGGACATCCGATCTTTGCTAGTAGTCTGAAGAGACCACGTCTGCTGACGAGGTCAAAGGCTTTGGTGAGATCAATGGAAGCAATGTAGAGGGGCATCCGTTGTTGTTGGAATTTCTCCTGTAGCTGGCGTAGATCTCTCTGCTCGAAAGCCACACTGTGCCTCAGGGTAGACATGCTCAGCCAACATCTGGAGCCTATTTAAAACGACTCGAGCGAAGACTTTCCCCACTATACCAAGCAGGGAGATTCCATGGTAGTTGTTGCAGTCACCGCGGTCACCCTTGTTCTTATAGAGGGTATATTGGCATCGCGCATGTCCTGTGGTACTGCTCCCTCATCCCAGCACAGGTAAAGCAGTTGGTAGAGTGCTGAAAGTATAGCAGGCTTGGCACTCTTGGTTATTTCAGGGGTAATGCCGTCCTTCCCAGGGGCTTTTCCACTGGCTAGAGAATCAATGGCATCACTGAGTTCTGATTTTGTTGGCTGTTCGTCCAGCTCATCCATGACTGGCAGAGACTGGGCTGCATTGAGGGCATTCAGTGACAACATTTTCCCTGGAGTACAGTTCTAGGTAGTGCTCCACCTAGCGGTCCATTTGCTTGTGTTGGTCAGTGATTTGTGTCCCCTGATTTAGACTTGAGGGGGGCGATCTTCCTGATGGTTGGCCCAAAAGCTCTCTTAATGCCATCATACATTCCTCTGATGTTTCCGGTGTCAGAGGCCAGCTGAATACAACTGCATAGGCGTTGCCAGTAGTCATTTGCGCAGCACCTGTCTGTTCTTTGTGTCGCGCTTCGGGCTGCTTTAAGTGCTTCAGATGTTAACTCGCTGGGGGCTTTCTTGTAGTTCAGCATTGCAATGCGCTTAGCGGCTATGACAGGTTCTAGCTCTTCAAAGTGAGATTGAAACCAGTCTGCGTTCTGCTTCACACGTTTGCCATAGATGGTCATTGCTGAGTCATAGATGGCGCCTCTGATTTGGGCCCACTTAGTCTTTGCATCCCCTGTGAGAGTGTTTTGAAGGGCTTTTTCAAGTGAATTTCGAAACTTATGTAACAGCTGTGGATAAGAAATTCTGCTAGTGTTGATGTGCGGGCGGTCCTTCTGCTTGGAGTGATGCAGCTTCTTTGGTTTGAGTCTAACCTTGCTGCACACAGTGGTCGGTGTCGCAGTCCGCACTGTGGAAGCTGCGTGTGATTTGAACGCTGTTTAAAGAGGCTCGCCTTGTGACGATGAGGTCCAGCTGGTGCCAACGACGTGATCTTGGGTGCCTCCAAGAAACCTGGTGACAGGGTTTCGTATGAAAGAACGAGTTGCTGATGCAGAGGTTGTGATAGGTACACAACTCAAGCAGTCTCTGTCCATTCTCATTCATCCTTCCAATCCCATAACGCCCAAGGCAGGAGGGCCATGAGTCATGGTCGGCCCCAACTCTGGCAGGAACAGATGTTCGGTATTGGGGATGCTACTAATGATATTATGGAGTTCTTCATAGAACTGGACTTTAACGTCAGGTGGGGAGCAGAGTGTTGGAGCATAGATGCTGAGTAGGTGTACTGGACCAGAGGCGGTGAACAGTCGGATGGACAGTATGCGTTCCGAGCCATTTGAAGGTGGCTCTATCATACTGAGCAAGGAGTTTCTGATGGCGAAGCCCACTCGATGCTGTCTTGGTTCTTCAGGATCCCTACCCTGCCAGAAGAAGGTGTAGTCTTGCTCTCTTAGAAATCCGCTCGCAGGGAGGCGTGTCTCCTGAAGTGCTGCAATGTCCACATTGAGTCTACTGAGCTCGTTGTTAATGATGGCGGTCTTCTGAGAATTGTTGATTTGTGTAAGGTCTTCCGACAGGCCAGGACACATAGTTCTGATGTTCCAGCTTGCAAATCGAAGGGCTGTTACCTTCTTTCCTTTCTTTGTCGTACTGTTTGGTGCGGTGTTACAGTCCACTTGTCGGGCAGTGACCCTGAGCTCCAAGCACCCATTGAAGCAGGTGGACTGTGGTGGGACAGAACCTTACTGACCGGGGGCTGCCCGGTTTGAGGCGGGTGGTTGCTGTCCAGTGCGATGCGAGCTGGGCTTATAACCCGTAACTGCTGCCTTCCGTGTTGTTTTGGTCGCTGTGAGGCATCTGTGGAGTGACCTCTCCATAGCGCATGCCTGGGCGGATGTATGGAGGTTGTGAGTTGCTCAAGCATCAAAACCCCCCTCTCGGGCTTCTTGGTGGGGTCCAAAGGAGTGCAGATCACTACGTTTGGCACCGGTATGGCTGCAGGAACTGCCAGAAACATTCCAAAGGCGACACATGACCGCCTTCGGGGTTCCGCTCCGGATTTTCTGTTAAGGTTTACTCCCTTAGCCTTGGTCTCTCCTGAGACGCCCACAAGGCAGCGGGGTTGTTAGGGCCCCTGCTTAGCGATAGGTGGATGCCGGTGCGTGGGGGAGGGGGTGCGAGGGGGGAGCTGGGCAGGGGTATCTAGGTGTTACGATGGCGTCCCAGGGCATCTGACTGAAAAACCTGAGTGCTGTCACTCAAGCCGTTGATCGTGGGCGTGCTGTTGGATCTCCGCAGGCTGCTGCTGCCATTGCTCGGAGCCAGCGGCACCGGGAGCTCCAGCTCCATCTTCAGCTCGCCAAAGTTATAAATGCCTTCCCCCAGTAGTGCAGCCAGGCCCAGAGTGAATGCTGTCTGCTGCTGTGAACCCATTGACAAATCGGAGAGTTCGGTGCAGCCAAGATATCGCAGAGCCTCCCTGTAGTCATTGGAGGATCTGATGAGTAGTCTGTACAACTACCTTTATCCCCTACTTTGTTTTCTGCTTTGTAACCAACTTGCTATTCATTCTGCTCCATGTCCCACAACTCAGCATGTTCTGATGTTGGTCATGAGTCTACTATGTGGTACCTTTTTGAATATCTTTTGAAAATCGAAATATATTATGTCTACTGCATTACCATTTTTACCCTTTCTGTTACTTTGTCGAAGAATTCAATAAGGTTGCTCAAGCATGACTTTCCCTTTTGCAATCCATGCTGACTACTCTTTTATATTTTCAGTCTCTAGATTTTTATTCCATCTTTGATCAAGGATTCCATTATCTTCCCAACCGCCAACATTAACCAGAACTGCTCAGTAATGTAACTTTTACAAATTTTATGGATAAAATACATTTTTTGAAAAAAAAGTTTACCCAATTGAGCAATGCAGTGAATCCTCCTTGCTGCCCACCACCTTGTTGCTCTCCCCTTTGATTTCTACTATTTGCCTTCCCCCGCCCTTTTCCTGCCCTTCCCTTCTTCGTTTCACCCCCTCCATGCTTCCCTTCTCTCTCCACCACCCCTCACCCCGCTGCCCCAACCGCTTCCCTTCTCTTCCCCCTCACCAGCCGCTTCCCTTCTCTTCCCTTTCCCAACCCGGGCAGGATAGTAGAATTACAGCACGATATTTTTAGGCAGTTTCCATTATAAATCTAGCTATTGAATTTATAGAATCATATAAATGTTTGAATTTATATTGGTTGTACAAAAATAAGGACATGGCATGAGTTTAAAATGGGGTCTGAATGCTCTCCCTGGTCCAATTAGCCCATCCTCTACAGTTGGCCTTGATTTTCCATTTGTAACACCACAGGGTGGGTGCATGTGTTCTATAACTTCACACCTTTATCGTTAGTAAAGATAATCTTGTGTCTAATGAGTTTATGTGCAGTGTATCTGTAAAGTTGTTATATTAAATTCTTCCGACAGTTAGTATTAATGCTAAGTTATATGACAGATGCATAAGAGTTTTGAAATGCAGGAATAGGTCCAAACAGTTTGTCCCTTTTGGAGATCAGTCCTAACTATTTACCTTCTCAATCAATCATCCTTTCTCCAGAAACTACCTCGTGAACCTAATTATACTGTCTGCTTCAATGCCTTTCCTTTGTTAATTAGCAGCTACTATTATCAGGCATTAACATGGCCTCTGTAGAGGTCACTGCTCTGGAGTCTGTTAGTACTGAGATCATGCTATATCTATTTAGTCGAAGAGACTTAGTAGTTGGCAGGAAAAAAGACAGAGGCGCAAGGGGAGAGCCAACTGTGCAACAGCCCCAACAAACAAATTTCTCTGCAGCACCTGTGGAAGAGCCTGTCACTCCAGAATTGGCCTTTATAGCCACTCCAGGCGCTGCTTCACAAACCACTGACCACCTCCAGGCGCGTATCCATTGTCTCTCGAGATAAGGAGGCCCAAAAGAAAGAAGAATGTATATATTATTATTTGGTACAACCTGAACGTTTATCTGATTTATTTTGCAGCTGACATTGATGATGATGATTTGGATGAAGTTGATGAAATTCCACCCATCAGTTCTCTTCGTAAACACCACATTGACTCAAAACCTATTGACTTGCCTCTTGCAGTAGTAAGTAATTTGATTTGTTACTTTATCAACATGCACTTTACAAACTTTTTAGTTTCTGTTCTTAGTGGCGTGATGGCAAATGTATCAAACTTAGTGTCCGTGCCTCTGAGTTAGGGAGAGGAATATTGATCCGAGTTTTTGTTCCCGCTAATTGAAGTGTGCGGATATCTGGTGAAGACAAGATTTGGCTATGTTGCCCATTCCTCATCCAGCCAAAATCACAACCTGCATTTCAGTCCTAATTTTAACTAGAGGGTCACTGACCTGAAACGTTAACTCTGCTTCGCTCTCCGCAGATGCTGCCAGACCTGCTGAGTATTTCCAGCTTTTCTTGTTTTTATTAACTAGAGGCAGCTGGGCAACATGAGGCCCGAGGCTTCATTAAAATATCACAGTGGGCTGTCCTTCCTGATTACCTGTGGAATCGGGCAGCCTGCCTCACTCAACTTTCAGTGTGACTCCTAACTCTACATTAAGCGGGGATGCATCTCTTAGAACTGGGTTGCATTCACCTGCTTTCATGTCCTGTCTCGAAGCTGTTTTTAAACTGGTGGGAAGTGTCAGGAGTCATTGTTTCCAGGCTTGGCAGCTTTTGTAGAAGCTCTGGCATTATCCATGCAGGCTCTGGGCTCCAGCCTTTGGAGACAGGTGTCCATCTTCGACTGAATAGTGTTCAATTCCCACACTTTCTTCGCCTTATATTCCCAATTCCCACATTCTATCCTCCAGAAACTTGAACTCATCCAAAACTCTGCTGCCCATAACCTAACTCGCGCCAAGTCCTGTTCACCCATCACCCCTATGCTCAAGGACCTACATTTGGCTCCCAGTTGAGCAACATCTTGATTTTAAAACACTCACACTTGTTTTCAATTCCTTACCACTCCCTCTCTCTGTCACCTCCTCCAGCTCTACAACCCCCTCGGAGCTCTGTGCTGCTCCAATTCTGGCCTCTTGCGCATCCCCAGTTTTCATCACCCCGCCATTAACGGCCGTGCCTTCAGCTGCCCAGGCCTTAAGCTCTGGAATTCCCTTCCTAAACTTCTCTGCCTTGCTCTCATTTTTAAAGTGCTCCTTAAAACCTACCTCTTTGACGAAGAATCTGGTCACCTTTCTTATCTGGCTCGGTCTCAAGTTTTTTTTAATGCGCCTGTGAATCTTCTTGATGTTTTAATATGTAAAGGTGCTATGTAAATGCAAGTTGTTGAAATATCTTGGTCATAAAACAGTAACAAATTAGCAATAAACAAGTAGGAAACTTAAAAATTCAGATTTTGTTTTATTATATCTGTCTGTCAAGCATTCACTGACCAGAATCTCTCAGAATCGTTATAGTGCAGAAAGAAGTTATTCGTCTCATCGTGTCCGCACTGGCTCTCCAACAGAGCAATTCCCTCAGTTCCATCTTCCTGCCTTCTCCCCATAACCCTGCACATTCTTCCTTTTCATATAACTGTCTAATTCCCTTTTGAATGCTTCAATTGAACCTGCTTCCACCACGTTCTCAGACAGCACATTCCAGACCTTAACCACTCGCTGCGTGAAAAAGTTTTTGCTCATGTCACTTTTGCTTCTCGAGCGGCTCACCTTGGATTGTATACTTACAGTACTTGAGCACAGAGGAATGGTTGACCAGATAGCAGATCAGACAGTCAAGATCAAGTTTATGGTGGAAAAAGGACAAGTAGATTAGCCACTAGAACGTACCTATGACTAGAATTAGTCAAGCTCCAACCAAACTGCATCGGGTGCTTGTTTGACCTGTCTTTGCCATTCAAAAAATAGGGCCCAATATGGAATTTGGATCAGGCACCAGGCCAGCATGGAGCAATCTCTCATATATAATATGTAATACTTTGGACTTCGCTCTTAGATGGGCAAGGTTGAACAACCTGCCCCCTGATCTTGTGTGGAGGAAAATTCCTTCTTCAGAGGACTTGAACGCATGTGAAAGCAGCAGGGAGAAGAAAATCCCAAAAAGTGTGGGTGCGAGAACACAGCCCTGTTTCACACCACTCAGAATAGGAAACGCCCGATAAGAGCGAAGTCCAAAGTACAGAAAGTCCTCATCAGGGAACTCCTCTTTGCTGACGATGCTGCTTTAACATCTCACACGGAAGAGTGCCTGCAGAGTCTCATCGACAGGTTTGCGGCTGCCTGCAATGAATTTGGCCTAACCATCAGCCTCAAGAAAATGAACATCATGGGGCAGGACGTCAGAAATGCTCTGTCCATCAATATCGGCGACCACGCTCTGGAAGTGGTTCAAGAGTTCACCTACCTAGGCTCAACTATCACCAGTAACCTGTCTCTAGATGCAGAAATCAACAAGCGCATGGGTAAGGCTTCCACTGCTATGTCCAGACTGGCCAAGAGAGTGTGGGAAAATGGCGCACTGACACGGAACACAAAAGTCCGAGTGTATCAGGCCTGTGTCCTCAGTACCTTGCTCTATGGCAGCGAGGCCTGGACAACGTATGTCAGCCAAGAGCGACGTCTCAATTCATTCCATCTTCGCTGCCTCTGGAGAATACTTGGCATCAGGTGGCAGGACCGTATCTCCAACACAGAAGTCCTTGAAGCGGCCAACATCCCCAGCTTATACACACTACTGAGTCAGCGGCGCTTGAGATGGCTTGGCCATGTGAGCCGCATGGAAGATGGCAGGATCCCCAAAGACACATTGTACAGTGAGCTCGCCACTGGTATCAGACCCACCGGCCGTCCATGTCTCCGCTATAAAGACGTCTGCAAACGTGACATGAAATCCTGTGACATTGATCACAAGTCGTGGGAGTCAGTTGCCAGCGTTCGCCAGAGCTGGCGGGCAGCCATAAGGACAGGGCTAAAATGTGGCGAGTCGAAGAGACTTAGTAGTTGGCAGGAAAAAAGACAGAGACGCAAGGGGAGAGCCAACTGTGCAACAGCCCCAACAAACAAATTTCTCTGCAGCACCTGTGGAAGAGTCTGTCACTAGAATTGGCCTTTATAGCCACTCCAGGCACTGCTTCACAAACCACTGACCACCTGCAGGCGCGTATCCATTGTCTCTCGAGATAAGGAGGCCCAAAAGAAAAGAATATGTAATATATAAGCAATATATATGGAGCAATCTCTTTACTGACTTATCACTGTTTTGAGTGCAAGGCAAATTTCATCCCCCCCCCCCCCTCCCCAAAACCTGCCCCCCGACCCTTTCATTACCACGTGAGATACTTGTCTTCACTTGTTAAAGGATGTACCTTGCGAGCAGCACCAAAGGCGATTTGCTGTCTTTTAAAGAATTTGCTGCTGTGGTAAAATGGATAGGGGAAGGAACAGTAACAGTAAGTAAAGAGCTTTGAAGGAAATAGACAGGTTTGGATAGAAGGGGCAGTTTTTTTAAAAAACAGTTAACAAATAAAAGTGCTGGTAAAATGGTTCAGGTTAAAGGTGTATGGGAGCAAACAAAATAAAAGTGTTTTGAAATGTAAATCTGTAATTAAAAATTCAGTAAATAATTATGGATGAAGTCCTTCAGGCAGCTCACCACCACCCAAATAGGGATGGGCAACAGATGCAAGCCTTGCCAGTGACACTCATATCCCATGAAAGAATAAATAAAAGTCATGTAGTCTATTCAGACAATGCTAAAGTTGTATTTTAGGTGTTTAATTTTATAGTGCTTGGTTAATCTATAAAAGCTTTGGCCTGAGTTGGGGATTTACATTGTCCTCTGATACTCTGCCCAAATAGCCATTCTTTATGTCTGAAATTGGGCATTAAGCTTTTAATCAGCTATTTGATTGCAGGAATCATTTCTTCCCAGGTAATCTCCCATTCCCACCTAAAGTGCATTTGTACACTGGCTTGCATCCCAATTAGCAAGGTGAAAGGCCAATCTTTGTTTAACTCCCACTTGCTGGCCCAGAGTCTGGCTCCGTGGCTCTCGGCAGTTCTCTGACTGTTGGTTATGTGTGAGCTTGGAGGTTGACACCAATTGGTCATGGAGGGAATCACATGATTCTGTTCTCACTCGAGCGGGATTGGAATCTTTGGCTTATTCATTTTCATGCCTGCTAATCTGGGGGCCATTGAGAGACTTGCATTTATCTAGCACCTTTCACGATCTTGGAATAGCCCAAAGCATTTTGCAGCCAATGACTTATTTTAATTTTAAATGTAGTTGGTGTTGTAATGTAGGAAACACGTGGCAGCCAATTTGCACAAAGCAAGGTCCCATGAATAGCAATGTCGAAATGACCAGCTTTTTTTAAAAGTGATGTTGTTTGGGATTAACTATTTGCCAGGACACAGGAGAAACTGTTCTTCGATATAGTGCCATAGAAAAAAAACATAGCACTCTCTGAGCACTACATATGAACATAGGAATTCGGAGCAGGAGTAGGCCACTCTGCCCCTCGAGCCTGCTTCTCCATTTAATAAGATCATGGCTGATCTGATTGTAACCTCAACTCCACATTCTTGCCTACTGCTGATAACCTTTCACCCCCTTGCTTAACAAGAATCCATCTACCTCTGCATTAAACATATTCAAAGACTCCGCTTCCACCACCTTTTGAGGAAGAGAGCTGCAAAGACTCTCAATCCTTAAATGGGAGACCCCTTATTTTTAAACAGTGACTCCCAGTTCTAGATTCTCCCACAAGAGGAAACATTCTTCCCACATCCACCCTGTCAAGACCTCTCAGGATCGTATATGTTTCAACCGAGTCTTATCGTACTCTCCTAAACTCTAGCAGATACAAGCCTAACCTGTCCAACTTTTCCTCATAAGACAATGAGGAACTCCAGTGCTCCAGAACTTGCCGCACCCCCAGCCAAGCTGTTCCAGTACAGCTACAACACTGGCATCTACCCGGCAATGTGGAAGATTGCCCAGGTATGTCCTGTACAAAAAGCAGGACAAGTCCAACCTGGCCAGTTACTGCCCCATCAGTCTACTCTCAATCATCAGTAAAGTGATGGAAGGTGTCATCAACAGTGCCATCAAGCAGCACTTGCTTAGCAATAACCTGCTCACTGAAGCTCGGTTTGGGTTCTGCCAGGGCCACTCAGCTCCTGACCTCATTACAGCCTTGGTTCAAACATGGACAAAAAAGCTGAATTCAAGAGGTGAGGTGAGAGTGACTGTCCTTGACATCAAGTCAGCATTTGATTGAGTATCAGGGAGCCCTAGCAATACTGGAGTCAATGGGAATCGGGGTGAAAACTCTCCACTGGTTGGAGTCATACCTAATGCAAAGGAAGAAGGTTGTGGTTGTTGGAGGTCAATCATCTGAGCTCCAGGACATCACTGCAGGGGTTCCTCAGAGTAGTGTCCGAGGCCCAACCATCTTCAGCTGCTTCATCAATGACCTTCCTTCAATCATAAGGCCAGAAGTGAGGATGTTTGCTGTTGATTGCACAGTGTTCAGCACCATTGGCAACTCCTCGGATACTGAAGCAGTCCGTGTAGAAATGCAGCAAGACCTGGACAATATCCAGGCTTGGGCTGATAAGTGGCAAGTAACATTCGTGCCATACAAGCCCCAGGCAATGACCATCTCCAACAAGAGAGAATCTAACCAACTCCCCTTGACATTCAGTGGCATTACCATCGCTGAATCTCCCACTATCAACATTCTAGGGGCTACCATTAACCAGAAACTGAACTGGAGTAGCCATATAAATACCATGGCGACAAGAGCAGGTCAGTGGCTAGGAATCCTGAGGCGAGTAACTCACCTCCTGACTCCCCAAAGCCTGGCCACCATCTACAAGGCACAAGTCAGGAGTGTGATGGAATACTCTTGACTTGCTAGGATGGGTGCAGCTCCAACAACACTCAAGAAGCTCGACACCAGCCAAGACAAAGCAGCCTGCTTGATTGGCACAAACATTCACTCTCTCCACCACCGACTCACAGTGGCAGCAGTGTGTACCATCTACAAGATACACTGCAGCAACACACCAAGGCTGCTTAGACAGCACCTTCCAAACCCGCCACCTGTACCAACTAGAAGGACAAGGGCAGCAAATGCATGGTAACACCACCACTTGCAAGATCCCCTCCAAGTCTCTCACCATCCTGACATGCAACTATATCGCTGTTCCTTCACTCTTGCTGGGTCAAAATCCTGAAACTCCCTTCCTAACAGCACTGTGGGTATACCTAACTCACATGGATTGCAACGGTTCAAGAAGGCAGCTCACCACCACCTTCTCGAGGGCAATTAGGGATGGGCAATAAATGCTGGCCTAGCTAGCAACGCCCACATCCCATGAATGAATAAAAAAAACCCCGTCCATTCCAGGTACTAGTCTAGTAAACCTTCTCTGAACTACTTCCAACGCATTTACATCATTCCTTAAATAAGGAGATCAATACTGTAGATGTGGTCTCACCTGTGCCCTGTGTAACTGAAGCATAACTTCCCTACTTTTATATTCAATTCCCCTCGCAATAAACAATAACATTCTATTAGCTTTCCTAATATTGCATGCTGAACCTGTGTACTCACCTTTGCCCAGATTATATGCTCGAATCTCTGGAGTGGGATTTGAACTGCAACCTTCTGACTGAGGTGAGAATGCTACCCACTGAGCCACAGCTGGAAAATTGAGTCCAATTTCAACATGGCCTCCTGTGCGAACAGTTAACTCAGCAGAGAGCAATCATCAGACTTAGAGGCTTCTTTGTCTTTTATTTCTTCGTCAAAGTTACCAGTTGTGCATTGGGAGAGGAGTGCTTGCTGTTCCTATCCCACATAGTTGCCCTTTACAAACTATAACAGTGTGTGTGTGTGTCTGATCCTGAGAAAAGGATCCATCATGTTGGGCGTCTCCATATTTTATATAAGTGAAGGTTTCATATGGAAGTGGTATTGATTGAACAGATCATAACCAAGATGATACCATATTTTTAAGTTGGGGAGGATCACTGAGGTATTTAGAGATTGATTTCAGCAGTAGAAGGATTTAGCCTGTGAAAAGCGCATTCTATAATTGAAATTCTTTGCATTTGTATATAAATACACATATATATTTTGTCAGTGCCAGTCTTGCAGCTGTTTCCTAAGCCACTGTTCATTATGAAAGGAGATAAGGCAGCTCTGGTGGACATGTTGGGATTGGTATCTAAGAACCATTGGGCAGGGAGGTGGGGTAAGGGAGAGACGAAGCAAGACCTCAGAGTATGCAAATACTGGAAAAAGCACAACAAGACAGTCAACATCTCTAACAATACTGACATGTTTAATGTTTTGGATGTGCTGTTGAAGGCTTTAAGCTGAAACATAAACAGTTTCTTTCCGATGCTCATCAAGCTGCTGGCAGTTTCTAGGATATTGTCCTTTTAATTTTAGATTTCCAGCATAAGTTTTAGGGCAAATAAAATGACACATGGCTCACAAAAATATGTGATCCAAGTATGCAGTGACTTGAATTTAGGTAACATATGGTGCTCTAAAAAGCGATCGACGAAAGTAGTAGACTCTTGTCTTGCAATAGCCGGGTAATGAGACAATCAGAAAAGCAAAATAGCATCCTGGCATCTTTAGCTAGAATCCATGGCCAGGTCTATGAATGTTATATTAATGCTTTACCATTGCTAGAAATGATTGCTGGAAATATTAGTGGAAAGCCACTAAAGCACTAAATATCCGTTCAGCTGAATGAGCAGCAGTTTCACCTCCATCACAGATCCGAAGAAGGGTCACTGACCCGAAACGTTAACTCTGCTTCTCTTTTCACAGATGCTGCCAGACCTGCTGAGTGGTTCCAGCATTTCTTGTTTTTATTTCACCTCAGTCACAAGCCTCACTTCCAGGACTGCTGGAATTCAGTACCATGTCCTGCCTCTGAGCCAGTTTTGAATCCAACTTGCCACTTTGCCTTGGATCTCATGGGCTTTTACTTTCGCGACCAGTTTGCCATGTGGGACCTTTATCAAAAACCTTGCTAAAATCCCTTTCTTCCTTATTCTTCTTTGGCCTCCTTGTCTCGAGAGACCCTGGAGGTGGTCAGTGATTTGTGAAGCAGCGCTTGGAGTGGCTATAAAGGCCAATTCTAGAGTGACCAACTCTTCCACAGGTGCTGCAGATAAAATTGGTTGTCGGGGCTGTTACACAGTTGGCTCTCCCCTTGCGCTTCTGTCTTTTTTCCTGCCAACAGCCAAGTCTCTCCGACTCGCCACTCTTTAGGACCACCTTTATGGCTGTCAGCCAGCTCTGGCGATCACTGGCAACTGACTCCCACGACTTGTGATCAATGTCACAGGACCTCATGTTGCGTTTGCCGACGTCTTTAAAGCGGAGACATGGATGGCCAGTGGGCCTGATACCAGTGATGAGCTCGCTGTACAATGCGTCCTTGGAGATCCTGCCATCTTCCATGCGGCTAACATGGCCAAGCCATCTCAAGTGCCGTTGGCTCAGTAGGGTGTATATGCTGGGGATGTTGGCCACCTCGAGGACTTCTGTGTTGCAGATACAGTCCTGCCACCTGATGCCGAGGATTCTCCGGAGGCAGCGAAGATGCAATGTATTGAGACGTCGCTCTTGGCTGACATACATTGTCCAGGCCTCGCTGCCGTAGAGCAAGGTACTGAGGACACAGGCTTGATATACTCGGACTTTTGTGTTCCGTGTGAGTGTGCCATTTCCCACACTCTCTTGGCCAGTCTGGACAGAGCAGCGGACGCCTTTCCCATGCGCTTGTTGATTTCTGCATCGAGAGACAGGTTACTGGGGATAGTTGAGCCTAGGTAGGTGAACTCTTGAACCACTTCCAGAGCGTGGTCGCCGATATTGATGGATGGAACATTACTGAAGTCCTGTCCCATGATGTTCGTTTTCTTGAGGCTGATGGTTAGGTCAAATTTGTTGCAGGCAGCCGCAATCCTGTCGATGAGTCTCTGCAGACACTCTTCTGTGTGGGATGTTAAAGCAGCATTGTCTGCAAAGAGGGGTTCGCTGATGAGGACCTTCCGTACTTTGGTCTTTCCTCTTAGAAGGCCAAGGTTGAACAACCTGCCATCTGATCTTGTGTGGAGGAAAATGCCTTCTTCTGAAGGCTTGAACCCATGTGAGAGCAGCAGGGAGAAGAAAATCCCAAACGATGTAGATGCGGGGACACAGTCGTGTGAAACAGGACTGAGGATAGGAAAGGCGTCTGATGAGGCGCCGCTATGCTGAATTGTGCCTTTCATATTGTCATGGAATGACGTGATGATACTTAGTAGCTTTGGACATCCGATCTTTGCTAGTAGTTTGAAGAGACCACTTTTGTTGACTAGGTCAAAGGCTTTGGTGAGATCTATGAAAGCAGCATAGAGGGGCAACTGTTGTTCACGGCATTTCTCCTGTAACTGGCAAAGGGAGAACAGCAAGTCAATGGTGGATCTCTCTCTGCTCGAAAGTCGCACTGTGCCTCGGTAGACACGCTCAGCCAGCTTCTGGAGCCTGTTTAAAACGACTCAAGCGAACACTTTTCCCCACTATGTTTAGTTGTTGCAGTTACCGAGGTCACCCTTGTTCTTTATAGAGCGTGATGATATTTGCATCGCGCATGTCCTGTGGTACTGCTCCCTCATCCCAGCACAGGCAAAGCAGTTCATGGAGTGCTGAGAGTATAGCAGGCTTGGCACTCTTGATTATTTCAGGGGTAATGCCGTCCTTCCCAGGGGCTTTTCCACTAGCTAGAGAATCAATGCCTTCACTGAGTTCAGATTTTGATAGCTGCTCGTCCAGCTCATCTATGACAGGTAGAGACTGGGCTGCATTGAGGGCGATATCACTGACAACATTTTCCCTGGAGTACAGTTCTAGGTAGTGCTCCACCCAGCGGTCCATTTGCTTGCGTTGGTCAGTGATTGTGTCCCCTGATTTAGACTTGAGGGGGTGCGATCTTCCTGATGGTTGGCCCAAAAGCTCTCTTAATGCCATCATACATTCCTCTGATGTTTCCGGTGTCGGAGGCCAGCTGAATACGACTGCCTCAGTGTTGCCAATAGTCATTTGCGCAGTGCCTGTCTGTTCTTTGTGCAGCGCTTCTGGCTGCTTTAAGTGCTACGGATGCTAACTCGCTGGGGGCTTTCTTGTAGTTCAACAGTGCAATGCGCTTAGTGGCTATGACAGGTTCCAGCTCTTCAAAGTGAGATTGAAACCAGTCTGCATTCTGCTTCTCATGTTTGCCATAGATGGCCATTGCTGAGTCATAGATGGCGTCTCTGATGTGGGCCCACTTGGTCTCTGCATCCCCAGTAGGAGTGTTTTGAAGGGCTTTTTCAAGTGAATTTCGAAACTTATGTAACAGCTGTGGATAAGAAATTCTGTTAGTGTTGATGCGAGGGCGGCCCTTCTGCTTGGAGTGATGCAGCTTCTTTGGTTTGAGTGTAACCTTGCTGCACACCAGGGAATGGTCAGTGTCGCAGTCCGCACTGTGGAAGCTGCGTGTGATTTGAACGCTGTTTAAAGAGGTTCGCCTTGTGATGATGAGGTCCAGCTGGTGCCAACGACGTGATCTTGGGTGCCTCCATGAAACCTGGTGACAGGGTTTCGTATGAAAGAACGAGTTGGTGATGCAGAGGTTGTGATAGGTACACAACTCCAGCAGTCTCTGACCGTTCTCATTCATCCTTCCAATGCCATAGCGCCCAAGGCAGGTGGGCCATGAGTCATGGTCGGCCCCAACCCTAGCGTTAAAGTCCCCCAGCAGGAACAAATGTTCGGTATTGGGAATGCTACTGATGATATTATGGAGTTCCTCGTACAACTGGTCTTTAACTTTAGGTGGAGAGCAGTGTTGGAGCATAAATGGTGAGTAGGTGTACTGGACCAGAGGCGGTGAGCAATCGATGGACAGTATGCGTTCCGAGCCATTTGAAGGTGGCTCTATCATGCTAAGCAAAGAGTTTCTGATGGCAAAGCCCACTCCATGCTTTAGACTGCATGCACTACCATCATCGACCCTCCTTGTTACTTCCTCAACAAATTCAGTCGTGTTGGTCAAAGGCGATCTTCCCATAAGAAATCCATGCTGCATGTCTTTGATTAATCCGTGTCTTTCCAAATGAAGATTTATCCTGTCTGTAACGACCAGGTTTGAAAGGGGTCTAGGGTTCCCTCTCAGCCTTCACCTGGTCTTACCATAATAGGGTTTAATTTTAAACACACAGTTTTTAGCTCCCACTTGGTGAATCCTTGTTCACTGCTTTCCAATTATAAGGCAAAGAAACCAGCAGCAGCAGGTTTTCTTGGGTTCAGCGAAGAAAGATTGAAATTTATTAAACTTAAACTCTAATTCGGTTAACGCCTACGAGTACACGACGCACCCACGCTAGCATGCATACGCAAAACACACATGCAGATAGAGACAGAAAAGAGCAGAAGAAAAATAAAGTGAAAAATTTTGAGGCAATTTCTGAAGAGTTGTTACAGTTCTTCAGGCTCACTGTAGAGTCCTTGATTGTAGGTAGATCTTGCTCTTCGTTGGGGCCCAGTATTATTCTTAAACCTTGTTCGCTCTAGGAGACCTTTCTCTCTTGGGGGGGGTCATGTGTCTTCAGTGGATTTGAATTCCGTGAGAAAGAGAGGGAGAGCCAGACCCGAGAGGTCGTCTTTAGTCCAGGAGCATACAGCAGTCTCTGAGTTCAAACTCTTTGTACAATTCAGAAAAACCAAGTTGCTAAGCAGGCTAGTCATGTGACCAGCTGGTTTGACCATGGCTGTTTGTGGATTCGGCCATCCCAGCAGTCATCCTGAAATTTGAGCTCCCTCACCTTCAATGTCTGGTGCTTAAAGTCCATTGTGGGTTAAATTGGATAAGGGAAGTAACCCCATTGTCTCCACAAGCACTGTCTTTTAATATGCAAATATCTTTCCAGCCAAGGGCCTGGTGATTTCTTTTTTAAACAAGACCTTTCTTCACTTCAGCAGCAGCTTTCAAATCAATGTTCATATGAACATAGAACATAGAACATAGAAAATACAGCACAGAACAGGCCCTTCGGCCCACGATGTTGTGCCGATCCTTTGTCCTCTGTCAAGGACAATTTAATCTATACCCCATCATTCTCCTTTATCCATATACCTATCTAAAAGCCGTTTGAAAGTCAAAATTAATGTGCCTCATTCTTGGCAGGTGTGGGGTCTCAATGACATGTCCCTCAGAATTTTTTCCAATAATTTTCCCACCACTGAGGTTAGGCTGATTGGCCTGTAATTACTTGGTCTATCCCTTACTCCCTTTGAAAATACTGGTAAAATGTTAGTTGTCCTCCACTCCTGTAGCCAGAGAGGATTGGAAAATGATGGTCAGAGCCTCTGCTATTTCTTCTGTTCCTTCCCTTAACAGCCAAGAATACATTTTATCCAAGCCATGTTTCAGATGAGAAGTCCCACCATGTCCTTTCATTGGCATGTTTCTCCCTCAATCAACGCCACTAATAAAGCACAGATTAACTGGTTATTTGTTTGGTTGCTGTTTTGAGCATCTTGACAACAGTCAGTATTCACTCCATCAGTAAGAAATCCACCGCATGTAGAGAGCTTTAGGTGTCAAATTTCGTAAAAAAGACAAGTTTGTTATTTTGCCTTTATGAAGTAGTTGCTTCTGTTTAAAATAGCAAAGCGAGGAATATCATACAATGATTCATAGGATTGTGAAATGATACAGAACAAAAACAAGCCATTTGGCCCATTGTGCCTATTCGGGCTGTTTTGAAAGCTATCCAATTAATCCCACTCTCCCTGCTCTTTCCCCGTAGCCTTGCAAATCTTCCCCTTTCAAGTATTTATCCAGTTCACTTTTGAATATTGCTACTCAGTCTAATTCAACCACCATACCAGATCATCATAAATCACTGTGTGTCTTAAAAAAAAGTTCTCCTCATCTACCCTCTAGTTATTTTGCCAATTGCATGAACTGTGTCCTCTCACTATACCGAGGGTAATGGAGATAAAACAGAATTAGATGCCACGATGTACCAGACAGTTATTTATCTGACAGATGAACTTTAATAGGCTAGTTAGCAACTTCCCTTGAAATTTATTATGTTTCAAGTAGGCACTTTTTAAATAAAAATACAAATTTGTTTGCAGCAGCTGAAAAATCTTCTATTTGGCTCCAGCATTTCCTGCTTTGCTGAGGAATGGAAGATACAGAGTTTCACCTTTAATGATCTACCTGACTTAAGATATGGCATCGTTCAGAAGAAGGTGAGTTTTTTTTCTTCTTCTTGTACAACAGCAATTTTAAAAATAATGTAATTTTAAAAATAAAATTTTTCGTGCTTAAAATGCACCAGCTCCAGTTGAGCTATATGAAAGCCACACTGTTTCCTAAACAAGCGATAGTACTCTGGCAGTAGCCCACTCTGTAATTTCCACACTCTGTATGAGTCCACACTGGGAATCCACAGGCCATGTGATGATTTGGCTGTCGCAAACTCTGTAATCACCACCCTCAGCATAAGTTGATTCTGCAAACCTGCAGGTCTCGTGATGGTCTGGTACCAGCACACCCGATAATTACCACCCTTCGTATGAATCCTCACTGGAAAAACCCACAAGCTCCATGATAGTCTGACACCAGATCACCTCAAGACTGCCTACTTTCACCTCTAACATCATCCATCTCTGCTGCACCTCAGCTCAACAGCTGTTGAAACCCCATCCATGCCATTGCTATCTCTAGGCTTGAATATTCCAATGATGCTCTGCTGGCCGGTTTCCTGCTTTGCACTTTCCGTATACTTGAGCTCAACCAAAACTCCGTTGTCTGTATCCTAACTTAGTACCCAATACCCATCTATTAAGTCTGTCTGATTTATAAATTGTATGAATTCAGTTGAAAAAGAACTTGCACATATAGCGCCTTTCACTATCTCAGGGCATCACAACAAAGTACTTTTGAAGTGGAATCACTGTTGTATGTAGGAATGCTATGTTATGCTAATTGATAATGTTAAGACTGTTAGAGCATAAACAGGCTAATCTCCCATCAAATCCTGTTGCTTGTTTCTCTACACATGAACCTTTTAATCTCTTCCCTGCTCGCTCTCCGTAGCCTTTCCTCTTTTTCAAGCCACGGCTTATTTCTTCTAAAAGAATTGCTGGACTGTACTTCAACAATGTTTAGTAGCAGAGAATTCTGTATTCTTGTCACGCTCCATGCAAAGCTATTTTAATTCTAATCACCTTAAATGTGTGCTCCTTGTCTAACAGACTGTTGATCACTGTTTAACCCATAATTCATTATTGTAATGATGTGGCTTAGAATATTGTCTGGCATGCTGTCCAGAAGGCTGTCCAGTTACTGCCATTTGTAGTACTGTAGCTGATCTATTGATATGACCTTGTTTTGGTTTCATTTCATAGTCTATATAAGAAATGAACCATCTGCAACAGGACATAGATAGGCTCGCAGCATGGGGAGAGAGATGACAAATGTAATTTAATACTGACAAGTGTGAGGTGATGTATTTTGGCAGAAGGAATAGGGAGAGGCAATATATACTTCATGACCCTGTTCTAAAGAGTGCACAGGGACAGAGGGACCTGGGGCATTTTAGCAGAAGGAATCGGGAGAAACACTGTATACTTAACGGCATAGTTCTAAACAGTGTGTGGGGACAGAGGGACCTGCATAGATCTTTGAATGTGGCAGGACATATTGAGAGAGTGGTTTATAAAGCATATGGGATCTTGGGCTTCAGAAATAGAGGCATTGAGTACAAAAGCTTGGAAGTTATGTTGAGCCTTTATAAAACTCTGATTAGGTCCCAACTGGAGTATTGCATCCAGTTCTGGTCACCACACTTAAGGAAGGATGTGAGAATCTTTGAGAGGGTACAGAGGAGTTTTGCCAGAATGTTTCCAGGGATGGAGGATTTTAGTTACAAGGTTAGGTTGGAAAAGATCAGTTTGTTCTTCTTTAAACAAATGAGATTGAGAGGAGATTTAATACAGGTTACAACACTATGACAAGCTTAGATAAGTTAGACAAGGAAAACTGGTACAAGGACTAAGGGAGACTGATTGAAAGTTTTGTGCGAAAGATGCAGGGGGAATATGAGGAAGCATTTTTTTCACACAGCGGGTGGTGATGACCTGAAACTCGCTGCTCACAAAGGTGATGGAAGCGGAGAAGATAATGACTTCAAGAGGAAGTTGATGGTCACCTAAGAGAAATAGACTTGCAGGGCTACAGGGATAGAGCTGGCATGGACTCAATGGGCTGAATGGCCTCCTTCTGTGCCGTAAATGACTCTATGAAACTCTATAATGTCAGTGATGGGGAGGAGTTGGTGAGAGCTGCATTGATTTAAAATGCAGTTCCAGAGTTAGTCTTTGAGCAAGTCTGGCATCAGCAGACCCTGGGAGAGGCACAGCAGATCCCTATACGAATAAGAAATTAAAAAAAACTAATACATCAAAACCAATGTTTGATAAATAAGGTGCCAAATTTCTTTCTTCTCTTCCCCCCCCCCCCCCCCCCCCACCATGCCAGGAGCCCTTCAGTATATTTCCCAAGTAATCATTTTGTCAAATATGTGAGCCTTGACTGCCAATCAAATATATTGGAAGTGTAGTGACTGTTGTAATACAGGAAATGCAGCAGCCAATTCACAAATAGCAATGAGACTAGTGACCAGATAATCTATTTTAGAGATCTTGGTTGAGGGATAAAACATTGGCTGGGATTCCTCCCTGCTATTCTTTTAGATCGTGCTAAGGATCGTTTGCATCCACCTCAGAGGGCAGATGCTGGTTTAACATTTGATCTGAAAGATGACACCTCCGAATCTCTCAGTACTGCATTGGAGTGCCAGCCTAGTCTGTGTGTTCAAGTCTTGAGTGGGGATTGAATCCACGATCTTTTGATCTGGGTGAGAAGTGCTGCTGCTGAGCCAAAGCTGACACCTGGAGGAACCAGGCTGGTATTTCTATAACTCCACTTTGAATGAGCCTAAGCTTATTTTACTCAAGTTATTGGGGCAAAAGAGAGGGAAAGGAAGCCAATCTCAAGTTCTCTCCCTTCATCGATCCTTCTCCAGTCTGCTAGTGCTGCTATAGAAGTACAGGTCTGGCCTTGGGTCAGTATTGCACTGGCAGGAAGGCAGGGTACTTTGCTGATTTCTCTAGCTACCCAGGTCCCTGCCCCCCAATCATTTAAATGTGACGGCGCAATCAATGGGTGGGTAGCCTGAATCCTTGCTGGGAGCTTAGGGGATTTTAATAACCGTTTTCAGCGCTAGGGATCTAGCGGTCCCTTGACTACTATAGCTCGGATAAAATGCAGCCCACTGTTTAGGTCTGGTTTGTCTCGAGACCTCTCCAGTGACAACACTGACAGGAGGTGTTCTCTCTGTGCTGAAGCAGCTCTATTAATTTGATTTTCGCAAGGGGGCCAAAATATCAGCCTGCCTGGACCTGGTTGCTCAAGTTTTCCTAAAGAAACAACTGGTTGAGTATGTGTTATACCAAGCCAAATGCCTCCGAATGCGAGTTCCCAGGTGATGCACGTGCTCCCCACCAGTGTTCCCTCTAACTTGTATTTGGTGTACTTGACCTGTTTATTGCACTGCATGGCACATTCAAGATTGCTGCCATGCATGCATCCTGGCAGGAATGTTGGTTGTGCGTGGCCTGTTTATTGAAATGTGCAGCATACTCCAGATTGCTGTGCAGCCACACACCCATGCTACCAAGAGGGAACATTGCTTCCCCCATCCCATTAAATCTTCAAGGTGACTGGAGCTGCTCCAGGATAAACTGATTTTCCCATCGACAACGTTATGGGTGCGGCCTGGAGCTGAGGAGAACAGAAATTACGGTTTCATATGTCTTTCAAACATAAAGTATTATCTTAAACTTCATTTCCCCTTTAAAGCTCAGAGAATGCCACGATGCACAGCTGGGATTTGTTTATTTGGGAAGAATCCAATAAAATAGAGTGGAGGCGGGTCTTGTCACTTGGTCCTGTTGTGCACTGGGGAGGAGAGCATAGGTTTTGGCCGTTGCCATGTGAGCCTGTAAAAATGCTCTCATGTTTCCCATGAGAGCTGCCTACTGTTTGTTGACCTGACTCGGCCAGATCGTTTTTTAAAAATATCCCAGTGTGGTTGTTTGTTTAACCCTTCCTCTGGATTACCTGCACTTGAATTAATCGATGACCGCTGTCGGCTTTCTTTTGTGCAATTAATATTTTTCATAAGTTTTATAAATGAAATACACAAGAAACTGATTCAACTCATGACAGAACCTAAAGAAAACTGGTTTAGAATTTCTGAAAGCCATTGTGGGAACCCAAAAGACAAAATATTTATATAAAAAAAAAGAATGGGAAAGCTTTGCAGAATATTTATGTTGATTGCCACGGATTTATTGCAAGTTGAGGATTGGGAGAAACAGTAACAGTGTGGAATTCTTCGATGAATGGTATTGGAATTCGGGAAGAAGAATAACTATGTATGCTGTCGTATACATGGTCTGCGTGTGTGTGTGTTACATACATCTGAACAGTTGTTGCTAAAAAGGGGGCCATCATTTGACCTTTGGGTGCATTTTCCGATTTTAGCAGCACAATTGACAATTTAAAGCTATCAGTTTTTTATAGAATCATAGAAATTTGCAACATGGAAGAAGGCCACACCAGCCATCTAGCCTAATCTCACTTTCCAGCTCTTGGTCTGTAGTCTTGTAGGTTACGGCACTTTAAGTGCACATCCAAGTACTTGTTAAATGTTACATGAGTTTCTGCTTCTACCACAGGCAGTGAGTTCTAGATTCCTAGCGCCCTCTGGGTGAAAGCATTTCCCCCTTGAATCCCCTCTGAACCTCCTAACTCTCTTACCCTAAATCTGTGGCCCCACCCCCAACCCCAGTAATGGACTCCTCAACCAAAGGGAATAGAGCCTTCCTATCCACTCTATCTAGACCCCTAGTAATTTTATACACTTTAATTTGGTCTCCCCTCAGCCTCCTCTGTTCCAAAGAAAACAATCCTGTCCTATCCAATCTTCCTGGCAACTAAAATTCTCCAGTCCAGGCAACGTCCTTGTAAATCTCCCCTGCACCCTCTCGAGTGCAGTCACATCTATAGTGCAGTGACCAGAACTGCACGCAGTACTCCAGCTGTGGCCTAACTAGTGTTTTATGCCATTCCAGCACAACCTCCCAGCTCTTATATTCTATGCCTTGGCTGATAAAGGCAAGTATTCGTATAACTTCTTGACCACCTTATCAACCTGTCCGAAATGCACTCCAAAGTTGTTCATATACATTTCTCCATATCCTACAATTTATTGTGTATTCCCGTGACTTTTTAGCCTTCCCCAAGTGCATTACATCACACTTCTCCGAATTGAACTCCATTTACCACTGTTTCGCCCACCCGACTAGTCCATGCAGTTTCCAGCTTTCTTCTTCATTATCAGTTACTCGGCCAATTTTTGTGTTGTCTGCAAACTTCTTAATCATGCCCCCCCACATTCCAGTCCAAATCATTGATATATGCCACAAAAAGCAAGGGTCCTAGTACTGAGCTCTACGGAACCCCACTGGAAACAGACTTCCAGTCACATAATCACCCATTGACTGTTACCCTTTCCTTCCTGCCTCTGAGCCAGTTTTGAATCGAACTTGCCACTTTGCCTTAGATCCCATGGGCTTTTACTTTCGCGACCAGTCTGCCATGTGGGACCTTATCAAAAGCCTTGCTAAAATCCTTTCAGACTACATGAAGTGCACTACTCTCATCGACGCTCCTTTTTACATCCTCAAAAAATTCAGTCATGTTAGTCAAAGATGACCTTCCCCTAAGAAATTCATGCTTGACTGTCTTTGATTAATTGATGTCTTTCTAAATGAAGATTGATCCCGTCACTCAGAATCTTTTCCAATAATTTGCCCATCTATTAGGTTAGACCGACTGGCCTGTAAATTACTCAGTCTATCCCTTTCTCTCTTTTTAAACAATGGTACAATGTTAGCTGTCCTCCACACCTGTAGCCAGAGAGGTTTGGAAAATGATGGTCAGAGCCTCCACTATTTCTTCACTTGCTTTCGTTAACCTAGGATACATTTCATCCAAACCTGGGGATTTATTCACTTTCAAAGATGTTAAACCCCTTAATACTTACTTTCTTATTGTGTTAATTTCATCTAATATTTCACACTTCTCCTCCCTGATTGCAATGTCTGTATTGCCCCTCTCTTTTGTGAAAACAGACGGAAAGTATTCAATAAGAACCATATCAATGTCCTCCGACTCCACGCACTGGTTCCTTATGATCCCTAATTATAGGCCCTATCTTTAGTTATTCTTTATGCATTTATCAACAAACTTTGGGTTATTCTTGATTTTACTTGCCAATATTTTCATGCCCTTTCTTTGTTTTCCTGATTTCCTTTTTAATTTCACCCCTACACTTTTACTCTGCGGAGAGCTGGCATGGACTCAATGGGCCAAATGTCCTCCTTCTGTACTGTAGATAACTCTTTAACTCTAGGTTTTTTGCACTCAGTATCTGTAATAAGCCTCCCCTTTTTACTTTATCCTCTCCTTTAAGCTCCTTGGCATCCGGGGGCTCTGGATTTGTTCGTCTCACCCTTTTTCTTTCAGGGAACATTGTTGCTTTGAATCCTCACTCTCTTTTCCTTGAATACCTCCCATTGATCTGGCACCTTCAAGTAGCTGTTTCCTGTCCACTTTAGTTAAATCACATCTCTGCTTAGTAGCTTTTCCCCAATGAAGAACTTTTATTCCTGATCTATCTTTGTCCTTTTCCATAACTACCCTAAATCTATTGGATCACTTCCACTAAAATGCTTCCCAACTGACGCCCCTTCTACCTTCCCTAAAACAAAGTCCAGAACTGCGCCTCTCTTGGGCTTGCTACTTACTGAATGCATATTAAGAATTCTGGTCCCCCTGTGCCTTTCATACTAATTCTATCCTAGTTAATATTAGGGTAGTTGAAATCCCCTACTATTAGTGCCCTATTTTTTTTTTCACTTCTCAGAGATTTGCCTACATATTTGCTCTACTAGCTGCCTTTCACTGTTTGGGGGTCTATAGTATACTGTCAGTAGTGTGATTGGACCTTTTTTGTTCTTCAGTTCAACCCATATGGCCTCATTTGATGATTTTTCTACCATATCACCCCTCCTTTACAGCAATTAATAATGAGACTCCTGCCCCCATCTCGTCTGAAAACCCTGTAACTAGGAATGTTGAGCTGCCATTCCTGCCCTTCTTTCAGCCATGTCCCAGTAATAGATATAATATCATACTCCCACGTGTCAGTCTGTGCTCTCAACTCATTTGCCTTATCCTGTATACTTTTGCATTGAAATATATGGCATTTTGCACTGCCAAATTCTCCAGGCTTTATTTCATAGAAATTTTTTGGCACAGAATGAGGGTACTAGGCCTATCGTGTCTGCTCCGGCTGAAAAATAGAGCCACTCAGCCTAATCCCACTTTTATAGTTTCCTCCGCCTTCCAAACACACTTACTAATTTTCTGCCTTCAATTTCCTACTTCTCTCCCTTCTGAATCTGCTCTCAGGTTCCCATCCCCCTGCCAAACTAGTTTTTAAACCCTCTCCATTAGCACTAGCAAAATGAGGATATTGGTCCCGGCCATGTTGAGGTGCAACACTTCTGGCTTGTACAGGTCCCACCTCCCCCAGAAGTGGTCCCAATGCCCCGGGAATCTAAAGCCCTCCCTGCTGCACCATCTCTGCAGCCACGTATTCATCATCTCTATCTTTCTATTTCTGTACTTACTGGCATACTGGAGATTATTACCTTGGAGGTTTTACTTTTCAATCTCTCTCCTAGCTCCCTAAATTCTACCCATAGGACCTCATCTTTCTTTCTGCCTATGTCATTGGTGCCAGTATGAACTACGATCTCTGGCTGATCACAGTCCCCACTCAGGATGTCCTATAGCCCTCAGAGGCATCATTGACCCTGGCATTGGGGAGACAACATACCATGATGAAGTCACGTCTGCAGCTGCAGAAGTGCCTGTCTGCTCCCCTCGTGATCAAATGCCGCACCACTATTGCTCTTCCACTCCCCTTCTCCCTTCCTGTGTAGCTGTGCCACCCATGGTGCCATGGACTTGACTTTGCTTGCACTCCCCAGAGGAACCATCGCTCTTACCAGTATTCAGAACTGATTGGAGAGCGAGATGCACTTATGAGGTTCCTGCCTTGTCCTGCTTGTTCTAGCGGTCACCCATTCCCTCTCTGCCTGCCCATTTTTAAGTTGAGGGGTGAAGCGCTCAGCCTTGTCGATGCCCCGTAGTGACTCCAGCTGCTGTTCAAGCTCCAAAACCCAGAGCTCGAGCTGATCTAGCTGGCGGCACATACTGCACATGTGGATGTCCAGGCCACGGGAATTGTCCAGGATGTATCATAGCACAGGAAGTGCATTCTATGGGGCTGAAAACACTTACCAGCTACTCGCCAATTATCTCCTTCACTGCTTGTGACATCACCATAACTTTATTTTAATTCATTCATTCCCTAATTGCGCTCGAGAAGGTGGTGGTGAGTTGTCTTCTTGAACCGCTGCAATCCATGTGAGGTAGGTATACCCACAGTGCTGTTAGGAAGGGAGTTCCAGGATTTTGACCCAGCGACAGTGAAGGAACGGTGATATAATTCCAAGTCAGGATGGTGTGTGACTTGGAGGGGAACTTGCAGATGGTGGTGTTCCCATGCAATTGCTGCCCTTGTCCTTCTAGTTGGTAGAGGTCGCAGGTTTGGAATGTGCTGTCTAAGGAGCCTTGGTGCGTTGCTGCAGTGCATCTTGTAGATGGTACACACTGCTGCCACTGTGCGTCGGTGGTGGAGGAAGTGAATGTTTGTAGATGGTGTGCCAATCATGCGGGCTGCTTTGTCCTGGATGGTGTCGAGCTTCTTGAGTGTTGTTGGAGCTGCACCCATCCAGGCAAGTGGAGAGTATTCTATCACACTCCTGACTTGTGCCTTGTAGATGGTGGACAGGCTTTGGGGAATCGGGAGATGAGTTACTCGCCGCAGGATTCCTAGCCTCTGACCTGCTCTTGTAGCCATGGTATTTATGTGGCTACTCCAGTTCAGTTTCTGGTCAGTGGTAGCCCCTAGCATGTTGATAGTGGGGGATTCAGCGATGGTAATGCCATTGAATGTTAAGGGGAGATGGTTAGATTCTCTCATTGGAGATGGTCATTGCCTGGCACTTGTGTGGCGAGAATGTTACTTGCCACTTATCAGCCCAAACCTGGATATTGTCCAGATCTTGCTGCATTGTTACATGGACTGCTTCAGTATCTGAGGAGTCATGAATGGTGCTGAACATTGTGCAATCAACAGCGAACATCCCCACTTCTGACCTTATGATTGAAGGAAGGTCATTGATGAAGCAGCTGAAGATGGTTGGGCCTAGGACACTACCCTGAGGAACTCCTGCAGTGATGTCCTGGAGCTCAGATGATTGACCTCAAACAACCACAACCATCTTCCTTTGTGCTACGTATGACTCCAACCAGCGGAGAGTTTTTCCCCTGATTCCCATTGACTCCCGTTTTGCTAGGGCTCCTTGATGCCATGCTCGGTCAAATGCTGCCTTGCTGTCAAGGGCAGTCACTCTCATCTCACCTCTTGAGTTCAGCTCTTTTGTCCATGTTTGAACCAAGGCTGTAATGAGGTCAGGAGCTGAGTGGCCCTGGCGGAATCCAAACTGAGCATCACTGAGCAGGTTATTGCTAAGCAAGTGCCGCTTGATGGCACTGTTGATGACACCTTCCATCACTTTACTGATGATTGAGAGTAGACTGATGGGGTGGTAATTGGCCGGGTTGGACTTGTCCTGCTTTTTGTGCACAGGACATACCTGGGCAATTTTCCACATTGCCGGGTAGATGCAGTGTTGTAGCTGTACAGGAACAGCTCGGCTGGGGGCGCGGCCAGTTCTGGAGCGCAGGTCTTCAGTACTATTACTGGAATATTGTCAGGGCCCACAGCCTTTGCAGTATCCAGTGCCTTCAGTCATTTCTTGATATCACGCAGAGTGAATCGAATTGGCTGAAGTCTGGCATCCGTGATGCTGGGGACTTCAGGAGGAGGCTGAGATGGATCATCAACTTGGCACGTCTGGCTGAAGATTGTTGCAAATGCTTCTGCCTTATCTTTCGCACTGATGTGCTGGGCTCCTCCATCATTGAGGATGGGGATATTTGTGGAGCCACCTCCTCCAGTTAGTTGTTTAATTGTCCACCACCATTCAAAGCTGGATGTGGCAGGGCTACAGAGCTTAAATCTGATCCGTTGGTTATGGGATCGCTTAGCTCTGTCTATCGCATGCTGCTTACGCAGTTTGGCACACAAGTAGTCCTCTGTTGTAGCTTCACCAGGTTGACACTTCATTTTGAGGTATGCCTGGTGCTGCTCCTGGCATGCCCTCCTGCGCTCTTCATTGAACCAGGGTTGTCTCCTGGCTTGATGGTAATGGTAGAGTGGGGGACATGCCGGGCCATGAGCTTACAGATTGTGGTTGAGTATAATTCTGCTGCTGCTGATGGCCCACAGCGCCTCATGGATACCCAGTTTTGCATTGCTAGATCTGTTTGAAATCTGTCCCATTTCGCACGGTGATAGTGCCACACAACATGATGGACGGTATCCTCAATGTGAAGGCGGGACTTCACAAGGACTGTGCAGTGGTCACTCCTACCAATACTGCCATGGACAGATGCATCTGCAGCAGGCCTGTCTATAATGGTGCTACCGAGCCACTCTTGGTGCTGGACATTGAAGTGCCCCACCCAGAGTACATTCTGCGCCCTTGCCACCCTCGATGCTTCCTCCAAGTCGTGTTCAACATGAAGGAGTACTGACTCATCAGCTGAGGGAGGGCAGTAGGTAGTAGGAGGTTACCTTGCCCATGTTTGACCTGATGCCATGAGACTTCAAGGGGTCCTGAGTTGATGTTGAGGACTCCCAGGGCTACTCCCTCCCTACTGTATACCACTGTGCTGGGTCTGCCCTGCCGGTGGGACAGGACATACCTGGGGATTGTCATGGGACTTTCTGAGGTATGATTCCGTGAGTATGACTATGTCAGGATGTTGCATGACTAGTCTGTGGGACAGCTCCCAGATGTTAGTAAGGAGGACTTTGCGGGGTCGACAGGGCTGGGTTTGCCATAGTCGTTTCCGCTGCCTGGGACAATGCCGGGTGGTCTGTCTGGTTTCATTTTTATTCACTTTGTGGCGGTTAGATACAACTGAGTGGCTTGCTAGGCCATTTCAGAGGGCAGTTAAGAGTCACCCACATTGCTGTGGGTCTGGAGTCACATGTAGGCCAGACCAGGTAAGGACAGCAGATTTCCTTCCCTAAAGGACATTAGTGAACCAGATGGGTTTTTACAACATTCGGCAATGGTTTCATGGCCATCATTAGACTAGCTTTTTAATTCCAGATTTTTTATTAATTGAATTCAAATTCCACCTTCTGCTGGGGTGGGATTCGAACCCATGTCCCCAGAGTAATACCCTGGGTCTCTGATTTACTAGTCCCGTGACAATCCCACGACGCCACTGCCTGCAGATGTTGCTTTTGTTGTCTGAGACTTTGCTGGAGGATCTCTCCCCTGCTTTAACTCTTTGGTTGCTGCACTTAGTCTTCACCCAGAACTGCTGCTGGCACCAGTGAATCTCATCTAAATTGCGCCAGTTGTAATGGTGGGATTTGAACTTGTCTCTGGAGCATCATTCCGGGCCTCAGGGCTACTAATCCAGTAACATTACCACTATGCTATCGTTCCCTTGACTTGCATTGAATAAGGATGGATAATCCAATTTCTCCAAAATATTGGTACAGTTCCTGGAATCCCTAAATTATAAATGGAATTTGACTTGCTTTAACTTATTACCTTTGCTTATAACATGAAACGTTCAAGTAACAGCGAGTAGCACTTGAAAACAATACTCCAGTTTCCTTCAGGTAATCAAGGACCCGCAAACTGAGAAGAAATGTTAGCCCATATGTAGAATAAGCATGGTAATTTCTTGGTTGTAAAGTGCCTTTGGGACGTCCCGAGGTCATGAAAGGTGCTGTATAAATACAAGTCTGTCTTTATTTATTTAGAAACTTAATTCCCTCTGGAATGTTTTTAGGGAGCATGGACTTTCAGATTAAAGGGTCTTTTTACATCAAAAGAATCTTTGTGCAGACTGAAAGTGCTGTGACAGTTGGTGTTCTGGTAGCCTGCTCTGTAATACACTAGAGTTTAGTGTTATCTTGATTCTGACACTTATGATAACTGCATCTCAATTAATTGCTTTGATCCTGGGATGTTGTAGGCCTGTTGTTGGAAAGAATTGTGACTTGAATTAGCAGCACGTGATTGAGAAGATTTGGGGCACAGAGTGCTTTCTGGAGTGCTGAAAATGACCTTTCATATTATTTCTTTTAAAGGTTCTTTGCAGTTTCTCCACAGTGGCTCAGTGCTATGTTTGTTCAATAGAACTGAGCCATGTCGCATATAGAAAGGTCCCAGGTTGTATAAGCAGCCTGAACCGAGTTAGCAGATCTGAGCTGTGATGACTATTGGCATCTGTAACTTGGTCTGGGAGGGGGTTAGAATTGGCCAGGGGTTTTGCCCCACTGAGTGATTCATAGAACGTTCTATGTTGTAAGTTTCTAAGATAGAGGCCATTTGACTCTGTGTGCCTGTGCTAGCTCTTTGAAAGAGCTATGAAGTTAGTCCCATTTCAACTCTTTCCCTGTGACGCTGCAAATCTTTTCCCTTTGAGAAGTTATCTAATTCCCTTTTGCATGTTACTGTTGAATCTGTTTCTGTCACCCTTTCATAAAAACTCACTGTGTAATAAAAAAAAAAATCATCTTATTCCCCCTGCCTCCCCATCTCCGGTTCTTTTGCTGATTACTTTAAATCTGTGTCCTCTGGTATGTTTGTGTCATGCACACCTAATGAGGATAAGAACAGACTTGGCAATGATGGCTTGAGTAGTTGAATAGCCCATTGACTGCATTTGGGGATACTAATAAGGAGTCAGAATCTTTTGCGCTGATGGGGAAAAATATGAAATAAATATCAATGCAATCTGATGTTGACAATTCTAATCAAAATACAAATTGGTCCTTACCTACATTGGTCTGGCCTACATGTGACTCCAGACCCACAGCAATGTGGTTGACTCTTAACTGCCCTCTGAAATGGCCGAGCAAGGCACTCCGTTGTCAAGAGCAATAAGGGATGGACAACAAATGCTGGCCCTGCCAGCGATGCCTATATCCCATGAAAGAATTTTTAAAAACTCATGAATAAACTAGTTTCAGTAAGGAGCTTCAGTTTAAATGAGCACCTGGTGCACGTACCAGCTGTAGAACTACCTGAGACTCAGTGAGAAGTCTATCAGTCAAAATATGGTAATATGAGATCATTACATATTGATATTGAGTGAATTGCAAGTCAGAACTGATGCTATGAGCAAAAAAATAGATTCAACAAAAAAAAGTCACAAAATGACCAGACATATCCAGCACCCGTAGGATGTTTTGGCAGCAAAAATCCAGGATTCAGATAGTTAGGATACCTTTCAGATCAACATCTAGGTCTTGTTACCCCCTGTAGGCCTGACATACACTCTTTCCCACACTTTGTAGTCAAGTTTTTGGAGTGCGATTTGAACTCTCTCCTTCAGATGGACAAAAAGGTTTTGCATCACTATTTTGAAGAGCAATGTCTGGCCTTTATTGCATTGCTGCTAGTGGGAGCTTGTTGTGCACAAATGGGCTGCCACATTTCCTACATTACAACAGTGACTGAACTTCAAAAGAATTTAATTGGCTGTAAGAGCTTTTGGATGTCCTGAGGTAGTGAAAGGTGCTCTATAAATTTAAGTTCTTTTATTTTTTCTTTCTCTTAACCCTAAAATGAAGTGCATTATCAGGCAAGTGTGATGCTAAGCTACTGTATCATCTGATTTACTATCTCAAACAGTTCCGGTATCTGATCTTTCTAGGGTGGTCCTTGTGGAGTTTTGGCTGCAGTTCAGGCATGTGTCTTACAAAAGATGATCTTTGACGATGTAGCCAGCAGCAGTAGTGAGACCATGTAAGTGTGTGTGCACATTTCAAATAATATTTATAACCTCTAATACTCATATAATACTTGTACATTGGCATTAACACAAGCATACAGCTTGTCAGGCAATGCATTCCAAATTCATTTACTGGAAGGCATTGAAAATTGTCAAACCGTGACCAGATTTAGATGGCCCGGTTTCAATCAAAATGTGAACTCGCCATCATTCAGTAGCTGGGTATGTTTCCCTCCTCCATCTAATCTTGAAAGATGGCCAACATTATAGACTGCTTATCTATGTAACTCCACAGAGAGAAATTATATCCAGCAAAATGCCATTCAACATTGCTGGTGTAGACTGCACATGGAGTCTTGAAGACTGAATTAAGTTTTGTGAGGATCATCTTCAATGTTCTTGGCTTTCAGTAAAGTTTTGAGAAAAAGTGGTTACCTCCATGTCGCCTTTCATGCTTCAGTCTATCACATTTGTCTCTAGAATTTTCTCCCGAAACCTCTCCATCTTCCCACACCTCACCCTTTTCCTTTATGGTGCGCCTTAAAACTCAACTCTTTGTCCAAGCTTTTAGTCAACTTTTCTAATATTAATGCGGCTCGGTGTCAAATTTTGTCTGATCGCGAGCCTGTGAAGTGCCTTGGGAACGTTTTTAACTACATTAGGGGTGCTACATAAAGATAAATTGTTGTTGCTATCGAGTGATTGTTGTCTTTCTCCCTTCTCTCTGCCCCAAAGTGGCCTACAGCCGACCAATGCTCAGCGATCGCAGTATCTGGCATTGGCTATCGCAGATATATTATGGCGTGCTGGGGACAGGAGAAGAGCAGTAGTTTCTCTGTAAGTATACAGTATCAACGGGGTCGAGGGGGGAGATTTAAAAAGGTATTTGCGCAAAGCAGGAGCGAGCAGGGCTGAAAGGCTATTCATCTGTTGCTCATTGGGCAGCACTTTTGCCTCTGAGTCATTAGTTTGTGAATTCAAGTTGCACTCCCGTGGCTGAGGACAAAATCTGGCTGATAGTCCCAGTACAGTGCTAAGAGAGTGCTGCACTGTTGTAGGTGCCGTCTTTTGGCTGAGACATCAGACAGAGGCCTCATCAGAGTGTTACCAACCAAGCGATGCCACATTGGATTTGGTACTGGGTAATGAACCCGGCCAGGTGTTCGATTTAGATGTAGGTGAGCACTTTGGCGATAGTGATCACAATTCGGTTAGGTTTACCTTAGCGATGGGCAGGGACAGGTATATACCGCAGGGCAAGAATTATAGCTGGGGGAAAGGAAATTATGACGCGATTAGGCAAGATTTAGGATGTGTAGGATGGGGAAGGAAACTGCAGGGGATGGGCACAAACGAAATGTGGAGCTTATTCAAGGAGCAGCTAATGCGTGTCCTTGATAAGTATGTACCTGTCAGGCAGGGAGGAAGTTGTCGAGCAAGGGAGCCGTGGTTTACTCAAGAAGTTGAAGCGCTTGTCAAGAGGAAGAGGGCGGCTTATGTTAGGATGAGACGTGAAGGCTCAGTTAGGGCGCTTGAGAGTTACAAGCTAGCCAGGAAGGATCTAAAGGGAGGGCTAAGAAGAGCAAGGAGAGGACACGAGAAGTCATTGGCGGATAGGATCAAAGAAAACCCTAAGGCTTTCTATAGGTATATCAGGAATAAACGAATGATAAGAGTTAGAACAGGGCCAATCAAGGATAGTAGTGGGAAGTTGTGTGCGGAATCAGAGGAGATAGGGGAAGCGTTAAATGAATATTTTTCGTCAGTATTTACAGTAGAGAAAGAAAATGTTGCCGAGGAGAATACTGAGATTCAGGCTACTAGGCTAGATGGGATTGAGATTCACAAGGAGGAGGTGTTAGCAATTTTGGAAAGAGTGAAAATAGATAAGTCCCCTGGGCCAGATGGGATTTATCCTAGGATTCTCTGGGAAGCCAGGGAGGAGATTGCAGAGCCGTTGTTGTTGATCTTCAAGTCGTCATTGTCGACAGGAGTAGTGCCGGAGGACTGGAGGATAGCAAATGTTGTCCCCTTGTTCAAGAAGGGGAGTAGAGACAGCCCTGGTAATTATAGACCTGTGAGCCTTACTTCGGTTGTGGGTAAAATGTTGGAAAAGGTTATAAGAGACAGGATTTATAATCATCTTGAAAAGAATAAGTTCATTTGCGATAGTCAGCACGGTTTTGTGAAAGGTAGGTCGTGCCTCACAAACCTTATTGAGTTTTTCGAGAAGGTGACCAAACAGGTGGATGAGGGTAAAGCCGTGGATGTGGTGTATATGGATTTCAGTAAGGCGTTTGATAAGGTTCCCCACGGTAGGCTATTGCAGAAAATACGCAAGTATGGGGTTGAAGGTGATTTAGAGCTTTGGATCAGAAATTGGCTAGCTGAAAGAAGACAGAGGGTGGTGGTTGATGGCAAATGTTCATCCTGGAGTTTAGTTACTAGTGGTGTACCGCAAGGTTCTGTTTTGGGGCCACTGCTGTTTGTCATTTTTATAAACGACCTGGATGAGGGTGTAGAAGGGTGGGTTAGTAAATTTGCGGATGACACGAAGGTCGGTGGAGTTGTGGATAGTGTCGAAGGGTGTTATAGGGTACAGAGGGACATAGATAGGCTGCAGAGCTGGGCTGAGAGATGGCAAATGGAGTTTAATGCGGAGAAGTGTGAGGTGATTCACTTTGGAAGGAGTAACAGCAATGCAGAGTACTGGGCTAATGGGAAGATTCTTGGTAGTGTAGATGAGCAGAGAGATCTTGGTATCCAGGTACATAAATCCCTGAAAGTTGCTACCCAGGTTAATAGGGCTGTTAAGAAGGCATATGGTGTGTTAGCCTTTATTAGTAGGGGGATCGAGTTTCAGAGCCACGGGGTCATGATGCAGCTGTACAAAACTCTGGTGAGGCCGCACCTGGAGTATTGCGTGCAGTTCTGGTCACCGCATTATAGGAAGGATGTGGAAGCTTTGGAAAGGGTGCAGAGGAGATTTACTAGGATGTTGCCTGGTATGGAAGGAAGGTCTTACGAGGAAAGGCTGAGGGACTTGGGGTTGTTTTCGTTAGAGAGAAGGAGGAGGAGAGGTGACTTAATAGAGACATACAAGATAATCAGAGGGTTAGATAGGGTGGATAGTGAGAGTCTTTTTCCTCGGATGAGGATGGCAAACACGAGGGGACATAGCTTTAAGTTGAGGGGTGAAAGATATAGGACAGATGTCAGAGGTAGTTTCTTTACGCAGAGAGTAGTAGGGGCGTGGAACGCCCTGCCTGCAACAGTAGTAGACTCGCCAACTTTAAGGGCATTTAAGTGGTCATTGGATAGACATATGGATGTAAATGGAATAGTGTAGGTCAGATGATCGGCGCAACATCGAGGGCCGAAGGGCCTGTACTGCGCTGTAATATTCTAATTCTAATTCTAAAAAAAAAAAAGCCATGGCTGATACTTGAGTAGTAAATTACCATCAATGGCTGACTACACTTTCTGTTCACGTTCCCTTAAGCCCAGAAAAACAACCAACTTTACAATCCCTGAAATAAAAACAAGAAATGCTGGAACCACTCAGCAGGTCTGGCAACATCTGTGGAAAGAGAAGCAGAGTTAACGTTTCAGGTCAGTGACCCTTCTTCGGAACTGACAAATATTAGAAAAGTCACAGGTTATAAGCAAGTGAGGTGGGGGTGGGGCAAGAGATAACAAAGGAGAAGGTGCAGATTGGACAAGGCCACATAGCTGACCAAAAGGTCACGGAGCAAAGGCAAACAATATGTTAATGGTGTGTTGAAAGACAAAGCATTAGTACAGATTATGTGTAAATACACTGAATATTGAACAGCAGCAAGTGCAAACCTGAAAAAAAAACAGTGGGTAAGCAAACTGAACAAACTAAGATGAAATGAAATAAATGCAAAACAAAGATTGTAAAAAATGTAAAAAGAAAAAGAGAAAAAACAGCTAAAAATGAAAGTTAAATGGGGGGCTGTCATGCTCTGAAATGATTGAACTCAATGTTCAGTCCGGCAGGCTGTAGTGTGCCTAATCGGTAAATGAGATGCTGTTCCTCGAGCTTGCGTTGATGTTCACTGGAACACTGCAGCAATCCCAGGACAGAGATGTGAGCATGAGAGCAGGGGGGAATGTTGAAATGGCAAGCAATCGGAAGCTCAGGGTCCTGCTTGCGGACTGAGCGGAGATGTTCTGCAAAGCGGTCACCCAGTCTGCGCTTGGTCTCCCCAATGTAGAGGAGACCACACTGTGAGCAGCGAATACAGTATACTACATTGAAAGAAGTACAAGTACTTCACTGCTTCACCTGAAAGGAGTGTTTGGGGCCTAGGATAGTGAGGAGAGAGGAGGTAAATGGGCAGGTATTACACCACCTGCGATTGCAGGGGAAGGTTCCATGGGACGGGGACGAGGTGGTGGGGGTAATGGAGGAGTGGACCAGGGTGTAGCGGAGGGAACGATCCCTTCGGAATGCTGACAGGGGAAGGGAGGGGAAGATGCGACTGGTAGTGGCATCACGCTGGAGGTGGCGGAAATGGCGGAGGATGATCCTTTGGATATGGAGGCTGATGGGATTTTTTACAATCTTTTTTTTGCATTTATTTCATTTCATCTTAGTTTGTTCAGTTTGCTTACCCACTTTTTTTTCATGTTTGCACTTGCTGCTGTTCAATATTCAGTCCGTTAACACCTAATCTGTACCAGTGCTTTGTCTTTCAACACACTATTAACATGTTGTTTGCCTTTGCTCCATGACCTTTTGGTCAGCTATGTGGCCTTGTCCAATCTACACCTCCTCCTTTGTTATCTCTTGCCCCACCCCCACCTCACTTGCTTATAACCTGTGACTTTTCTAATATTTGTCAGTTCCGAAGAAGGGTCACTGACCTGAAACGTTAACTCTGCTTCTCTTTTCACAGATGCTGCCAGACCTGCTGAATGGTTCCAGCATTTCTTGTTTTTATTTCAGATTTCCAGCATCCGCAGTATTTTGCTTTTATTTACAATCCCTGAGCCTGATGTCGATAGTATTTATGGGGTCAAGCCTTCCAGTAAAAAAAAAGTGCAAAACACTGGGACAATGTGATAAAGTGGCAAGATATTATATAAATGCAAGTATTCCTTTTATCTTTGTTTTCATCTCCCGTCAACGTACAAGTTTGAGCAAAGCCTGTTGAGGGTGGAAAGAATCCAAGTATTGCTTTCAGCATTTATAATATATTGGCACAAAGCGTGCAGTGTACCAATGTCAGCTGTACCAGAAACTTGGTTATTGGACCAGGAGTTTACAACATTAAAAATTTGTTGCACTTCCTGGTTGGCTACATGATATGGAGTTCAGTTGTTTGAAGAGACGCCTGATGTCTCTCAGACCTGGATACCCTCTCAGCCATAGCTGATAGCCAGTCAGTGATTGAACCACCAGGTTTTAGCTAAGCTACCTGAATGTGGTTCCATATTATAGCAATGTGCACAACGTACTTTACTTTGAGGATAATGTTGAACTACCAACATTGCATAACCTTATCTTGTAAAAAGTTTTCATTGAGGCAGTGACTTGTTTGTACATATGCAGTAGGATGAAAAGCATTCTAATTTGAGGAATGCTGGTTGCACAATCATTCTTCAGACAGGACATCCATTGACCCACTTTTCCAAGCAGTAGAGCTACTGACCCCCACATTCTGCAGGGATACTGGCAGAACTCAGCAAGAAATGAAGGACATTGTGCATTGCTTGTCTTATAACTGTAGCCTTTTTGTTCCAGGTCAACAGGAAGACAGCAGTTTATCCCAGCAGGAAAATATAAAGCTGATGGGACAATAGAAACGGTACATTTTCCCTTGTTCAGAAAAAGTGCTTTTTTTTTTAATGCAGTGAGTTATTATGCTCTAGAATGCACTGTCTGATAGGATCTATAAGGGAGTCAAAGGTTATGCGGGGACAGGCAGGAAAGTGGAGTTGAGGCCGTGATCAGATCATCCATTATCTTATTAAATGGCAGAGCAGGCGTGAGGGGCTGAATGGCCTACTCCTGCTCCTATTATGTTCTTATGAGTGGAAGCAGATTCAGTAGTAATTTTCAAACTGGATTTGCATAAATTAAAAAAGAAAAAAGAAAGATTTGCATTGATATGGTGCCTTTCACGACCTCAGGAAGTTCCAAAGTGCTTTTCAGCTAATGAGGTAGTTTTGAAGAGTATTCACTGTTGTAATATAGGACTCGCAGCAGCCAATATCTACACAGCAAAGTCCCACAAATAACAATGTGATGATGACCAGATAATGTGTTTTAGTGATGTTGATTGAGAGATCAATATTGGCCAGAATACTGGGGAGAACTACCCTGCTGCTCTTTAAAACAGTGACATTGGAACTTTTCCATCCGCCTGAGAGCAGACAGGGCCTTGCTTTAATGTCTCATCCGAAAGATGGCACCTCCAGTGGTGCAGTGCTCTCTCAATACAGGAGTACCTCCCTCAGTACAGGAGTGTCTGCCTAGATTTTATGCTCTAGAGTGGAAGTTGAATCCAAAACTTTCTGAAGCGAGAATGCTATCCACGTGGCACTACTTGAAGGGAGAAAATTGCAGGGTTATTGGGAAAGAGGAGGAAGTGGGAATAATTGGATAGCTATTACAAATGGCTTCCTTCTGAATCATTCTATGTTTTTTGTTGAGAGAAGCATTTTTGTTTCACCAGTTGAAGATATTTTGCCACTGTAGTTCTCTCCATTCAGTACAACATTTTGTACCTGACTGGTTCTGTTGCCAGATCTGTGCTAAGCCTGCACTAGACATTGCTACTGGGAGTGAAATGAAAATTGCCTAAGGTGCCTTGAGCACTGATTTTTTTTTTTTAATCACATTTTATTATCACTGGAGCTATCTTTTTTGAGGCAACAATAACTTGTATTTATATAGCACCCATCTCATAATAAAACGTCTCAAAGTGCTTCATGATTACATTAAAAACTAAATTTGGCAGCAAGTCACAGAAGGAGATATTAGGACAGGTGATCAAAAGCTTGGTTTTAAGAAGGATCTTAAAGGAGGAAAGCAAGGTAAAGAGTCACAGAGGTTTAGGGAAGGAATTCCAGCTGAAGTCATGGCTACCAATGGTAGAGCAATTAAGAACAGGGATATGCAAGAGGCCAGAATTAGAGGAGTGCAGATATCTGACGGTTTTCTTCAATTCATTGTCAGGATGTGGGTGTCACTGGCAAGGCCAGCATTTATTGCCTGATCCCCAATTGCGCCTGAAAGTGGTGATGAGCTGTATTCTTCTATGAACGGCTGCAGTCTGTTGTAGTGGGTAGATGCAACAGGAGGGTGTGACTGTGAGTGAGGCAGGTATGGGGATCCAGAATTTAGCTTTAGAGGAGCCTCAGCCAGTGCCCTTATCCAGTAGGCACAAGGTTCTTGCTCCCAGTGTGGACAAGGGCACAGGCTGTAGGGAGGATGAGCGAACTGACCACAGCACTGTGGTTCAGAGCGCCATTCAAGTGGGGAGAGAAAAGAGAAATGTAGTTGTAATAGGGGATAGCATAGTTAGGGGAATAGATACTGTTCTCTGCAGCAAAGATAGAGAGTCCCGAAGTCTGTGTTGCCTACCTGGTGCCAAGGTTAAGGACGTCTCTTCTGGGCTAGAGAGGAACTTGGAGTGTGAGGGAAAGGATCCAGTTGTCGTGGTCCACGTAGGTACCGATGGCATAGGTAGGGCTAGGAAAGAGGTTCTGCTGAGGGGTTATGAGCAGCTCGGGGCTAAATTAAAAAGTAGAACCACAAAGGTGGTAATCTCCGGATTATTATTAGATTTTTGTATCATTGTTAGCTACAGGTGAGGTACCGGAAGACTGGAGGATAGTGAATGTTGTGCCTTTATTTAAGAAGGGCAGCAGGGATAAGCCAGGGAACTACAGGCCAGTGAGCCTTACGTCAGTGGTGGGAAAGTTATTGGAAGGGATTCTGAGAGACTGGATTTATATTTGGAAAGCCATGGTCTGATTAGGGATAGTCAGCATGGCTTTGTTTGTGGGAAATCATGTCTCACGAATTTGATTGAGTTTTTCGAGGAGGTGACCTAGAGGATTGACAAGGGCAGGGCGATGGACGTTGTCTACATGGACTTTAGCAAGGCCTTTGACCAGGTCCTGCATGATAGGCTGGTCCAGAAAGTTTGAACACATGGGATCCAGGGTGAGCTAGCCAATTGAATACAAAATTGACTAGGTGATAGGAGGCAGAGGGTGGTAGTGGAGGGTTGTTTTTCAGATTGGAGGCCGGTGACCAGTGGTGTGCTGCAGGGATCTGTGCTGGGCCGTCTGTTGTTTGTCATATATATTACTGACTTGGATGTGAATGTAAGGGTCATGATTAGTAAGTTTGCAGATGACACCAAAACTGGTGGTATAGTGGACAGTGAAGAAGGTTGTCTAAGGTTACAACAGGATATAGATCAACTAGGAAAGTGGGCAAGGGATTGGCAAATGGAATTTAACGCAGACGAGTGTGAAGTGATGCATTTTGGGAAGTTAAACCAGGGCAGGATATATACAGTGAATGGCAGGGCCCTGGGGAGTGTTGTTGAGCAAAGAGACCGTGGGGTGCAAGTACATAGTTCCTTGAAAGTGGCAACACAGGTAGACAGGGTGGTGAAGAAGGCGTATGGCATGCTTATCTTCATCAGCCGAGGCATTGAGTACAAAAGTTGGGACGTCATGTTACAGTTGTACATAACGTTGGTTAGGCCGCATTTGGAGTACTGTGTGCAGTTCTGGTCGCCGCACTACAGGAAAGATGTGATTAAGCTAGAGAGGGTGCAGAAAAGAATCACAAGGTTGTTGCCTGGTTTGGAGGGCTTGAGTTATAAAGAGAGATTGGATAGGCTGGGTCTGTTTTCCCTGGAGCGAAGGAGGCTGAGAGGGGACATGATAGAGGTATATAAAATTATGAGAGGCATAGATAGGGTAGATAGCCAGAGTCTGTTTCCCATGGTAGGGGTGACTAAAACTAGAGGGCATAGATTTAAGGTGAGAGGGAGGAGGTTTAAAGGGGATCAAAGGGGTAAATTTTTCACGCAAAGAATAGTGGGTATCTGGAATGAGCTGCCTGAGGAGGTGGTGGAGGCAGGAACAGTAGTGACATTTAAGAGGCATCTGGACAGGTACTTGAATGAGCAAGGCATAGAGGGATATGGAATTAATGTAGGCAGGTGGGATTAGTATAGATAGGCATTATGGTCAGCATGGATATGGTGGGCCGAAGGGCCTGTTTCTATGCTGTACTACTCTACGACTCTATGACCTCATCTCTGTTCCTGCCTATGTTGTTAGTACCAATATGGACCACGACCTCTGGCTGCTCACCCTCCCGTTTCAGAATGTCCTGCAGCTGCTCCGAGACATCCTTGACCCTAGCACCAGGGAGGCAACATACCATCCTGGAGTCTCATTTGTGGCCACTGAAACGCCTATCTGCACCCCTTACAATAGAATCCCCTATCACTATAGCTCTTCCATCCCTGTTCCTCCCCTGCTGTGCAGCAGAGCCCTCCGTGGTGCCACGAACTTGGCTGTTGCTGCTTTTCCCTGGGAGGTCATCCCCCCCCCCCAGCCCCCCAACAGTATCCAAAGCAGTATAACTGTTTGAGAGGGGGATGGCCACAGGGGAATCCTGCACTACCTGCCTGCGCCTACTACTTTGTCTGGTGGTCACCCATCTCTTTTCTGCCTGTGCAGCCATTACCTGCAGCGTGACCACCTCACTAAACATGCTGTCCACTCCATCCTCAGCATCATGGATGCTCCACAGTGAATCCAGCCGCAGCTCCAGCTCTGTAATGCGGATAGCCAGTAGCTGCAGGTTGATACACTTCCTGCACACATGGTCGTCAGGGACACTGGAAGCGTCCCTGATTTCCCACATAGCGCAGGAGGAGCAGATCACGGGGCTGAGCTCTCCTGCCATGACTTGCCCTTAGGTTAATTAGTTACTCCCTTAACTAAAAAACACTAATTACACTAGGGGCCTTGTTCTACCCACTACAATCTAAAGTCCTTTTTTAAAAAAAAACACTTTCGTAGTACTCACCTTATCCCCAGAGGTTTTATTTTCAACAAAAAAAAACTTTCCCCTTATTTTTTTAAGATATTCTAACAGCTGCTACTCACCAACCAATCACCTTGCAGCTCTCCTCTGACATCACTGTTTGCCTTTTTTTTCAAAACTCCGGCGCGCTGTAAGAGATGACTGCTCTCACACAGGTCTGCTCCGGTCCTCTCCGCTCCGCTCCTGGAAGGTAAGAGACTGGGCCTCGATCCTCAGGGTTGAGTTATAGGCTCCGGTCCTCTCCGCTCTGCTCCCGGAAGGTAAGAGACTGGGCCTCAATCCTCGGGGTCGATTTATAGACTTCGCTCCTGGCGTTCTCCCCACAGGTCTGCTCCGGTCCTCTCTGCTTCGCTCCCAGAAGGTAAGAGCTCTTATATCTGCTCCTCTATCTCTCCCTGACTGTTTGGAGGCCGGTAGTACACTCCCAGGCAAGTGATTGCCCCCTTTTTGTTTTTAAGTTACACCCGTATGGCCTCATTTGAGGAACCGTTTAAGATATCATCCCTCCTTACTGCAGTAATTGACTCCTTGATCAACAGTGCAATGCCACCTCCTCTTTTACCCCTCCCCTGTCCCGCCTGAAGATTCTACACCCTGGAATATTGAGCTGCCAGTCCTGCCCCTCCCTCAACCATATTTCTGTGATAGCAATAATATCACAAGCCCATGTGCTAATCAATGCCCTCAATTCATCTGCCTTACTAGTAAGGCTCCTTGCATTAAAATAGATGCAATCCAGCCTTGCATTTTTCACTTGTGCCTTAACAGGTTGATATTTTCTCTGCCTTCCAGACGGACTCTTTTCTATATTTGACTGTGCATCACCCCTTACTGTACCTCCACTCTGTATCCCATCCCCCTGCCAAATTAGTTTAAACCCCCCCCACCCACTCAACAGCACTAGCACTGGTGCCACAGACTTGGCTCTTGCTGCATTTCCCTGAGAAGCTATCTCCAAAGTGGAAAATCTGTTAGAAAGGGAGATGGACCCAGGGATCTCCTGCACTACCTGTCTAGTTCTTCTACTTTGCCTGGCGGTCACCCATTCCCTTTCTGTCTGAGCAGTCTTTACCTGCGGTGTGACCACATTCCTGTATGTGCTATCCACGATGATCTCAGACTCGCGGATGCTCCACAATGTCTCCAGCTGCCGCTCCGGATCCGAAACGCGGATTTCGAGTAGCTGGAGACACTTGCTGCACGTGTGTTCGCCCTGGACACTGGAAGCGTCCATGACTTCCCACATTGCACAGGAGGAGCACTCCACTTTGCCAAGCTGCCCTGCCATGACTTACCCTTAATTTATCCCCTTAAATTACCCAATAATTGGATTATTTGCACTCGGGACCTTGATTCCCTAAAAAAAAAATCACTACCTACTATATTAAAAAAAAAACACTGTGGACCTGTCCCTTTACTTTAGTTACTTACCCAGCTATTTAGAGTTGTTCCCTAACAGCAGTGACTCACCAACCAGTCACCTTGCAACTTTCCTGTGACGTCACTGTTGGCTTTTGTTTTCAAAAACTCCGGTGTGCTTGAAGAGGTCCGATTGCTCTCCGCTCCTGACGGTCACTAAATGTATTTAAGGAGGAAGTAGATAGATTTTTGAAATCTTGGGGAGTCGAGGGGTATGCGGAGCAGGCCCGAAACAGGAGTTGAGGCCTCGGACAGATCAGCCATGATCTTATTGAATGGTGGGGCAGGCTTAAGGGGCTGAATGGCCTACTCCTGCTCCTATTTCTTATGTTCTTATGAGTGGCTTGCTAGGCCATTTGAGAGTGATCTACATTGCGGTTTATCTGGAATCTCATCTAGGACAGCCAGACAGCCAGGTAAGGATGGCTGATTTCCTTCTATAAAGGACATTGAACCAGATGGGCTTTTGCAATCCAGTAGTTTCATGGTCACCATTACTGATACTAACTTTTTATTCCAGATTTATCTAATTTTTAACAATTCCCCAGCTGCCCTGGTGGGATTCACATTTGTGTCTCTGGATCATTAGTCCTGGCTTCTTAATTACTACTCCAGTAACATAACCACTATGCCACCATACCCCTACAGTTGGCCTGGTGGAGATTACAGGGATAGGGAGGGATGAGGCTCCAGAGATAAGCAAATGTAGTGCTTTACTTTCAATATGTGGGGACAGGAGTAAGAGGATGCAGCACCAAACAAGGCCTTAGCCTTGGTTCAGTGGGTAGCAATCTCCCCTCTTAGTCAGAATGCCTTGGGGTCAAGTCCCATTCCAGAGAACAGTACTGAAGGACTGATGCACTGCCAAAGGTAGCATCTTTCAGATCAGACGTGAAGCTGCGGCCCTGTCTAGCCTCTCAGGCGGACTTTGCTGGCATGGAAGTGCTTTTGAATATCCTAAAGTTGAAAACACATTAGTTTCCACATGTAGGCTGCTGACACCCAGCTCTCCTCACCACCGCCTCTCAACCCCTCCACTATCTCTAAATTGTCAGACTGCTTCTTCGCTATCCAGTGCCGGATGAGCAGAAATTAATTATTGCAAAGACCAAAGCCGTTGACTTTGGTCGCTGCTACATACTCTGCTCGCTAACCCCTGACTCTCTCTCCCTGGTAAATATCTGAGTCTGAATCAGAAACTTTGTAACTTTGATGTCAAAGGATGTAAATGCATTGGAGGCAGTACAGAGAAGGTTTATTGGACTAATACCTGGAATGGGCGGGCTGTCTTATGAGGAAAGATTAGACAGGCTAGGCTTGTATCTGCTGGAATTTAGAAGAGTAAGAGGCGACTTGATTGAAACATATAAGATCTTGAGGGATTTTGACTGGATGGATGTGGAAAGGATGTTTCCCCTTGTGGGAGTATCTAGAACTAGGGGTCACTGTTTAAAAATAAGGGGTCGTCCATTTAAGACAGAGATGAGGAGAAATTTTTTCTCTGAGTCGCAAGTCTTGGAATTCTCTTCCTCAAAAGGCAGTGGAAGCAGAGTCTTTGAATATTTTTAAGGCAGAGGTAGATAGATCTTGATGAGCAAAGGGTGTGGAAGGTTATCGGGGGTAGGTGGAAATGTGGAGTGATCAGTTCAGCCATGAGCTTATTGAATGGCGGAGCAGGCTCGAAGGGTTCAGTGGCCTACTCCTGCTCCTAATTCGTATGTTTGTATATTTGACCCCGAGATGAGTATCCAACCACCTTATCCGTACCATCACTAAGACTACCTGTTCCCATCACCTGGCTCTGCCCCGCCTCAGCTCATCAGCTGCTGAAATACCAATTCATGGCTTTGTTACATCTCGACTTGACTATTCCAAAGCACTTCTAGCCAGCCTATCACGTTTTACCCTCCATAAGCTTGAAGTCATCCAAAATGCTGCTGCCAGTGTTCTAACTTACACCAAGCCCTATTCAGCCATCAGCCCTGTCCTCACCGACCTATATTGGCTTCTGGTCAAGCAACACCTCAATTTTAAAATTTTCATCCTCCTTTTCAAATCCCTTCATGGCCTTGCCCCTCCTTATCTGTAATCTCATTAAAAATGCGATATAAATGCAAGTTGTTGTTGATAGGCGCTGAAAAATGCTTGTTGTTTGAGTAGATTTTGTATAAAGCATCAGTATCAACAACATCCCTAAGCGTCAGCAATTTCTCTCATTAAAATCCGGTGATGTATGAAATTATATTTAACCACAGAAGGAAAATGAAGCCGATCAAAACTATTGTGTAAGCCTTATTCAAACCTTTATCAGCTTGTTGTTTTGAAATAATAAATGACATTCCCTTTCAGATTATACTGAATACCCTGACGAACTTTCAAGATTTGACAACTTTTCTTCAACAAAATGTTGGCCAGGTTTGAACTGTTCCTTTCTTTTTGTTGGCTTGTGCACTTAAATTATACAAAATAAAAGCAGAAAACTTACACAACTGGCATGTCGGCATCTACTAAGAGAAAAGATGGTTTCAGGTTTAGGGTGGGACCTTCATCAGAACTCTAGGCAGAACTTGAAACATTAATAAACTTGAGCTTATCTGAAACTCTGCTACCTGTAACCTAACCTGCGATAAATCTCCCTCACCTATCACCCTTGTGCTTACTGACTTACATTAGCGTCCGGTTGACCAACAACTCTGTGTTCAAATCCCTACATGACCTTTCCCCTCCCCATCTCTAACCTCCACCAGCCCTACAACCCTTCAAGAATTCTGTGCCCTCCAACTCTGGCCTCTTGCATATCGCATCTCTTTGCTCCATAGTTGATGACTGTGTCTTCAGCCACCTATGCCCTGAGCTTCGGAATTCCCTTGCCAAATCTCTTCATCTTGTCACCTCTCATTCTCCTTTTAAGACCCTTCTTAAAGCCTACCTCTTTGACCAAGCTTTTGGTCAGTGGTCCTAATTTTTCTTTTTGTCTCCATGCCTTGGGACGTTTGGCATTAAAGGTGGTATATAACTGCATGTTGTTGTTTTTTTTTATTTCTCAGAAAAACACCGACTTGCTGTGCATTTTGTAGCGTTGTTTGTGTTTGTTTCAGTGGGTCTGGTGATGCTGGTGAGAGAAGAAGTCATTGGTATGGGGTATTTGTAGAGTCCATCATGCAGTAATCAGTGAAGCATGTGGGTATTTGCTGGAAGAAGCTGCTGTTCCCCCACGCAGCCTGGACGACAATAGTCGTAGAGTGTTTGCTTCAAGTTATGCAGTGTTATGCTTGGAGTAAATAGTGAAAGAGCCAACTTTTAGTGATGATGTGTGTGACATCCATTGTGGAGCACAGAGGCCACTGTGTGTTTGTTCTTGCTGTTGTTATTACCATAATTAGGCTTTTTTAATGCCATTTGCATGCATTAATTGCTTAATTATTTGTCCTCCTTATAAATATTTACAAGGAACTGCTGGAGAAAAGCTTTTCCACTTCAAGGTGCATAGAACCTAGAGGAATCTCCAGCACAGAAGCTGGCTATTTAGTCCAGCACTCCAAAAAGCAATCCTATTGCCCTATCCTTTACCCATAGCTCTGGATCGAAGGGCCTGTTTCTGTGCTGTATAACTCTATGACTCTTTCTTTGCTTCAAATATTCATTTTTCCTTAAAAAGATGCAAAGTCTGGCCCTCTGGTAACCTTTTATCCCCAGTGTCATTCTGATGAATTTGCATTGCACCCACTCCAAGGCTAATATATTGTTCCTGAGGCATGTTGCCCAGAACTGAACACAATGATTGAACCAAACTAGTCCCTCACTAACAGAAATACTTTAAAATTGCAATTTTGCAGGTTACTAACCGATTGATCCTATCAGTTAATGAACAGAAACACAACTGGTGCAGCCATAAGCTCAAATCGATAAGCATTCGTGTCTAGAAAAAAGCTCATCATTAGATCTTCTCTTAACTTTAGCCTGCGGCATCTCTCTATTGCAACCTTTTCTGTCTTCCTTAACATTGTTGATATTATTATATTGACTGTCCCTCTGAACTTTACCTTGTTGTTCTTCCTAATTTTCAAATATACCATCCTATATCCTCCTTGCTCCACTGTGTTGAAATCAAAGACTCATCAGTTTCTCCTATTCTATCTCTGCATTTCCCAGGACCTCAAAACTGAGATATCCTATCTTCCCTCGGCTGTTCCTGACTCTTGACAGTCCACAGGCTTTTAAAATGCAGACTTGGGTTGTGCAATTGGTCTTCAACAGTAGCTGTCGAAACAGCACTTACTCACCAATATCCTGCTTACTGATGTTCAGTTTGTGTTCTGCAAGGACCACTCGGCTCCAGTTCTCACTGCAGTCAGATAGAAATACAGCCTTGTTCATGGGAAACACAAGGTTCACTTGCAGAAATGGCCAACAGCGATCAATCCAGGCAAAACACTTAGCATAAAAAAATTAATAAACTAACACACTTCAAGACTGGGCAACCGATCCTTTTGATATCGATTGACCTGCTAGAGTTTCAATTTTTTTCAGAGACAGTTTGTGTTTTCTGAAAGTCCTTGAATATATTTTATATTTGCTGACAGTACCGTAAGCAGTTCCTAATGTTGACTTATGCAAGTTTGTGAACTGGAGATGTATTATCCAACAAATTGCTGTGATGCTGAATTTTATTTCACTGGATGCTACAGAAAAATAACATATCTTGTTTATAACACAGTATTATGAACAACGTTTTGAGTAATAAAATGTGTTCATATTGCATCCAAGTGAAGCTACAGGCCAGTTATGAGAATATTTACTCTTGCATCCAGGGCTTAGTGCCTACCTTGATTGGTTTGTACAACCACAATAACTAGCATAGCGAAATGTCACAAGATGCTTCATGGAAATGGAATCAAGACAAAATTTGACACAAAGCCTGATAAAGAAATATTTATGGAGGAAATTCCAGAGCTTGGGATCCAGGCAGCTGAAGGCATGGCCACCAATGGTGGGATGAAAGAAATAGAGGATGTGCAAGAGGCCAGAAATTGGAGGAACACCGAAATCTTGGAGGGTTGGAGGAGGTTCAGAAATAGTGAGGGGCGAGGCCATGGAGGGATTTGAAAATGAGGATGAGAATTTTAGATAGAGGTGTTGCTGTACTGGGAGCCAGTGTAGGTTAGCGAGCACGGAGTTGATGGCTGAGCAGGATTTGAGAGTTGGGTTACAAGATTTTGGAGGAGTTCAAGTTTAGAGAGGGTGGTAGGTGAGAGTTCAGTTAGGAGAACGTTGGTGTAGTCAAGTCAGGGTTGTAGAGGGGCAAGCAACTTTTGTGAAAGCTCTATACCTGCAATTGGTGGAAGTATGCTTTGTGGGAGATGGTGTGTCTGTGCTGTGGCCAGGAGAATAAGAGGCAATCTGGTAAATTGTGCTGCTCACCATGCCACTTATGAGCTGCTGGTACCTGCTGTCTACCTCGTGAGGGTTCAAATTACATGGAGTGGCATATAATTTTACAGCACAAAAACAGACCATTCAGCCAAGAAGTTTATGCTCCATACGAGCCTCCTTCCACCCGACTTCATCTCTCCCCATCAATAAATGGATGTTGCCAGGAATGAAGAATTTTAGTTATGAGGAAAAATTAGATAGGCTGGGATTGTTTTCTTTGGAACAGAGGAGGCTGAGGGGAGATTTAATTGAGGTGTATAAAATTGAGTGGATAGGAAGGATTTCTGTTAGCAGAGGAGTCAATAACCATATTTAAAATAATTGGTGGAAGGTTTAGAGGGAAGTGGAGGAGTAATGTTTTCACCCAGGGGATGGTGGGGGTCTGGAACTCACTTCCTGAAAAAAAGATCTAAAAAACATTTGGATATGCGCTTGAGGTGCTGTAACCTACAGGGCTATGCATCAAGAGCTGAAAGGTGGGATTAGACTGGATAGTGAACAAAAAAATCCAGTAGCCTCTTTAATTTGTCAACAGTGTGCACCTCTGTAAAGTCTGAAAAGGATTTTATTGTCATGCTGGGATGCATTGTCCAAAGGGATGGTGGGAACAGATTCGATAATAACTTCCAAAAGGGAAATGGATGAATACTTGAAAAGGAAAATTTTGCAGGGCTATGGGGAAAGGCAAAGGGCGCTCGAGCTAATTGAAATTCAAAAGAGCCGGCACAGACATGAGGGGCTGAATGGCCTCCCTCTGTGTTGTATCATCAAAGATCCTATAGGTCCTTTTTTATCAGGACATCATCTGATCTTTTGCATAGTTTTAAAAGCAGAAGATAAATTTTGTGTGTTTTTTTTTTAATCTGCATTCTAGTTTGAGATTGGACCCTTTGGCTGCATTCTACTGACACTGTCTGCCATTTTATCCAGATCCATTGACTTGTAAGTACCCTGGTGTTTTTTGTTGGTAAGATTTCTGTATTTTATTATATTGAAGCTCCATTTCATTGTAAAAACCCAAGTATTGGTTAATTTGCTGATCAGAATTGGGGTTTGGGAGACAGGACTGAAAGGAAATAGGAAAAATCTTACCACTCAAACATTGGAAGCCACTACTCTCAGCTGACCCTAGTGGTTGTAATGAAGCACTATAACTGGGTGACCTGAGGTAAGTAAGATTTCCTTTGCTCACTATTAGTAGCAAAGCCATAATGTGTTCTTCATTCATACACTTACAAGTTTGCTATGAATAGCAAACAGAGGATGTCATCGCTTCACCTTCCCCCATCTTTTTTTATTAGGGTGGAGGGGAAGAATAAATTATTTCACTTTTTGGAAATGTTTCTGAGGGTCATGAAACATGAATTTTGGCCTGATAGACACCTTTCTAGCTTTACTTTAATACAGTTAATTGGGAACTTTTCATCCTTACTGTTCAATCCTCATATCAGAGATTTATTCTGTGGTTAAATTTCCAAAGGGAATATCTCATTACGCTTCTTGAAAATCTTCACAAATCAAGTGAAACATTTTGGTTGAAAAAATGGAAATGGACAATATAAACTAAATGGTATAATTTTAAAGGGGGTGAAGGAACATAGATCTTTGGTTTCACAAACAAAAATCTTTGCAGATGGCTTGGTAAGTTCATAAAGCTGTTTTTTTAAAAAAAAAAGCATAGTAGATCCTTGGCTTTACAAATAGTGGGCGTAGAGTACAGAGCAACGAAGTTATGCTAAACCATTATAAATCACTGATTTGACCTCAGATGGAGTGTTGTGTTCAATTCTGGACTCCACACTTTAGAAAGGATGGCAAGGCTTTGGAGAGGGTGTAGAGATTCGCTAGAAGGTTACCACTCTCATACACAGCGAGTTCCAGATCATAGATTTAAAACTTTCCAAAGGCAGTTCGATCTTTACTTAAAAAGGAAACATGTGCAGGGCTGTGGGAGAAGGATCAGGGGAGTGAGACGAATTGAATAGCTCATTCAAAGACCTGGCACTGATACAGTGGGCCAAATGGCAGCCTTCTGTGCTGTGAGAGTCTGTAATTCCAAGTATCTAATATTTTAGTGTATTACTTATTAAAAACTATCCCTTTTTAATATTTAGGCTTCTGCCAGTTTCAAAAGAGAGCCATTGTTTTTTCAGTTGTAAGCTCATACACTTTGGAACGAAAATAATTATATAATTTATACACAGAAGGAGGCTATTCAGCTCATTGTACCTGTACCGGCTCTCTGAAAGACCTATCTACCTCGTCACATTTGCCTGCCCTTTCCTCTAACTCTTATCATATTTAATTTTCAAGTATATATGGGTAGGTGGTGGCGTAGTGGTATTATCACTGGACTAGTAACCCAGAGATCCAGGGTACCTCTCTGGGGACATGGGTTCGAATCCCACCACAGTAGAAGGTGGAATTTGAATTTAATTAATAAATCTGGAATTAAAAGCTAGTCGAATGAAACCATTGTCGATTGTTGTAAAAACCCATCTGGTTCACTAATGTCCTTTAGGGAAGGAAATCTGCTGTCCTTACCTGGTCTGGCCTACATGTGATTCCAGACCCACAGCAATGTGGTTAACTCTTACATGCCCTCTGAAATGGCCTAGCAAGCCATTCAGTTGTACCTAACCACTACGCAGTCAATAAAAAGGAATGAAAGCGGACGGACCACCTGGCATCGAACTAGGCACCGGAAACGACAACAGCAAAACCAGCCCTGTCGACCCTGCAAAGTCCTCCTTACTAACATCTGGGGGCTTGTGCCAAAGTTGGGAGAGCTGTCCCACAGACTGGTCAAGCAACAGCCTGACATAGTTACACTCACGGAATCATACCTTACAAACAATGTCCCAGACACTGCCATCACCATCCCCGGGTATGTCCTGTCCCACCGGCAGGACAGACCCACCAGAGGTGGTGGCACAGTGGTATACAGTAGGGAGGGCGTTGCCCTGGGAGTCCTCAACATCGACTCTGGACCCCATGAAGTCTCATGGCATCAGGTCAAACATGGGTATGGTAACCTCCTAATGATTACCTTCTACTGCCCTCCCTCAGCTGATGACTCAGTACTCCTCCATGTTGAACACCACTTGGAGGAAGCACTGAGGGTGGCAAGGGCACAAAATATACTCTGGGTGGGGGACTTCAATGTCCATCACCAAGAGTGGCTCGGTAGCACCACTACTGACTAAGCTGGCCGAGTCCTAAAGGGCATAGCTGCTAGACTAGGTCTGCGGCAGGTGGTGGGGGAACCAACACGAGGGAAAAACATGCTTGACCTTGTCCTCACCAATCTTCCTGCCACAGATGCTTCTGTCCGTGACTGTATTGGTAGGAGTGATCACCGCACAGTTGTCGTGGAGATGATGTCCCGCCGTCACATTGAGGATACCGTCCATCGTGTTGTGTGGCACTATCACTGTGCTAAATGGGATAGATTTCGAACAGATCTAGCAATGCAAAACTGGGCATCCATGAGGCGCTGTGGGCCATCAGCAGCAGCAGAATTGTACTCAACCACAATCTGTAACTTCATGGCCCGGCATATCCCCTGCTCTACCATTACCATCAAGCCAGGAGACCAACCCTGGTTCAATGAAGAGTACAGGAGGGCATGCCAGGAGCAGCACCAGGCATACCTCAAAATGAGGTACCAACCTGGTGAAGCTACAGTACAGGACTATCTGCGTGCCAAACTGCGTAAGCAGCATGCGATAGACAAAGCTAAGCGATCCCATAACCAACGGATCAGATTTAAGCTCTGCAGTCCTGCCACATCCAGCCGTGAATGGTGATGGACAATTAAACAACTAACTGGAGGAGGTGGCTCCACAAATATCCTCATCCTCAATGATGGAGGAGCCCAGCACATCAGTGAGAAAGACAAGGCTGAAGCATTTGCAGCTATGTTCAGCCAGAAGTGCCGAGTTGATGATCCATCTCAGCCTCCTCCTGAAGTCCCCAGCATCACAGATGCCAAACTTCAGCCAGTTCGATTCACTCCGCGTGATATCAAGAAACGACTGAAGGCACTGGATACTGCAAAAGCTATGGGCCCTGACAATATTCCGGCATTAGTACTGAAGACCTGTGCTCCAGAACTTGCCGCGCCCCGAGCCAAGCTTCAGTTCCAACAGCTACAACACTGGCATCTACCCTGCAATGTGGAAAATTGCCCAGGTATGTCCTGTACACAAAAAGCAGGACAAGTCCAATCCGGCCAACTACCGTCCCATCAGCCTACTCTCAATCATCAGTAAAGTGATGGAAGGTGTCATTGACAGTGCCATCAAGCGGCACTTGCTTAGCAATAACCTGCTCAGTGACGCTCAGTTTGGATTCCGCCAGGGCCACTCAGCTGCTGACCTCATTGCAGCCTTGGTTCGAACATGGACAGAAGTGCTGAACTCAAGAGGTGAGGTGAGAGTGACTGCTCTTGACATCAAGGCAGCATTTGACCGAGTATGGCATCAAGGAGCCCTAGCAAAACTGAGGTCAATGGGAATCCGGGGGAAAACCCTCCGCTGGCTGAAGCCATACCGAGCGCAAAGGAAGATGGTTGTGGTTGGACTGGGTCAGTCATCTGAGCTCCAGGACATCACTGCAGGAGTTCCTCAGGGTAGTGTCCTAGGCCCAACCATTTTCAGCTGTTTCATCAATGACCTTCCTTCAATCATAATGTTAGAAGTGGGGATCTTTGCTGATGATTGCACAATGTTCAACACCATTCGCGACTCCTCAGATACTGAAGCAGCCCGTGTACAAATGCAGCAAGACTTGGACAATATCCAGGATTGGGCTGATAAGTGGCAAGTAACTTTCACGTCACACAAGTGCCACGCAATGACCATCTCCAACAAGAGAGAATCTAACCATCTCCCCTTGACATTCAACGGCATTAAGATCACTGAATCCCCCACTATCAACTTCCTAGGGGTTACCATTGACCAGAAGCTGAACTGGACTAGCCATATAAATACTGTGGATACAAGAGCATGTCAGAGGCTATGAATCCTGTGGTGAGTAACTCACCTCCTGACTCCCCAGTGCCTTTCCACCATCTACAAGGCACAAGTCAAGAGTGGGATGGAATATGTTCTACTTGCCTGGATGTGTGCAGCTGCAACAACACTCAAGAAGCTTGACATCATTCAGGACAAAGCAGCCCACTTGATTGACACCCCATCCACAAACACTCAAGCCCTCCACCACCGACAGTGGCAGCAGTGTGTACCATCTACAAGATGCACTGCAGCAACGTACCAAGGCTCCTTAGACAGCACCTTCCAAACCTGCGACCTCCAGCGCTTAGAAGGACAAGGCAGCAGATGCTTGGGAACACCACCACCTGCAACTTCCCCTCCAAACCACACACTATCCTGACTTTGAACTATATCGCCGTTCCTTCACTGTCGCTGGGTAAAAATCTTGGTACTCCCTTCCTAACAGCACTGTGGGTGTACCTACCCCACATGGACTGCAGCGGTTAAAGAAGGTGGCTCACCACCACCTTGTCGAGCGTAATTAGGGATGGGCAATAAATGCCGGCCTAGCCAGCTATGCCCACATCCCAGGAACGAATAAAAAAAAAATATGGTTGAAGAGTTGCAAGCCCAAATAGCACAAATGTGGCAATATGATGTAGTGGCAATAACAGAAATGTGACCTTAAAAATGGTAAGGACAGGGCACTTAATATTTGAGGATGCAAAGTACGAACATACAAATTAGGAGCAGGAGTAGGCTGCTCGTGCCTGCTCCCCCATTCAATAAGTTCATGGCTGAACTGATTTCTCCACATTACCATACCCCCGATAACCTTTCACACCACACCCCCCGCCTCCCCCGCTTATCAAGAATCTACCTCTGCCTTAAAAATATTCGAAGACTCTGTTTCCAACGCCTTCTGAGGAAGAGAGTTTCCAAAGACTCACGACCCTCTGAGAAAAAAATTTCTCCTTATCTCTGTCTTAAATGGGTGACCCCTTATTTTTAAACAGTGATCCCTGGTTCTATATTCTCCCACAAAGGGAGAACACAAGTGTTCAGAAAAGGTAGGGAAAGGAAAAAAGGAGGTTGGGCTGGCAGTACTGAGAAACGAAGACATTGTAGTGTCGGAAAGGGAGGATGTCCCTTAGAAGGGCAAGGAGGGAATTCATTCAGGTCATCGATCTGAAATGTTGACTCTTTGTCTTTCCAGATCTGCTGAGTATTTCCAGCACTTTGTTTTTAGTTTAGATTTCCAGCATGCACAGTATTTTGCTTTTATTTTAGTGGAGAAATTTCTGAAATACTTTCAGGAGAACTTCATTGAGCAGTATGTTCTTCCACCAAATAGGAAGGAGGCATTGCTGGATCTGGTGCTGGGGAATGAGGTGGCCCAAGTGGGGGAAACACTTGCGTAAGAGTGGTCATCGTATCATAAGGTTCAAATTAGGAATGGAGAAGAGCAAGGTACAATCTAAAGTAGAACTTCTAAGTTGGAAGAGGGCTAACTTCAGTGGGATCAGAGGGGATCTAGCCAGGGTAAAATGGTTCCAAAAATTGACAGGAAAAACTGTAACAGAACAATGGGTGATCTTTAAGGAGGAAATGTTTCAGGTACAGGCGAGGTACATTTGAATAAGGGCAAAAGGCAAGGGAATCAAAGCCAGGGCTTTCTTGGATGTCGAGGGAGATAGAGAATATGATGAAACAAAAAAAAAAGTGAATTCTTCAAGAGTGATCCAGACCAAATATAATTAGTTGAGAGGGGAAGTGAAGAGGAAAATAAGACTGGCAAAGAGAGAATATGAGAATAGAATGGTAGGTAACATAAAAGGGAATGCAAAAATCTTCCGCCAGCATGTAAATAGTAAGCGGGTAGTAAGAGGTGGGGTGGGGCCTATTCGGGTCTAAGAGGATGATAAATGCTTAGAGGCGCAGGACAAGGCTAGAATACTTAGTGAATACTTTGTGTTGATATTTACCAGGAAGAGGATGCTAACAAAATATCAGTAGAAGCAGAGATGATAAAGGCAATAATGGGGTGAAAAGGACGCACTGGAAAGGCTGGCTATGCTTGGGGCAGATAAGCCACCTGGTCCGGATGGCTTGCTTCCCGGGTTTCTAAAGGAAGTGAGAGTGCAGATAGCGGAAGGTCTTGCCATAGTCTTCCAATCGTTCCTAGGTATGGGGGAGGTGCCAGAGGATTGGAGAATGGCAAATATGACACCCTTATTCAAGAAAGAATGGCAGGTTGTGCTTGACTAAATGAATATTTTGATGAATTAACAGAAAAGGTGAAAGGGAAAGCAATGGATGTTGTTTGTATGGATTTCAAGAAAGCGTTTGACAAAGTACCACATGAAAGGCTGGTTAACAAAATGAGGCTCATGGGATTGGAGGGTCAGTGTCCAGTTGGGTAAAAAAAATTGCTTCAGGGCAGGAAACAGCAACGAGAGGTAAATAGTTATTTTTCAGACTGGAGGATGGTAGGTAGTGGTGTTCCCAAAGGTTTAGTGCTAGGACTTTTTTTTGACATATATAAATGTCTTGGATATTAGCAAACCGAGTAAAATTTAAACATTTTCTGATGATATCATGGTGTGGCAGACAGTGAGGATGATACCAATTGACCGCAAAAGGAAATAGGCTAGCAGAATGGGCAGACCAGTGGCAGATGAAATTTAAGACTGAGAAATGAGGTAATGCATTTTGGCAGAAGGGATAAGGTGGGGAAATATAGACTGAATGGCATAGTTCTAAACAGTGTGCAGGGATGTACATGTGCATAGATGTTTTGAAGGACATATTGATAGTGGCTAACAAAGCATATGAGATCTTGGGCTTCATAAAAAGATTTACTGAGTACAAAAGCAGGGAAGTTCTGCTGAACCTTTTATAAAGCTCTGGTTAGGTCACAACTAGAGTATTGTGTCCAGTTCTGGTCACAAACTTTAGGAAGGATGTGAGGGTCCTTGAGTGGGTGCAGAGATTTACCAGAATGGTTCCAGGGATGAGGGATTTTAGTTACAAGATTATTTTGGAGAAGCTGAGGTTGTGATTGAGGAGAGATCTGATGTAGATGTTGCCATTGAATATATTCAAGACAGAGATCGATAGATTTCTAGATATTAAAGATACCAAGGGATATGGATATAGTGCAGGAAAATTACATTGAGGTAGAAGATCAGCCATAATCTAGTTGTATGACGCAGCAGGCTCGACGAGCCAAGTGGACTACTTCTGCTCCTATTTCTTATGATCCTAGATGTACAGGATTATGACAGGTTTAGATAAGGTATACGAAGAAAAACTGTTCCTATTAGCTGATGGAACAAGAACTAGGGAACACAGATTGCATGTTTTGTGCATGAGATACAGGGGATGTGAGGAAGACATTTTTTTATGCAGCGAGTGATAATTAACTGGAATTCACTGCCTACGAGGGTGATGGAAGTGTAGTAGAATGATTGCAAAAGGGAATTGTATGGGCACTTGAGGGAAATAAACTTGCAGGGGAATGGGACTGATTAGATTGCTTTACAGAGAGCCAGTATGGACTCGATGGGCCAAATGGCAGCCTTCTGTGTCATTATAACTCTGACTATAAAATATTTTGAAACCTTCACGACTGTTATGTAAGCACACTCATCAGCCACTTTGCACGCTTGAGTCCTACTCATGCAGGTTACATAAATGACAAGTCAGTCTGTTTCTGGTGGTATTGGTTGAAGATAATATTTTCATTCAACGAACAATTTGCATTTATATTGCGTTTTTAACGTAGTTAAATGTCCCAAGGTGCTTCATGGGTGTGTAATCAAACAAAATTTGAACTGAGCTACATTTAGGTTAGATGACCAAAATCTTGGTCAAAGAAGCAGATTTTAAGAAGGGACTTAAAGGAGGAGAGAGAGGTGGAGAGGTTATTGAGGGAATTCCAGAGCTTAGCAGCTAAAAACACAGATGTCACTTGTGGTGGGATGCAAATTGGGGATGCACAAGAGGCTAGGATTAGAGGAGCACAGAGATCTCAGAGTGTTCTAGGACTGGAGGAGGTTATAGAAGCAAATATATAACTTTTTTTAATGGAGAGCATTCAATTAGAATTACATAGTGTGTACTGACTGGATGGGGAGAACAGGAAGAAGTCACTTTTACAGGTTTGGGTAACTGATCAAGTCTTAATCTCATTGTGCGGAATGATTATATTACAACTATAATATGAAATATTAATTGGGTAATGTTTGACATTTAACCTCCCTTGTACTGCTACCACTTATTTCTAACTTTATCTGATGACCTTCCTGGCACTGACATTCCTAAATTCCTTTGTGGATTCATTTTAACGTTAATGAGAGCAGTAAGAGTTGTACTAATCTGTCCTAGACTGGGCAATTTGGCGCCTCTGAATCCTTGTAAGTTATGTTGTTTGTTAAACAGCTGACATTTTTTAGATATTAAGGCACCACCTATGTTGTATAGATAAATCTTTTTGGTTAATCCCAAACTGAAAGATATTCCATAAGTCAAACCTGCAATGTCCTGCACTGGAATCCTATTCGGTTCTGTCCCTGGCAGTAATTATCAACAAAGAATCAAGACACTAGGGTTGAGACCATCATTTTGCTGTCTGTGCCCAGATGGTTCCATATATTCTTTGGGCTTGGCAGCCTCCACCTAAGGAGGTACCTACTCTTAAAATAAATAAATGTGGAGGAAGGTTATCTTTTCGGCTCAGATGGTTTGTGAATTGTGCCTCTTTTGACCAAATTCATGGCCAAAGGATTGAAGGTGCAAATCTCTTGGAAGGTGTGCCAGAGGTGATTTGTAATTGCTTTGTGCCATCCAGAAAAATGGCACTGCTGGCTTTTCGAGAGGGTTACCATGAACTGCACCCTGTAGCTGATACCTTGTAGCTGATACCTTGTAGCTGATATCTTGTGGAACCAAGTGCCCGAGTCCCTTCAAGGGTGGATCAGAGTTATAAGGTCAGCAAGGAAGTGCTGCATGTTATAGTCCTTTCAGTGGTTGCTCTGAAGGTCCAGGGATTCTTGGAGGTCTTTACAGCCACACCACTTCCAGCATTATTAAGGAAAATCCACTGTGAATTTTGTTTCATTCGTTCTTGGAACCTGGGTGACACTGGTAAATCCACTGGGCTTTAAATAGCAAGAGCACAATCACATCATCTGAGCAAGTCCCTGGCTTGTGGTTGAGGTGAAGCAGAAAAGCATCATCATATCCAACCACTTTTATCGTTATTACACTACGAGGTTTCAGCCTTCGATCTCTTGGAAAACATTGAGAGAGCAGTTCTTTCTTTCTCGATCTCATGCCTGATGCCACTGAGGTCATATTTGTCCATGCAACTTTCTGCCTCAGTAGCAATAATTTTGATTTAGCTGACTGCTAAACGTTTTGAGCTGAATTTCAGCAGGCATTCTTCCTTTTGCCCTCGATAGCTTTAGCAGGAGAGCCACCGATACCTCGTAAAATGGTGGGAGACATTCAACCAAGGCCCTGTCTGCCCTCTAAGTTGGATGTAAAGAATCCCATGACACTATTTTAAAAAGAGCAGCAGAGTTCTCCCTGGTGTCCAGGCTAATATTTATCCCTTAACCAACATCATTGAATACAGAAATAAAAACAAGAAATGCTGGAACCACTCAGCAGGTCTGGCAGCACCTGTGGAAAGAGAAGCAGAGTTAACGTTTCGGGTCAGTGACCCTTCTTCGGAACGGAACCTGCTGAGTGGTTCCAGCATTTCTTGTTTTTATTTCAGATTTCCAGCATCTGCAGTATTTTGCTTTTATCATTGAATACAGACTGTCTTGTAATTCTCGCAAGGCTATTTATGGGAGCTTGCTGTGTATAATTTGTCTGCCATGTTTCCTGCATCACAATAATGACTACACTTCAAGCATACTTGATTGGCTATGTACTTTGTGACATCCTGGCATTGCAAAAGATGCTGTATAAATGCAAGTCTTTTTCTTCCACATTGTATAAACAAAAAGCTTTAGTAGAAGACTCAAAATATAAAATATAGAAAAATAAATTCTTAAAGGGTGAAGAACATATGGAATAACCTACCAGATAGTAGACTCAAAGTAATTAGAGACATTACAAATATAATTAGATGCTGGGCTGGGAGAAACCTAGAGGGATAGATACGCTTTAGTGGCCTGAACAGCCATTTCTCAAACTTTTTTTTGTGTTTTATGCTCTTCCTAAGAACAAAGAACGGAACAGCACAGGAACAGGCCATACGGCCCTCCAAGCCTGCGCCGATCTTGATGCCTGCTTAAACTAAAATCATCTGCACTTCCAGGGACCATATCCCTCTATTCTCATCCTATTCATGTATTTGTCAAGATGCCTTTTAAACGTCGCTATCGTTCCTGCTTCCACCACCTCCCCCGGCAGAAAGTTCCAGGCACTCACCACCCTCGGTGTAAAGAACTTGCCTCGCACATCCCCTCTAAACTTTGCCCCTCGCACCTTAAACCTATGTCCCCTAGTAACTGACTCTTTCACCCTGGGAAAAAGATTCTGACTATCCACTCTGTCCATGCCGCTCATAACTTTGTAAACCTCTATCATGTCGCCCCTCCACCTCCGTCGTTCCAGTGAAAACAATCCGAGTTTATCCAACCTCTCCTCATAGCTAATGCCCTCCAGACCAGGCAACATCCTGGTAAACCTCTTCTGTACCCTCTCCAAAGCCTCCACGTCCTTCTGGTAGTGTGGCGACCAGAATTGCACGCAATATTCTAAGTGTGGCCTAACTAAAGTTCTGTACAGCTGCAGCATGACTTTCCAATTTTTATACTCTATGCCCTGACCGATGAAGGCAAGCATGCTGTATGCCTTCTTGACTACCTTATCCACCTGCATTGCCACTTTCAGTGACCTGTGGACTTGTACGCCCAGATCTCACTGCCTGTCAATACTCCTAAGGGTTCTGCCAATTACTGTATGGCATTAGACCTTCCAAAATGCATTACCTCACATTTGTCCGGATTAAACTCCATCTGCCATTTCTCCGCCCATGTCTCCAACCGATCTATATCCTGCTGTATCCTCTGACAATCCTCATCACTATCCGCAACTCCACCAACCTTTGTCGTCCGCAAACTTACTAATCAGACCAGCTACATTTTCCTCCAAATCATTTATATATACTACAAAGAGCAAAGGTCCCAGCACTGATCCCTGCGGAACACCACTAGTCACATCCCTCCATTCAGAAAAGCACCCTTCCACTGCTACCCTCTGTCTTCTATGACTGAGCCAGTTCTGTATCCATCTTGCCAGCTCACCTCTGATCCCGTGTGACTTCACCTTTTGTACCAGTCTGCCATGAGGGACCTTGTCAATGGCTTTACTGTAGTCCATATAGATAACATCCACTGCCCTTCCTTCATCAATCATCTTTGTCACTTCCTCAAAAAACTCAATCAAATTTGTAAGACACGACCTCTCCTTCACAAAACCATGCTGCCTCTCACTAACAAGTTCGTTTGTTTCCAAATGGGAGTAAATCCTGTCCGAAGAATCCTCTCTAATAATTTCCCTACCACTGACGTAAGGCTCACCGGCCTATAATTTCCTGGATTATCCTTGCTACCCTTCTTAAACAAAGGCACAACATTGTCTATTCTCCAGTCCTCTGGGACCTCACCTGTAACCAATGAGGATGCAGAGATTTCTGTCAAGGCCCCAGCAATTTCTTCCCTTGCCTCCCTCAGTATTCTGGGGTAGATCCCATCAGGCCCTGGGGACTTATCTACCTTAGTGCTTTGCAAGACACCCAACACCTCCTCCTTTTTGATAATGAGATGACTGAGACTATCTACACTCCCCTAGGCTCATCATCCACCAAATCCTTCTCTTTGGTGAATATTGATACGAAGTACTCATTTGGTACCTCGCCCATTTCCTCTTGCTCCACACATAGATTCCCTTCTCTATTGTTGAGCGGGCCAACCCTTTCCCTAGTTACCCTCTTGCTCTTTATATATGTATAAAAAACCTTGGGGATTTTCCTTAATCCTGTTTGCCAATGATTTTTCATGACCCCTTTTAGCCCTCCTGACTCCTTGCTTAAGTGCCTTCCTACTGTCTTTATATTCCTCAAGGGATTCGTCTGTTCCTAGCCTTCCAGCCCTTACGAATGCTTCCTTTTTCTTTTTGACTAGGCTCACAATGTCCTGCGTTATCCAAGGTTCCCAAAACTTGCCAAACTTATCCTTCTTCCTCACAGGAACATGCCGGTCCTGGATTCTAATTTGCATATAAGTGTAATTTTATCTTTTAAACTGACTTCTATTGGAATTCGGGGTAACAGCCAATTAACCCTTAAACCCGTTCACTCAAGTTCTGAAATGATTTGAAGATGACCCTTATTGGTGACAGTGGTTATATTTTATTCAGTCTGAGCAGTAGCATTACCATTATGCCCTGGGTAGAAATGCGATCTCAATGCAACTACTCCTTGGTTGTGCCCCAGGTACCATCGCGTCAGTCAATAGAATGATAGAATGGTTACAGCACAGAAGGAGGCCATTTGGCCTAATGTGTCTGTGCTGGCTCTCTCAAGTTCAACTCAGCTAGTCCCACTTCCCTGCCTTTTCCCTGTAGCCCTGCACATTTTTTCTCTTCAGATAATTATCCAATTCTCTTTTGAATGTCACAATTTAATCTGCCTCTACCGCATTCAGGCAGTGCAGTCCAGATCCTAACCATTCGCTGTGTAAAAGAAGTTTTTCTTCATGCTACCATTGCTTCTTTTGCCAATCACCTTAAATCGGTGTCCTCTGGTTCTCGATCCTTTCTGCAATGGGAACAGTTTCTCCCTCTATCTACTGTCCAACCCCCCTCATGGTTTTGAACACCTCTATCAAATCTCCTCTCAACCTTTTCCTCCAAGGAGAACAGCCCCAACTTCTCCAATCTATCCACATAACTAAAGTTCCTCATCCCTAAAACCAATCTCATAAATCTCTTCTGCACCCTCTCTAATGCCTTCACATCCTTCCTAAAGTGTGGTGCCCAGAACTGGACACAGTACTCCAGCTGAGGCTGAACCTGTGGTTTATACACGTTTATCATAACTTCCTTGCTTTGGTACTCTTTGCCCCTATTTCTGAAGCCCAAGATCCCGTAAACTTTATTAACCGCTTTCACAACCTGCCCTGCCATCTTCACTGATTAGTGCACATATACCCCCAGGTCCTTCTGCTCCTGCACCCCCTTAGAATTGTATCCTTTATTTCATTTTGTCTCTCCTTGTTCTTTCTACCAAAATGAATCACCTCACGCTTCTCTGCATTAAATTTCATCTGTCACCTAGCTGCCCATTCCACCAGCCTGTGTCCTTTTGAAGTTTATCCCTATCCTCCTCACAGTTCACAATACTTCCAAGTTTTATGTCATTTGCAAATTTTGAAATTGTGTTCTGTAACCCAAGTCTAGGTTGTTATGTATATCGAAAAAAGCAGGGGTCCCAACTCTGACCACAGGGAATCCCGTTCTAAACCTTCCTCCAGTTTGAAAAACAACCGTTCTCTGTTCTCTGTTGTCACTCAGCCAATTTCATACTTATGCTGCTACTGTCCCTTTTATTCCATAATCTCTAACTTTGCTGACAAGCCTGTTATCAAATGCTTTATCAAATGCTTTTGGAAGTACATTTACGCCACATCAACTGCATTATCCTCACCCATCTTCTCCGTTACCTCATCAAAAGGCACAAGCAAGTTAGTTAACCACAATTTTCCCTTAACACAACCGTGCTGGCTTAATTAATCCACATTTGCCGAAGTGACTGTTGATTTTGTCCCAATGTTAAACTGACTGGTCTGTAGTTGCTGGTTTATTCTTATAGCCTTTTTTGACAAGGGTTTAACATTTGTAATTCTCCAGTCTTCTAGCACTACCCCTGAATATCAGGAGCATTGGAAAATTATGGCCAGTGCCTCTGCAATTTCCACCCTTACTTCCCTCAGATGCATCTGGGTCAAAATCCTTGAACTCCCTTCTTAACAGCACTGTGGGTGTACCTACCCCACATGGACTGCAGCGGTTCAAGAAGGCGGCTCACCGCTACCTTCTCAAGGGCAATTGGGGATGGGCAATAAATGCTGTCCTAGCCAGTGACGCTCACATCCCATGAACGAATAAAAACAAAAATCTCGTCCTGGTGATTTACCACTTTAAGTACAGCCAGCCTTTCTGATACCTCCTCTTTATCAATTTTTAGTCCATGAAGTGTCTCAACTACCTCCTCTTTCACTATAATTTGGGCTGCATCTTCTTCCTTGGTAAAGACCGATGCAAAGTATTCATTTGGTGCCTCAGCTAGGCCCCTTGCCTCCCATGTGTAAATCCCCTAGTAGGTTCCTAATTGGCCCCACTCCTCCTTTAACCACCCTTTTACTAATTATACGTCTATAGAAAACTTTTGGATTTCCTTTTATCTTAGCAGCCAGTTTCTTCTCATACTCTCTTAGCTTCTATTTTTTCACTTCTCCTCTGAACCTTCTATGTTGAGCCTGGTTCTTGGTTGTCGTATCCAACTGACATCTGTTTTATGCACCCTTGTTCAGCTTCATCTTACTCTCTGTTTCATCATGCAGGGAGCTCTGGATTTGTTTGTCCTACCTTTCCCCCTCGTGGAAATGCATCTTGACTGTACCAGAACTAACTACGTCGCAGTTTTGCCTGCCAATCTTTGTGGGCCAGATCCGTTTTCACCCCATTGAAGTTGGCCGTCTCCAAATTAATTATTCTTATTATGGATTGTTCCTTGTCCTTTTCCGTAACCAACCTAAACTTTATGATATGATCAGTGTTGCCTAAATGTTACACTGCTGACACTTGATCCACCTCATTCCCCAGAACCGAATCCAGCAATGCCTCCCTCCTTCCTCATTAGACTGGAATCATACTGCTGCAAAAATTCTCCTGAACACTCTAGAAACTCATGCCCTCCCTGCCTTTTACGCTATCACTATCCCAATCTATATGAGGATAATTAAAGTCCCCCATTGTAACTACTCTATAATTTTTTACGGCTTTGTAATTTCCTTGCAAGTTTGTTCCTTTATATCAGAGTTGTCCAACCTTTTCGCATGGGGATTGGGGAGGGGGGCGACATTACAGTTTTTGTTTTACATGAGGGAACAGGAGACACTTTCAGAAAGATAAAGACAGTAAAAATTTATCTTACTATTAATCAACAAATGTGCATTTTTGTGAAGAAGCTTTAAATGAAAAGATTAATTTATTGACTTACTTTCTATCGCTGTGTGAGATACCTGGCTTTTTTTTTTCTTGCCTGCCCGCAAACTTGTAGCATTGTGGAGTATTCCAGATAGATGTCCATTTGTCAGGAGTGAGCTTGATCACTCTCGCCCGCTCGCTCGCTCTCTCTCTCTCTCTTTTTCTCTA